>NC_133423.1:3057500-3657500 GCF_049350105.2 Macaca mulatta
TATTCTATCTACGTTAATTATCTTAATAAGTTAGTTGCTTTTTCATATATCCAACATTGCTTAGATTTAAATATTATTTTCTCTTTACTCACTAAGAGAAATAGTAATAATTATAAATACCTTTTATATAACCCTTAATTTGCTAACGCAATATCACCCTTGGCGAGAGTTACAAGAGAAATATCCTTTGCAAATTTTGTCTAGGTGTTAGATTTCCGATTAAATCAGATATAACGTTTTAAACAATCATTCCCAGTATATGGACAGAGGGTATATTAAGTACTATGTAAACATTAAGGTATAGATTTAAATATATATATTTTTTTCTTTTCATAGTTGTGTATTCTAGTAATTACTGAATCCAAATTTCAGTCAAACTGACGCCCACCTGAAGACATTCAGCACTGTCAACGTGCACTGCACATAGAATTGGGGGTGTCTAGACCTGAAAACATTCAGCATGGTCAAAGGGCACTACATGTAGGAATTAGGGGTGTCTAGGCTTTGAGTAGCTCTGCCACAGGTGGCCCCTGGGCCTGCCCTAGTGAGTTTCATCTTATTCCCTGGTGAGATGTTGCATATTGTACCTTTTAAAAACATTTTTTAAAATGTTGCTTCCCCTAGAGTGGAGAAAATGAGCTTTTCTCTTCCCTGAGAGAAGCATGCTATCCTAAAGCATTCTGCTTACATGTGTGTGACTGCTGAGAAAGGAGAGTGAAATTCAGCCAGTCTGGAAATTGAAATCCATTTGGCTTTCTTGATCTCCCTACCTTCTTCTCTGGGAAGGTTATATTTCTAATTGAAGCTTACTGTAGAGGAGCATGTATCTAATTTATGGACCAAGGCTTATAGTCGTCTAAACCTATTGATCCCTACCAGTTGTTAGTGATTACTTAAAAATAATCACAACTCCTTCTGGCTCAGATATATAATTTAATTTTTTAAAAAATGTAACCGCTAACATTTATTTCTTTTTAAAGTCAGAGATGATTAAGGAAACCGTCTTTCTTTCTCTCGCTTTCACTGGTATCCTGCTGGTGACTCTGAATCTTTCTGTCCCCCCAGTTTTTAAGGGGGTAAGAGTATGAGCTATTTTGAGTGAGGTGTGGGTAGAGAAATTACAATATGTCTTTTTCAATGAGTTGTTGAACTATCCCTCTGCACACAATCTTCGAAATAGCCCTGGATGACATATTAATAGCTTGGCTCATTTTAAATGCTGTTAAATAATGTCAAGAGATGAGGGGGGAAAGGTGGATTAATGAGTATGATATCGTCCTCATTATTATGTTTTTCAGTCCAAGCGGGGCAGGTATAGAGGATGTGGAATGTCCCCTCCTGCTCCATCCTGTGCTAAAAGCGTCCTAGTACCCAGCTTTCTGTAACCCCAAAATCGGAGATGTTACCTGCCAAGCTAATTGAGTAAGCGTCCAAGAGAACTTTAGTCTAAAAACCCCACGGGGTCCTGGTAGAGAATGAAATAGTTCCCAAACGTTTCCTAGGTATAAATGAGATAACTCCATGCTAGTGCAAAACCACGGAAAAAGTCGGGACAATAGAATTGTAATATTCGTAGGTACTTGCTTGACTAAGTGCATAAACTTGAAAGAAAAGTCAAGCAGGATATACCACGTTTCAATCATTTAACTCACAGACAATAATGACAGTTATAAACTACCATTGAAGGCAAGTAGGTAGAGTCTAAGTTAAATGGAAAACTACATGTGTTTCTAATATTTGCCAGGGTTGTGTACTTTTTAATTAATACTTGAATTAAAAATATTTGTTGTAGTAGGGTCCAGGCAGGGTGGCTCACGCCTGTAATCCCAGCACTTTGGGAGACCGAGGTGGGCGGATCACAAGGTCAGGAGATCGAGACCATCCTGGCTAACACGGTGAAACCCCCTCTCTACTAAAAATACAAAAAAAATTAGCCGGGCGTGATGGCACGTGCCTGTAGTCCCAGCTTCTCAGGAGGCTGAAGCTTGAACCCGGAAGGTGGAAGTTGCAGTGAGCCGAGATCGCGCCACTGCACTCCAGCCTGGGCGGCAGAGCGAGACTCTGTCTCACAAACAAACAAACAAACAAACAAACAAAAATATTTTTTGTTGTATTCATAAACCTATTACCCATAGTTCATATCGCAAGATGAATTTTCAGAATTTAATTATTATTTTAAAACTCTCATGCAAATTAGCAGATAGGGAATCTCAAAGTCAGATAGAAAAACCTGAAAGCCTTATCTTAAGACCTTATCTGAAAACCTTAAACTATATTAACAGTAATTATTTTTATTAAACCTACCACCCTGTTACATGAGGGAACTGAAAAAATGATAAATTCCATTGATGAATGATTTGTATTAATTAGAAGAAAATTGGCAACGGAGCGAATTCTAGAACTCCTATTCAAGGACAGCATCCCTTTGCTGTGCATGAATTCTAAAGGCTAAAACTCCTCCCAATAAAATTACTACAGTGTAAGTTCCATGAAAGCAGGAACCTCACAGCCTTCTTCAAGATGATACCTTTACGAGCTGGGCATGATGGTGTGCACCTGTAGTCCCAACTACTCCAGAGGCAGAAACAGGAGGATCGCTTGAGCCCAGGAGTTTGAGACCGGCCTGAGCAACAGAGCAAGACCCGGTCTCTAAAGAAACAAACACAAAAAAGGATGACACCCTTGGTGATTAGAGACTTGCCTGATAAGAGTAGTGCTTAATAAATATTTTATTGAATGGGTGAATTTAGGAATTCTGCATGCCTAATTTTCGTTTTATTTAGTATCATGTAAATCATGAATGAACGCTATATTTTATTTGCATTACAAATGGCATAACCCAGTTCACGTAGGAATTGAGTGGTGTATAAAAATGACCAGAAACCAGTCAGCACAGCCTTTACTCTTCTTCTTCTTTTTCCCAATCCACTAAGCACAGGAGCGGGACTGCTCCTGTTTCCTCACATTCTCCCTTGTCTTTAGGACAGGCCAAACTGTTGCGTCTGAAGAACTCTTTGTTGTTTCCAAAAGTAAAGGACATAAAATATTTACATTTGCAACAAGTAGCAAACTACTGGGATCATAACTCTAAGAAGAGTCCTGACAGAGAGACCACATGGAATTATGAATACAGTTATCATGGGCTGAAATGGTCTTATGAGATGGAAAACTTTCTCTCTAGAATTTGTAAATCATGGAAATGGTTTCAGGGGTAGGTCCATAAAAATATGGAGTTGATTAGATTGCACAAACTAACTAGTAACATTAAATATCCCTAAATTATTGATTGGTCCAAATTGTAATTATACTTTAACTCTTTTAGAATTCAGTTATTCATCATGTAAAATTTTGGGACCATAATATACATTTTTTCTCTCTATAAATAGATCTATATAGGTATACTGACAGTTAAAAACAAGTAATGATTAGTGCTATTGACAGGTGGAAAAAAAACAAAGTTTGCATATGTATGAATTATTTTCTCTTTTTTCCAGTTATTTCTGAAGTAAATTTTGTGTTTAAAAAATAATATATATTTTTTCTATCATTTAAATATGAAAATTACTTATATTTCTAATACTTGGTATTCCAACCATGAAAACAGGGCTTAGGAACATAAAGTGTATTCACCAATGACTCTAAAATCAGAGTGGACAGGGCTCTGTAGGGAACGTTCGTCTCTGCTTCCTGCGGCATTAGCTGGGGTTACTCAACTCAAGCTGGAGGATCCACCCCTAAGATACACGGTGGTGCTGCCCATCAGTTCCTTCCCACATGAGCTTCTCCTCAGGGAAGCTTGAGCTTCCTTCCAGCATGGTGGTTAGGTGTCCACAGCAAGTGTCCCAAGAGAATCGGGCTGAAGCTGCATCGTCTCTTGGTACTCTGAGAAAAAATGATACTTGAAAATTTGACTTGCTATGCCTACAAAGCATGACTCTATCCATGTATATGGACATTGAAAGCCTTATTTTACCAAGTTAGAGCTTTGTAAGGAAATGTTACTTCAAGCATAATTTTTAAAAATATTGAGTTCTATTGGTATCTCTAGATTTTATTCATTCCTGTTACCATTTTGTAAGGCCTTTGGAATGCTGTTTCCACATGCCTGTGTGCTCTGTTCACCTCAGCCTTCCCCAAAGGGGCTGGCAAATCTCTTCTGATAGATTTTTATTTTGGTTCAAATAAAAATTCCAACTTGGAAACTGCACAAAATAAATCTCATCCACATTAACACAAATATCGTCTAAAAATGAACAAATTTGCCATATGTTAAAGCAATTTTTAGTATTACACATGATGTTTTTATACTTTGCTTTCTTACATTGTTAATTTTTATATTTTCACACCAAGAGTGTTTTGGAGCTTTGGAACAAACATTGAATTCGGAATCATCAGAGCTGTTTCTGGCTCCAGACCCATTTCTAATGAGTCAAGCCTGAGCTAAGTCACAATCCCATTTAGAATCTTTATCTATCTTCATCTGTAAAATCAGAAGTTGACTTACATGACCTCAAATAGCTTCTCCAGGCTTGAATGTTCGGATAAAATGGGGAGATGACATGTCCCACCCTGCTTCCAACCATTGGCACATCAAGAGCAGATGCATGTTTGTAAGTCACTACAGCATCAATATCCTCAACCTTACAATAACAACCTTTTGATTTGTGTATGCTGCATTGCTTACACTAGCTTATTTGGCTGACTTTATTTGGAATTTGTTGACATTTACCATTTACAGTGTCAACAAATTTACATGAGAACCTGTCACACATTGCCTAGCTGAAAGGAAGTACACACTGTGTTGATTACAGCTCATTCCAAGATTGAATATATATATTATTGCATATTATCCCCAATTCATGTGCAAAATGATAATGTCCTCTGTATTTTTTTCCATCAAAATCTTTTTGTAAGAGTCTGTCTATAATCAAGCCCCAAAAAAGTATTCTGTGTGGAAATAGCTCCAAGAAATTTGTGTCTCAATGACACCTGCTGGAAGTTTAGTGGGGAAAAACATCATGTGTGTGAATGAGGAGGAAGAGCACAGTAAAGCTTGTGTGAAATTAGAGTCTCAGTAAAAACAAATACATGTTAAAACCAAGAGGTGGAATACATATCAAAGAGTTTCCATACTTCTGTGTAATACTATGACAAACCAGAGTCAAAGCGCTATAAAAGTAAGTCTTTTAAGGTAAAAAGCCAACAGCAAACAAAATGAAAGTGGCAGGCATTTCATCTCACTCTAAAAATTGGAATTGTAACACATTTGATGTTTTTAAAGATTTGATGATGAAAATGTTGCATAATGATAATTTTAATGTGAACGATAAAGTTCACGTACAAATAATAAGACAAATTCCCATTAGATATCATACCCATGAGTATGGTTCAGGATAGATTCTGAATTCTGGATTGCACAACAGAAGCCTTCTGAACTTGTATTGTCTCAATTTCATCCTAGGGAGGTCAGATTAGGTTGTGAGAGGAAAAAGGAAATATATTTTCCATTGCCAGCAGGGTCCTGAGTACAATGAACTCGAAAACAAACCGGGAAAGGTCAAGCCTGTCATTCACTAAATGTCCAAAAGGGGAATTTTGATTTTTCTTAAATAAAAGGTAATTTGATCCATCATGGCTGAATGTTACATTAGAAGATGGCCCACTTTGCCCTGATATAAACACAATAGTGCTTCGAGGAACAATGTCCAAGAAAACCCTGGGGTCTTGGTGAATATATTGATTTCATCTGAGTTAATAAACGCGTAACAATGAAGCCCGCTAATCAGGGACCATTGGCAGAAATACCACCCTGCCCTCCTGAGAAATATCAATGACCCTATTTTTACTTCTGTGCAATTTCTTTATTCATATTCACAACCCCCCAACATGGTTTCAACAAAGGAACTTTTCAAGTTCTTTAGGAACTGTCAGTCAAGGATCTGGTTTAGTCAGAAACAAGGGAAGATTGTTGACTCGTTTATGAAGGCAAAAATAGAAGGTACACAGATTCGGGAGATCAGAGCGGACTCATTAAAAACAAACAAAACCAAAACAAGATTAAAAAAAAACCAAAATCCTCTGCTGTTTGACCACATTTCAATTCTGTTTTCAGAGCTGAATTTTTAGGCTGCCTTTTCTTTGTTGCTAATTTGTGCAGTAGAATCCGACTGTCTAGTTAGCAATCAAAGTGTCCTGCTCCACCCCACAAATATCTGACCAATATATGCCTCCATCTCCATGTAAACGAGAAAATGATCCAATGCAGACAACCAGCACGTCAAATCACTTTTAAACCAATGGCAGGTGAGTGGGCAACATTTCTCTGAACTGGAAGCCGGGAACTCTGGTTCAAATTCCACCAGTAGGCTGCTTGGCCTCAAGCACTTACTAATAATTCAGGCATTCGCTTCCTTGCCTGTTGGGGGTGAGTGGTCATCTGAGGCACACTCACCCCTTAATTTTTGCAAACTGATTAACTGAATTGAATATTCTAATTCAAAGAACCACTCAATATAGTCTATGGAGAAAGAGGCTTGAAGTTCTAAATTTTCTGCAAACTAAAGTAGAATTTTGACAGCAGCTCTAGCTTTTGTATAATTATATTCTAGTTTTCTTCCAAGCAAGTGGCCGTAAGATCTGTGCTCTATCACTGATATTGCATTGATTCATGCCTTGTGGAAAGAGGTGATTATCAGATAAAAAATAAGACCAATCGTATTTTTTATAAAACCCACAGACAATAATAGCTTGATTTTCTGAGATATGTATATATTCTTAAATGGTATTATCATTTTTATCATAGTTTTTTAAATTATGGTAAAAAAAAAAAGAGATCTTATGGTCCATAAAAATAAAATTTCATTATTGTGTTAATTGATGAAATGTCTCTGATGCTTCAAGCACCTCAGTCTGGACATTTTTTATGTTCTACATATTTTTTTTTTCCTTCTAGATCCTGGGAGTTACCAAACTGATGCCACAGATTTTTTTTCACAAAGTCTTTATTGTCTCCCTGAATTGCCCTTATTTTTGAAAGCATTTTAGGGAATTGGGTATTGTAGACTTGACTCAGCGGATTCCCTCGTCTTGTGTAACCCTTGGTTTTGTCCAGCACATGAGTCCTGTCCTCCCATTTCTCCTGTCATTTCCTGTGGTTTCAGTGGGCTTTGCTCTTGTTATTATTCATACCTAGGATATCCCAACTAGCTGTGCAGTAAGTACATGGTGGCTGCTTTTGTTTTCTTCTGTATGCAAAACTTGACTTTAGAGGCTTCAAACACATAGATATCCTACAGCATATGAGAGAAAACAGCAAATAAACACAGTCTTCAGAAGGTGGTGGTGGTGGTGGTGGTGGTTTTGTAAATTACTGAAAAGGCTCAGGTTGTAGGAATCATCCTCATTTTCCACGCCCATGGCATGAAAATCCCCCATGATGATGTATTTGTCTCATGTTCTCATTGCCTTAGGTTTTTGGTGGCTGTAGTTGGGGATAAGGTGCCCCAGCGTCTCTTGTTAAACTGGCCTTGCGGAACTCCGTACTTCAGGGTGAGGGCTGACTGCAAGGACACTCACCATGTAAGAGTTAGAACGTGATGAAATCAGGGACGAATTAAATATTTGTAGTGGACACCGGCCGGGCGCGGTGGCTCAAGCCTGTAATCCCAGCACTTTGGGAGGCCAAGACGGGCGGATCACGAGGTCAGGAGATCGAGACCATCCTGGTGAACACAGTGAAACCCCGTCTCTACTAAAACTACAAAAAACTAGCCAGGCGAGGTGGCGGGCGCCTGTAGTCCCAGCTACTCGGGAGGCTGAGGCAGGAGAATGGCGGGAACCCGGGAGGCGGAGCTTGCAGTGAGCTGAGATCAGGCCACTGCACTCCAGCCTGGGCGACAGAGCGAGACTCCCTCTCAAAAAAAAAAAAAAAAAAAAAAAAAAAAAAAAAAAAATTTGTAGTGGACTAGAAAGTGGACTAGAACCAAAAGTAGTGTGCTGTTGGGCAACTATCCTAAACTCTCTAAGCCTCAGTTTAATTGTCACTAAATAGGGATAAGGTGCCTACTCCACTGTGTCACAGAAGAACACGCAGAGCTGCACTGCATGCTTTCCACAGCACACTCAGAACAACTCGTGCTACCACCGGGGGCGGAATTATCTTGAAGGTGGCACTTTACACAGTAAGGTTAGGGAAAATCAGAGGCAACATTAAAAAAAAAGCCTCTGGTATTGTTCATGCTTTCTAAATAAACCCACAATTTAAATATGGAGGCCACCTCATTCCCTACCACCAAATGCCCATGGTAAGAAGGGGAAGGTGGAAAAACAGAAATAAACTCTTGTTTCTTCTGATGTCACACTCTCAAAATCCCAGCTGAAAGTACAACTTAATGGGAAAAAAATGGGTGGCTCAACACATAGTCTAAGCTCAAAGCTCTGTTACAGAGAATGGTCTTTTACTCATTTATCCAGTTTCATTCATTAATTTGTCAGTCAATATTAAATGGCTAGAGATTTCTAAGTTGAATAAAAAGGGAAAACATGCATTCATTTTTCTTCTCTGAGCAATAAAAGTAAAGCAGAAAAGAGGTAATAGGTCACACATGTGCAATTTGGGGGAGCAAATGCTTTAGAGAATTAGAAAGAATAAATAAATAATTTCCAATTTGAAAGGAATGGTAGCTGCAAGCATTTAACATGTGTTAACTAAAATCTCTTTTCTCTTTCTAGGCAGTGCACTTAAGGGATATTTTGGTTTGATGCAGTTTTTCCCCCTTTTTATTTTCTTCTCTTTTCAGGATATCGCTGAAGGGATCACAGCAGGAAATTACTTGTGCTTGTCAGTTGATTGTGCAGTGAAGAGACCGGTGGGGCTAAGAGCTGAAGATCTCTATCCACCGACCAGGGAGATTGAAAGGCAGTGCGATGGAACGGCACAGCCGCTCCCTGACCTCGACCTTGACCTTGACCTTGAGCCCCCAGCCTCCCAGCGAGCGAGAGAAAGCCCACAATGCAGTGGCCTGATCTGGCCGGCCTTGGCCATCACCCTCCACCCTTCTAAATAGGAAGGTGGTGCTGCCTGTGGATGAATCAGCATTTTGAAAGACTGGTCTTGCCCACCTGCTTGAATTCTGTTTGGCTTTTTGCGTAGATAATGCTCTTCTCTCTAGGGACCTAGAAAGTCTTGTCTCGGAATAAAATAAAAGGTCAAGCAGCCTACACTGTTTCTACCAAGTAAAACCACAAAAGTGAAAAGCTGATAGGTCTGTGGGCCCCACGTTGGGGTGTTTGCTTGGTCTCTGCTGCTCTGACACAGCCCTGGCAGTGGCGTTTCTTGGCTTCAATTAATAAAAGAGTAACGGATGCCCAGGCACACATTTTCAGGTGCCATAGGACCAAAATTTAGCATGGCATGTCACCAGTGAGGCTTCCCTGTTAGAGTACAGGAGATGCATTATTTTTTTCCTAGCCAGAATTCAGAATTACATGCATGCAAACATCAGACACAGTATGTGGCACTTTCATGCCTATCATCCACATGAGAACAGTATGTACTTAGGTCACTCCAAGGCAATAACCCATTATTAAACAGCCTCAATCTCATGCTGAAATATCAAATATCCATGTGTGATATCTGGACAGTTAATGAGTTAATCTCTGAACATAAGTCCTTTTCTGAAGGGGCTGTCTTTTGAGCAGAGGTTCAGGAAAAGGTGGTGCTGTGGTTGGGGGGGGGTCACTGAAGCTGTGCCGCATACAGGAACACTTCCTACGAAGATCACTCCCATTGCCACAGTTTGCTGAAAGCCTTTGCGGACACAGAGCGTCCATCTCTCTACATCTGCCTGGAGCACGAAATCTCTCACCAACAGGTACTCGAGTGCAACAGGAAGCATCGGCACAACCCTCCCTGGCCTGGTCTTGGGGCCCAGCTGCAGAGATGGAGCGCGTCAGTCTGTTACTGCGTTGCTGTAAAGAAGTGCTTGAGGCTGGATAATTTATAGAGAGAAGAGGTGTCACTGGCTCAGGGTTTTGCAGGCTGTGCAGGAAGCATGGTGCTGGCATCTGCTTGGCTTCTGGGGAGGCCTCGGGAAGCTTCCAGTCACAGTGGAAGGTGACAGGGAGCCAGCAAGTCACATGGTGAGAGTCGACTAAGAGAGAAAGTTGGGGGGGTCAAGTTTTTTTTCTTTGCAACCTCCACCTCCCAGGCTCAGGCAATCCTCCTGCCTCAGAATCCCAAGTAGCTGGGATCGCAGTCACATACCACCATGCCTGGTATTTTTGGGTAGAGTCAGGGTCTCACTATGTTGCCCAGGCTGTTGTTGAACTCCTGAGCTCAGGTGATCTGCCTGCCTCAGTCCCCCAAGGTGTTAGGGTTACAGCTGTGAGCCCTCCTACCTGGCCCAGATTTTTCAACAGCAAGGTTCTGTGTGAATTAACTGAACAAGAGCTCATTCATCACCAAGGAAAGGGCGTTAAGCCTTTCATGGGGGATCCTCCAGCAACCCCATGACCCAATACCTCCCACCTGGCCCCACCTCCAAAACTGAGGATCATGTTTCAACATGAGATTCGAAGGACACCTCCAAACCATAGCAGGGTGCACGCACACAGGGCATGCTGTGTGCCAGGGGGCGTGTAGAAACACCATCTAGTTGTATACTTTTTAAAGAGAATGGGGGCCCATTTAGGTAACTCAAAGAAAAAAACTAGTTTTATTTATAGAATTCTCATAGAACTAAGAAAAGTGGAAATCTCAGCAAGGAGCTCTGAGGTCCCTGGAGCTCAGCAACAGGACCCTCCCAGTGTGTGGACCCCAGGATGTGGCACTGGGAGGACTCTGGGGCCAGGTGTTTGATGCCCACCAGGCCACCTCTGCTGCAGCTGAGCTTCCCCCACTCCCACCACACCCCCCACACTCTGCATAGCCCACTGTATTCCCCCCACTCCCTCTCCCCCACACTCTGCATAGCCTGCTGTATTCCCCCCACTCCCTCCCGCCCCCCACACTCTGCATAGCCTGCTGTATTCCCCCCACTCCCTCTCCCCCACACTCTGCATAGCCCACTGTATTCCCCCCACTCCCTCTCCCCCACACTCTGCGTAGCCTGCTGTATTCCCCCCACTCCCTCCCGCCCCCCACACTCTGCATAGCCCACTGTATTCCCCCCACTCCCTCTCCCCCACACTCTGCGTAGCCTGCTGTATTCCCCCCACTCCCTCCTGCCCCCCACACTCTGCATAGCCTGCTGTATTCCCCCCACTCCCTCTCCCCCACACTCTGCATAGCCTGCTGTATTCCCCCACTCTTTCCCACCCCCCACACTCAGCACAGCCTGCTGTATTCCCCCACTCCCTCCCCACACCCCCCAGCTCTCCCTGCACAGCCTGTTGTGTTTCCCCCACTCCCTCCCTATGCCCCCCTGACACTCTGCACAACCTGCTATATTTCCCCCACTCCCTCCCCATGCCCCCCCCACGCTGTGCATAGCCTGCTGTATTCCCCCCACTCCCTCCCCATGCCCTCCCCAAGCTCTCCCTGCACAGCTTGTTGTGTTTCCCCCACTCCCTCCCCACGCCCCCCCAACACTCTGCACAGACCACTGTATTCCCCCCACTCCCTCCCCACGCCCCCCACACTCTGCACAGCCCACTGTATTCCCTCACTCCCTCCCCACACCCCCCCACACTCTGCACAGCCTGCTATATTCCCCCTCCTCCCTCTCCCCGACACACTCTGCACAGCCCACTGTATTCCCCCCACTCCCTCCCCACCCACCCCCAGCTCTCCCTGCACAGCCTGTTGTGTTCCCCCCACTCCCTCCCTGTGACCCCTCTGGCTCTCCCTGCACAGCCCACCTTGTTTCCTACGTGTTTAGTGTTTGCCTTCTCATACACACTCAGTCTCGTGGCCTTTCAGTTCCGCATCTGACATCTTTCTTTTTTTCTGCATCTCCTATTCAAACCTCACAGAAAATGACAGTGTGGTTTGCAGTCCCAGTGGCCCTGTCTGGGCCATGCCTGCCTCCTGGGCCACCTGTTGCCTACCTTCCCACTGGGCCTGCTCGGAAGCCTGTGATGGCCAACCTGGGAGGCCAGGTCCAGTGACACCAGCTAGCTCCCGGGGCTGCCCTCTCAGTGGGGCCTTGACGGGGGCCTGAAGGACTCAGCCTCCGTGTGGTTGCGCTGCGGACAGAAAACATGTCCGATCTGTTGGGAAAGGAAAGTCTGTCTGAAAAGGCTGTTACAAGAATGAGAACAGCACAGTTCCCGAGACTGAGTCCCCACCTCCTGTCTATGACCATATAACCCTTTCCAGTCTCCCTGTCCAGCAGCTCCACGCAGCTCACATTCCTGCTTGTCATTCTGATGACTCACGTGATAGTACCCTAAACTCCTTTGCCTATTTGTCCTTGACGTACATTTTCTTGCGGAAAATGCTGAACCCTAGGTGAACGGAACAGTGCACCTTCTCCACGCCTGCACCTGAGTTGCTCCAAGATGTCAGCAATTCATTGATACTGCTATAAATGTGTGATCTTATGATCAGCTGACTTATATAACTTGCCCTCTACAGAACTTAAAAACCTCTCAATTTTCAGCAAACATTGATTGTCTCTACTTCTTCCTCAACTTCAGAAAATGACTTGAGTTGTAATTTACAGAGAAGATGCAGCCATGAGATATGAACTACTGCACACTCCAGCCACCATCTGAATGCTCCCTTTCTCTCCCCTCTACATAAGAAGAAGAGGGAGGCTCCACTTAATCCAAGACCAGTTGGCCAGGCGCAGTGGCTCATGCCTGTAATCCCAGCCCTTTCAGTTGGCCAGGCACAGTGGTTCACGCCTGTAATCCCAGCCCTTTGGGAGGCCAAGGTGAGCAGATCACTTGAGGCTAGGAGTTGGAGACCAGCCTGGCCAACATGGTGAAATGCCATCTCTACTAAAAATACAAAAATTAGCCAGGTGTGGTGGTGGGCGCCTGTAATCCCCGTTACTTGGGAGGCCAAGACAGGAGAATCACTTGAACCTGGGAGGTGGAGGTTGCAGTGAACCGAGACTGCACCACTGCACTCCAGCCTGGGCAACAAAGTGAGACTCCCTCTCGATAAATAAATAAATAAATAAATAAATAAATAAATAAATAAAAGATCAGTGCTGTGAAATCCATCCCCAAAGACTCAGGAACCTTGTGGCGTTCACTATGGTCTCTGTGTCTTTGAACCTGTGAACCATAAATTCTCATCAATGCTTTTAAAAAATCTCCTATATTCTAAAAGGAACTTCCCCAAAAAGCATATTTCTTTCTAGACCACATTCAATTTCTCACTTCAATCCACAATAAACTCAAAAGTGGCTTAATCCTCATCACCTACATTCATTCCCATGATCTTCACTGCCTGACCTGCCAGAGCCCAGCCTTCCCCAGGCACAGGACACGTGTCCCCTCATGTTCTCCTTAATGTTCATGTGACATTCACCCCCTGGTCCATCAGAGTCCAGCCTTTACCAAGCACAGCACACAGGTCCCCTCATGGTCCCCATAACATTTGTGTGGACTGTAATTCCAGTGGACAGTACTCACTCCTCACCACCTCTGACTTCTCAGCAGCATTCAACACAGTTGATTGTTCCTTTGTTCTAAGTGATCATCTTATCTTAAATCACCTGACATCATACCCTCCTTCTCTAGCCACTTCCTGCAGTTACTTCTGCTGGCTTGGTCACCAAAGGTGGGTCGCTGCAGCTTGGTGCTCCTGGGCCACTTCCATCCTTCCTCTGCATCCACTCCTCAGATGCAATCATTCATCCCACAGTTCCAATTAGTACTTTCAGGCCTAGGCCATCAAAATTTGTATCACCACCCAAGTCTGTCTGATGATCTCTGGACTTGCATACTTAACTATCTAGCTAGCATCTCTATTTGTATTTCTCACTGGATTTCTAGAAGTTAAAATATATGACATTTTTGCCAGAAATATGGTTGACTGTAGAGAGACCCTCACCTTGCCAGCACTATAGTGAGTTATATATCTAGAAATGCCTAAACATTATGTGTGAAATTAAAAAGAGTATGTCAATGGCTAGAATGTGAAATCCTTACGGGCGAGAAACAATAGAAATGCAAATAGAAGGAGAAAGCCCAGAAGCTGGCCCTTGCTGGGGCCTCTAACCATGCTTAGTGGTATTAATTTTGTGCCTTCGTAAGATGTAAGAGTAAGGAGCAATATGCTGCTTTCCCAAGCAGGAGTAGAGGTCAGATTTCACACTCTTCTAAAAAACCAGGGCCCCTGAAACCCAAAACCCTCAGTGAATGCAGAAAAGAAAAACTGTCCTGAAGAAGAGGGAAATAGGCAGGGCGCGGTGGCTCACGCCTGTAATCCCAGCACTTTGGGAGGCCAAGGTGGGTGGATCATGAGGTCAGGAGATCGAGACCATCCTGGGTAACACGGTGAAACCCCGTTTCTACTAAAAATACAAAAAACTAGCCGGGCGTGGTGGTGGCGCCTGCGGTCCCAGCTCCTCGGGAGGCTGAGGCAGGAGAATGGCGGGAACCCGGGGGGCGGAGCTTGCAGGGAGCCAAGATGGCGCTGCTCACTCCAGCCTGGGCGACAGAGCGAGACTCCGTCTCAAAAAAAAAAAAAAAGAAGAGGGAAATATATTTTCCTGTTTTAGTCCATCTCTAGGTTTGGGAATAGAATGAAAAAAAAAAGTAAAGAGGAAAAAGAGGAAGGAGGGAAGGAAGAAAGAAGGAAAGAAGAAAGGATGGAAGGAAAAAGGAAGGGAAGGAAGGAAAGTGGAAGGGAAGGAAGGAAAAAGAAAGGGAAGGAATAAAGGAAAGATGGAAGAAAAGAAAGAAAAAGAAAGAAGGAAGAAACGGAAGATGGAGGGAAGAAAGGAAAGAAAAATAGAAGGAAGAGAAAAAGAAAGAAGGAATGAAGGAAAGAAGGAAGAAAAGAAAGAACGATTGAGAGAAAGAATGAAATATGTAGTGAGGGAAAGAAAAGAAGGAAAGGAAAAAAGAAAGGAAAGAAAGAAGAAAAAGAAAAAGGGAGAGAAGGAAGGAGGAAAGAAGAATGGAAAGAAAGAAAGGAGAAGGCTGTGTCTACCTGCAAGCCATATGCCATGATAGTTTAGAATTCTCCTAAATCTTCTAGAGGAACACACATTAAACAGATCCCACAGGTAATGTCACAGTGATGAAAAGCTCATAATAACACACACACACACACCCCAAAAGTAATTATGCCTCAGAGTGTTAAGACAAGCAGAAAAATAATAGCAAAACCAGATACTCAATTAATGAGGTACCAACCATAAAATATATTTGTTTTCAAAAACATCTCTGAAAAAGAGAGAGAACATAGAAAGTATGATTTTTGAAGACTATCAAAATAACCCAAGCAAATTGGTAAAAATGGAATAGGTAAAGAGGTACTTAGCCATTTCTAGAATTAAAGACACCAAGCCTCAAAACCCAACAGATCTCAAACAGAAAAAAATGAATAACAACCCACAATGAGATAAACCTTAGTAAAGCTACAAGTGCAAAAGGCAAAGGAAAGATATGAAAAAGAGCGAATGCCACTGGAAGCTGACTTCTCGTTAGCAGCACTGGAAGCAGAAGACAGTGAAATAATGGAGAGAAAAATGGCCATTGAACTACCGCAGAATAACCAGAAAGCCGGCCCTTCAAGGGTAACTTCGACCACTCCCCGGAGAACACTGTTAGGAAGGAGGGGGAAGCTGAGAATCTACTCAGGAGACCACCATAACAATTCAAGCAAAATGATGATTTTGGGCTTGGAGCTAGGGTTATAACTAAATGAAAATAGACTATACATTCCACAACGTCCAAATTAGTACAGGAGAAAGGAAATTAAACAAAAACCACACACAGCTAGTTCAAATAAAACAAAACTAGAAGTGGAAAAAACTTTTAAAAAGGAAGAGAAATGGAAAGTAGCAATTAGGATGGTGGCCCCTAAGGGACCACCACTCCCTTTCCAAGACTCTGCTGATGAGTTCGCTCCAGAGAGCTTCTTTGACCAACACTTTGTCTTCATGGCAGTTATTTATTTGCATGGAAATTTTTTAATCTGTCTGGTCCTACTGAACTTTTCAAAAGTGCTTTAGCTACTCTAGTTTCTCTGTCTTTCCATACAAATTTTCTTCAAAAACATTATTTATATCTATGAACATTTTTTAAATTTTGATAGGAATTTTGTTGAATTTCTGTATCAATTTGGAAAGAATTGACCTTTCCTATTTTGAATTTTCTAATCCATGAACACAGAATGTTCTTCCATTTATTTATTTCCTTTAATTTTCAGCATACAAATTATACGTACATTTTATTGGACTTATACTTGTGATACTATGGTATAATTTTAAAAAATACATATTTGGTTCTTTCCCTGGTACCTGGTACACAGCTCCTAAAACTCTTATAATTTCCTCAGTGATAAAAGCCTCTTTTGTTAAAGTACTTGTTCTTTATACTCAGTTCTCTATACATAGCTCTTAAAATTTTGGAATCTCTAGAGTAATAACAAAGTTTTTTTGGATGCTAATTAGAGTACTGGTGCCTGGGAGCCCCTAGAGAGCTTCAAGATGGGGGCAGGTCACCAAAAAGGCCAAGTTGTGATTAGAGGGTTGAGACTTTAGCTTCAACATTGAACCTCTGCGGAAAGGAGACTGAGTTAATTGCCAGTAACCAATGATTTAATTAATCATGCCTATGTAATAGAACCTCTATTAAAAAACTAAACAAGAGGGTTCAAAGGACTTCCAGAGTGGTGACCACATCAAGTTGCCAGGAGGGTGGCATGTCCAGAGAGGGCATGGAAGCTTCTTAGCCCTCCCCACACCTTGCTCTATGCATCTCTTCCATTTGACTGTTTGTGAGTTTATTCTTTATAATAAATCTGTAATCACATACACACTGTTTTCTTGAGACCTGTGAGCCTTCCTAGCAAAATTATAAAACCCAGGGGAAAGGTTGTGGGAACCTTTCATTTACAGATGTTTAGTCAGAAGTATGGGAGGACTGGGACTTACAGTGGGGTAAGTCTTGTAGGGCTGAACCTTTAATCATGGGACCTGATGCAAACTACAGGGAGGCAGAGTCAGAACTGAACTGAATTATAAACCACTGTCATGGAATGCATGCCCGTGTTGCCCAAAATCCATATGTTCAAGTCCCAACCCCCAAAAGGGGGCCTTAGGAGATAGGGCCTTTTGGAAGTGATTAGGTCATGAGGGTAGCGCCCTGGTGATGATATTAGTGTCCTTACAACAAGAGGACCAGAGCTAGCTTTTTCTCTTTCAACCATGTGAGAATACAACAAGAGGTCAGCAGTTTGCAATCTTAAAGAGAGCCCTCAAGAGAACCCAACTATGTTGGCACCCTGATTTCAGCCTTCCAGATTGCAGAACTGTGAGAAATAAGTCTCTGTTGTCTATAAGCCACCCATCTATACTTTCTTATAGCAACATTAACTGACTAAGACAAATTTGGCTAGCATTAGAGAATTGGTTGATGGGGCAGGCAGTGGGGTGAGGAAAGAAAACCCAAACATTTTGTGTTTTTTTGCAAGTGAAAAACATCATTGCCACATATTTCTCTCTTTTTTGACTGATTGTAAATGTTATTTTATTTTTAACTTTATGTCCTCATGCTCACTGCTAAATATAGAAATGCAAATAATTTTTGTATGTTTATCTTGTGTCTTGCAACCTTACAAAACTCCTTTATTGGTTCTAAGAGATTTTCTTTTAGTGTAGATCTTTGGAAGTTTTCAAAGTAGATAATCATGACAACTGCAAAAAGGGTTTATTTTTGTTGTCCTATTGCAATGGATAGAACTGCTGGTACTATGTTGAATAGCAGTGGTTACAGTGTACATCCTTGTCCTTTACCTAACAGTAAGCGAGAGCATTGAAACTTCTGATTAAGTAGAATGTTAGCTATAGGCTTTTTGTAAACATTGTTTGTCACTTTTCCCTCTATTCCTTCCTTCTGAGAGTTTTTATTACAAATGGATGTTGATATTTTTCAAATGTTTTCTGTGCATCAATTGATATGATCATGTGATTTTACTTTGAAACTCAAGAATAACACATGCTTAGAAAGAGAAAAGTGCAAGAATAACCTACTTTTTAAAAATATTGGTAAATACTATTTTATAAACTTTTTAAAATCATGCAATATATCAGGAACATTTTCACAGATCAATCAACATATTTCTATAAGATGATTTTTAATGACCACATAAGAGTTCATAATTAATATAGTAAACCAATCCCACTTAGATACTTAGACAAGTCATAGTTTTTATATTTTTCTCAATATTGCTGTGATTCAATATATATGTGTATATTTTAAAGACCACTGATTATGTCTCTAAGATAAATTTCTACAGGTGGGATTTTTTATTTAAAAATCCATATTTTTCAGACTTATGGTATGCATCAGCATAATTGCAAAGCTTTAGTTAACAGATAACTGTATGGACCACTCAGTGCACTATTTTATTGCATAGAATATCACATTACTTCATGCTTGCTGGTCACTGAAATACAATAGTTTACCATACCATCTTTGCGTGTCTATGTAGAGAATTATGTAATCCCACACATCTCTTTGTTTACATCTGTTTTTGTATTTTCCCTACTAGATAATGAAGTCAGTGGAACAGAGATTTTGTTATGTTAATCTTTGTATACTTAGTAGCTAATTCAGTGCTTGAAACAAATTTTAAGAGGAAATTTGTTACATATTTTTTAAACTAACATATTTGAATAATTACAAAACAAATAAATATTCATAATAGACAATGGAGGCAGTTAAAAGTTAACATTTAAATCACCTGAAACTCACAACTTTGAAATAAACACTAAAAACTGTATGGTGTAATTTTATCTCATTGTTTTTGATATCTATACTAATAACTTTATTATTAGAGATCAATGAAAAAAGGTTAGAGATCAATGAAAAAAGAGAGAGAAGAGATGCCATGTATCCAGTTATACTTTGAGAATGTGCTTGTCAGAGACCAAATTCCAAAGTCCCCAGGCCAGGATCCCTTCTTATCTAAATAGTGTGGCAAACACATTGGGAAATAATTTTTTTTGATAATCTCCTTTCCAGAAGTAATTTTTTTCGTAGCAGTTTTTATCAACCAACACATTTTCATTTCAGAGTGAGTACAGTGAGTGTAATAAAATTTTCAGACTTTCAGACTCCACATACACAAATGCATGCACGCACACACTCTCAATGTGGTAATAATATCCCAAGAATAGACATCTTCACCTTCCTGAAACTTGCATATTATAGAATTCCCTGCTCCTCGTTTGCAACTTACTGGTTAGGGTTCACAATTTCTACACGATTTCTAAACATATTTTGTTGTTTTATTTTTAAAGGGCATTACCTTTAAATTTTAGAGACAAAGGATTCAATGGCATAACTTTACATTTAGCATTGTAGCCAATATAAACTGGCTGACATTGTAAGTAAGTTGAAAGATTTCATTTTCCTCATCTGTAAACCAAAGGAATTGTAAATTCCTCTTCTACATTTCTAAGAGCTTGAAAGTTCTACTATAGCCAATTTTAAATTTGAGCATATAAAAAGCTTAGAATTAATAAGCAATTAACTTAGTAACTTTTGTCTTGGAAAGTATGTAGGCTATACGTATGATTTATTTCAAATCGAAGCATAATTGCACTTGGAGAACTTGTATGCTATGGAGACAAAACTATAAATACATACCTATATTTATTTAAAAACTGTTTAATATTTATAAAATATAAAATATGGTTTTATTTGTGAACAACAGTACATTGTTCTAAGTTAAAAAATTACCCACAAGGGCAAGTGTTTCTATTTGGTTTACTGGATGCTCTAAATCAAGTACCTCAATAATATCTGGCATTTAAAGACATTCAGTGAGTATTAGTTTCATAAATGAGTCAATGGGTTTTGAAATTGTCAAAGAAAGTTTTATGAAATATGTTAGACTTAATTTGGTTTGTAAGGATGAGTAGAATTAAAATACGTACAGGAGATCAAGAGGCATATTCTAGTAAAGAGGGACATAGTAAAAAATATTGAGTGAAAATGATTACAGCATATTTAAGATGGATCAGTAAATATAACAGAACATACATACTAAAGAATAGCAACTTATAGAACAAGTATGAAAGGCTTCACATGTCTTTCACAAAAACTAGTAGGAAAGCAGACAGAGATCCTCATTTAAGGAGCAAAAGTATACTTTTTAAAGCCCATGAACTATCTTGCAACAATATGCAAAATGAAACTAGAAGGTAAATTTAAATAGTTCCTTAAGAAGGCTGTTCCGAAATTCAAGAGTTGAGGGGTGAAGTTCTGGGTTAGGACCAGAAATGAGAGGAAAAAGCATATAAAGTTTGATAAAAAATAATTTGCACTTTGGAGTTTCCCACAGATAAATAATCAACTTTAAGGAAAATATAATGGCAAAATGAACAAAACAGAATAAAAAAGCTATAAACATTCCAAATTCTGCTTGTGGAACTTTTCAGAATGAGTTAAATCTATAGAACTCATTCTGAATGTTTACAGCCAATTGTTTGAATTGGCCTTTGTTCACAAGCAGATGTCATTGTTGGCTGGTCGTCACAGTCACCATGCATCCCAGGAAGAAGGTCAACAAAGGCACAGCATGGCCCACTGGGCTGCATGGTGCCTGTCCAGAGAGACACTTCCTGGTCCACTTCTGCACTGTCCACGTGATAAACAGCCCCATACACTTCCAGCTCCTTGAACCTGACATTTATTCATTCTCAAGAGAAAACACTTGGTCTTTTCCATTAGGACACATTTCAAATACCAGTAGAGAAATGTCCAAGATCCATTTGTGTCCACTCCCTGGATTACCTGTGTGAAAAGGAGAATTCCTTTTTACGTTTTGGGACAGATTTACTCTTTCAATTAGCCTTTCGGGAGTAGCGTTTAATTCTATAAAGTTGAAGTAATGGAGAAAAGAGAAATCCAACGATAGTGGGAACAAGATGGAACAAGAGAATTTGCCTCACCCCACTACCCTCATCAACAACTTGGGAAGAATTAGACAAAATGAGGCTCTTCCTGGGTCTGGAATGATGGAGAGAATCAGGCCTACATCCTCAACACAACTATTAAAACACCTGCTCCCGCTTCCTGATCAACTCCTGATCTCTCTTATCTTGTTCTACATGAACTTCTCTCCATGCTACTTCTCACTTTCTGACACAGTTTACGTACCTTACATAATATGTTTATTAATTGTAGCTGCCCTTCTACTCCTGAAATGTGAGCAGGGCAGGTGGAAGTCTGTGTGGCGTACCCTGTAAGGTGTCCTCAGACTCCATAACATGTTTATTAATTGTAGCTGCCCTTCTACTCCTGAAATGTGAGCACGGCAGCTGGAAGTCTGTGTGGCGTACCCTGTAAGGTGTCCTCAGATTCCAGAATTGTATTGCACGTGGCAGGTGTTCAGTTATTACTGAATGAATAAGGAAGCCTGTATTACTGCAATACTTGCTATTTTTCCTACTTTTCTAATGACAGTCTCCCAATTCCTCAAGAGGAAAAATGAACCCCTGTGGATGCCCAAAGGAGAAGTGCCTTGGATGGAGCCACAGGCCATGCTGAGGGCAGAACAGCCCATCTCTGCACAGGAAGTGGATTTCCATCAGCAGCTGGCCAGGTTCCAAGAAAAGCAACTCTTGCTCAGCTTAAGGCACAAGAGAATTATGATTCATGCGTATTTACAGAAACAGCGGTAAAGGAAGACAGGAGTTTACAGCAGGTGTCAAGCACACACGTGGCTGTCATCCCTAGCTGCTACTGTGTTTTCACTGACAGAAACAGGAGCTCAGAAAGAAAGACTCAGTCATGTGTACTTAGTTGTGTTCCCCCCACCCCCTTTCTCTGTGTGTGTGAGTGTGTACCTTTAATTTACTTCCCATCTACCCCAAAGTGAGAATGAGTGACGGGCAGGCTGGAAGAAGGTGGAGCCAGACTATAATCAGAGCCCAGATTTTCTGTTTACTTTTTTGTTTAAATAGATGAGCAAAAAGACTTTGGGTTTTAATGAAAAGCACAGGAAGTGGTAGCGAAGGAATAAGGTTCTTTCTGGATGACATTTGGGAGCCTCCTTTCTTCCCATCCAGTTGCAAATGTGAGCAAATGGGCCCCTCGGTGGTCTGTATCTCCACCGGGGGCCTTCTGGGCTCCATTGTTGGTCACACACCAACGCCAGTGGAAAGACACAAAGGGCGAGGCCCTCCAACAGCTTTAAACATTTAGAATCAATATAACACTTTCAAATACTAAATCTTTTAATTAAATTATAAACAGCAAACTTGACATTGTTAGTGTCCATGTATTAATCTGAAGATAGAGATTTTACAATTTGTGTGTAAGAAACAAATACATCAACCACCATTAGCAGAAGTTCAGTACCACCTCTAGCGGTTGGTGTTTTTAACCTTCAATGTTGATGTTCCCTTCTAACTATCACAGGGGGACTAAGTGAGCTCACTAAACCGCATCTCAGTGCACAGGAACTGAGACCACAGAGACACACCAGGAGCAGCTCCATCCTTTAGCTGACCTTGAGCTATTAGGAGCTTCATCAGGGGACACTATTCCTTTCGATGAGGCAGGAATCTTGGATCAGGGTTCTTAGCAGTGACTATGGAAGCACTGTCCTGGTCAACAACACACAAGGAGACGAGGGAGACAAGGGGGCTGCAGGAATGGGTGTGGGGATGTCAGCATCTCATGACCTCACATTTCACCCCAAAAGCTTCCTTGGTTAGGCAGGTCTTAGACAAAGTGGAGATAAGGCATGGGCAGTGTAAACATATGAGAATAATTATTTAATTTGTATAAATCAAAACAAATTTGACTCTGAGCCACTACTCAGCAAGATCAAGGAGTAGCCTGGCCATTGACTGCAGGTCCAACCTCAGGGGCCTCATGTATTTCAGGGAACTGCAAAGGGGCCACAGTTTACATAGGATGGAGCCACGGGTACTCATTTATGTTCTCTGTGATATTAGAGATCGAAATCTCTGGTAATGGTGCCAACTTTCTCTTTGCAAAATTCAGCCCAAGCACCTTCTCTCAGAGTACCAACGTGGTAAGACTGCAGGCTCACAAAGGAGGAAATAGCTACCTGCCTACTCTTAGGGTATGGAAGACCCAGTTCTACAACAATTCCCTTGACAGCCTACTTTTTTGAACCAAAATGTGAAGGGCAAGGATGACTTCAGGATAGGCCATCCCTACCTAACTGGACCCCCACATTGCGGCAAAGCATTCCCCAGTGGAAAGAAACCCAGGACTCAATAAAACAGGGGTGTCATGATATTTCCATGAGGAAGGATAAGACCATTGCTATTGCATTGTTTTGTTAATGGGTTTAAATTATGAAACCACATAATTTCTTAATAAGTGTCTTATGGACACATATATTCAAGCTATTTTTCTATTTCAGTTATTTTGAAATGTCAAATCAGGTCCTATCAAAAGCTAAGTTGTATGTCAAATCACTCCGATATGTTACAGAGTGCAGAAATATGCCTGAATTTCAGGCTCTAAGTTGATGGAGAGAACCCCATCCTTTGCGCGGACACCACCTCTAAGAGATTATGACTGGATCATTCTGGGAGGGAGTGGAGATTAGCAGCTCTCAAACAACCTACTGGGGAACTCTAACTCACAGCCTGTCCTGGGAGTCACTGAGTAGGAAGATTCCCTGAGACGCAAGAGCATGACAGCGGCTCTTCTCTTAGCTCCCCGGATTCACGTCTTTGACTTTTAACCAAAATAATCATGGGCACACACTTTATGAAGTCCCACTATGGCATGCACAGTTACAACATTAATTTAATAGGGAATGATTTGCAAAGCTGTAAAATGATTTACCTTGTTTGATATGGTAAAAATAAATTTCTACCACAGTTTCTTTAATGATAGCCACCTGGGTAATTAGCACCTGCTCTTAGCAGAGGTGAGAACATGGGCATGCTGGGAGGGGCGGTGGCTCAAAGCCAGGGAAGTGGAGTGAAAACCAAAGGAACCAGGGCAGACACATGGAGGGGATGTGGGCTGAGTGTCACCTAATCAGGGCAAGACAGATCCAGCCCAACTCTGAGCCAACTTTCCAGTTCCCTGAAATAAACAGCAGAGAAAATATCTAGCATATACCAAAACCCTAGATGGGAAAGAACAAAATAAACAGCCTGGTTTCTCAAGGAGCAAAATGTTAGCTGGGGAGCAGGCGAGAGTTGCACTAAGATAAAGTACAGCACGTTGCTGACATTACCAAAGTTTTAGAGGAGCAGTCAGGATTGTTTCCAAATCCTCAAGGTTCTTTAGGCTGGAGTGATTTTCATGATACCTTGTTGGATATTTTCGGTTCTGAGTGTAATGAGACTGCATCTGCTATTAACAAGAAGTTCACCCTGAAAAGCTGGACAGAGGAAAGACAGGTAGGAATTGATGGGTATAATAGACAAAATGTGATTCAACTGTATATATTTTTAACTGATCACCACACAGCCTTCCAGGAACCCGGTGAGGTCAAAGACTGTTAATCCCCATTAGTTCCCTTCTTCTACCTCACTGTCTTTCCGCAACACCACCAGTCTGGCAGATGCCTACTTATGCTTACGTTCTACTGCGTATTCATTATTATGTCTTCAGTGTTTTCTTTGCAAGTTGAAAAGCAAAGACCCACATTTGTTTTTTGACTTTGTACATAGTGTTTTTCATGCTACCAGGTTGTTTGCCATCAATCAATCTCATCAAAGGTAAAGGAATCAGGAAATAGTTAAAACTGAAAAGTAACCAATCAAGACTTCCACTTCATGAAAACTAGAAAAGAGATATATTTTCTTTTTCCCCTGACAACTTAACACCGTGAACATTGTATGCAAACCAAACACAGGATTCCAAGGTTGGAGGGAGGAAGGTAGATGGGCAGGGTGTATCAATCCATTTTCACACTGCTGATAAAGACATACCTGAAACTGGGCAATTTACAAAAGAAAAAGGTTTAATGAACTTACAGTTCCACATGGCTAGGGAGACCTCAGAATCATGGCAGAAGGAAAGGAGGAGCAAAGTCACATCTTAAGTGTATGGCAGCAGGCAAAGAGAGAACTTGTGCAGGGAAATGTCTGTTTTTAAAGCCATTAAATCTATTGAGACTTATTCACTATCACAAGAACAGCATGGGAAAGACCTGTCCCCATAATTGAATTATCTCCCACCAGGTATCTCCCATAACACGGAGCAATTATCGAGCTACCATATGAGATTTGGGTGGGGACACAGCCAAACCATATCACAGGGCCACAGAACCTTGCGCAGGAGCAGCACAGCAGTGAGTTGACTGGGCCTCTTTTTTGCCACATGTTTACCAGATGAGTTTCTAGAGAAGTAATCGCCTGGATGCACTAAAAAAATACAGATACACACACACACACACATATGCATATGTACACATACACACACATGCACATGCACACAGGCATACACATGCACACATACACACACATGCACACACATACACACATATACACACATGAATACACACATACACATGCACACATACACACACATACATGCACACATACACACAGGCATGCACATGCACACACACATGCATATACACACATACACACATGCACATGCACACAGACATGCATACACATACCCACATACACATGTAGACACATATACACACTTGAATACACACACATGCACACACATATACACATACACACATGCACGCACACACAGACACATGAACATGCACACACTCATGCATAAAAACATTCGTGCACATACACATATGTATGCACACAAACACACATGCACACATGCATGGACATGCATACACAAACACATACACACATACACATGCACATACACACATAAACACACACACATATACACACAGCCACATACACACGTACATACACACACACACGTATACACACACAAGTCCTAACAAAAGTGTGTTTTCTCTAGACAAAGGACCAGGGAAAAGCCAACCTAGCAAGACAGGAAATGTTTAGAAAATAACAGTCCCACTCCAGCCAAACACCATGAAAATACTCAATTCTGACCTCTACTTCTGCCAGCAATGGCCCAGGGAAAGCCAAGATGTCCATCTTCACCAGGTCATAAAAAGGAAACTCAATTCCTTTGCCTGGCAGTGTTGGAGAAAGCCAAAAGCAGAGCAGCGTCTCACATCCCTGCCAGGTGAAGGGGGGCGGGTCAGACAGACCAGGGGAGCCCAGAACCTTCACTCCTAGATGGCGGTGACACGCCAGGGGTCCTGTCAGAAGAAGCCTAGTGGGAAATCAGAAATTTTACAGTCACCCAGTGGCAACGAAGATCCCCACCAAGCAGGTGCCACTGGCAGCTGTGTGGAAAACAGCAGCAAGGCATTCCTGCCTCCTCCAGGTGTCAAGGAGGCAGAAAAGGAAACTGTGCTTCCATTCCCACCTGGAAGAAGATCCAGAGTCTCATAACATAATACGCAGGGGTCCAGGATTTAATCAGAACCCATTCGTCATGCCAAGAGGCAGGAAGATTTAAAACCGAATGAAAATGCCATCAGTAGATGCCAATACAAAGAATACCAAGATGTTAGAATTATCTGACACAGATTTTAAAGCAGTCATCATAAAAATGCTGCAATGGGCAATTATGCACATACTTGAGACAAATGAAAAAAAAGAAAACCTCAGCCCAGAAGTGAATGATATAAAAAGAACCAAATAGAAATTTTAAAACTAAAAACTATAAAAGTCTAATTAAAGAAATGAAAGTCAATGGATTTTCTAAAGAGCAGAGCAGAGGAAACAAAGCAAACAAACAGTGAACTGAAGAGAAAACAATAAAAAGTATTCAAACTGAACAATAGAGAGAAAAGTAGGTTGAAAACAAACAAACAAAAGGATCTGAAGACATATGGTGTTATCACAAACAAAAAAAATCTAAAATTCATGTCATCAGAATCCCAGAAAGAGAAAAAAGAAGGTAGGATTGAACAACACTTGAAGTAAAAGTATCTCAAAATTTAACAAATTTGGTAAAAGGCATAGAACAACAAATTTAAGAAACTGGGCAAAACCCTAGCAGCTTAACAAACCAACCATACAAACAAATCTATGCCAAGACACATCTTAGTAAACCATCTGAAAATTCAGTACAAAGAAAAAAAACTCAAAGGTGCAGGAAGAAAGAGCACTAACACCTCACCCAGAGGGAAAACATTCATGTGACAGTGGATTTCTCATAAGAAACCAGCAAGCCATCATTTTCAAATGCTGCAAGAAAAGAATTATCAACATCGAATTCTATATCCAGTGAAAGTATGTTCCAGTATTGAGGAGAATCAAGACATTCTCAGCTGAAGGAAAACTGAGAGATGGATGGTTAGTATCCCTACCCTACAAAAAATAGCTAAAGATAGTTCTCTAAACAAAAACTAAGAGGATAAAAGAAGGAATTTTGGAACACCAGAAATAAAAAACAAAGAAAATAGTAAAAATATGGATAAATGATAAATATTCATTTTCCTCTTGAGATTTTTAAGTTATGTCTGGCAGTTGAGGCAAAAACTTTAATACCATATCAAATGGTTCTTACATTACATCAAAGAAATATTCAAGAAAAATATATTAAAAGGAGGAAAAGAAAGGGACATAGGGATGAAGATTTCTCCAATTTACTTATACAGATGAAACATAAAAATGAGTAGACAGAAAACTAAAGTCAACAAATTATAAAATTGAAATCATACAGAGTATGAGCACAGAAGGTATGTTCATGACACAGTAAAATCAAACTGATAATAGATAACAGTAAAATCTTCAAACATTTGGAAATTAAACAGCATCTTTCTAAATAACCCATGGGTCAAAAAGTGAGTTTCAAGGAAAATAAAAAATATATTGAACTTAATGAAAGTGAAACAAAAGTCAAAATTTGTGGGACAAAGCTAAAACATTGCTGAGAGAGAAATTTACAGAATTGAATGCTTACATTAAAGACAGAGAGAAAAAATCAAATAGCCTAAATTTCCACTTCAAGAGCCTAGAAAATGAAGAGTAAAACAAGTGCAAATTAGAAGAAAAGGAGTAATAAAGACAAGGGCAGAAATCAATGAAATCAAAAACACAGAAACAATAGAGAAAATCACTGGTTATTTGAGAAAAAGTCAAAGAATTGGCACTCTTCTTGATAATATTAACACAGAAACAAAGAAAGAAGACACAAATTACCAACATCAAGGAGGAAATAAGAGACATCACTATAGATCACACAGACATTAAAAAGATAATAACTGACTCCAAAGAGCAACTCTACACACAAACATTCACCCACTTAGGTGACATGAATAAGTTCCTTAAAAAGAACCCAAGTACCTCAACTCACCCAATATGAAATTATTTGAATAGTCCTATAATTATTAGGAAAAATAACTTTAAAAACACTCGGAAGAGAACTCTCCAGACTAATATGGTTTCACAGAAGAATTTAATTTCAATTCTATGTAATTTCATCCAAGAAATAGAGGAGACAGGAGCACTCTTATTTCATTTTATGAAGCTACTATTATCCTGATACCAAAATAGACAGACAATACAGAAAAGGAAAATAAAACTAGAGATTAATAATCAATAATGCTTGTGAATATAGATGCAGAAATCCTTAACAAAAGATTACCAATTAGAATTCCACAATACATAAAAAATCATATACCATGATTCCATGAGGTTTATTCAAGGGGTGCAAGGCAAGTTCAGTCTTGAAAAATCAATCAGTATAATCTAACTTATTAATAGGCTAAAGAAAACCACATGATCATATCAATTAATGAACAAAAAGCATGTAGCAAAATTGAACATCTATTCATGATATAACTCTCAGAAAAAAGATGGACGTGATAAAGAGTATTTCCAAAACACTTGCACCTAACATTATACTTAATGACAAAACATCTAATACCTTCCCTCTAAAATAGGGAACAAAGCAAGGATGTTTACTTCTATCACTTTTGTTCAACATGATGCTGGAAGTTCTATCCAGTACAATAAGTCAATAAAAGGAAATAACAGTCATCCTGATCAGAAAGGAAGAAAACTGTTCCAATTTGCACATCACATGGTTACGTACCTCAAATTATTAAGAATGATACATACAATTTTTCAGAACTAATACATAGGTTGAGCGAGTTCACAGGATGCAAGATAAACATGCAAAATACATTTTCTGTATAATATCTATGAATATATGGATACCAAAATTTAAAATATAAGGCCATTTACAATCACTCAAAAAATAATTGGATATAAATCTAACAAAACATATACAATATCTGTATGCTGAAAAATGCAAAAATGTTCATGAAAGAAATCAAAGAAGATACGTAATTTAGTGACATATTCTGCTTGTAGATTGGAAAGCAAACAATCCAATTACAATCTGGGCAAAAATCAGGAAGAGACATTTCATCAAGGAAAATATACAGATGGCAAATAAGTACATGAAAAGGCATTCAATATCTTTAGTTAATAGGAGAATGCCTGTTAAAGTCACGGTGTACCACTGCATATTTTTTCAGAATGGCTGAAATAAGTAGACAACACCAAATGCTGATGAAGATGTGGAGAAACCGGATCACTCAGACATCACAGGTGAGAATATGAAATTGCACCGATATTAGGGAGAAAAAAATGGGAGTTAAAAGAAGAAAACTAAACATGCAACTATCAACTGATCCAACAATTATATTCCTGAGCACATATCCCAGAGAATTAAAGATCTATGTTCACACAAAATCTTAGACACAAATGTATATAGCAGCTTTTCTAGTAACAGCTAAAAATTCGAAACAGCTGAAGTAGCTATAATAAGTGAATGGTTAAACTGGTGCATCCACACTATGAAAAAAGACTCAGCTGTGATTTAACTGTGTTTCTGATTTCCTATATTTTCTGTATATTTTTCAGACAAGACTTTTTTCAAGCTTTATATTCATCGTTACACTGGGACAAATTTACATCGGGTATATCCCAGTATTTACCACGTGAAGCTCCATTTCGATACACTGGGAAGATTCAGAACCACATGTATGACAGACTAAATTGTTCAAACCTGTGTGTTCTCTTCAGTGCTCTGGTCTAGGAGTAGTTTTCTTGCATAATCTTACAGCTGGTACACTTCACTTGTCTAGTTTCACCCACATTAATTAATAGACAGAGGACATAAACAGAGTTTCAATTAGGCTGGAGTGCCTGAGCAATTCAGTGGCAGCACCTCTTCAATGATCTAGGGTCAATGGACGAATACTGACTTAAAAGTGCAAGGAAAATTTTGAGATTTTTTTCCGTTTTTTAGATGTGCTAGTCTTCAGAGTTTTGAAGCGGGAACATTGTACTGTGTGAAGTTCAAGTTTTTAAAAACCTTGGTTATCCCAAAGCTACAGCTTCAAAATAAAAAGTATAAAATCTGGAACACTGATGTTCATTAAATGAAAAAGGACATTATTTACATAATTTTAAAGCCAGTTTAAATTGGGTGTAAAAAATTATCTTCAGATTTTAAGATAAAAGGTGAATATTGGTTTGACAAACTTGAGAATACAGAAATTTTCACAAATATTAGATGGCCCACACGTATTATGTACTTGAAATTTGCTAAAAGAATAGATCTTACATGTTCTCAGAATAAAAAGGAATGGAAACTATGAAGTGATATGTGAAGAAATGGATATGCCAATTAGCTTGACTGCAGTCATTTGTTCACTATGTCTATGTATATCAAAACCTCATGCTGTATGCAATAAATATATACAATTTCAATAAAAATTAAATAGTGCTCCTCTTCAGTTCAAAAAATACTTGGAAGAAAAAATTCTTAGAGGAACTTTGATCCACATGTTTATCACTTAATTTCTGCTCCTTATTTTTATTTACATGTAATTCAAGTTTATTTTTTTCTTGTTACCTTCTAGCTGCACATTCATATGCTTGGAATAGCACATGAAATCATGAGCCATGTGAATATGTAATATGTCTTACAGTAGTATTATAACATTAAAAATTAAATGTGTTCATTTATATGTGGATCTACAATAAGTCACCTAGTCTTGTATATAATTTTAATTAACAGCATGTAATATTCATGAAGTTTTCCATATTCTTAAGCCTGGATAACCAGTATTTAATTTTGAAGTCTATCTTAACTTCTAATCAAAGTCACTTGAGGGTTTATGACCTTGAGTTTTCTTTTTCCTCTTGTTGTCTCTCTCTCAGGTGATTGGGGTCCAGATGTCTGTGTTCCTTCCTAATCTCAAGAATTACTTTTGTTAAAAAAATAAAATCACTGTGTTTGAATGAGTTCTGATAGATTCCAGGCTAAAATTGACTATACCCCCAGACAAGAAGGCCATCAGAGGGACCCTTAACCCTTTTTGTCATGTGTCACTTGACCTCGGGAAAAGAGAATGAAGAAGCTTTGACCCTGGGGCAGTGGGCATGATTTATCCGCCATAAATCAAGTGCTCACAAGTCCGCAGGTCTTGGGGTAAGTTGTATGATAATCAAAGTAAAGTAAAACTAATGCGATTAAACTTCATTTGTGGTGAAAAACTTTCTCAGGAACATGCAACAGTAGTTGTTGTGGTAGTCAGAATACTTTAATAAATGTTCAATGATCTTGCCATCTAAATGTTGTTTATGGGCATCATTGCCAGTTAGACTCACTGCACAAGTATTGACTGCATTTTAGTAATCAAGAATTCTGCCACTGATATAGTTTTATTTATTTGTACATGTTGACTTTTAGCATCCAGCTGAGATTATTTCATAGTGGTTTCAGTTTTATTACCTCATATGATTAATCTGTTGCCTTTAGATTTAATCTGTTGCCTTTAGAATGCTAAAAAGCAGAAATTTTAACTCTCATGATGTGGTAAAATTACAACCCTTTCTACCAAGGAGAATAGCATCGATTATGTAAAAGTGAAACATGATGGGTTTGTGTGGAACATTTGGCTTCCCCAAACACTTATATCTCTCCTTTGAGGTTATGTGTTGAATTTTAGTTTCTTATTTCCAGGCACCTTGAATGTGGATTGCAGGGCAGACCTGAGCTTGTGTCCTTGCTTCGGGCTCACCATCCTTTGACTCTACAGTGGAGGAATGGAGAATATAAGCATTTTGAACTCATTGTCTCTCTTCTTAAAGTTGAGGACCATTTGCAAGGTGATAAATGGCTCATTTCTAATACAAAAATATCTCCAAGGGGAAGGAGAAGCATACTAGACTTAAAAGTAGAAAGTCTAAGGTTTGATGACACAGACTCACTTTTCCCTGCACCTCCCTCTAAATATGACTAAATACTCTTGGAACAAATAACTTGACAGAAAACCACAAAAGGCCCCTAAAAGGTGGTGGGAAAATAGACCAACTGAAGACGTTAAGACTAGAGGAAGGCAGAAGAAATGGGCTTCACGTTTAAAAGGCTCTCAAAATATAATTAAATTGTCATTGAAATTATGTTACAAAAGTAAGCCAGGATGCATATCCTATACATAAATAGGGTACATGCAAAAATAGAAGATTTAAATAGAACCAAGGGTTTCCTGAGATAGTGTCTAAGTATTAAGGTTTTTGAAAAATCACTCATGATATAAGTAAACAGCAAAAATATAACCTGAATGAGAAAAGAAAATCAACTGACCTCTCTTCCTCCAACACTGAGATATATTAAATATTGGAACTGTTGTAACAAGGATTTAAAAATATATTATAATAAATTTTCTCAAAACAAATTAAATGATAGAAAAATATCTACAAATACATACCATTTTGTACATTTTTAAAAGACCTGAATGGAAATTATAGAACTGAAAAATATAAAATTCAAAATAAAAAATTCATTGGATTATCTAAAAAGTACAGTGGCTATAACAAAGGATAAAATCAGTGAACATGAAGACAGATTATGAAAGTTTGCACAATGGAGAAAAATTAACCTGAAAAAAGAGAGAGAACAGAGTGTCAAGGACTTTTGGGGCAATAGCAGAGGCTCTAGTGTTTGTATCTTCAAAATCCCAGGAGAGAAGAAATTGTAAAACTGCAGATGTGTTTGAAGAAATAATTATATAAATTTGGTAAATCCTATATAATAAATATGTAATGGCTGAAAACTTCTCCAATTTGACAAAAATCATAACTCTACAGATTCAAGAAACTTAACAAATTTCAAAGAGTATGAATCTAAAGAAATCCCAAACAAAATGCATTATAATTAAAGTTCTAAAATCTAAATATTATTTATATATTTAAATTTATATATATTATAAATTTATATATTTATATATATATTATTAAAATATATTTAGATATATATAAGATATATATATATATATATATATATATATCTTTAAAAAAAAGCCATAGAGAAATGACATTATTTGTAAAGGAAGGCCATCTTAATAAACATGAGTTTCTCGTCAGAAACCATGGAAGCCAGAAGCATCACAACATTTTACTGGTACTGAAAGAAAATAATTTTTTTTTGAGACCAAGTTTTACCCTTGTTGCCCAAGCTGGAGTGCAGTGGCGTGATCTCAGCTCACTGCAACCTCCGCCTCCCAGGTACAAATGATTCTCCGGCCTCAGCCTCCCAAGCATCTGAGATTACAGGTGCACACAACCACGCCCAGCTAATTTTTCGTGTGTGTTTTTAGTAGAAACGGGGTTTCGCCACGTTAACCAGGCTGGTCTCGAACTCCCGACCTCAGGTGATCCACCCGTCTTGGCCTCCCAAAGTGCTGGGATTTCAGGCATGAGCCACCATGCCTGGCCAAGAAAAGAATTTTATAGCTAACAAAACTATCCTTCAGGAATGAAGCAAAAGGTAAGATATTGCCAGTTGAAGGCAAATTAAGCTAACTTGTCACTAGAAAACTTACACTTAATAGCTAAAGGTAAACAAATATATAGAAAGTCAGTAATAACAGACTAACGCCATAAATGTCATAAAGGAACAAAAATGACAATGAAATGTAGAAAAATGGGAATTAACATAATAAACAATGTTTCACTTCATGAATTTCTTAATCATATTTCACTGTTAAAGCACAAATTGTAACACCATTAGCTATGGTGCTCAATGTACACAGAGGAAACTTTTAAGAAAGTTAAGTTTAAAAAGTAGGCAGGGTAAGGGATTGAATTAGAAGTAAGTTTTCAGTACTTCAGTTGAAAAGGGAAAACACTGATGCTAATAGGCTGAGATAAGATACATATATATTGTAATATCTAGAGCAACAACAAATAAAACTGTTTATGGTAATATAGTCATGCTAGACCAGGTGCAGTGGTGCACGCCTGTAATCCCAGAACTTTGGGAGGCCAAGGTAGACAGATCACTTGAGGTCAGGAGTTCAAGACCAGCCTGGCCAGCATGGTGAAACCGTGTCTCTACTAAAAACACACACACACACACACACACACAAATAGCTGGGCAGGGTGGTGCATGCCTGTAATTCCAGCTACTCAGGAGGCTGAGGCAGGAGAATAGCTTGAACCTAGGAGGCAGAGGTTGCAGTGAGCCAAGATCACGCCACTGCACTCCAGCCTAAGTGACAGAGCAAGATTCCCTCTAAAAAAAAAAAAAAAGAAACAAAAACACAGAATTCTAAAGAAAATGTTCAAGTATCCCACAGGAAATAAAAGAGACAAAGAAACAGAGGAACAGGAAACTAAGAGCACCCACAGAAAACAAACATGAAAATGGCAAATTGATGACTTGACAATTACTTTGCTACTTTGCAACAGTTCCTTTAAGAGTAAATGACCTAAATATGCTTCAAAAGGCAGATTGGCTGAGTAGAAAAAACATGAAACAATGATATGCTATCTATAGAAACTCACTTTAAACATGTAAAATAATGCAAAAAGTTACATCACAAAAAACTTTAAAGGTGTGATTATATTAATATCAGATAAAAATAGACACTAGAGCAAAGAAAATTACTAGTATCAAAGAAAGGCAGCTGTTACATAATGATAAAAGGAACATGGCAATCCTAAATTTGTATGCACCAAAAAACATAGCTTTCATATACATGAAGAAAAAAAACTGATAGAAATGAAAGAGAAATAAATCCACTTTTATAGTTGGGAGCGTCAACATCCTACTTTCATTAATTGAGAGAAATGTAGTACTTGACCAAAAATCAGCAAGATAAGGAAAAACAATGCCATCCATCACAAGGAACTGTTTGACATTTACAGAAAACTCTGCCACAAAATGAGAATACACATTCTTTTTAACCACCCATGGAACATTTCCCAGGATAGACCATATCCTCAAACATAAAACAAATGTTAATGAATTTTAAAAATTGAAATCATCCAGAATAGTCCTCTATCAACAGTGAAAGCAAACTGCTGATGAATAACTAAAAGTCAACAGAAACATCTTCAAATACAAAGAAACTAAACAACACACTTCTAAATAATCCATGGGCCAAAGAGGGAAACTCAAAGAAATTTTAAAAATACATCAAACTATTTTTGCAGAGTTATGAAAACAAAACCTCTACATATCAAGTGCATATAATGCAGCTGTGACAGTGCTGAGAAAGGAACCTATAGTACTAAATGCTGACGTTAGAAAAGAGATTTTACATGAACAATCCAAGTTCCTTCTCGAGCAACTGGAAAAAGAGAACGAAATGAATCCAAACAGGGAGAAGGAAGGTATTAATGAAGAGGAGAAATTAATGAAACTGAAGAGAGAACATCATTGAAACAAAAAGCGGTTTCTTTGGGAAAACAATCAATGCAATCAATTAAACTCTGGCAATACTGACAAAGAGAGAAAAGATACAAATTACCAATATCAGGAATGGAACAAAGAATACCACAATTTTGTAGCCATTAAAAGAATGATTAGGGATTTGTATTAACTTGATCCTCTAAAGTTCAAAAACTTAGGAGGAAATGAACAATACTTTACAAACGAGAAACTACCAAAACTCACTCAAAGAGAAACAGATACAGGAATAGTTCTGTAACCATGAAGTAAATTGATTTGTAACTAAAGACCTCCTGAAAAGAAATATTCATGTCCATATGGTTTTACTGGAGATTTTTACCAAACATATAAATGTGAGTTAATATCTAGATAGATAGATAGATAATACAAAAAAAAAACCCATAGACAAATGTGTCTCATGAACCTAGATACAAAACTCCTCAATAAAATATTAGCAGATTAAATCCAGCCATGTACAAGTATGGTATAATTTATCACATATAAATGGGACTCATCCTAAGCATTCAAGGTTAGTTCAATACGTGAAAATCAACACAATCTATCAGAAGCCTAAAGAAGAAAAAATAGTATAGCAAGTGATGCAGAAAAAGAATGTATTTGGCAAAATTCAACAGTTATTCATGATTAGAAACAAAATTCAGCACACTGGAAATAGAAGGGAACTTTTGCAGCCCAATAGAGAAGATCTACAGAAAACCTTCAGCAAACATCATATTTACAGATGGAAGACCGAATGCTTTCCCTCTAAAATCAGGAACAGGCCAATGACATAAATTCTCACCACTGCTACTCAACAGAGTACTGGAGGCTTTAGTCAGCATGATATGCCTAGATAAATAAATGGCCTACAGATTGGAAAGAAAGAAATACAACTTAATTTGCATAAGATATAATTGCCTATGTACAAAAATTTCAAGAAATTTACAATTAACCTTCTAGAACTAACAGTGAGCTGAGTGAGGTTAGAAGATACAAGTTCAACACAAAAGTACCAATTGCATTTCTATATACTAGCAATGAACATGTGGACACCAAAACTGAAAGCATGATTCTATCTAAAAGCACTCCAAAGAACATTAAGTACTTAAGTATAAATCTATAAAACCACGGACAGCATCTTTGCCCTAAAAATTACAAAAATAATGCTGATAAAAATATTAATAAGAGAAGACCTTAATAAATGGCAAGAAATACTGTGTTCCTAGATTGGCAGTTTCCACACAGTAGACATGTCAATTCTCCCCAAATTAATCTATAAGTGTAATGCAACTCCTATTAAAATCCAAGCAATGTAACTTTTAGATATATGCAAGTTTATTCAAACATTTATATAGAAAGAAAAAGGCCCTAGAATAGTCCAAAGCATTTTGCAAAGGCAGAATGAAGTGAGAGGTGTCAGTCTTCTGATGGTAGGGTGTACTATCTAGCTGCATTAATCAAGACTGTGTGGCCAAAGGATGAACACACAGATCAAGGAAACAGAGAACCCAGAAATAGACCCATGCAAATATGCCCAACAGATTTTTGATAAATATAAATAAGCAATTCAAAGGAGGAGAAATAGCTTTTAAATAAGTTGTGTTGGGGCAATTGGACATCTGTAGGCAAAAACATGAACTTTGATTTAAACCTCATACCCGATACAATAGTAACTTGAAACGGACCAGGGAATCAACAGAAGATATTTAATATTTATTATCTCCCTGCTTCCCAGAATCACCTCAACAGTGCAAAGAAATGATGCTAACCCCAGCATGTACATATGTTTCCTTTATAGGTGAACATTGATATTTCTGGAATACACTAAAATTTCCCTTTACAAATAATTCCTCTTTTGTCTGTAGCGTTCCTCTTCGGCTCTCTCCCCTCTGCACCTTGCTGACCCCCACTGATGTGAGGCAGAAAAGCCATCGCCACCCACACCAGGGTGGGATGAGACTAACACTCCAGCATCCTTCTCCCTTGGGAACATGTTGGGACCATCCCCACTCAGGTGAGATGGTTTCTTCTTCACAGGTATGGCTCTTCCTCTATGCTGATTTCTTCCAAGCTAGGCACCTAACCTTTTATCTCTTTTCCTTCAGCACCTAGCAGGGTACCTGGCACACAGTGTTTAATCGCTTTGGCTGTGTTGATTTCCACAATCAATTTGAAAAGATTTCAAATGAACTCTCTGTGGTTTGCTTTGATTTGAACGATTTGATTTTGAGGTGAATTACGATAAAGTTGGAGAATAAGACTGAGTGGAAACAGTGAAATTCCCTGGATCTAGCAATTTACAGTCAGCAGTTGTTCAGCAGCAGACTTTTGAGTCAGTGAGACCTGAGTTTCGACCTTATCTCCAACACCTAGTAACGGTGTGACTTTGCAAAATGGCTAATGTTTGCTTAGTAATTTTGCTAGGTAATTTTAATCTTCAAAATATGGGTAATAACAATAAATACCTGTATCAGTCCATTTTCATGCTGCTGATAAAGATATTCCCAAGACTGGGCAACTTACAAAAAAAAGAGCTTTCTTGGCTGATAAAGATATTCCCGAGACTGGGCAACTTACGAAAGAAAGAGCTTTCGTGGACTTACAGTTCCACGTGGCTGGGGAGGTCTCACAATCATGGTGAAAAGCAAGAGGAGCCAGTCACGTCTTACATGGATGACAGCAGGTGAAGAAAGGAGAGCTTGTGCAGGGAAACTCCTATTTTTAAACCCATCAGATCTTGTGAGACTTATTCACTGTCATGAGATCAGCATGGGAAAGACCTGCTCCATGATTTAATTACCTCCCACCAGGCTCCTCCCACAACACATGGGAATTGTGGGAGTTACAATTCAAGATGAGATTTGGGTGGGGACACAGCCAAACCATATCACTACCTCATAGTGCAAAATTAAAAGGACTCAATAATATCATCCATTAATTTGATTATAAATATCATCGTATTATTCCAACATTTGAAAGACTAAACCTCTCAAGTGCTGTGACAATGTAAAATGATGTATTTGGGTCTATGGTGTCCATTTTTATATTTGTACATGTGGTAATCTTTGAGCGTGGGGCTAGTGTTTGCCCAGACATTCCCAGATATAATTTGTAGACATGTGTCCCATTACTGGGTATATATCCAAAGGATTATAAATCATTCTATAAAGACACATGAACATGTATGTTTATTGCAGCACTATTTACAATAGCAAAGACTTGGAACCAACCCAAATGCTCATCAGTGATAGACTGTACTAAAAAAATGTGGCACATATACACCATGGAATACTATGCAGCCATGAAAAAGGATGAGTTCATGTCCTTTGTAGGGACATGAATGAAGCTGGAAGTCATCATTCTCAGCAAACTAACACAGGAACAGAAAACCAAACACCACATGTTCTCACTCATAAGTGGGAGTTGAACAATGAGAACACATGGACACAGGGAGGGGAACATCACACACAGGGCCCTGTTGCAGGTTGTGGGGGAAGGGGAGGGAGAGCATCAGGACAAATACCTAATGCATATGGTGTTTAAAACCTACGTGATGGGTTGATAGGTGCAGCAAACCACCGTGGCACATGTGTACCTTTGTAACAAACCCGAACATTCTGCACATGTATCCACACAGAACTTAAAGTAAAATTTAAAAAAAAAACAAAATCCATTTATTTCCATAAGTGATGATTTGTTGATTATTTAGCACAGATATCTCTGAGAAAAGCTGTATGAAAATTAAGGTTCTTTCTTCATTGACTCAGGTAGTCTATCATTGAGTTCATTGCTGCATGTTAGATTGCCTTGTAACTGATTAGGATACTGGCTCTTAGTGTATGGTTAACACAAAGTATTTACTACCACCGAAATAAGAATCACACTTATTAACATTGTGAGACTAACCACTCCATTAACTACTGCTTCTCCTTAACTTTCTATGATGACAGAAACTCATTTGAAGCTTTGGATTCAGAAACCCAAGTTTGGTAAAATCTCCTTTCTATATTCATTTCACTAAACGATAGCTACAAAACTTTCCTCTCTTTTCTCCACTGTCATAGTGAACCCACTTATCAGAACTAATAGGCTGTCTTCAATCTAGAATACTTATATGATTAATCATGTCTCACTTATGCACTATTAAGTTAGACTCAAGAAGGGAGAAGAGGTCCCAAGATGAGATGAGTTCTTCCTGATGAGCAAAAGGTTAGAAACTATAACGGTCTCCATGTACAGACTTCAAAAAATGCCTTAGGCCTTGAGTGCAAGGTTTTCCTGTAGGACAAAGGATCTTTCCCATTCGCCTAGAACAAGCAACTTTCTATGCATTTTGTTTGTAAATTTGTCTCTTAGGTTGACTTTTCAGGGGGTAAAAGGATACGTTTATTGACATTTCTGCTTATCTTAATGAAATGTGTATAATGATAATGACATATCATAAATTGTTGATACTTAAGGTGCTCCATACACACTCAATTTAAATTAAAGCTATTTTATCCCATTCCATGCACAGCAGAATTTCATACTATCTGAAGGCAAAAAATGCTTATTTGAGCCTAAAGCCCAATATAAATAAATCAAGTGCCCTGTTTACCCCCTTTTTAACCCACTATGATACAAATTTCACAGAACAAGACATTTCCCATATTTCAAGGCAGCTATGGGATACCCTTCAGGCTTTTTTCTTTCTTCTTTATACCTACCAACATTACATGACTGCATTTGGATTATTTAGGTAAAAATTATTCCTCTTATTTTCATTAATTCTTAATTTTTTACCAATAATACAAAATATTTTTGGTGCATGTCGGGAGGTGCATAGAGGGAGACAACATTAGTTTGCTCCCTGCTCCGAAGTCCTATTTATTGGAGAGGAGGTGTTTCTTTGTTCTTCTCCCAACATTCTGTTATGATGAGCGAGACACCGCTGGTTGCACAACCTCTACGGCATGGAAGAGGATAAGAAAATGACATCATTTGGGGGAAGCCAAAGTCACAGACACAAAAAGCTTCCAGCTGTGTTTCAGTGAATGAGGAGGCAGAATGGCACCCTCCTCCTGCGGTATGCCTCCGTGTTTTGTCACAGAGTTACTTGTGGCGAACTCCAATGTCTGACAGTGTGCCTTGGAAAAAGAGAATAGTGAGGCCACTGAATGTGGAGGAAGCTTCTCCCTCATAGTTGACTTAAAGTAATATTCCTATGAGAAGGTTATGCAAATCTTTTTGATCAAAAGTATTTAAATCCCTTTGATGGATTCAGGGAAGATTCTAAGTATTTGAAGAGAACATTTTGACATTGAATGGATGTATCACTTATTTCTGTTATGCCACGAGAGGGTGAATTACACTGCATAGTAAGATGAGAAAATTCCACAGATGACCATGAAAGGAAGCACATAAGACATCTCCAGGTAGGCAGGGAACTTGCAGCTGGCCAGGTCTGAGTTTGCACAAGAAAAGAACTTCTCCAACATAAGGAAGATCCAGAATGCGGACATCTCAAAGGAAATTTCTTTTTCTTTTTCTTTTTCTTTTTTTTTTTTGTGATGGAGTCTCACTCTGTCATCCAGGCTGGAGTGCAGTGGTGCAATCTCAGCTCACCACAACCTCCACCTCCTGGGTTCAAGCGATTCTCCTGCCTCAGCCTCCCAAGTAACTGGGATTACAGGTGCCCGCCAACACGCCCAGCTAATTTTTGTATTTTTAGTAGAGACGAGGTTTCACCTTGTTGACCAGGCTGGTCTCAAACTCCTGGCCTCAGGTAATCTACCTGCCTTGGCCTCCCAAAGTGCTGGGATTACAGGCATGAGCCACTATGCCCCGTTTCATCTTATTATTACTTTATTTAACCTATATCTCTTTTCCTTTTATTTGCAAAGATCAGTATGAAGCTGTAACATGTTTTTGTTTTGCAGCAGGGTTCTCTGTGTCCTATTTATGAAATATTGGTGCCATTTCCTGATACCTTTCTCCCTCTGAGCACCTACATTGGACCCAGTGACAGCATATCAACCTTAACTATGACCTCTCAGACTTTCCTCTTCACCTGATCAGGTTTGTCAACGGTCTTCTTAACATACACAAGTCAAAGAAGAGTGCGTAACTTCCTGGAAAGTCTGGGTATTTTCCTCTAGCTTTGTGTATCTTTCTCTGCCAAACATCTGCCTATCCCGAAACTCAGACATGCTTCCTTCTTCTACTCCAGCTCAAGCAGAAAAACACTTTAAGAGCCCTAGTTCATCACTTTCCAAATTCTAGGACCTCCACAAAACATGTTTCATTTACAAAATAGGTAGATCCATGGTCTCATAAGACCCCTTACTCCTTGGTCATTCATAATATTCATTGGGCTCTGAAAAGCCTACAGTTAAAAATGAAAAACGATTTAGCATTATCTCAACCAATATTCACAAAACTTATTTGCGCACATAATATTCTTTTCACATATAGTAAGAATTACTGTTCCATCCCAATTCCATGACTCTGCAAAAAGTCATGGTTTGTGCTTGATGCAACTCTGCCTGCAGCCTTCTGCTCCCACAGCTGCGCAAATGGAACTCTCTCTGGGGGACCTTCAAAGAATATTTTCTAATGACTAGAAGCAGTTCCTCCCCTTGAAGGGTTGACTCTTTCTTATCTGTTTTATCCCAAATGCACCACCTCTTAGAGAGGCCTTCCCTGTTCCCTCTATTGTAATCACTCCCTTGAGTCCAAAGGCTGTGAGAAGCAGAATTCCCTCCTCTCCCGGGCAGGTCAGTTTCTTTCTTAACGCCTTCAACTGACTGAGCGAGGCCCTCTCACATTATGGAGCATGATCTGTTTTACTCAAAGTCTACTGATTTTAAATGCTAATCACATCTAACAAATGGCTTAACAGCAACATCTAGAATGGTGTTTGAACAAAGGTGGAGCACTAGGATCTAGCCAAGTTGACGCAAAATTCACCATGACAGTATCTGAAGGTTTGATACCGCGTATTCCGCTGTTTCTAGATTTAGGCAAATAACCTGCAAGGCCAGCCCAGATTTCACAGAGTGGAAATAGACTTGGACTTTTTCATGAAATAAAACACAAAATCGTATCACATAAGGTGTAGATAAAGAGAGGAATAAAGATTCAAGGCCACTAATAAATCAACACAGACTTCCACACCGTCAAAGCCCCAATATCCACATATACACTCATGCCTGTGTGTAATGCCTGCCATAGCCCAAGGGGTGACACCCCTCCAAGACCTCTCCCCTCCCGCCCACTGGGTGCACCTTCATCCCTGGGAGCATTACAGGGTATCAGAGGCAAAAATACAACAGGGACACCTTGGCAGAACTAATGTTCCAAATTGGTTGTTCAAAACCTGTCAGCAATAAAGAATTTCACAAGCGGGTTTCTAAATCTAAGTGAGAATGTGTTTGTTTCTACCTAAATATACGTTTTCCATAGATATTTATTATGATATGTCAAACACATAGTGACAATTTTGTGATTAATAAAATATATATTAATTTGTAAAAGTATTAACAGTTTTGCTGGAGTTCTTCATAATTTTCACACATTTTTTCAACCAGTAGATATAAATACAACTACTTGTGAAATATTTTGTTTTACAGTAGTCCTTACATAAAAGCAGCTGGGTAAGACAGTACTGGGTGCTAGAAAGTGTAATTCCATTTCTTGAAATAATATTAAATAATTTACAAAGGGAAGAGGAAAATAAAAGCGGTATAAATTTCAGCTCTGCTCTGTGTGACTTTAATAGTTTGGAGCAGGATATTTTTTCTGATCCTCATTTTCCTCATAGGTGAAATCACAATTAAAATACATATTGTGAATATTTTGAGCAATAATTGATCATAGATGCCAATAAACATTTCCCATTTTTAGTATTTTATGTACAGTGTAACATTGCTCTTCTACACAAAATCAAGACAGAATCCTGTCAGTCACTCATGCACTCACTGGAACCAAACAACTTGTCAGGATCTTAGGGGAGTTTTTTCTTCTAACTCAAACCCTTAGAAGAATTTGCACATTGGAGATTCTTCACCTGCCGCATCTCAGGTGTCAAGACCCCAGGGTTGTCCTTTGAGTAGGGAGGTAAAAAGGTTGCACACTCCCTCCCTCTGCAGTCCCTCAGCTGTGCCTGCGGGAAGGTTCTGACCCCCATATTCAGAATTGTCCTCTTGCCGTTGCCGGAGCTGCCATTCTCCTTCAATATCACTTGCCTGCACAGAACGTCTGAGTGGGATTGGACTACTCTGAGCCTAACATTTCCACTTGCCAAGACATTCAAATGTATTACCAGTCAGTTCATTCCACAATCTTATCCTGCAGCTGTCAGTGACTCATCCCATGCAAGAACCACCTGCTACCATATATCCAGACACCTTGTGTCCTGCTTGTACTTTTTGCTGACTTAGAAATGGTCCTGCCCCATCTTCAGAGAGGGCATCACCACCTGCAACAGGTGCTCCATGGAACTGCCCAGCTCCACAACCCACCTCAGAGGTCTGCAGGCCAGGCTCACACATCACTTTAGCTTGCGAGTTGCAGAAGCCAGAGGCAGACCAAAATCCCCGCGGCTACTTCTTGTTTCAGGGGTGCAATCCTGGGACACCTGAGTGAGAGGAGAGGGTTGTGAGGCAAGGGAGGAGGAGCGTAATATGAGTGTGCATCCCCCATGCTGGCCTCTGCTGGGTCCAGTTACAGAGTGTTCAGTCTCACTGGACCTAGTCCTGGTGAGGCTGATAAAAGTGCCTCCTCAGAGCAATCTGTCCACAGTAAGAAGAGAAAGGAATTTAACCATCAGCTCCCATCAAAGGTCTTTTGCCTGTAACATTGACTCCCTCACACTTCTGACTGTGTGTGCATTGGTGTCCTAGGTGGCTTGTCTTGCCTGTGTCACTGTGAACCCCCACAGCAGGAGGTAAGAGGCTGATCCTGCTATCTGTATGCATGGGAAGCAATCAGAGGCTGCTCCACATCTCAGGCTGGCACAGGTGAGGCCGTGGGGCCAGGGCAGGTAGCGAGGACCTGAAGTTGCCCAGGTGAGGTGTTGGTGGAGCTGTTGGCAGGTGCGGCTCTCTCATCTCCCACAGCATAAAGCAGGGCTGGCCCTGGGCAGGTGCGGACCTTGTCTTCCTTAGTCAACTAATAAATGGGGAATTGCATGAACGATGGAATGAACTGATGAACTCTTAGTTTTAAGATAATTCATCCCTCTTTTGTTTTACTCTCATAGACAATCACTGAATGCAGTCGCAAAACTTCATTAGGGTTGTCAGAAACAGTGAACGATGCTGGGAGGGCCAGGGAAATGCTTCCTGCCAATCCACTTTTCTCATCAATAGAGTGTGTGTGTTGTTTGTTTGTTGGGCACAGGGGAGAAAGGCCACCCTTTGTATTGCAGTGGCTGCTAATCTAATTTTCCAGGCCAAAGGATAGTCCCTGTGATCTAATTCTCAATCTACTACAGGATTGAGATGAAGACCAAATCATCTTAGAGGATCTAATAATCTTGTTTCAATCGATCAGTTTCCTAGGCAGTATCCTTCGGTTGAGACTTTTCAGATAAGTGAAGAAAATTAGGTTAAAAGCAAAATGCTTCTTTCTAAAATGTGTCTTGCGCGTTGCCCATTCAGCCCAGGGGCAGCTGGGTGGCCTGTCCTCAGGGCGTTTGGGGCCCACGGAGAGACATTTACTGTACTCGGGCAAAGCCGCTGCTCTGCGGCTCAGTGAATAAAACGCTGCGGTTTCTCCCATTGACTGCCTGAAATAAAATAATCTATGATGCATGAACAAGTCTAAATGAAATAATAATATCCTTAGCAGTGAAAAACGGATTGGTAATACAGTAATTGAGCAGATTTATTGCCATCTCCTTGAGCTAGCCTGCTGAAACAGCCGGCTATTTTATTTAATCTCATATCAGAGGAATTACTGGCTGGTAATCCATTGTTAAACATCATTTAGAATGATGGATGAAAATGTCAGCTTTTCCAACATAATCAATTCATATCTCATTAGCACATATTATTTATGATTCTCATAATGGGACCTGCAGGGGTCTCCAGGGGGAGATGGAGACCTCAGCTGTTGTCGAAATGAGATGAGATATACTGTAGCTTATGAGTTAATAACTGCATATAAAAAATACTTCTCCCGTATTGATTGTTCTCACCATTTTACGAATGAATTGAAGGACTGGGCCTCCCCATCTTGCTGTGTATTGGCTGTGTCTGGCAGCACTTTCTCGTGTGACTTTTAAGGTTAATCATTAGGCTGAAAATATTTTAAAAACGTATAATAAGGATTCTATTTCAGAAGAACGTTCCCATCCTAGGAAAGCGAGCCGTTGGATGCCAGGTGCCCAGGAACACTTGGCCGCCATGTGGCTGCCCGATGAGGAGTGGGGAGACTCCTTTTCCTCTCGCTACCTATGAAGATAAATCGACATATTTCTTTAGCTCCAGCCCAGTTGCTTTCTAAGGATACTCTCTACCGTGTGCTGCCTCCAAGACCAATGAAAAGCAAACCTTGATTCATGGCCTCCACACTGCTGATGGCGTATCGGTAATCATGGTTACAGTGTCAACCGATGCCTCAATTAAACTACATTTGAGAATCATTTTATGCCTCAGCTCATAAACATCAATAAAGGAAAATGAGTAATAAATGACTGTCTAGAGTACAAAGGACCAGCTCATATTTCAGATGAAAATGAAGACAAAATGTAGCTTTTATTTGCCTGTGGAATTCCCATTAACTGCATCACTGACAAGAGAGAGCTGGATCAATAGCTGGCCGGCCACAGAAAACCGTTTCTGGCTGTTCAGCAGCCAATGCAAAAGGAAAACTGTCATATTGTGATCTTTATCAGGCAATCTTCATTACACCAGACCAATGATATACGCATATGCTGGTCAGCTAGGGGCACTTCTAATTCTTGGTTCTATTTGTGGTTTGAGTGTACAGCGATCACAAATTATTTGTTTACGGCGATGAAAAATCTTCAATGTTCATCCCTTTTATTCTTTTTATAGGTAATCTATATCTGGAAACTTTCTCTCAAGACTACTTTATTCACTCAGGATTTTAAAGAAAGTATTATATCAAATCTTACCTTCCTCCCCACTCTGAGTAAAGAAGCACCTGTCAAGGCTGGTGCGGGGCTTGATGGAGCAATTTGTAAGCTCCTTCTCCAAGTTCTCGAAGGAAATTTTGCCTTCTTTGTGAGTTGCTGTTCTCCCTTTAATTGAACAGAAAATGCTGCTAGCTGTGAGGAACAGAAATGAATGCTTCATGCGACACGGAAATACAGCAAAACTCGTTTCTTTTGTGTTTTGTGTACCTTCCAAAATAGAGAAGAAAAAAGAAGATGCATTCTATTAAGTGGGAGACTGGGTCAGCCATTTCAGGAAGACCCTTTTTACATAAATTCCATGTTAATGAAGGAGTTCCATGATGTTTATCAAAATCTCTGTTCCGTTAAATCGCATCACAGGAAGTCCTTCACAGAAAGATGAATAAAAGAGGCAGAAAGGTAGTGGGGAGAGAGGCAAGACATTCCATAGGAAAGACAAACTGGAAGTTGGGAATAGCATTAGTAATAGTTACAAGCATAGCAATTCTAACATTTCCTGTTATTCACTGAAAACCGTGACCCTGACGGATCTCAACGTACTTTACCAATGTTATCGCATCCTTCAGAATTTTTGCAAAGGAAATTACACTGGACGATCGCCCATTTAGATTCTTGTTGGCTTAAATTTCAGGAATTGAACCAGGTGGAGGGTCAGGCCTGTAGACTCACCTGAAGAATGTTTGGATGTCTGATTCGTGACTCCTTCTTGAGTTTTCAGCGTTAACATGTACTTTTTGTCCACATATCTTCTCTCTTCTTTTTACTCTCAATGGTCAAAATTCTTCTTACTGAACTAATATGAATTTGACACTGCTATGAAATTTCTCCTGTCATGCAAAATGTATCCACTTCTGTTGAAAGTGAAACTCTGACTCTTAGGAATGTACAGAAGTTATTAGCTAAAAATATAATTTACATACAAAATATGGTGGAGGGTCTTACAACTCGCATATTTGCCAGAATATTTGCCAACAAAGAATCTACCAAGGGATCCTAAAGATCTTTTACCCTTTTTGTGCCCAGTAGTTATGGCTACCAGCCCTTTTAATTTTTTAGTCAATGATATAAAAATAATGGTAGATGTCATACCTGAAAAAGTGTCACCTCCTGTGCATTCTCAGGGAAGTGTGATTCAAAAGGACCATTTAGTCAAGTTTTAAAAGTAGTATCTGGAACCTCAAAAGCCCCACCAAATTGACTTTGATGGCCTTTCTTGGCATTTTTTTTTCCAGGAACAGTGACTACTAAATAAAGGGAAAGCCGTTTCCTGTAGTCAGACTCCCACGGCCCACCTACAGTGTTAATTATTTCAGAAGTTCAAGGGCATTAGATTCAGAACCTAAAATAGTAGGCAGGTGCTGGATTTTAAAGGTTCTCTTGCTCTCTGCCATCCATGCATCCATTCTGTAGTCCTAAGTCTGTACATTTAACCATCACCATGAGGTTCAAATGGGATCTTCGAGAATTACATGGTCTATTTTCACCAGCATTGTTTTTAGGCAAGCGACTGCTAAATTAGTTGAATATTCAACGCACAGAACATTTGATTGTCAAAAGAAGTCAATGAAGCAAATGGAAAAAGTAACTTAGAACATTTCGTGCATTGCTGGTGGGAATGTAAAATGGTGCAGCTACTTTGAAAATGGTTTGCATCTCTCTAAATATTAAACACTGTGTTCCCATGTCCCCAGCAATTGTACTTCTAGGCATGCACCTGAGAGAAATGAAAGCATACATCCACACAAAAGCTTGTGCGTGAAGATTTACAGCAGCATTATTGACAACAGCCCAAAGTGCAAACCATCCAAATGTCCATGACCCGATGAATGTAAACACAGGCTGGTGTATCACACTGTGTAATACCATCCACAGTGAAAGGGGATGAATGGCCGATGTGTGCTGCAATATGGATGATCCTTGAAAACATTACGTGGAATGAAAGAAACTAGACTCAAAAGCACATGTTGTATGATTCCATTCATATGAAATGTCCAGAATACAGAAGCCATAACAAGAAAAAAGTAGATGAGTGATGACAAAGGGCAATGGGAAGGAGGAGACAGAGAGGGATGGCTAAGAAATGGCTAATGTCGGCAGGGTGTGGTGGCTCACGCCTGTAATCCCAGCACTTTGGGAGGCCGAGGCTGGCAGATCTCCTGAGGTCAGGAGTTCAAGACCAGCCTGGCCAATATGGGGAAACCCCATCTCTACTAAAAAACATACAGAAAATTATCTGGGCATGGTGGCAGACACCTGTAATCCCAGCTACTCAGGAGCCTGAGGCAGGAGAATCATTTGAACCCCAGAGGCACAGGTTGCAGAGAACCAAGATCATGCCATTGCACTCCAGCCTGGGCAACAAGAGCGAAACTCCATCTCAAAAAAAAAGAGAAAGAAATGGTTAATGTCGTTTTTTTAAGATGATATGTTCTGAAATCAGCAGTAATAGTTGCAAATTACTATAGGTGTGAATATACTAAATAGTTGTGAATATACTAAAGACCACTGAACAGCACACTTCAAAAGGGTGGGAGTTACAGGATATTAACTACATCTCAATGAAGCTGTAAACAAAAGCAACCAAGGACAAAATACACCATTTTAATGACACAATTAGGTGAAATATCAACAAATACAGACGCCATTCAGTGCTACTGGTGGTGTTTATCAGTTATTTTTCTAACATAGCCCAAATATTACAGAAAAAATGTCTCTGGAGCTCCCCAAGTTCAGGTTTCACAGATATATAATCAGTCAGCTGGTCCATCTGTCAGCCAACAGGTAATATCTATTGAGCTCCCACTGGGTGCGGACAATTCAGATGGGAAATTAATGACAGCACGTAATAGTGACTCATTACGATTAATCTAAGTAGTTATTATCATATGGAAAGCAGGTAGACAAAACCCACCTCACTTTCAACCTCTTGCATTGTGGGTAATAATACCATTTCATGGAAAGCCAGAGAAACTCTTCCTCAGGGAAAGCGGGCACACTCTGTCGGGAGGAAGGAAGCAGAGGTTCAGCCCGCAGGAGCATGAATGGAGCCCACATTCAGCAGAGATGGTGAAAATCTGCTGCTGAGTTGAATTAACGTTCGTTCATGTTGTTTCAGCAAATAAGCACCTAACGAACATCTGCTCTGTGCGAAGCCCTGTGCTGAACATTATGAGAAATAAGTGTATTTAGACCGAGCCTTGTAGGAGTCTGTGATTTGTCTGGAGACGGTCCGTAGCGTGTTGTGAGTACACAGAATTTGGAATCTGAGTTCTGGATTCAGACTCTATCCATGTGCTTTACTGCTTGTTACAGTAAGATTTAGTCACTAAACTTCTCTGAGCCCCAAATTTCGCGTATTTTACCAAGTGCATCTAATGTTATCTATCCTGCTTATCCCATAGAATCAGTCTAACGGCCAAATAAGATAATGCATAAGCATTAATTTTATGGGAGAAACAAAATATCAGTTGGAGGCATTTTCTTTGGATTTTAGTGCCAAAATGGCTTTCAGGACAGTGATAAAGAGGTGATTTGTAACATGAAGAATGGGTAAGATTTTTCGAGCTAAAGAGGAATAAAGAAAATATCTTCTGTATGAGAGAAAGAAGGGGACATCATGAGCTAAAGTAAAAAAGAAAGAGGGTAATAAGATATTCTCACTATTAGAGAGCTTTTGCTTCAAAACAAACGAATTTCAGTAGCATGCGTTTATTTTACACTCACACATCAGACGGTTAAGTGGGGTGGTCGGGCTTCGCAAGTCCCATCCTGGGGCCAGTGACAGGGGGGCAACAGCTACACAAGTATTTTCTGTTCGTGGCAAAGGCAGAATTTCAAGAAGTCAAGCCCCACCATGGAAACACATTTTAAGCCTCTGCTTGCACCATATCTCCTAGTATCTCAATAAACAAATCAAATCACATGACCAAGCCTAAAATCCATTCTGTATCTATGACACCCACACCATCATGTAGACTCATGACACTCTTAGGGATGAGTGAAGAATTAGAGGCAGGCATTCCACCTACACAACCAGCTGGGCTGGAGGTGAGCATGGGGAGCAGCAAGCACACTGCAGGTCAGAAAGCAAACACTGAGGAAGTGTGAGTGTCTAAATCATTAATACAAATACGATTTGGCGAACATTAAGAGTCAAGGACTATTTTAAAATAGGAATTGGCTTTAGGGAAATGGGCTACTGAAAGCAGGTATTTAGAAAGATGCTCTCGAGCTCACTGGGGCCTGTCTTCAGCTCACTGAGATCTCCGGCTCTTGTTCTCCCCGGCATCGTACTTTTCCCTGCATAACCTGGGCCACAGGTTGGTTATCCTCATCACACTCCACTGCACCCCAAACCCACCTGCCTCTATCAGTTCCTCATCTCCACACAGAGAAACTCCAACACGAGATTCACGTGATAGTCACTCACCTTCACAAAGGGTATTGTGTCCATTCTCTGTTTCTGCTGTAAAAAAAAAAATCACTGTGGCCGGGCGCGGTGGCTCAAGCCTGTAATCCCAGCACTTTGGGAGGCCGAGACGGGCGGATCACGAGGTCGGGAGATCGAGACCATCCTGGCTAACACGGTGAAACCCCGTCTCTACTAAAAAAATACAAAAAACTAGCCGGGCGCGGTGGCGGGCGCCTGTAGTCCCAGCTACTCGGGAGGCTGAGGCAGGAGAATGGCGGGAACCCAGGAGGCGGAGCTTGCAGTGAGCTGAGATCCGGCCACTGCACTCCAGCCTGGGCGGCAGAGCAAGACTCCGTCTCAAAAAAAAAAAAAAAAAAAAAAAAATCACTGCAAATTTATCAACTCAACACAACACAGATGTTTTACCTTGCAGTGCTGTGGGTCAGAGGTCAGGTCAGAGGTCCTGCATGGAGTGGCTGGATTCTGTCCTCAGGGTTTCGAAGCTAAAGTGGCAGTGTTGGCCAGCTTGAACTCTAATCTGAAGTTTTGGTGGAGAATCCACTGCTGGGTTTATTCCAAACTCATTGGGCTTGTTTATTCCAAATTTATGGAATTTGCTTCCATGCAGTTGTGGGACTGTGGTCAGCGTGGTTCCTCTTGAGCTTCCAGATCCCACCTTCATTCCCTGGCTCACGGTCAGGCCCTTTTCACCTTTTAGCCAGTGTCCCATGCACTGCACACCTCAAATCTGACTTCTTCTGCTGCATCTCTCTTTGTTTTCTGTCCACCTTTTTGAGGCTGTGTGGTTACACTGGGCCCACCCTGATAACCAAGGGTAATCCTTATTTTAAGGTCAACTGATAAGCAACCTTAATTACTTCTGCAAAGTCTCCTTTTCCATGGAAGGAGATATATTCCAAGGTGCAGCACGGCAGCACAACAGGGGTGGTGGGGGCGTCTTCCTGGGGCATGTGTTTCCTCCCACCTCCGCAGTCTGCTCTGGTGCCGAATGGGACTGGAGAACGCCCTGAGCCACACAGACTCTCTGCCCTGGGCAAAGCCCACTGTGAATGAACTCACCCACGCCAGTGAGCTCTCCATTCCATCCTTAATTCTTTCCATGTCCTTGCTTGGTTAGCTCACCCATCGCTCTCAAGCTAAATCCAAAGTCCCAAAGTCCCAAGTCCCAAGACCCTCTGTCCTCCATCAGCCCTGCACAGGACCTCATCACTCTTTTTTTTGGGGGGCGGTGGGGGCACGGAGTCTAGCTCTTTCGCCCAGGCTGCTGGAGTGCAGTGGCACAATCTCGGCTCGCTGCAACCTCTGCCTCCCAGGTTTACACAATTCTCCTGCCTCAGCCTCCTGAGTAACTGGGATTACAGGCACACACCACCATGCCTGGCTAATTTTTGTATGTTTAGTAGAGACAGTGTTTCACCATGTTGGTCAGGCTGGTTTCAAACTCCTGACCTCGTGATCCACCCGCCTCGGCCTCCCAAAGTGCTGGGATTACAGGCATGAGCCACCGCGCCTGGCCTCATCACTCATTCATAAAATCAGTTTGTCTTTTATGTAATTGAGGAAGGTGCAGCCAGCAGGCAGCTGTGCACTGACACTCCTGCCCACCTCACAGTCACAGCTGCCCCTGTGTCCAGTGGGCCCACCCCTTCCTCCAGCTCCATCAGGGAAGTGTACTGCCTGCATTGCAGGGGCCTGGGCTCTTCCCCCTGGCCCTTGCAAGTCCAGCCCCTTAGCTCTGAAGCTGACTTAGCAATTACCAGCACTGCATTCCCTGCTGACTCCCTGATTTTAGCCTGTTTGTTGAGTTCTCTCTCACCTGCCTCCAAAGAAAATCCCCCCTGGACTGCACATGCCACCCTAGCTCTATCCATCTGTCTCTCCTCCCTTTCCCAATGGGAATTCTCCAAGGCTGAGCTTCCGCTGACTGTGGACTGCTCATTTTCTTCTCAAGCTTCATTGGTCATCTTTCCTTGCACCTCTACTGCCTGGACTTTGGGCAAGCATGGGCCACTGGCCTTCCTCCCCTCATCTTCTTTGTCCCTTGACCTCCTCCTATGGAATCATCTCCTGAGGGGATCTATTCACTTACCCACTTTGCTGGGGTCTGTCTTCCTCCATTTGGTGATTACTCACAAACGGGACCTAGACCCCTCCTCCAAGCTTCAGGCTCCTCCACCATTCACCATCCATCACTGTCACCTCCATCTTCACAACTTCAAACTTGACACCTTCAGACTGGGACACACGTTCTCTCGTTGATGAGCTCTTGACACCTTCAGACCTGGATGGGTGTCCTCCCATTGATGAGCTCTTGACACCTTCAAACCTGGATCTCTGTCCTCCCACTGATGAGCTCTTGACGTCCTCAGACCCGGATGTGCGTCCTTCCATGGATGGGCACTTCCTCTCTGGGCATTCGCCTTGGCCCCTACGCCTGTCCTGGCTTCTCAACTTGCCTTTGGCTGCATATACTCAATGCCCTTCCATTTTTCCTTTTGAGATTTTTAACCAGTCTGTCTTTCTTTTCCTCTTCGGAAGACATCATCCCGGTTGAAGCCATTGCCAACTTGGAGATTCCTAAAACAAGCCTCCAAATGGCCAGGGGGACTTCAGTCTCTGCTGCTCAGATATGTTTTCTTCACAGCCACAGGAAAGCCCACCTGAGTGAAAATCCATCATCGCGTTCTCCAGCAGCGTGTGTCATTGCTTGACACCTCATACTTTTGTCAGGTCTATGCATTTGATTTGTACCATAGGTATAGCAGTCACTTCTCTGTCTCTATGATCCTCCCCCGTTTTTCATGGGGTGCATTTTCACAGGGTGCAATCCATCTCCGTTTTTCATGGGGTGCATTCATCATTTCCCTTTTGGATATAGTCCAATGGGCACTGCCTTCCTGCGGCCGGCTGGCTGGGAGAGCTGCCATCCCTTGGATTCTTACAGAGTGCAATGTATCCTTGCATTTGGCATGTTTTATGTTGTCATCTGCTCACTCCTCTAATTGAAGGTGAATTATTTGAAAATAGGGCTTTTATCATTCAGTGAGGTCATTAGTGAGGTAAGCGAAATGAACTAAGATGCAGAGCAAAGGAACAAGGATCTGAGACAGTGGTGAAATGATGCCGGTGGCATGCAGCGTCCGGCACGTGACGAAAACTGTAGCCACACCGGGAGGAAGACAGCCAGCACTCCATGTGGAGCCCTGCGTGAGCCCAGACAGGTGGCAACGTGCTGGGACCCCTGCACAGGGCTGGTCGTAGTCAGCACAGAGCCAGTGCTGGCCTCTTTCCTCCCTTCCTTTTCTATCGTTCACAAACTACCAACAACCGTGTTTCCTTGGGGAGGAGAACTATGTACCTCTTTCTGAAACAGGAGTCACAAAGGTACAAATGTTGGCCTTTTCCTGCTAGTTTTGGAGATAAAATTGTGGCTACCTGATATCGAGAAAAAAAGATCTAAGTTGACCAAGATTTAAACTCGAAGCAAGCAAAACATTCTAACTCCAAAATGAAGATTGAAATACTTTTATAAAAATATATTGTAAAATGATATTGGCTCTTATATGCTAATAAAGCAATACATTTGCATACATCTGAATTTAGTAACAGTTTCAGAAAAACCTATTAAGTATTCTGCCACAAATTTACCCCACTTACTAAAACCAGAATATATTATTTCATATATCATGTATATATGTTACATATGTATATAGTTAAACTGCATGTTAGATTAAATCTGAATGAGGACAGAGTATTTTATCTAATTTGAGATTGTCAAAATACTAGGAAATGACAAGATACAGGGAGGAGATACAAGGGTCCAGAACAATCATTTAACAAAGGTACCATCAAGAAGAATTTTAAATGAATACAAATTCAAATTTTAGCTAAGAACAAAATGAATTTAGTTTCTGGGTCTTGCATCATTATTTAGTACATTCGTTACTATCTATGCCGATCACCCTTAAGTTTTTCTACCCTGAATGACCCAGTGAAGAGTTTGGGTCATCATGTTCTTTAGTTCACATTCCTTCACAGAAGTAAGAAAGCCCTCGTTCTCTAAGGGGGAGTTTTGTGTAGGTGCAGCTCTGAGGAAAAGCCTGGCCGACTGACTGACGCGCCGTCTGGTGGCCGCCCTGCAGAGCTCGGGGGCAGTGTCTTCCTGGCGGGTGCAGAACAGGAAGACGGCTTCGCCTTGCTGATCTGGGTGCCATACACCCAACAACTCCCCATGCACAAGGGAAGTAAATGGGTATGTGTTATTTTAATTCTGAAGGGTACTTAGAATAGGTAGTGATATTCTTCCTTTTTGCTTAAGGAGACCCCAGGTTCCTAATTCTTAGTCTTATTTCCTGAACAGATTTCCAATAGGGAACACCAAAATGGATGGCATGGGGGCTGTTCCCTGATGGTGACCACAGACAGTCATCAACACAATGGAAACAGTTACATGAAGTCTCCAGGGCTCATTCAAAGGGAAGAATACCGTGTTTAAGAAGCTAATCACAAGAATTGCAAGCAAAGCTTGTCCAAGGTTTTCCACTAATTCAAATATGGAAGAAGATTACATCTTACAGGAACGTTTGGATTTAAATGCCCAGTGCAGATACACAAACGACCAATGCCTGTGCAGCACCCAGTGTTTCCAAGGGTGGGGAGACCCACATCCAATCAAAGAGGTTCAGGCTAGCCCTAAAGATTGTAACAGCCCAACCACACCATGTCCACAGGGCTGAAAGATTAAGACAGTATTCTTATCTCTTCCCAGTGAGAGACTAATTGTCTATTTCTTTGTCTTTTAAGAACACAGCATAGTTTTCACAGCCATAACTAAAAAGTAACCTTATTAATTATCTGTAGATATACATGATATACATGTTTCTATCTTTCAAAATCACAAATACATTTATAAAGATCTTCTTTACATAAAAAGTTAAGGCATATCCTGATTTAGGGAACAAAATACGTACTCAACATGCATAGTTATTGAATGAATGATTGTTAAGAATAAGGATATGGCTACTTCTGAAGAAAATACACTAAAATTTTTTATATTCTCAGATTCAAATAAATATGGAGCCCCAAAACGATAGCAGTGGCATCTCATTCTGTGTATGGTTACTCTGTGCCAGTTACCTCAACAGAGCCACCCCAAGCATTTTGGGGGATTATGCCCTCTTGGAGAACACACTGAGCTAATAGATCTAAGTCACGTATGGAGTGTTAATTTGGGAGGTGGTGTTGGGCACCAGGTAGTCCTGAGCAGTGCTCACGTAGAACATTTCTGTCCTTGCAGGAAATTCCTGAGCGTGCTGATTTAGCCCTCCACTGTGGTGAACACAAGACAGGCACAACGCACTTTAATGCTGATTCCCAAGGAAAGGTCAACAATGACATGATGCAGGATTTTTTTCCTTTTCTTTTTTTTGAGGTGGGGTATCGCCCTGTTGCCCAGGCTGGAGAGCAATGGCAGATCTAGGCTCACTACAGCCTTGACTTTCCTGGGCTCAGATGATCCTCTTGCCTCCGCCTCTCAAGTAACTGGAACTACAAATGTGCACCACCATGCCTGGCTAACTTTTGCAATTTTTGTAGATACAGGGTTAAGTTATGTTGCCCAGGCTGGTCTCAAATTCCTGGGTTCAACTCATATGCCTGCTTCAGCCTCCCAAAGTGCTGGCATTACAAACGTAAGCCATGACACCTGGCTGGATGACGAACATTTTTGCCATGAAAATCCAGAAGTTACCTTAATCTAACAAGTGGGACTGGTTGATTTTGTGTGTGTGTGTGTGTGTGTATACATATATATGTGTATATACACACATATATACACACACACACACATATACACACACATATATACACACACACACATATACACACATATATATACACACACATATACACACACATATACACACATATACACACATATATATACACATACATATACACACACATATACACACATATATACACGCACATATATACACACACATATACACACATATATACACACATATACACACACATATACACACACATATACACACATATATATACACATATATACACACACATATACACACATATATACACACACATATATACACATATATACACACACATACACACATATACACACACACATATACACACATATATACACACACATACACACATAGATACACACATATATACACACATATACACACATATATATGCACACACATATACACACATATATATGCACACACATATACACACATATATATGCACACACATATACACACATATATACACACACATATATACACACATATATACACACATATATATACACATACATACATATATACACACATATATACACACATATATATACACACATATACACATATATACACACACACATATACACACACATATATACACACATATACATACATATATATATAAAAAATATTCTATAATCCCCTAGCAATCACCACCATCCAAAATCTAGCCTTAATCCCAAACACAGTGACCCAATGTGTTAAGGATAGATCCTCTGCTCTCTTCCACATAGAAGAGGAGCTGACCCAACTCAGGATGTCACAGGCAAAAAATAAATAAACTAAAGCCACTGGTAATAGAAGAACACACCAAACAGACAGAAGACAAAATTAAATGTGGTGCTTGTGGTATTCAATGTCGTATTTCACTCTTGCCTCCTTCCCAGCTCTTCAGCATAGCAGCCTAACGATACTCGGGGTGAGCCTGGAGTGAAGAGCTGGAAACGCCACCTACTGTGACAAGTGCCGCTGGGCTTCTACCTGCCGGTGCCATGCTGGACAACAGGGACACAGGACCTACTGCCCCTGCCCATCCTGGCCTGGTCTGGCTACACAATCCCATCACAGAAAGCCTTCCGGACCTGCCCAACCTTCAGTTCTCAGAAACCACCAACCTGTCCTTGACTCTAGGCGGCTGCTCACGCTATTTCTGTGGCTTTTTCTCCCACTCCATGCATGCTTATATCCTATTGATTCTTCCAGTCCCAGCTTAAATGTCACTCTCATAGAAACCTTTCCTGCCTCTCTGCGCTAATACCCCTCATTTCCCACAGTCTGCACTTCTCTAATGAGGAGGGGGGTTGCATGCTCGGCGTCTGTTGTCCTGTGAAGGCCATGAGCTGCAGAGGCCATGAGCCTGGGTGCACATCTTCGTCCTGGGTGCAGGGCATGTAGTAAGGGCATGTTCAGTGTTTGTTACCAGAACACATAAATGCTGTTATGAGTAAGATTGGAGGTGAAAAATGATAAGCATTTGCATTTAGTTTAGCACTGGTGACGGGTTGATCGCATCTCTGCTCCAAATCCACTTTCATTGTCCTCTGGGTGTGAATGGAACTGGGCCCCTTAACCGATCTTTCTTTGCCAGTCATGCAGTGTCAAGCTTTGTCAGAAGAGGGTGCAGAAACGACACCGCAGGAAGAAGGTTTTCCTTCCTGCTTCCCCGTCCTCCCCTCCATGGCTCCTCCCTCACAGGCAGGGTCACCAGCATGCGGCCATGGGCAGCCCCTTGGGGTGGCTTTGCAGCAGGGGACCCCTCCAGAGACACCTTCCCTGAGCTGTCCCCTGCCGCAGAGCGCCAAGAGTGCCAGGTGGTGGATTTCCAGCTTGCTGTAGAGGACATAGGTCTCCAGCACGTCCTGCAGGGCAGGTGTCCCTCGGTGTCTGCAGGGTAAGTTTCTGGCAAGCTCCTCCAGCACAGAGACTTCCCAGCCATTCAGCCAGACTCACTATCCCTCCCCACAGTGCCCAATCCTGCTCTAGGGAGCCACTCTCCCATGTCCACCTCAGTCCTAGGGGCCGTGGCTGCTCCCCGCATCTGCTATGGCCACACCCCTTCGAGCTATCTTTCTTTCCATTCTCTTGCTCCTCCCTTTCTTTATGGTAAATTTCTCCATCAAATTACCACATGAGTCATCTCCTGATTGGACTCAGACACTGCTTCTGAGTAAGATGCTTATATATGATTGTAGCTGGGATAAAAAGTTGTGTGCAAAACCATAAGAAATGCAGTGTGCATGCTGCCACCTTAAAGGTGTGGTTAACATGCCCGAAGCCATGAGGTATGTCCGTGCTGGGACTTCAGTTCTAGTGATGCCAGTTTTGGAAACGAATGTGCAGCAGCCTGCTGCAAGCCCCCGCAAGGGTAATGCTGCTTTCACGTCCACGCAGACACACCTAGGGAAGGCGGGGTTAGTCAGCTGCAAACCTCACTCGAGGTGTTTGAGTCTGGACACCAGGTATACGGAAATTCTTTTTCTCTTGAAAGTATCTTGAATTCTAAATTTCTAAGTATGAAAATACATACTCTTATTTTCGTTTTTTTTTTCTTTTCTTCTTTTTTTTTTTTTTTTTTTTTTTTGAGACGGAGTCTCACTCTGTCGCCCAGCCTGGAGTGCAGTGGTGCGATCTCGGCCCACTGCAACCTCCCCTTCCCGGGTTCACACCATTCTCCTGCCTCAGCCTCTCGAGTAGCTGGAACTACAAGCACCCGCCACCACACCCGGCTAATTTTTTTTTTGTATTTTTAGTAAAGACGGGGTTTCGCTGTGTTAGCCAGGATGGTCTCGATCTCCTGACCTTGTGATCCACCCGCCTCGGCCTCCTGAAGTGCTAGGATTACAGGCGTGAACCACCGCGCCCAGCCACTTATTTTCATTTTCAATCTACATTAATCAAATCACTGCTGGCTTTCAAACTCAATGCACTTTAGTGAATGTGAAATTTGTTTTTTTGTGTATTCAATTTTTTACAGAGGGAGTGACGAGGAACTTTTCAAAAAGTTATGAAAGAAATAAACTTAAGCATATTTGCATGGACCATTAAGAAGCTGTGGCTACAGGGACTCAGTTGTTACCATCTTTCTAGATAGCCGACTGACATATACAGCTAAAGAGACAATACTGCATTCAATCATGATGAATCGAATATTGACATGTGCCTTCTGCAAGGCTCAAATTTTCCTATTATTCATTGAATACTTGCAATTGGAAGCCCTAGGCTGCATAGAAAACCTGGTGTATTTCTAAAGTTGTAGAGTCTCTGATAGTTTTAGACATATTACATTTAAAAAAAAAAAAAAAAAACTGAGCTGTGTAGAATGGACACTTAAGCACCAGAATGGATCTGAGCTTGTGGAGTGAACCACACAGATCATCAGAGAAATGACCCCAATACACCTAGTCTCCTTAGAGGTGTTGGACAGGTACCTGTGGTGATATCAAGGTACCAAATTGCCTTTCCTGAAAAATGGGAATTGAGGGCAAATGTGAAAAAAAAGCTATAATAATTCTAATGCTCATTATATTATTGAACCATGTGACTAGGCAATAAGTGAAATTCTGAGAAAACTGGAATTTGAGGCTAGCAAATGGCCAGGTGTGGTATTATTTTTCTAAAAGTCTTAGCTTGTAATGCAAATGCATGCACTTATACACACACACACTGAGGAAATACTGTTGCATATTGGAGTTCCTTGCCCATCATAAAAAGCTTGTGACATCCCATCAATATCTAATTGTATTAGTTATTCTACAGGGGTTCCAGGAAAACTGATGGAGAGGACTCTCAGTATTGATCAACGTCCTGAAATCCCATGCCCATTGTTTACTGAACTGGTCAATTATCATTGAATTTTTCATTTTGAGTTGAAACGGAAAATTAACAAAAATTAAGCAATTTTGTAAAATGTGTTATAATGAATGGAAAAGAACTGAGGTTTTAGTGTCACAAACATACTACATACTCATAGCTTTTTGTCTAGACATATTATAAAATAAATAAATGTCATTATTAACATTTCGACTAGCCAAAATCATCTCCCACTGCCCTTTTCTATCAAATGAAATAGAACATAAACAATATTAATTTACCTGTTATCTTAGAGTTACACTCTTCTCTCTCAAAGTCAGAATATTGAAAGTTACCATTAAATATTAAGATCACAACTATTATCTCATTGGTTTAATAATAAGCAAGATTTTAAAACATCTATTGACAAAAATTACATGTTAACTGTTTGAAGTTTTTAAAGAACTAACCATTTTTAATTAAATTAATTTGCTGGTCTTAAAGTAGAAAAATAGAGAATCCATCGGGTGGATTATTTTTTAGATAGGTAACAACATAAAGTTAAATCTCCTGTATGATATAAGCTAACAGTGGAACTGTAGCAGATTTTAAAATATGCATAATCCAGAAACTCCAAAATGTCATGGAGAAGAATTACAGGAAATCCAGAAATAGCAGTTTCTACCTATGTCTCATGACTGAGCTTGACACACGTTTTAGGTCTTGGAAGCAACAAATGCAAGTTTGTCAGGCCTACAAAATGCCTGTTGCGGTCTCCACGCCAGCTGAGAGCACTGTGACAAATACAGATGAGAGGAATATTAAATATATTTCACACACAATCTAGGGGTTTCCTTAGTTGTTCACACACGGACAATTGTCAGTTCTAGACACTGAATTTGCATTATGATTGATCCCTTTATGGATTTATGGAACAGAAAGTAACATTGAGGGAAGCAAAAGTAAGCATGCCCAGGGTTTTTCAGTGGCAGTAAAATGTGCATTTGAGATCTAATATTTGAGAAAAATCAGGCCTGTATGATCAGCAATTAACAAGGCAGGTTAAAGAGGCGAGTAGCAGATGGAGGTCAGACTGTAAAATGACCCCACCATCATGACCACATCACCAGACAATGCCACCATGACCACGCCATCAGGATTATGCCACCAAAACCATTCCAACATGGCCATTCCATCACGGCCATGCCACCACAGCGATGCCACCAGGACCATGACACCAGGACCACAGTGCCATGACCACATCCTCATGACCACATCATCATAACTAGAGATAGAGAGGTGATTGCTCAGCCCATCAGGGAGCACAAATATCAAGTAGAGTTGGTTCTTTGATTTTGCTCCACATTATTTATAGAATGCAAGATGTCAAGAGCATGATTTACAGATAAAATCTCCTTTAGAACCTTTTTATTTCCTATGTAAATTTACCAAAATCACAGGAAAATGTGTTTGTCTTAATCTTAGAAACCTTTTACTTTATCATTGCATCATACCTTTTATCAAAAGTAACCTTTAAAAAAACCATTGCCTACTGTGACCAAAAAGAGTCAACAAAAAGAACAATCTTAATCGCTTTAAAGGAGTCCGATAGAGTTGTAATTTGCCTTATAAACCACGTCACTGTGCCAGAGATTTACAGCAACATGTGATCTTTAAATAGACTGTATATCACCTTCCTGATGGTCATGCAATTAAGGATCTGGACATGAGGAACAAGACACCGCCAAAAAATAGTTCTCGAAAGGGAATTTGTAATGTCAGGGAAGATAAAAATAATTTAGAATTCAGGGCAACATGATTTTAATGCTAAATACTTTGTGAAGATTAAGCCCCAAATGTCCTGTCTAATGCATAGAACCTTCACTCTGGTCAACATGGGGAGAATGAAAGGAGATTAAAAAAGAAAACATAAGAAAAAGAATTTAACTAGGCAAAGAGAAAGCATATTGTAGATTTAATGAAATAAGATTGTTCAAATTATTTTATAAATAAGTAGTTTTAACAGCAAAATGTGAAATGCCTATATAAAACAAAAGAATGCAGTCAAGGTACTCCTTGCAACCTCTACTCAACCGAATATTTTGGTAATTTGAGGCACTAGATTCATTGACTGAAATTTTCAAATTTTATCCAGATACTGTATCAAATATGTAGAAAAGCTAAGACTGCACCAACATGTCATGACAGGCCTCACCTTCTCCCACTGAGCTTATCCGGGACCTCTTCATGAAAATTGAGCTCAGAGTGTTTAACAAAGATTTGAAAACCAAGATAGGTGTATGGATCTTGTAATTGTACCTTTTCTGGGGCTATTTGTAGTCCAGCTGCTGCTAACTCTTGTTTGAGTTGAGCAAAGCACTGTAAGACTTGTTCGCCAATTTCTCCTGCTATTAAAATATCATCCATATAATGTATAATATACATTTGTGCCCACGTTTTTCTGACTGGCTCTATAGCAGCAGCTACATATTTTTGACACAAGGTAGGACTATTAGCCATACCCTGAGGTAAGACTTTCCATTGATAGCGTTTCATTGGTTGTTTAAAATTTGTAGATGGAAGACTAAAGGCAAATCTTTTTTGGTCAGCAGGATGAAGGGGAATTGTAAAAAAGCAATCTTTAAGGTCAATAATGATTTTAAAATATTTTTGAGGAATCGCAACCGGTGAAGGTAATCCTGGTTGTAAGGCACCCGTAAGGATCATAGTGATATTTACTGCTCTTAAATCTTGTAAACGCAAAGCATGCCTACAAGACCAAAAACCTCATCACCTGGGTACATGGTAGATAAGTAAATAATGGTCTGCACCCCAGACGCAGCAAATCAGAAACTTGGAGGGCAGAGCTCTGCAAGCTGTGATTGAACAAGCCTCCCAGGTGAGTTTCATGCACACTGAAGGCTGAAACTCAATGAGAACCATTGTTTTAACCAATTAAAATACAATCTTCAGGTGGTTCATATACACTGCCAAAATTGAGAAAGCTTGAGAATCACTGAATAGTAATAATTATTTTCAGATGGTACTCGACAAATTTACAAAAACTGCAAACATGCAAGACCCGCCCAGCCATCCGCACATCCACTGGGATCCACTCCCACGATCACCCTTGAGGGAAATGAGACCCTCCTCGGTATCTTGCGGAGGCTTTGCAAGGTTAGAACAGGAGCTCACCTTTAAAATATGCTCTGTCTGAGCGACCGCAGCCATGACTCGCGGATCGACCTCCTTCCTATCTATTAAATCTCTAATGAGGTTCCAATAAGAGAAAACGGTCACAGGAATTTTTTCTGGCCCAAAAGTATTATAATAGTCCTGAAGACAATCCCCTACTCTACGCCATATTTTGATATCAATAGTTCCTTCCTGTGGGAACCAAGGGCAAGTATCTTTTACAAAATCAAAAAATTTAAACAAGTCATTACCTTTAACCTTTACTCCTCGTATCTTTAAAGCCTCTTTTAATTGTCCTACATATATTTGATGTTGACTTAATTCTTGTCCCATTTCGGACGCGTCACTTACCTTCGATTCAGACGCGGCAGGTTCCCGCGGTGATCAGTTTAATTCCTTTTGTCTTTGTTAGCGGTCGACCATCCTTTGGCGTCCTCTTCCTCACGGAGTCCCTCGTTTCCAGGTCGCTGTTCGGGCGCCACGTATCCCGGCCCGCGGGATAGTCGAAGCAGGCCCTGGAGGAGGGGGTGGGAATTTGGGGAACAAGAGATAGGAGAAATGGAGACAAGACAGTGCTCTGATCAAGTCTCTTTTAATGGCGGTAATGCAGTGCCTTATATACACTTGGAGGGGAAGGGGTTGGGCCAAGGCGAAAATGATCTCATAGTGGAGGCGTGGCCAGATAGGTATTGGTTTCTCTGGTCGAACGTCATGTTGCACCTGCGCTGTCAGGTAGTAATTTTCACGGGCGCGGGAAAAATGGGTGAAGAAGAAGCAGGAAGAGCGCCATCTTTTATGAGGTATTAATACAGGGAAAAAGGTAAATCTAGGGAGGAGGTAGAAGGTGGAAATGAATAGAGCTCAGGCGTTTTTAATCGTCAGTTATTATTCGCTATGGCCGGGGCGTACAGCTCCGGACAACAAAGAAAACAAATTGCCCAGACCTACTTCTATTCCCAATATACGACCAATATGAAAGGATTCTTACATCTATTAAATACAGTACTTATAAAAATAGACTGTAAACATTATTTGTGAAATTATTGGAATATTATTTGTTTTTGTTCTGCTTCATGAGTTCAGGCTCAGTGTTTGTTTATTGCTTTATCCCTAGCTTCTAATACCAAGACCAGAAAAGGGTAGACATGGAAAGGAGGCTTGTTGAATAAATGAGTAAATAATCTCCACACTCTTTCTTCAAATATTTCAAATCTCACGTTGCCGTATTCCCCTTCCTTAATATATTATTATGATATATAATACACTCTGAGTTGTATATATAAAAAATGTGTTACGTATTGTTCATACATAAATGAATATGTGTGTGTGTGTATATGGATTTGTATGGATATATCTGTGTGCCTGTATACATGTATATATACTATATATACTATACGTACAATCTGTTATATATAGTTAAGTACATGTTGATAGGCTCACATGTATCTATGCATGTATATGTGTATATATAGTGTATTATACATACAAGTTATTATTCTCAGTACATAACCCAATTTTTATTTTTAGTTTTTACTTTGCTCACAGGCTGAAGAAGGTGCTTTGCCCACCGCAGGTAGGAGCAGTTATGAGGCAGAGTCTGAAGAAGAGCCCAAGGGATGTGCGTCCCTTGCTTTCACTTTTCTATCCGTATCTATTGCTGCTTTGCTGTACACCAGGCGCTGTGTTAGGCTCCAGGGATTAAAGCAACAGTAATAAAACCCATACGTACTTCTGCATTGGCTGTGATTCTTCCACACGTTTAACCATTAACTTCTCTTTTGGCTAAAAAAGCTGTATTTTTATACAGATCAACCACATAACAATTCACTTCGTTACTATTAAAATTATTTTGTTTAGTTGGAGGCTTTTTGTTTATTCATTAAACTCCAGTAAGTAAATCTAGGACCTAGAATTTTTAGGAGCCAAAGCGTATTCCGTCTTGGCTGTAATTGCATCTGGTAAAAATATGGTGGTGCTATGTATCTCTGAAAGAAGTAGTGATCCAGGAATAAATGTCCTTTTCAGATGCGATCATCCAGTGGGACAGAATGAAAATACAACGATATTTCAGAGGTCAAAACACTGGAAGGTTTGGGGGCTCTCTTGACTTCCTTTATAATGTTCTTTACTGTCGTTCAGTCTGTTCCAAGTAAGGTGTGGTTTCAGATATTTTGCTTTAAAATTGTTTGCTTCTCCATTCCCCTTGTATCAAGGAACTGATGGCACTGATAGATATGTAGGAGTTAGAAGGAAGGAGGCCAAGGGAGCAAGAGGGCTGCTGCCGTGAGCATCATGGCGACCACCTTTCCCAGTGTGAGTCCCGTGAGAAAACGGACGTGTGCTGGGATGCTCTGCCTTTTATGAGACACGCCACCTGGGCAACTTACCTATCTTACGTCAATATCATCTGACTGATCAGTTTGCTTTAGGTGAAAAATAATTTCTACTTGGATTTAATTAATAACAGTTCAAAACTTTGAAATTTAAATATTTGAATAAATAAAAATTTAAAATACAATTAAAACTCGAAAGTAATGTGCACAGTTAAAATATATCGCAATAACATATTTAGGTGACTTTTAATAGTAGCTATCTTGCCCTCAATTGGGTGTAAAGAACACATATTATGCATTAAAGAAAAATTTTAGATATATATTTTTCCACTTATTTTATTTAGGTAGAGAGCATATTTTAACCAAAAACATGTCTCTTTTTCAAGTGACTTTTACTTGTAGCACATACATCTTTGAATTTTTATGAACATAAGTTTTAAAAAATTCTTTCATATAGAACTCCTTCCTAAAGAATATGTATTATTTTTGTCAAACACTAAAATTAGGTTGAGGATTTCAAAAACACAACTTTGATATGATTGAAAACAAATGTTGGTTATATCAGTTTAGTCACTGACTAAGTGATAATGATAGAACAAATGCTGGATTTTTATCCTGGTGGAGCACTTATTGGATATTTGAAATATGAAAATTAAGATATGAGTATAAATAGAAGAATTTCATAAAATCGTGATTTTTATTGAATAGTATAACTTACCTGCTGCCCCCTTAGGTTAATAGAAATTAAACCCCTACATTAAGTCCTGTTTTGATGATTAAATAAGTGTTATAAAATATGTCATAGATGTAACTGTGGGATTTTCTGGGAGCCATCGTGTATGTACAATGTCGCTTCCTGAGAAAACCACAGGGACTTTAATTTCTGCCGTCTCCAAAGGAAGGTGCAGTTCCAGCGGTCTACACTGGTGCAATGCTGCCACCAGATGGTGGAGATCACTACACAGGGCCGGTTAACGTGTTTTCAGAAAGACTCAGTGCATCTCTGACATAAAAGGGATATTTTAAATCCAAAGATCCTACCATGTACACCCACTCCCATTTGCGTGTTCACACTCCTTGCCTTCAACAAAGAAAATACTCAGAGCAGTGAAGATATTACTAGTTTTCCCCGTGTGTAACAGCCTAGGAGAAGGGCAGCATGTTAGTGGTTTAAGGTATTTACTCTGTGTGTGTGGATAATGTTAACAATTTATTGAATGAAAACAGTAGAAGCTTAAAATTGTGAACACGTCAGCTGCTGCTAAACTGGCACTAAAATGGGTTTCTAGGAAAATTCAACATTCAGAGCTCGACTGCGACTGCTGCCGGCCCGAACTTAGTGTAGACGCTGAGAGTGACGACAGCAACAGCAACGATGTCCTTAATGAGGACAGAAATAAATTCTGATTTGTAACATAGAATATACCTAGGAAATCATTGTAGACATTTTCTTCTTCATCCACTGTCAAGTTAGTTAAAAAGTGCTTTAGGCTTGAAGAACGTTGAAGCATAGTACTGGAATTCCTTCAGTAGGACTGAAAGCTTTTGTGTTTCAAAGCAGATTACATTGTTCAAGCCGGTAGACGAAATGACTCCAATTACTCTGTCCTCATTCACTAAAGATTTTTAAATAATATTTAAAAAGATGTCCAGTCATTTATGTTAGTGCAACGATAACCTAACCCTCTTTTAAAAAACCAGTAATAAAACAAATCTTGAGAGACTGTCTTCCTTCGAGTTTGCAAAATTTATTTCAGTGTAGAACTATCAAATTTTCAGTTAAGAAGCTCATTCATTAACCCTTTAATATGACCGACGTGCCTTTTATTACTTAGTGACAAAGTTCAAAAACGTATCAATTACCGTGAACTCAGACTTGGGAGATCTTTTAGAAAATAGAACAAATACAAATGGTGTTAGGGTAGAAAGTATATCTTTCAATGGTCAGAGCCTTACAAATAGGTTAAATATTACTAGAAAAACAGGAATGTGGGTATACATATATAAAAATATATTTTATTGATATATAATTATTTAAATATATAATTTTACATTTAGCCTATCTTTCTCCTCTTAAATATTTTGAATTTTCTAGTCAAAAATGGAATATTCAAGACATTAAAATTGGTGACAAAGTATTTACAAATATTTTATTATAATTATATGTTTCTATAGATATGTAGTAGCTTCAATACTACCTTAAAATGTATTTAAATAAATATATTTGGCTACATAGTTGCACAATCATATGTGTTGTATTTTTTCTTATGTAAGAATTATTAAATCATTTTAATGAATGATGCGTCTTTAAACCTTTCCGCTTAGATGTCAGAGATTGTCATTGTTGTATTGGAGTGCAGCGGTACTGAATAACAAAGTGTACTCTCTCAAAGGAAGGTTACGTTGTCAGTTAGGATGAGCAAGAGAAGAAGTATTTTTCTGCAACAAAAAGGGACTATAAATCAAATTATTCTTAGCCTGTGATTAGTTCTGTCCTTCATTCTGAATTTCTTTTCTTGTGTGGATTTGAGTCAACCCATAATGTTATTTTAATTTAGTTTTTTGTATGTAATACATGCTCCTGTCAGGTAAATGAACTTGTCATGATTGAATTCAATAGATTATAATGACCTTTTATCTGTATTGCGGAGCCTTAGCTCATAGTAGGCAGGACTGGCTTAAGCGGCTCCAGATCAGGAATGAGTTCTAATTGAAAGTCTTCATCAATCTTTAATGACAGCGTTATTATCATTGTTGAATGTGTTCTCCCATTTGCTTTTCCCCTTTTAGAGCAATTTTTAGCAGCTTCACTGGTGCTGGTGAGGGGGACGGTTCAGGAAATGGCAATACCTGAGTTTCCTATTGTCAAACAGCCGTGACAGAACCCAGGCGGCCGCTCTTAACCCATTCCTTCTGGCGGTGCTCACCTCGGACCTTGTTCTCTGGGGACAGATCCAGCGCAAGTGCTTAGGAAAAGCCTCTGAGGAGTGCTGCTTGGGGGAAGTGGTGTGATATTGTGGCAGAGCTCACAACAGAGCAAAACGGGCCAGTGAAGTGACTATTTACGAAATGTTGATCAAAAACAGCACAGATTGAAAATGCATCCTCCTGTGACAGTGTTCGACTCAGAACGGGCATTTGGTCAGTTTGATCTTTAATTCTAATTTTTAATAAAACAATCAGACGTTAGAAAGTAATTAACGTTAATAAATGTGCAGGTGTTTATATAGTCATACATGAGTGTATTTGAGTCATATAGGCACACATACATACACATATGTATTTGCATACTTATGACTGACTGGACTGATATTTTTAGCTAGGTAATGTTTGTTTGATTTTAAGTGAAGACTAAAGAAAAGTCTCTTATTAAATTTTGCTAGAAGTGTGTCACAGATCCCAAACACTTTTCTAGTACACACCTATCATTCGTTGCGTACATTAAGACATATTCCAGTAATGATGGTGAAGTGGCCATTTCCTTTGTATTTACAAATTGAAACACTTTTTAAAATCTTTAGTTTGCACTTCACTATTTCCAACATTTGGCCACAATAAATATTTCCAAAAGCCCTACTATTGTGTGCACCATTGTGAATAATTTATGCAACAAGGAGGCAGGGATTTTAATTGATAGCGATTAGTGAACTTTCTAAATCTGTAAAACTTCAACAGGCTTAAGCTTCCAATAAATGCCAGTGTCTATTTTTATGCTCCAGCCTCTATGTAACAGAAAGCCAAGTGCATCAGCCTGCAGCTGCTGGTGCTGCAAATGCCAAAAGGGGGCTTTTGTTCCACCCACCGTGCCGTGGGAGGGCCATTCTGCACAAGCATTGGGAAACTGCTGTTTGCATTTCCTTTTTGCTATTCTTACGATAGGGTGGAGAAGTTGTTGTTGGGCTTTTGTTTTTTGTTTACAGAATGATATTCTGGTGACTCTCAGGTTCCCATCACCAAGGTTGATACCTAGAAGGAGTGGAGGGAAGTCAGGCCCTCATGGAGGGCACGACATTAGTCGATGGAGTGCACTCGCTTAAACAGCAAGCTTGAAATTTAATAAGGAACGGCAGATTATCAAAGACCATCTCCGTGTAGTGCACTAGACTCTGGGAAAACTGAGCACTGCAGAGAGGGAATGTGGTGAGCTGAACTGGTTCTCAAAGAGCTTCCTTTGACAATCGTCGACTCCTTCTCTATTTTTACGTTTTATTTTATATTTAAAAGTGTGCATGCTCTTGAGTTTCAAATTCTGTTAGTGGAAATTAGCAATAAATTTTTACAGAACAGACATGCTTTGATATGATAAAGTTATTAGGAAAAATTATTAGGAAAGTCTCAAAATTTGACTTGGGTTAAAGAATAAACCTACATTTATAGGAAGTCAAGTTTTGAGGAAGTCATTTCTTATACTTTAACCCATGATTAAATTTTGAGACTTTTTAATACTTTTTGAAAGTATAAAACAGGAACATAGCCCTGTTCTCAAAATTTAAGGAAGTTGTTTTTTATACTTTAACCCATGTTTTCAAACTTTAGTTATAAATATAAAAAATAAATAATCCCTAGTGAGATTGCTAATAAGAAGAGGAAGTTTACCCATTTTGATTTTAAACATGTTCAGAGAATAATGCAATCAGGGATCATGGATTTCCCATTATTATTGTTACTCATTTGAATAAAAATATTCATACATTTGAAAAACCACAATGCAAGTTAGTCAAGAAGAAGGCTGTCTTGAAGACCATGTATTGGTGTATAAGTTTTCTATACATTTGGTGCTATTTTTCTTTTCAAAAGATAAACAGAGCTGCTTCTCTGTTTCTCAGAGCACTCAACATTTTTGTTTCTGCTCTTCCAACATGATTATTGTTTGAGACAATTTAAAGGTGTAAACTATACCGTCTCTGTACAGACTGCAAATGTGAGAAAGAGTAAAGAAAAAGAGTGAGACACACACTTTGACGAGTTTTAAACTGTGACTCTTCTTAGGTTGAATATCATTATGCAAATGAGTTAGTTGTGAAAATTCAGTGTCATTATGTAAATGATTAGATGCTTGTGTAAATTCAGTGTTGTTATGTAAACGAGTTAGGTGTTTGTGTAAATTCAAATGTCATTATGTAAATGAGTTAAGCGTGTAAGTTCAGTGTTGTTATGTAAATGAGTTAGGCATTTGTGTAAATTTGATGTCATTATGTAAATGAGTTAGCTGTGTAAATTCAGTGTTATTATGTAAATGAGTTAGCTGTGTAAATTCGGTGTCTTTATGTAAATGAGTTAGGTGTTTGTGTAAATTCAGTGCTGATTATTTCCACTGCCCTCTTTCAGTCCCTTGGGATTACTCAGAGCTTCCCCAGGAGTCCAGGTTCTTTCTCCAGTCTCTCCCCACGCATCCGTCCCTGCCGGTGTAGGAGACCCGATGGGCACCCTGTCCCCTGCACTCTATTGCGTGGGGCTAAGGAGAAGCAGGCTACAGCAGGTGCAAGATAAAAGCTTGGCCACTGAGGGCTCACAGTCCAGGGCAGCTCCCTGCCATCACTCCACCAGCTGCCCCAACGAGGGCAGCACCCAGGGATGGGAGCTACAACCACCTCCTCCTCACTGCTCTCTCTTCCCAGTCACTTTTGGGAAGGCCTGACTCCTAGCATGCTGCCTTAATTTTCACTTCACACTCACATCCACACTTAAGATCTGATGACAGTCAATGTTAATTCCAGCACTGGTTCTCGGCTTGCCCCAGTTCATACTTCAGAGGGCATTTATCTGTGGCTGGCTGGGTTCACCCTTCCTCAGCTTCAGACGGGCAGACTTCCCCACAGAAAAGCCCTTAAAACCTGCAGTCTGGCCGATCCACCTGCTTGGTCCTAAATTGGGCTCATAAGTCCATCTACAATCTTAAACTCAAGAGTTCCTGTCTTTGATCACAGCCTCCTTAATTGACTCATCTTATGAATTGACTGTTTTCACTGTGATCTCAAATCATTTAATCCGGCTCACTTCACCCAACCTATTAGCCTGTTTGTAGTTACATTTGACTTTCAGAGATAAAGGATATGTAAGTGCTTTATACACTTTAAAATATTCACTAAAACTAGCTGATTCTTCATCAATCAGATGTTGTAATGAACTACTTAAATAATATCCCAGATAAGGCCCTGGGCTCTTGGGCCCACTTGATTGTTGTCCTGGTGTTGAATCAATGCCCCAACAACTAACATCCTAAGGACCTGGATACACTCAGCATCTCTTCTCTGTTCTTGATCTGGACCACACTGCACAAAACAACCTGCTGATGAGTTCACTATGCACAGTGGTTTTTTGATTCAACTCTTTAAAAATTATCTTATTCCAAGAAACATTCCCAGCTTCCAGCACTAAGCTCTGGCACGCATGTAGTTGGTCTTCATGGAACGTCTGTTAGTAAGAATGCTTTTCCTCCAAGCCCTCATGTCAGCCCATGTGCGCTCACTCTTGGTGAAGGTTCATATCTACCCTGCAGAGATGAATGAGGGTGTCCACACTAACCAGTCAGCCATGATCACCCCACTCTCCATGTGAAGGCAAGTCTATGCATCACTTAGACTATTTTATTCTTTACTCAGCCTGGGTGAAATAGTATTTATTTCAAAGGGCAACATACAGGACCTCCTCAGCATGCTGTCTCTCTCAAGCAGTCTGTGTGATGTTGAGCAGCTCTGCCTCCCGTTCTCTCTCTTCATCTTTCCCCACTTTGTGTTTGTGTCCAAAGTTCTATGTCTTCCAGACTAAGGGGAAAAGCACAGGAAACACATTTTTTGGTTCCTGTTGATCATTGCTGCTGGTGGCCAATATCTGCCTCTCTTTTGACAAACAGTTGTATTTAACAAAAGGGTCATGTTCATTGTTTCCATCTATTGTACAACAGCCAACAACTGTCCTTCATTTCCTTTCATCTGGCTCTTCTATTAAAATTTCCTCCGGGAGGCCATTAGAAAACACAACGCCAGGTTGTTACTATCATCCTCAATCCCTGTAAGGACTCTGTAGCCCTTGGCTTTTCAAGGCTGTTTCCTGTTGCAGGCATCTCCACGCAGAGCAAGCTCATTCCTGGAGTCGAGGGCTCTGACTGTTCCCTTGCATCCTCTTCCTCCAAAGGATGTTCCTCAAAGTTCGTTGACTTGCACACTTTTCTCTTTTCAGGAGATAAATTATTTATCCTGAAGATTTAAGGTATCATCTCAATGCAAACGAGTAGCAAGTCAAGGTTCTCACTCTAACAACTTTTCAGATCTCAAGGTGAGACGCTTCAGTCCACAGTAGGACACTGCCTCTAACACACAGCCTCAGTGATCAGAAGTGAACCCTCTCTTGCCAGAACTTCCAGCTCCCTTTTCCAATGTCATTTCAGAAAAGCTTTCAACTTCCCACAAGTCACATGGGCTGAAAGACTTCATCCGCTCTGACTCCTTTCTTTCCCATGGTCTTCTCCTCCACCTATCACCGAGATGACTGTTTCTTCATGTTTTCTGCCTGCCTTTTCATTTCTACAGGGTCTGTGATCTACCGTATTTCTTCTTTTATAAATCCCTAACTGTGCTATTGGAATAGCATCTTACCTGTTACCCTAGCACATCCTAAAGAGCACTGGAAATTAATCTCCTTTACATTCATGGCCATGCAAGCAACCTGGCTCAAAAACTTGTGAAGTTCTAAGTTTTTATGGGAAAAAATTTATAAGTCTCTGAGCTCCGGACAGAAGGTCCTCTACAAAGTGTTCACCCTTATCTCTCATTATTACTTCCTCTCAAATCCATTTACTTTTCTCCCAGAATAGACTTAGCTCAGGGGAGTCTCTTTCTTTTGTTCCAGATGCCCTTCTACCTGCTCAGAGTCCTGAATGTCCTTTTATTCCTGAGATGGAGCCTCACTCTGTCACCAGGCCGGAGTGCAGTGGCGCAATCTCGGCTCACTGAAATCTCCACCTCCTGGGTTCACATCATTCTCCTGCCTCAATCTCCCAAACAGCTGGGACTACAGGCATGTGCCACCATGCCCAGCTAATTTTTGTAGTTTTAGTAGAGGCGGGGATTTACAATGTTGGCCAGGATGGTCTCACTCTCCTGACGTCGTGATCCGCCTGCCTCAGCCTCTCAAAGTGCTAAGATGACAGGCGTGAGCCACCGCGCCTGGCCCTGAATGTCTTTTTACCAAAATGGTACCCTCCACAGGCATCAGTATTCTCTGTGAAACGTGCCCTGGACATTTAACTAACAGCAATTTCTCTTGATGATCTATGAATTACCTAAATCACTCTTTTACCATCCAGTTGTTTATTGTTAGCTTTTTGGCTACTTAGCTGTTCTATTTTTAGTTTAAAAATATAGTATGATTCGATCCAGGTGGATTTGGGTTTGAATTATGACTTTGACTTTTTTTATGTTTATGAAGCTGAGTAACTGATTTGAACCCACGTGGTCCCCTTTCCAAACCTATAGTGGCGGAGATCATTACTTCACAGCACTGTGGAAGGATGAGCCAATGATCTATCAATGTCACATGCAAAGACTTTGATTACATGGTATGTGCTTATTAAAGTTGAGTTTCTTTCTCTTCTTTAAGGACTGATGCCCAGAAATGGCTTCCTTTTCTCTGTATCCATATCACCTAGACCTAGCACCATGCCTGCTTGTTAATAAATGTGTAACATAGATAATTATGAGTAGAATCCAAAGGAATTACGTTTTTGCAGGTGTGTTGGTCTAGATGCCTTTGTCCAAATGAGGCACTTAAGAACTCTATTGGAGGAAACAATACACACACACACACACACACACATACACACACACACACACATACACACACATACACACACACATACACACACATACACACACATACACACACATACACACACATACACACACACATACACACACATACACACACACATACACACACACACACAAGTTTAATGCATTAATGATGAACAGAATATTATCTAATATCACCAGATTTATTTTATTCAAGTTGATCTTTAGAACATCGTGAGATTTATAGAGAGATGCTAATATTTATTATTTAAAAGTTATAACATGTTTTTTGAAAAGGCAAAATAAAATATCTTTTAAAAAATGGAGAGTTTAATCTTAAGGTAAACTTCTATTCAGGATTTTTAAAAGTTATGCCTTATTTGGTAATGGCATAACTTGAGTCCATTTTCTTAAAGATGTTTAATACATGTATTCTTCCAAATTAATATATCTCTGTAAAGAGCTATTAATTATATGCACAAATTTGATGCCTTTAATTTGGGTACTATTTTTCAGCTTTCATTATTGAAGCTTCAAAGTCCATTTAAGTTTCTCATAACCCCATCCGATTATCTTAAATAGCGGTTCTTAGATCATATGCTTGCCAATGAAGAGAAAAGTCATCAAATCTACATTTTATTGAGTTGATAATTTTACATATACATTATCTTTTAGTATAACCAACTCCCAAACTGTGTGCATGACTCGTTTCGCTGTAACGTAACTGTGTCTTGACACAATAGTGCCCAGGCCTCCAGCAGGAACTCGTGTCCGCACCTGCCCCGGAGGGCATGGACCATATCCTCATCATCAGTCAGGTTAACCTTTGTACGTTCGTTGAGACACTGTGAATACGACCTGCTTTTGTAGATTCATACAATTTTATCAGATCAATAGAGTCATGAAAAACTAGAGTTGGAACAGACCTTTTAAATAACTTTGTCCAATTCCCTCACTCTACTGATGAGAAGCCTGAAATCTAGGGAAGGTTAAACATCTTGCCTAACAGAAACTCTATTTTCATGAATACATTCTATCTTTCTCCTCTAGTTACTTGAGAGCAGGAGCTGTGGAAGATTATCCCCACAGGACCTCATGAAAATCTGAGCAATTTGATGGAAACATTTTCAAGTCAGCATTAAAGCATTTAAAAGAACACATCAGGTTACTGTACACACCTTGGCCACGATGTACCAATTTGAGAAAAGAATATTTATCTGGCTTGTGTTATTAGTCAAAGTATCTGTACATAATGAACATACAGTGGATTTTAACCAAAGGTCTAAATTCTGTTTCTTTTACCCCTAAGAAGTCCGTAGATCATTTTCATGATTTGTATGGATCCCTGAAATTGTATTTGAATTTCCCGTGTGTGTGTGTGTGTGTATGTGTGTGTGTGTGTGTGTGTATTTTGCAGAAAGGGTCTGTTGTTGACAGGGTGTGTGGGCCAGTAATAATCCAGCAAGGTCTGATGATGAATGCCCTTCTAGGGAGGCGAAGGCGCTTTCACACCAGCAGAATTGCTTCTTCTCTAGGCCCTGCTACAGCAGGGCTTGCTGGTCCCACTCACTACGGCCACAGCAAAGCTCAGAGCACTGTTTGGGGTTGTCGAGGCTGGGATGGTGCTAAGAACAATCTCAATCAAAAGATAAGGGAAGTGTGGTGAATTCCAGAGGAAGAAATCTGATAAAATTAAAGTGTAATAGACACTTCAAACTGTGTGATCTGACCTAATAAGTTATTAATAGGGAACCATTACTCCTCATACATTTTTTATTAGGAAGGCATTGCCTTTTTGTCAAGATTAGTGGATTATAAAATATTTGTGCTACACAATATAAATGACCCTACCTATTAATAAGTCTCTAGAAAGATATGCTTAAATTGAATTACATTAGGAAGACAAGTGACAACAGAAAATTAGGCATAATTAATGGGAACACATAAATAAACCAGATATGGAGGGAAAAGGACATTCTTCCCATTGATCATTTTGAGAATTAATTGCCGATATATCCTAATGACATAGCTACTATTACTGTTTGCATAAGGGCTGTTTCATAGAAGATGAAATTCATGTGACTATGAATATGTATTATAATTTATAGCTGGGAGATAACTAGGTTGATCACATGTCTCTAATTAGTGGACATAATTTTGAAGAGCTAAAAGCTACCACTTAAAACACAATATTGCAATGAGGGCTCATTAAAATTTGTTTCACTGGAGCAGAATTGGTCGTTTCCCTGTGAATCGAACGGTAGCTGTTCCCAGTAAGCTTGAAGGAAGATGACACAGGGTCCCTGCTGAATGTGGTGGTGTGGGCAGTGTCACTTTATTATTTTCCATGAGCCAGAGCCAGCAATCCACTTAGTGCTGGGATACCTCAGAGATACAGGAAATTATTTTTCACGTCTCATTCACATAATGGGGGGTGTGAATTGAGTTACACAGTGGACAAGCTTCCTGCATCATCTCCATTTGCAAACATGTATAAGGTTTCCACTGATACCGCAGCCCCTCCAAGTAAACACTGCCCCAACAGTTTCAGGAAGCTTTGTACATGAAGGATTCACTATCTGTCACCGTTTTAGATTTGAATCTTTGCTGCTGTAACATGCTGATTTTATAATTACATATGTTATTTTTTGTCTGCTTCAAGTAGCCAGCATCATACACTCTATTTTTCCTTTTGCTCACAGTAAGCAAGTCTAATTAAAAAATGCTCAACATTCAATTTAAAATAATTGTCAATGCAAAAACAAAAAAAAAAGCTAATCAACCTCTTATTTTCTAATCCACATTATTAATCCAGAAAAAATGCATTAAAGCAATGTTCCGGGCCAGGCAGAGCACAACATGGGCAATGGGGTGGTGGAGCCCTGACTCCCACCTGGGCTGCCTCCCGGGGAGGCGCTGTCTTGCAGGGGCAGGCCTGTGGCTTGCAAATGTGTCACATGCAGAGGGTTTTTCACACGGATACCTTTAATTGTGTGTTTGTGTGGAGCTTCCTGCCTTTTGTTCTTTGCGGTTTAGGAGGAGGTGTGTTTTAATAACAGTTCGAGAATGGTTGACTCAATAGGAGAGCATTCCTTCAGCATGCTAGCACCATTATCACTAAACTAGGAGAGCAGGTGCTTGCTGCCGGGAAATGCATTCTCTTCACCTGCTTGCTTGCTCCCTCCCTCGGAGCACTGTCCTGTGACTCTATGGATGGGCAAAGTCACTCCGAAATAAAGAAGCGGGGAGCCTTTTCTGAAGTTGGAGGACAGAATAGCCCACGTGCGATGAAGGTTTGTGATAAAGACGGTTACCGATGCTTCAGGGACAGCCAACACTTTGTATTCTAGTGTGATTTGCTTGCTCTTCTTGACCATAGTAGCATTACCTTTTTAATTTATGTGTGTATATATGTTTGTATTATTTATTTATTTTAACCTTTAGATGATTATATTTTTATTCAATGGTCCTGGAAAACGTGCCAACGTTGAATTTACCAATAGGAAAACCAAAATGCAAATACTTTCATGCACAGATGTGGGCTCTCCTGGAAGATGCTTGGAAATGGAAGAAGGAGTTGTTTCCTGACCAGAATTACAGCCCCAAATTTTCTATCAGGGAGGTGGCCCCAGAAAATGTTCTCCTCTCTGACCTCATTCCCATTATATGTGACGTGAGGAGCGTGGTGCAACAATCGTAGTCTGTCCTAGAACTGGGCTTATTTAACTTTAATTATTGCCATAAGTGTTCTTGGAGGAGTGAACAAGGGGAACGCGGACACGCATTGCCACGAGTAGCCCAGGCAGGGAGGTCAGAATATATGCACGTGTACAGTTGTGTGCTGGGAAGAGGAAGCAAATGTTCCAGTCAGCCACAAACACTCAGGTGTGCCTGGGAGCCTGTGCCTCCCACACTCTGAGGGGCATCCTGGTATGGCAAGACCAGTCTACTGGGAGCTGTATGTGCCAACACAGGCCATGTCTGCTGCTCTTTCCTTTTCCCTTAGCTAACTCTGCACTCGTCCTCCTGCAGCTGGCCATGCGCTGTGTGCACCTGTGCTCACCCATGTGCCAGCTCCTGTGCAGGCCAGGCAGGCATCCCACACCCCTCCGGTGGCCTGCCGAGCTGGGCTTCATAACCTCACTAAACACAGGGCAGAGGCTCCTCTTCCTCTGTGAGGGCAATGTCTTGAGAGCAAAGGAGATGCATTCACACCCGGCGACTAGAACATCACAAGCTGCACTGACCCATTGGAATCCACTCTTGGGCACAGCTGTGACCAATGTTTCTGTGATTCTGTGCCAGTGTTAGCTTTATGCTTGAGGGAGTTTAATTACAATTTGGAAAAATCACGAAAATTTGAAGTCGTTGACATTGTAGATCATCATCGTCGTCATCATCAATAAGTAAGTTTCTGAGTCTATCTCAGGCTTGCGGTGAGTCCAGTTTCAGGCTTGCGGTGAGTCCAGTTTCATGCTTCCTTGGGGCAGTGGGAGAAGGGAGGTCATTGCCGCTGGGTAGAACAGGCTGGCACCTGCAGCTCCAATAAGGTCAGGAAAGACGTGGAATGCCATCCACAGGATCAGGTTCAGACGGGTGGCCATGAGGTTAGGGTTAGAGTTAGGGTGGCCACAAGGCCAACTGATCTGTGGAACTGGGAAACCTTGAAAGGCCCTGAAAGTTCCATCTTTGAAAGGTAGCTACGATTTCCTTTAATATCCTAAACACATGATCTACTTATTAACAGAAAGCTGTGTTCTGTCATTTAGAAGCCATGCTCAAATCACAATTGAACAAGCCCCCAACATTTTCTAAATTACGTCCATATCGTTCTTATGTATTTCTTTCTACTTTCTTAGGTGTTTTGGGAGGCAAATTCATTGATATCAAGCATCAGCGCTGTTTATCCTTTGGTTGTTCTATCGGCTTCTATGTGCTGTGTTTATCACTCTGTCGCAGCAGCTGCTTGTTTCTCTATTTATTCTTGTACTTACATCTTTTAAATAAAATGTCCAGTCTGTCCCCTCAAAAATATAGAATTTTATTAATGCAACCTCACTAATTTTACAGAGAAACCCATCTCTACAAGTTGTAAGATGTGCATCCATCTTTTTAGTAGTTGCAAAACCAAAGACTTCACTGTCTCACTTTTCTCTTTTATAGAAGGAGTGGATTAGATTAGCCGCTTCTCCACAATTCTATATGGCACGACTTTTAATACATACTAGTTGTTAGTTGCGTAGGTGTTTATTCTATCCTTCCTGAACCCTTGCATGTCAGAGGCTGTGAGTGATTCCCTACTCTGGATAAGAACACTCTCAGCTGATAGTAATTAAAAAATTGAGCATGTGCTGGAGAAAATACCAAAACAATGAATAACGGAACATTCCTCAGCACTGGGAATTTCTTAGTAGAATATCTCCTCCTTTGTACTCAACATTTGAGTCTGAATACAAAGGGGAAAAAGAGACTTTCTTAACATAGCAGGAACATAATGTCATTTTCAAAATAACTTTGCTCAAAATAATCACAGAGCAAAAATAAACTAATTACAGAAAAATTAGTATCTAAACATTATTATCCCTCAATCAAAGTCAAGATGACCCTCCCCGACCATAGGTGCCCATCAAGCAGGGCAGCATTTTCCAGGACACGAAGCCTAGTTATTCAAACATGGCTGTATTTTGCTCACAAAGAAACCCTGAAACTCGCTGGCTTCCTTTCTCCCAGATTCTTGGTTGCTTCCCCTCCTCCAGACAACATTCGTGCTCCCTGGCAGTTTACATATTTGTCCACATTGACCTCTCCAAAGATTCATATCTAGTTTGTTGAGCATTTTTATGCGTGCATTGCATAGATAGTATGGAGGATCCAGACCAAACATTGAATTGCAGATTTTCTTTTAACATCTTCCATGTGCAAGATGCTGAATTCACCTTCTCTGGTTCCTGAGGCCTCTTTAAGCCCATGGTGCACTTGTGTGTAGGGATGAGCATCTCACAGCCCAGTTCTTCCTGCTCTGTTGTGGGTTGCTGGACCAGGAGTGGGTCTGTGTGTATGCCCTGGGGCGGCTGCCGCAAACGACCGCAGATTAGTGACTTAAGACCACAGAAATATATTCACTCACAGCTCAGGAGGCCAGATATCTGAAATCAAGGCCTCAGAAGGGCTGGCTCCTTCTGGAGCCTCCTTTAGCTCCGGTGTCTCCAGGCATTCCCCGGCTTGCAGGGGATGTAACGCAGACACATCCCTCCAATCTCTGCCCCCACCATCACACGGCCTTCTCCATGCGGCTGTGTCTCTTCTCCTGGTAGGATACCAGTCATCAGATTTAGGGCCTGCTCCAAACCAATATGTCCTAATCTTAACTTAAAAGAGATTGTTTCCAGATAAGGTCACCCTCAGGGGTTCTGGGTGTACATGGACTTAGTGGGGGGGCACTCTTCACCCATGCCAGGGCCTGGAAGCCTTCCTGAGTTCTCCCGGCCTCAGCTTTCCTTTCCTTGTCCTGTGTTCACCCTGAGACCTCGGTGTCCAGCTTGCGGGTGTTGATAAAGGGCCCTCTGCGTGTGTGTGAAGGTCCAGTTACAGTGGCCTCCAGCCAGGAGGATGACTTACGCTCTCAGAGCCAACGTCCCACATAGTTGACAACACTTTCAAAGAGCGACCTGATTTGAAATTCTCTAATAGGACCCATGTGAATTGTTACGTATTGCAGACAAAATATCCCAAAGGAGTCCCGTAAAATAACTGATAATGTAATGCATAACTGTAAACCATGTCTGCCTCCTTTACTGGGCCCTGCTGGCAAGTTCATAACCTCATCAGGAAGCTTCCTTGCCAAGTCCCAATTTTGAGAAAGGTATTTACGACACAGATTTCACTCACTACAAAGACATTCGAGGTTTTATTTTTTGCTTTTTTTAGGTTTAGAAAGTTCTGAATTTTACCCTGTATTTTCAAAAGGAAAAGATTGAGCATTTGAATGCAGTCAACGTTTTCTGTACCACATTTGCTTCTGCACTTTACATATCCCAAGTGTAAATCCATTTTAAAACACTGATAGGAAAAGAACTCATCTCCTGTCTGAAAACATTGGAAAGGTTCTAGGCTTGAGAGAGGGGACAGAGCTGGTAGGTAGTGAAGTCAGGTTTCAAGTCCTGTTTCCCCGGCTTCCAGGAAGAGCTCTTCTGGGACACCTGGGCTCTCGATAGGAGATGCACCACCCCCCCCCCACCTCCCGCCCCCAGTCATGTTCCTCTCTCTGCCCCGCAGCTTGGAGAGGGTGAAATTTTCTGGGTGCCTTCCTGCTATAAGAAATACTATCCATATTGTTAGGCAACTAAGGTCAACTTCAAATGGAAAAATCCAGAAGAACATGGTCCGTATTTTCACAGCGTTATCTCTGAGCGTAGAGACCATGCAGCATTTTTGTTTTCTTCTTTTGCCTTTATTCCATGGCCCAAATCCTTTATCATAGGTTAGTATAGCTTTGAATAGTATTTTTAAAGTTGACTTACAAATGCAGTTTTCCTCTCTGGTTTTGCACACACTCGGCACACAGCTTTTGCTCGTCTGCTCTCACTTCCTTCCCTTCCACATCTGTGCAGAAGTTTGGTCCACTTCTCACCCTTTCCGCAGATGCAATCACTGAAGAGGCTTTGGAAACAGGCTCCTCCCGCACACAATTCAGCCCTGTCTGCTGGGCGTGGAGCCGCAGATGCCAGCACCTGTCTGTTTGCATCATGGGCTGGGGTTCCAGCCCGGGTCCCTCACAGCTGGAGTCTTGGGGGTCATCGCACAGTGTGCTTCTTCCACAGGGCTCGGCAATTGTGGAAATACCAGTGATAAATATTAAATAATAGCTTTGTGCCAAACCACTGGGGAAACGAAACAAGCATTCAGCAGCTCTCCTAATTCCTTCTTTTGTTCCTGCTGTGGGGTGGTCTGGCAACGGCACACTGAGCAGCAGAGCAGAGAGGCGGAGACAAAGGTTCGGGGCCTCTTTCCGAGTTGTTTGTGCACTGATTGCCAGGTACACCTGGCCGCTGTATTTAGATTTCTGCATTTTCTTTGTTTCTTTCCACGTACATATTTAGGTGATTCAAATGGGAGAACACCATTTTTAAAGCCTGCATCGACGCGCACATGTGACTCTTCCTGGAAAAATGGCAGTTTGTGATTTTTTTTTCTTTTTATATGAACCAGTACTTAGAGATGAATTTATATCCAAAAATGTAACTTTTTTCTGTAAATGTAGCATCATCTAAAAAAATTCAAGCTAGTATTTTTTGGCCCTTATTCTATTCTAACTATTTTTTTAAAGAATAAAAAATTGCTTGTGGTGATGCCTAGCTTTTAAAATATCAATGTTCCCTCTTGGTAATGAGTAAGTGTAAATTTATCCTCAATATTTAAGCAGGTCCAGTTTGGAATCCTCCCCTCACTTGTCTTGGGCCCAGCGCCCTCTGGTGGCTTTCCCTGAAAGTGCGGCTCCAGGTGGCGGTCTCCCAGGGGCAGCTGGGACTGGGAAGCGCTGGACCCCCTCTCTGCACATCTAGAGATGTTGAATTCATCTTCTTTTTTCTGATATGTACCGAATGCTTTGGAGATGTGTATAAAGAATATTATCTTTCAGCTAAAAACTCTCAAGCATGTCTCCATTATGTATTGAAGTGTTATTTTTAGCAAAAGGATAATTCTTGTACGCTACATGAACTAAATTCAATCCATTGCACCATGCTGGGAAAAATATCAAAACTACACCCAAGGTGGCCTCTGAAAAACTGAATAAAAAATGTAAAAATAAGAGAAAAAGAACTATTGGCTAAGAGTGTAGAAAAAAACCAAAGTGTTCCAAAGTAACTCCCCTACAGGTTACAACCTTCCCACAGAAGCTCTGCTCCTTTCTCTAAGGGTCCCACTAGGTGTCCTACAAAGACAGTCACGTCAGCACGACAGACGAGGCTCTCCCGGGCCACCAGGCTTCTGACCACTTTCTTGCCAGGCAGAGGGAGAAGGAGGCCAGATGGACGACTTCTAGAATTCAGCTCGAGTGACGAGAAGAAAGCACTGCAAGACATCAGGCCAAAGGGAATCACGCCTCTGATATACACCTGGGGACCTGGGGGAATTTCTTACACAAAACGTAAATCAGTAAATATTAGTTAACTACGTAAAACATTCAATCTTTTGAAATTTTGTTAAAGAAAACAAAATTTGGTAACTCATGTTTTTAATTTGGCCCCCAAAACCTATACGCTTGTCCAGGCACAGCTGGTAAGGGAACCCCTGCTGGGGGTGCTGTTTCCGTTCATGATGTGTTCGATTTCGCTGTGACCTCCGAGCAGAGCAATGCTCAGTAGCACTGCACATCGCCGGGCCGCAGCTAAAGCACTTGTTCATCGTGGGCTAACTGGACTTGATGTTCTCAGTCCCCTGTGTGGTAGTTACTAATATTACCGTTATCTGGAAAAAGGTTCAGTTTCTACACCTGGTCTGTCTCTAGAGGAGACACCTGAGTCTTTCGAATTATAAAAACAAGGTTGAGGTGCAGCAACAATAGGCTTTGGAGTCAGAGTAAGTTTCCTCAACGATTAAATTATACATTGCAAGCAGACCTAGCCGAGTCAAGGAAACACGGCACGTTCTTAGTAAGAGATACTGCTGATTTGCATGTCTCCACATCTGGTCCCAGATTCCAAGTTCTTTTCTCTCTAAGTCACTGACTGTGCCTCTGTGGCCTTCCTCTGGTATTCACCCTTCATCTTCCTGAGCTGGTGGAAGCTCCCCGCGTGTTCCCTGCTTATTTGTCTCTGTGCCTTCCACTCATGCGCACCCATCCCAGCAGTATCCTCCCTCTGCCTTGAACATGACATTACAGCTCACTCATCGTCCCTCCCCTTGGTGGCCTTTCACACCACTGGAGCTCTCCCACCTGACCTTACCTGACGTGGCACGTCCTGCCCCTTGGTGGCCGTCCACACCACTGGAGCCCTCTCACCTGACCTCACCTGATGTGGCACGTCCTGCCCCTTGGTGGTCTTCCACACCGTTGGAGCCCTTCCACCTGACCTCACCTGATGTGGCACGTCCCACCCCTTGGTGGCCTTCCACACCATTGGAGCCCTTCCACCTGACCTCACCAGATGTGGCACATCCTGCCCCTTGGTGGCCGTCCACACCACTGGAGCCCTCCCACCTGACCTCACTTGACGTGGCACATGGGGCTTCCTCACAGCTCCTTCACACTCTACTGGACTTTCTCATCTCTCGCTGCGTGTGAGCCTTTAAGGGCATTATTTGTGTTTGTGTTTGTTCGTATGTAGCTACCAACTAGACCAATGCCTTCCCTTGGCAGGGAGCACACTTAAAAGTGTGTCAAGTGTATGGACAAATAGACAAAGCAATGTCATGCTCCTGACAGTTAAGAAAACATCGATGCAAAGCAAAATAACCACCCTCAAGATGTGGACTGCTCAGTGAGATGTGTGCCTGGAAGGAAAAGCACCGAGTTCTATGTGCTGCTGGCAGGAAGTGATCCTGGAGAAGCGCACCTTGGGGAGTCTGCTGAGATCTGAAGGATGAGGCTGTGGGGAAGAAGGAAAGAGAGAGAGCAGCGTGGTCCAGGGTCTGTGCCACGAAGACATGGCACGCAGAAGGAATGTGTGGAAGGCTGGGTTGGAGGAGGCAAGACGCACAGAGACGCCCTCAGGACCGTGGACAGGACCTGGGCATTCACACTGAGGGCAGCCAGCACTTTTCAGTGGGGACAGCAGAAAGCAGGCGGCATGGTGAGTGGAGGTACTTCTGAAGAATGTTGCTTTGGGCTCCTGGATGAAGAGCCAATGGTGGTGGGCTCCGGGTGGATGAGGAGGTTCAGCCAGCTGGCTGGGGTCTGGTAGGTGCACACGGCTCCTTGGTGAACAGCTTGGAGTGCTGAGTTCTGGGTAAATGAGGACGTTCAGCCAGCTGGCTGGGGTCCAGCAGGTGCCCATGGCTCCTGGATGAACAACTGGGAGTGGTGAGCTCTGGGTGGGGAAGGACGTTCAGCCAGCTGGCTGGGGTCCAGCAGGTGCACACGGCTCCTGGATGAACAGCTGGGAGTGGTGAGCTCTAGGTAGGGAAGGATGTTCAGCCAGCTGGCTGGGGTCTGGCAGGTGCACAGGTGGGAAGAGGTAATGAAGAACTGCTAGGGTTCTGACAAAGACAACAGGTTTGAGGGCAGTGACAGAGAAAACACCTGAATTGACCCAGATGTTAGGGCCCTGTGTCCATACATGCCTGCTTTGGATTTTCTTCGAGATGTCCATGTGAAGAATGGATTTAGAGAGTCAAAGCTCACAGGAAAGCTTTGGACTGAAAACAGGAATTTAGGAAAGCAAGTCAAGTAGGTCAGTATGAAGAGTCGCTGGGCAGTGCTGGGGCCACAGCTCGGATGGGCTGAAAGAGTGGCTACGGTGGGATAGATGTGGCCGTGAAGCACAAGGACTCTGAAAACAACTCGGTGCTATTGGGTAAAAATGAAGATCTACCACCTCGCAATTTCTCCCCTAAGTGTATCTTGGAGAAATGGTTTTGTGTGTGAACCGATATACATGTGTGTGTAGTTCCATCAGTATATATGGATGTTTTAGTGTTTGTGTTTGGATAGGGACTTCAGGTTCTTTTAATTTTTGGCTTTTATACATAATTCTGTTATGAATATAGATGTATATATAATTATGTATATATAATTGTAAGACACAAACATTCAAACAATTTAACTGCATGTTTATCATAGAACAGATATCTAATTTCTGGCATAATTCAATTGAATACTCTAGAGAAACACAGAGTAAATAATATCAACCTATTCATAACAAAATACATTAACCTTAAAAACATTGTATTTGCAAAGTAAGGAAGGCACACAATATACACAGAGTGTAATTTCTATTCATGTTAAGAAACAGGCAAAATGAAATGATCGATATTTTGGATATGGAATGGCATTGTAATTAAAAGCTAGGAAATGATGATCAGGAGGAGCAGAACAGCGGCTTCCATGAGAGGAATGATGGGCTGTGTCAGGAACCAGAAGCCAGGGGGATTCGGGTCTTGCTTTTTTACACAAGCTGAGGACCTCAGTCTTTTAATTGGTAAGATTAGACTTCTCACATTTGATGAGATTAATGATACTGTTTGATTAAAATCCAACATCTTTCTATCGGTTTTTTGTTTATTTCATCTTTCATTTGTTTATTTGTTCCTCTTTTCTTCCTTCTTTTGGTCTAACTGATCGTTTGCTATGGTTCCATTTTATGTCCACTATTGACGTATTCATGCCCTTAAAAAAACAATTAAAGATGGCCTAGCATTTACAATAGACATCTTTAATTTCTCAGAGCTGGCCTTCAAGTAATGCTGCACTGCTCACAACAGTAACACGGCCTGGTCTTCTCCAGATTTGGTCCTTTGTAGTTGCAGGGACTCTGCATTTCAAAACTCTCTCCTTTCATTACAAGTGCGTTCCCACAGTAGCTTTACTTGACATGAGCAATCATTGTTTTCCATGGACTCTGGACGCTTTCTTCTTCTCTCCATCATCTTCAAAACATTGATGAGAAGTATTTCTTCTCTGAACACCCCCTTCTGTTCTTGTTGCTCTCTTTCCCAATATGGCCACTACAGCTGTTCTGCAAAGTAACACAGAGCTTCAGGCCACAGACTTCTCCCGCCACTAAGACCTCCTTTGCCTCCCATTCTTTCCCAGCCACCAGCCCTTCTTTGACCTTCCAGCCACTGAACAGAAGAGCTCTTCCCCTTCCTCCTCCACTTTCTCCTCCCCATCCTCTTCCCCACCCTCCTCTGCCTACTCCATTCATCTTCCCCTCACTCCAACTTCCCCTTCCACACTCACCAGCAACCTGTGATCTTCCAGAAGACAGGGACTTAGGTTCCTTTGTGTTCTATCTTCCTGCCACACCTGAATATTACTTACGAAGAAGATACTGAACAACTATTTCATGAGTACAAGGATGACCTTCACTATGTTTAAGGTAACACAACACAAGAACAGTCCACTTTGTGTCATGTACTCTGTGTGTGTTTGTGTATACTTTGTATATGACTTTGTCTTGTCTTACAGGTAAAAGTACAACTTCAAGTACCACTAAACAGCACAGTTTTAAGGTTCTATGGACCCTAGATGTAACACTGCAAATTAAAATGTTTATTTCTTGCTCATTAGAGACTCCATCTGTATGTGAGCCTTGGGATAAAATATCTCAATTTCTAGTCACATCTAATTTCTACTTCTATGATATTAATATTATATGGTACACTTAGTTAAAAAAAACCTACTATCCTTGTTATTGTACCAAAATTTGTTTATGCATTTAAGAGAAAAATATGATTTCTTAGATATGTTTGTCTTGCCAAAATACTCCAAACTTTCAACTTCACCTTTCACCTTAAATCCAGAAGCAACATTACAATTCACTAATTCTGTCCTTTCATAGTAAAATCATACGTGCTCATTTAGACCTAAATGACATTTTGCTGAATATTCCTTTGCTCTTCAGAATTTTTAATCTTGTGTGGGATAGTTTTTGTAATATGGTTATTGAAGGATTCTGTTTTCTTCCAAAGGCAAGTCAGAGGACAATATTTCCAACCACTCATCCGCTGAGAGGTGGTTCCTAAATGCTTCTCCCATCACTTCCTGTTCCATGTGGCCCATAGGGCCTTGATGGTAACAGTCCAGGTCGTAGAATGGTGTCACACTGAAGAAATGCTTTGTCGTGCCTGCCAACAATGGATCTTTCCCAATAAAGTTGGAGAGACTAGTACCCAAGTTGCCTGAGGGTGTGAGTGTGTTTAAAAACAGGTCCCTGGAAGGTTCAGACTTGTAACTATCAGACTGCTCTGAGGAAATATGTTTACTTTTGAGAAATCATTGTTTCTCACCTGTAATATCTCAGGGTTTGAGTCAAGAAAGAACATAACTTCTATGATCTTAATCATCTTTTTCCTGAGATGTATATATCAGTGGAATTCTTGCACTTGAAGATTTCAGTCTGATGAGCAGGTGCGACCCGATAGCAGTGAGCCTCTATGTTTGCGTCAATATCATCTTTCCTCCAGGATACAGGATCAGTTCTTGCATTACAAGCAAAGAAAAAAATAGCTCTCCAAATAGAATAGCTCGTCTTGATGTGGGCAATTTAAAGTGACTTAACTCTTTGACAGTTAAGCATCAGCTTTGAAATGTTTCTCTCTCAGGACTCGCCCTCCTGCCAAATGCTTCATTTACGGTCAATTTGGTAATTGGGGGCGAGTTCATCTGTTCCTTTAATAGCACTTGCTGAAATTCCGGAGCCACTCGTGGAATAAAACTGTTGTGCACAACCTCGTGATTTTCAACATTTATTACACCCATTGTGTAACGTCTCTTCAATCGTCGCCATTTTTATAAGTTTCTACTGATTCCTTCTCCTGTCAGCTCTTTGGAAGTGATTCTGTATTTTTACCGTCATCATAATTGTGTTGCTTTATCAGTTAACATAATCATGCCTCTCAAGTCTTTACAATGAGTCAATTTGACTAATTTTATTTTAGAACGACCCTGTGAGGTAGCAGTGTGCCCTCATTCATGCATTTAATACTTTGCAAAATTATGCCAGAGTTTATGTGACTCATCATACTACGAAGTAAGTAGACTGAAGATCCCCAAATTAGAACCCACAGCACTAATTTTCATACAATTGTTACATTGTTTACTCAATGAAATGCCTCCTCTATCACCCCCCCCCCCACACACACACACACACGAGAGAGAGAGAGAGAGAGAGAGAGAGAGAGACAGCATCATCTGTGTCAGTGCCAGTATCATGTCTGATATCGGGGTCTTGATGAGTGAATGAGAAGGAAGGCAACACCTGATTTTCTACCACGTGGCAAACTCAAAGACCTGTATATATGCAAAATATTCACATCACAACATAATAAGAAAGTATATTCTGATTCCAGCCCTTTGCTTTGACAGGGCCATAGCTAAACCATCACAGCTCAATATGGGAAGTTGTTTTAAACACTAAAGAAGAAAATTCCAGAATATATTTTAATAAACCACTCGGATGTCTAGCTCTCAGTGTCTTCTACATATTCCAACCTAAGACTTTTGCATTGTTATTTAAGTATATTCATTGTGTTCTCTTCCTAAGTAATAATTTAAAGGTTTTTTTTTTTTTAATTAAGCACTTTAAGCCACCCAACCCTCCTTTCAATGCCAGTAAAACGACTTACTCCGTGCATTTCACTTGGTCCTGTTTATTTACATACCTGTTTCACAGATGCTTGGATGAAAGACACGGCTTCTGGCCAGTGTTCAGTATGCTTCTGTGAACTGTTCTAGAATTTGTTGGGTGTCTCTCGTGAAAGTCCCATTGAGAGCCTTCTGGATTTCCACGGAAAGGGCTTCACTGTACTTGCAAGCAGAGTGGCACTTTGGTCTAATATCAGTACTAACTGGGAGACTCTGTGTTTAACTGAGGTAGATAATTTGGATTTTACAAGTTGATATGGGCATCATATGTATCTTTATGAGGCCAATGAGGCAGGCAAGGGGATTTGGAAAGAACCTTTTTATGTTTTTCAAATTTTCATTGGTATAAATGATGATTTCAACTAAATATAAGTTATTATCATTATTTGAGTTTTCATTTGTTTGGTTTAGGTTCATGTTACTCAGTGGTTTCCCCCAAACAACACTGAGATCAGCTTCAGAATTTGGGTCACTTTAAAGATTCTGCAACTTTGTTCTCTAGTTTTCTCTAAAACTACTCTTGTCTACTTTACAAAGATGAAATCGTATTATTTTCCACTTAAAAGTTACTTGAGTCATATTTCCTTGGAGATAAAGCATTCTCACACTCACACTATCCTTTTAATAATTTTGATGAAAACAATCCAGGCCATGTTTACAGAAGATATAACCAGGAACGTAGCACACAACAGAAGACTCCTATGATATTCTAAACATTCGTGTCTAAGGTTTAAGGGGTTCATCTGATAGCTTGATGAATTGGAAGACATGCAAAGTCCTATGATAGCTTTACCAGTCACTTCTCAAGTGATTTGAAGAAGGTCCAATATCAGCTATATAATGATGATGAAATTTTAGTACCAAAAAAGAACATCCTTCATTCAGGGATACAGGATACTACCGCAAACTATTTTCTTTGACATTTTCCATCAGTAAAACCATTATGTTAATACTTTTACTGCCCAAAATGGAAGCCATTAGTGACAGGGCTTTTTAGTTGTCTTAAGAATAGGTGGAATTCTTTTTTTGTAATATTTTTTTCAGCTCATGGAAGGAAAACAATTTTCCTTTTATAACAATCCAATATTCATAAGTTCAAATCAAAAATACTATTTTAAATAAAACATTACCTAAATATGAACAAATAGATTCTTTTACCAGCTAAGTAAAAATTATTTTAAATAACATATCTTCTAGGTCTGAGAAAAATAGAAACTTTAATGTGATCTGAATGGCTTCTTGTTTGATTAGTTTGGCAGGATCTGATGAGTGCCTGGTCTCATCAATCATGTTAAATCTATGTCAAGATCTACAGGTCAGATTCAGGAACTACTATAAGAACACAGTGGCCAGACAGCTGTCATATAAAGGATTTCATTTAGATGATTCATGTCCTAAATTTGTTATGCTGAAATTGTGACATTACAAAAATTAGTTGATAACATCATCCTTATAACAAAGACAGGCTTTCATCTTTCATCTCGAGGGATTCCTAGTATTACAGGTACTTTTCCATGTAACTCTATGAGCAAGTGCATGAAATAATATTATTCTATATTTAAATGCACATTATTAGATAACACTAATATTAAAGGTTTGGTATTTTGATTTGGTTTTTGTTCATTGATTGGGGAGGGATTTGACAATTTTCATTTAATAAAATGCAAATTTTAATCTTTTCACCAGTCTCCATGGGTTATTTGTTTTCAAGTTAAATGAAACTTCTCCTTGGAAATTTCTATAACTGTCTCCACTGACCTTCTCTGGGTTTTCAATCTTAGCTGTGTTTCGGAGACATGGTCCTATTAATTTGTACTTTATACAAGTGTTAGATTATTCTGTCCTTAATTATACTCTGTCAGTTTCCTGGCTCTGCGATCTGTAATTATGGAGGTCTTCCCTTATGGCTGGGTACCATGTTGGTATCTTTCCATTCTTGAGAAATCATTTCTATTCTTGGAAATGCAGATCTTCTTCCTTCAATTTCTGTTCCTTAGGACACTTGGATGACTCCTTCCTACACTAAAGGGTAATTTGATACCCTTAACCTACACCGAAATATGTGCTTTAAAGCTTTTCAGTCTTTAGGTTAACCCACAATATCATGATTAACAGGAAAGAAATCACCTTGTAAGTTACTTGTTCACGTGTTTTATGCAATTATCAAGTAATCAACAACACAATGAAAGTAATTGCCTTTAAAAAAATGTTCTTCTGATTGTACTTTATCTTATCTCATTTTATTAAGAATTAGGAGCTTATTATGTTTCCCAGAAAATGAAATATAATGAAGAAGTTCTTGATCCAAATAAGATACTGTGTTTTTTCTCTTTCAGTTTAAACTATATTTTTAAAAATTGGCTTATATGTAGAAACAGAAAAAAAATTATAATTTGCTTCTTAACCCTTCCCAAGATGTTGCTATCTACAAATAATTTTTCTTCATTCAGTGGTAAGTGATACTCAAATAAACTAATTTGCAAAATTCGCTGCTCAAAATGGAAGCCATTTGTGAATGACTGTTTTAGTTGTTTTGAGGTTAGGTGTAAATTTTTTTTGTTGTTAATTTTTTTTTCAGCTGATGGATTGAAAATGTCTTTTTATAACAATATAATATTAGTAAGTCCAAATCAAACATTATCTTTTAAATAAAACATTACCTAAACATGGAAAAAAGATTTTTTCACCAGCTAAATAATACTTTATTTTCATTTTTATGGAGTTGAGGATGGTTTCACAATTATTCTCACTTCCATCTAGCTTCAAGAAACAAAAGATTTTAACATTTCTTAAATTTTCACTAAGTATTCCATAGTTAATTAATTTTATAAATACTTTAAGAAGATATATTTAACTACTTCACATAATGTAGATATATATTATTATTATTGGGACAGGGTCTTTCTCTGCTGCTGAGGCTGGAGTGCAGTGGTGTGGTCACTGCTTAGTGCAGCCTCAGCCTCCCCAACTCAAGCAATCCTCCCGCCTCAGCCTCCTAAGTAGCTGAGACCACAGATGCATAACCACGCCCAGCTATTTTTTTAAGTTTTTTGTAGAGAGTAGGTCTCCCTATGTTGCCTAGACTGGTCTCGAACTCCTGGGCACAAGTAATCTTCCCACTTCACTCTCCACTTTTATATTATTAAATGTTGAAATTCTAAAAACATTTCCTCACATAAAGAGGAATGTGTAATCATTTCACATAATGAATGATTCAGGACACAGTTTTTTTCCCACTTTTTATTTACTTTTTATTTTCCCTCTTCACAATAATATTTCCTGAGGAAACAGTGTCATTGCTTAAGTAAATTATGAAAATGTACAATAGTTATATGAAGCATTCATACTCTTTTTTCTGATACTGAAAAAGTTTGAGACTGATCTTAATTTCTGTCCACTTTTCAAAGATGAAATCATATTATTTTCCACTTGAAAATCAATATTTATATTTAAAATCCACTTGGATTTTGATCAGTTAATTAAATGGAGAATAGTTGAAGGAAGAAATAATGAATTTACTAAATATGCTGCAATAAATATACATTTTCTCCAACATTTCAAATTCATTCCTTTTTTCCAAATTGTATTAATTTCAAAGTGTTTCATTGGCTCTATTGTGATGAAAATATATAAACAAAGCAGAGAAAAATTTAAAGTATTCTGAGCACAGTTGTACACATTCTTAGTGATTCCAGTGGCTAAAAATCTTTGACAATATTGTAATTTTTGTCCTATACATCAATTGTCATGACACTGATGAAATGACATTAATCTCCTTCTATATAAAATTGTTTTCTAGAATATTCAGATGCTTCCTAAGCACTAATGTTACCTCGATTCTATGTTATTAATTACACATGCTCTTCAAGGAATATGCAAGTATATGCCTTCTTTTTTTTTGCTTTAAAAGCGATTCTCCAGGAGGTCAAAAATGGGTGTTATGCTTCACACTAAAAAAAAATCTTGAATTAATACTTATTTTCCAAGGAGCTCCCTCTGTGAAACACAACTTCTCATTTATACTCTCAGCAGGACCGGGGAAGCTTTACAAGTGAGAACTTAGAGGTTAAGTAGCTTGGCCACTTTTCCAGATCAGCCATAGACCAAGCCTTCCCATTGGCATATTTCGGCTGAAGTTGTTTTGTGTGAGAATTCAGGGAAAGAAAGCATTTGTACACACAGACACATACTAGAGGAGGGCCTGCCCCGTTTCCGTGTGTATTACATAGGACACAGACCTGTACTAGGATGTGATGAATTGTAGAACACATTGCCATATCAAAACCTAACACAATTCATTTGGAACCTCATTTCAAAGTTGTCCTCAGTTTCACAAATCTGATACTCATATATATCATATAATCCTGTTAGTATTTAAAACTGCATATGATATGACATTTTAACACGGAAGAAAGTGCCTTGTTTTCAGGAATTCTAAAGTGTTTAGAGGCAGAATGAATAAAAATGCTTAAATCAGTTAATTGTCATGTGTTTATTAATGTTGAAAAGACACCAAATAACAGTGCTAGTGTTGCTTCACAGTCAGCTATTTTTAAAACTATCTTATAAATTAGACCTCCTAAATCAGACGGTATTTTTCCTCACACATTTTGTTATTAAAGACAATTGGTTTAATTCACCATTTGTCTTCATCCCCAGGTAAATCTTCATCATCACCAGGAGACACCGGCAGAGGCTCTGTGCGTTGGTCCGGAACACACCGTCATCTGGGAGGTCGTGGGTTATTGTTTTGCTATGAAGGATGCCATCTAGACGAGTTACAAAGTTTCTGTAAATTCTAAAATTGTGTGCAGTCATACATGACTGAATTCTACAATTCATATATGACCACATAAAATTTTAGAATTTGCAGAAACTTTGTAACTCATCTAGATGGCATCCTTCATAGCAGAAAAGAGAGAGTTTAGAACAATGACACAGGACCTTCCAGATGACTCGAGGCTGGGGAGACCCAGGGTGAGAGAAGAGAGAAGCAACTCATGTTGCCTTTGAGAAGACAAAAGAGGAAGCAGAAGAAAAGAAAAGGAAAGAGAAATGGACACAGAAAGGGCTCAGGAAGGTGGAGAGAAGGCCCATCAAAGGAGGAATGGCAGCCTGCCTTCCAAGACAAGGGGTCCAGCAGTCCTTCCTTGTTAGGAAACCAAGATAATTTCCTGTACCTGCAAATGCACAACTTTGTTTTCTCCTGTGTAAAAACATCAACTAGATTGAGTGGATACCCAACAAACTCTCACAGGAATAGATGGAAAATAAGTGAGGGACCATCACAGTGATGCAAGCAAACTGCTTATAATGCTTCTCACAACTATGGTATTCACTTAACCAACAAAAATGGAGAGAGACCTACTGTGATCTCAGCACTCAGCACTGGAGATCAAGGGGTCACGGAGACAGGCATGAGAGTGGCCCTGATGGAGCCCATGTTCTGGGAGTGGACAAAAGTTACACAATCAATTACTTCAGTAGAAGCCTGACGACTGAGACAGAGTGCATAGGAGTGACAATGTCACTGGCCCACATGTCAACAATGCTGTCTGCAATTCTTGCGTTTCCTGGAACTTAAGTAACAGTTGAGTGTAAGGGAGCACATCACGTTACTAACAGGTGTCCCTGGATTATAAGACAAGCCCCGATTCCACCCTAACTGTATTTCAGAATTGAAGGATCTTCATTTTGTTGCCCACTCTAGTAGAATGGATGACAGTTTTGAAGACATTGACAGCACTTCTTTCAAGTCTTTATTCTTTGAGGATGACTTTTTAAAATGGAAGTAAATGTTTTAAAATTGATTCATACAATCGGTAAAACTGTTTTGTCATGTGCGACTCTAAGCCTTCTGGTTTTGTGTTTTTCATATCGTTTTCTCATTTCCTCAAAACAACACTAAATTGAATGTGTTGAGTTTTATGGCTGCTCTTAAACCCACCAAGAACCACTCTCAATAAACCCTTCTCCTTAAAGAAGAATTTTTCTCCCTCCTAAATGATTGTCTGGCATCCTGACCTTGACCTTGACACAGACCTCAGCCTTTAAGGACACCTGTGGTCTGTGGTTGTGCTAACCACAGAACCCAATCTCTTTCACGGTTTTGAGCCAGCGTGTTTCTCCAGAGCTAATGGCATGCTTGCAATCATAAAAGATATGCATTACACAAGCTCTCTATTTTGCATTTTTGTTGTTGTGACTAAGAAACAGTAAGTAGACCAAATTGAACTCCATTAAAAGGGGACTCATCATGGAACGCAGAGGCCTCGCTATTGCATATTTGTGATATATGGGAAGTTTCATCTTAAAACATGGTGAAAACGTCATTAAGAAATAACTCAACAAAAAGGCTGTTGCTTTGAGATGATTTGATCCCTTGACTGTTTTCTAATCATTTGAAGTTGACTGCTTGAAATAAAGACTCTTTATATTTTTACAACAGAGGAGTGTAGAAACACCAGTGACTTTTGAAACAGAGGAGTGTAGAAACACCAGTGACTTTTGAAACGGTGTTAGGAGATGACGTTCTAGCACTTCTTAAAGAAATGCTGGCAGGGCGATGCACATGGGCACAGTGAGGGTACTGGCACAGAGAAAGCCCTCCCGACTCTGAGCACAAAGCCTCCTCTCAGTCAGCAGGTGAAGAATCTTTATGGACATGTTAACTGGTTTCACTTATATTTTCCTATATATGGAAGCCTGAGCAAGGCGCATTATTTTAAAATCTACCTAAATAAGTCTAAGTGAGCTCTTCCAATAAATAAATAAACAATTACATGATTTCCATCCATAGGAATTCTAATTAGAAAAGTTTGCCTCTTATTTTCCTTTCCAGCACACTCTCATCATTATGATCTCCTCATCCCCTTGTGATGTATTGTCCCTTTGGAACAGGAAACAGCATCGTCAGACTTGGCTGCTGTCGTTTCCTGTGTCTTTGTTGCCAGGTGTCTTGTTAAAAATAAAACCAAATATAAAGCAGGTGCTCAGTAAATGTGTGAATAACTGAATTAATAAATGAACCTATGAGGGTAAATTGCCATAAATAGGTCATATAAATTTTAAACCATATGAGCAAAACCAAATCAAACAGATATCCCCTTCATCTATCCATCCATGAGACTACTTTCCACTTAGTTAAGTTTATTCTCAAGAAAGAAAAATCTCTAAGGAAAGATATTCTTCAGCATCAAGTTATGAGTTAATTGTACTAACTGCTATTTCCTTAATGCAGTCATATTTTGAAAGGCAAAGCTTTGCTGACAATTCTTTAATTTGAAACCTTGTACTCTGTTTTCATCAGAAGAAAATGATATTTTAAACTAGGAGCTTTTAGAATTAAAAAATATATATCTTTCAAAACATAGTATCTTCCACATAAACAGTGAATTCTATCCCTCCCCTAACAAAAAAACTTATGGTTTGATATTAATCATGAGAACAAAACACTTTAGTAGCTGTGGAAAACAATAAAAGATAATTTTACCAGGTGAAAAGAGATTAATGCAAAGAAGTGTAGGAAGGAGATCCACACAAAATATAGAAAACAAGCTTGAAAATGGCTCTCCTTTAAAGACCTATTCCTAAATAATTCATGATGAACTAATTAATAGTGAATTTTGTGTCTCTTATAATTACTAACATTGGTTAAACTGAGCCCTAATAAATATCACATTAGGTATTGAAAAGTTCATTTTAGTCAGTATCACTAATCCTGCCCTCAAACATCCCTGGATAAATTATTTCTTTAAGGCTGAAAGATTCTTGCTCTTTTTTCTCTTTTTAAAAGAGGGAATTGATGGATTCTTAGGGACAATAATTTTTACATGTTTATATAAATAATATTGAAAATTATTCTCAATATTTGAGGTTACACAGTTTAGTCAAAATGAATCAAATTATACTGATAATAAACTTTTAATGGCACTTTAAATTTGAAAGAAAATTTGTACTTTATCATATCATAACATCATTGTTAAAAAAAAAAAAAAGCAACTGACTAGGAAACATCTTTCCTTTGAGCTGAAGTTGATATTACCTTAGAGGTAACATTATCATTTCCATGATCTATTTGCTGCCTACTTTTGGCAGAAGCTTTATTTTTTATGCCAGAAATAGAATTTTCTAAGCTGCACATAGAAAAGCAAATTCTGATAGCACGTGGTTAAGAGCTGCACGTATATGGCACTCTTCTGCCTGTTCCAAACTCCAATCGCAGAATTAGATTCAGTACTTTTGCAGGATGAAGTTCATGAACACTGGGTATGGTTAAAATAAATCATGAACTAAATTATTCTTTAAAAATAAATGTTAGAGTTGCATAAAGTACTAAAAATACATTTACTGTTTTTTGATGATTTCTCTACAAGTCACTTTCTAAAAATATTTCAGATCCATGATAGATGTAATGTGGTTAATGGTCTGATGGGTAATAACAACAGTAACTTTACCTTTATAATACTTTAAATAAATGTTTTAGGTGAGTGTATTTAAAAAATCATCTATATAATCCCAAGAGAAGGACATTGGTAAAATATTTGAAGGCTCTCCAAATGCTTCCAAACTTGTTCGTGGGCATTTTCTTTATCCATTATGTAAATATTTCAACTTATCAATAATTAAAATAGCAACACATTAATAATTAGGATCTCCATTACAAACCTGACCTTTAATTGAATTCTATAGGAATAGACTGAAAAATGAGCCTCTTGATTTATGCTAAGAATAAATGTTAAAAACCATTTTCCTAGTCAACCTAATTTTCTTGTTCTGGCTAAATAATAAACATTGAAGGGAGATTCTTCTCTAGGCATATTCCACTCCCCTCTTATACACGCCCCATTATGCTCTGCTTTGACAAATGGGCTAACAACAGTTCAAAATTGGGGGCACATTCCTTGTGTGTTCTCCAGTCTCCCTTCTCTAGAGGCAGTCTGGGAAGTTAAACGTTTCCAAAGGTTTGAAAAACAAAACTGGAGGCAGGTTATGTCCATGTGGAACTATCAGTGCAGCCATTTTAACCGAATTCAGTCAATTCAGACACATGCCTGGGGAATCCAATCAATCAGTTTGACTGCGTTTTTTTCTCATTTAATTAGTCATTGAAGTACAGTGATTGACTCCACGCCTTGCACAGACATTGCTGTTATTACACACACAAATTCATGGCGGCAGCCCCTGCTCCGTGGGGTGGAAACAGGGTCCAGCAGTGCTGGTGCTTCCAGCCTGCGGACCTCACAGGTAGGAAGATGTGGATGGGGGGCTGTGTCCCGAGGGCCAGCATGGCACATGGAGGCCTGGAGTTTCTTCGTCCCCAACACTGAGAAGGCTCTTGGGACGCATGAGTTCCCGCCCTCTCCAGCCCTTGTCTCCAAGCTCCACACAGGAAGTTCTCCTGCAGGGACTTCCTGACAGAGCCGCAGGTGAGAATGAAGAGTTTCTAAAAATGAGGGGAAGGTGATGTCCTTATCGATGACAAAAACAAAGTGCATTTCTCCAACAGCAGCTACAACCACCGGAGGACGGACAGAGGAGTGGAAAGCGCAGGTGTGAGGAAGCAGGAGGGAGTTACACGGCTGCCTCGTGCGATCACTCCTGACGAATCTCCACTTACCACCCGCAGGTTCGTTTGGCGGACACTTCCGCAGCGCCTGCCGCGGCTTCTAGTGCTTCCGGTTCTTTCCCTGTGAATCGCCGGAAAGTGACTGATGACGCAGGAGTTAGTGCTCAGCATCTGGGTGTTCATAACACACAAAATATTATGAAATTGCTTTCATAAGTAATATTCAGAAATATTGCTTTCTGAAAGACATCCGAAAAGGCCTGAGATTATATTAACATGCTCCGATTTATGAAGTTAAGGAGTTGAGAAAAAGGTTAAAGACATACAATCTGATTAAAGACAACCTGATTAAAAAATAGGTAAAAGACCTGAAGAGATATTTCTCCAAAAAATACATAGACATGGCCAACAGATCCATGAGGAAATGCTCAATCTTATTAATCATGAGGGAAATGCAAATTAAAGCCACAAGGAGAAATCACCTCACACCTGTTGGAATGACCATTATCCAAAAGACACAACTTAACAAGCGCTGATGAAGATGTAGAAAAAGGGAACCCTTGCACACTGTTGGTGGCAATGTAAATTAGTACAGCCATTTTGGAAAACACTATGAAGATTCCTCAAAAAAACTAAAAATAGGACTACCATACAATCCAGCAGTCTCACTGCTGGGTATATATTCAGAGGAATTGGAATTGGTATGTTGAAGAGATATTGGCACTCCCTTGTTTATTTCAGCACTATTCACCATAGCCAAGGCGAAAAATCAGCCTAAGTGTCCATGAACAAATGAATGGATTTAAAAAAGTGGTATATATACAACATGGAACACTATTCAGCCTTAATAAAGGAAATACTGCATTTGTGACAACATGAGTGAACACAGAGGGCGTTATGATAATTGAAATAAGCCAGGCATTCCTCTAACCGATCTTCTATGTTGTATTTCAAATATTTGACATGGGTGCACCTTTGCAATGTATTTATAGATAATTTTTAATTTTCCGTCCCAGATTATATATTTTCATGTAGATAGATAGCATTCCATTTTAATTCTTCCATTGTTGCTTCATTGCAATGTGGTTATGGATCATGTACACTTTTGGACTTTATTGATATTATCTTTGATATCTATTACATGACCATTTTTTCATTAATGTTGTTTGAAAAAATATTAATTTAATTTGAGGAACATAATGTCCTGTTTAGAGCTTTTGTATCTGTTAGTCATTGCATAATTCAAATCTGTGCTGCTTTTACAAAATATTTTTTCAAGAAGACTTACTAATGTTTTAAAAAGTACTCTAAAATATCCCATTTTGTTGTAGATGCCACTATTCCCATAGTATGCTGAAGCTGTGTTGAGCAGCACATGAAGGTTCACCTTGCTGCTATATTATCTTAGTAGTTTTTAACATTTAACATGCTTTGTCTTGAATTACATCTCTGTATTATTTCTATAGCTCTTTATGTTGTAATTTTCATTTCCTTTTTCAACACTGTTTTTAACTGCATTGCCATTTGTATCTGGGTGTACCTCTTGGCCTGCTCAATTTAATCTTTTGTGTGTGTGTGTGTGTGTGTGTGTGTGTGTGTGTGTGTGTATCTGCACCTAGAATCAGTCACTGTCTTCTTTCTAAACAAGGCAAATATTTTACAGATTTTTGGAGTTGCTATCTATAAATAAATGCTTTTCTAACTCCTAGGATCATGCCTGTGATCCATGTTTAACTCTCTGGAAGCTTTTAGCATTTTAGCATTATTGCCAGTGTTTAAACTGTCATAGAGAAGAGCCCTGGGTGAGTTTCTCTCATTTGCTGCACTGAGGCTATGGTGAAGTCTTGGTTTGGGAGACCCATCTTTTTTGTTTTGGGATGTCTTCTCCCACCTTGTATTTGATGGAACTCTCTTGTGTTTTCTCCATGCTCTTTTGCTCTAACTCCTACTAAAAGGACAATGGACCTCAAAGACTGAAAATTGCTTATCTCCCTTGGTCAATCTCTTTGTGTTATTGTGCTTCTTTTAGGGAGATTTATTTGATTTTATCTTCCAAGTCTTCGAATAAGTATTTCAAGAATCATCTATCATATATTTATTATAAAGTTTTTTCTTGCTTTCAAGTTGTTTCTTGGTTTATAACATCCTATTATTTTATTGATGACAATTTTATCTTTGAGAATATTAGTGATTGGATTTTAATTTGAAGTCTTCTTTTGCTCCTAAATTATCTATTCCAAATACTGATTTCTTTATTTTTCACGCTTCAGGCTATCCAGTGATTGGTTCTTATAGGAATATCATACACATTACTGGTGAAATATCTGTGTGGATATGTGGGCTTCACTATACAGTGAAAATATGGCCTGATGAAGTTGTGTGATGGGAACTCAGAAATATTCCCCTGTATCCAGCAGGGGAATTTGTCTTCCCCACAAAAAAGGGCCTCTGGGTGTCCTGCCAGCCTGAGCTTGGAAGCGGGTCTGTGCAGGGCAGTGGGAGGCATCGGCCTCACAGGGCTCTTTCTTAAACCTGCTATGTGCAGGCAGGTGCCTGCTGTACACTATGCAGTACTTAGTGTTTACAAAGTCAGAGTCCCTTAGCAAATATCAGCAGGGTACACTCCCTTCCATCGTCATTTCTGCCTTTTAGGAACACATCCACATTGCCCCTTTCCAATGACACTTTTTATTGAGCTTCACAACTCTTATGAATTTATCTCACCTTATGGTTGTTTTGTCAGAAGGAACATCAGGTGGATGACCTTATTCCGCTAGACTGTCACAAGCATGGGTATTTTTGTACCTTAACATGACTGATAGAGACAGAGAGTGAGAGAGAGAGGGATATACAGATAGAGAGATAAATAGAGAGAGATAAAGATAAATATATACAGCTAGAGATATAAAGAGGTATAGATAGAAAGACAGCTAAAGATAAATAGAGATATAGAAAGGTAGAGATAGACACACAGATCTAGAGAGATAGAGATATAGATAGGTATAGATAAATATTTATATAGAGAGAATTGACAAAGATAAATATAGACAGATACATAGATACAGATAGATGGACAGATGGATAGATAGGTGGATAGGTAGGTAGGTAGGTAATAGATAGATAGATAGATAGATACATAGATACATAGATACATAGATGACAGATAATGTTATAGTTTGGATGCTTGTCCCTCCAAATCCCATGTTGAAATGTGATCTAATAATTGAAAGTGAGACCTAATGGGAGATGTTTGGGTTATGAAGCTATATTTCTCATTAATAAGTTAATGCCCTGGGAAGGGGTGGTAAGTGAATTCTCACTCCATCAGTTCCCACAAGACAGCTCTTTTAAATAAAAGCCTGGCACCTCCCCACCTGCTCCCTCTCTCACATCTCCATATGATCACATGGATGGAGATACACATGCATGTGATTCATAGATACAGATCTATCACAGAGAGAGATCCATGTGACATACAGATCTATACCTACATATCTTATGGATCTGCACAGCTGGCTTCCCTTTGCCTCCCACCAGGAGTGGGAGCAGGCTGAGACCTCTCTGGAAGCTGAGAAGATGCTGGCACCATGCTTCTTGTACAGCCTGCAGAACCATAAGCCAAATAAACTTATTTTCTTTATAAATTACTTAACCTCAGGTATTCCTTTATAGAAACACTACATGGATTAAGACAGAAAGATAGGTAGACAGATAAATTATAGATAGATAGATAGATAGATAGATAGATAGATAGATAGATAATACATAAATAGATAATAGATAGATAGATAGATGATAGGTAGATGATAGATGACAGATAGGTAGATAGATAGATAGATAGATAGATAGATAGACAGATAGACAGATAGATAGATAGATAACATGAATTATGTGAACCTGACCCAATTGTAAAAGGAAAATCCACCCTGAACAGACTAATAAAAGAAATACCCCCACTCCTCTAAAAAATCTGGAAGAGTGAGTTATACTGGATTTTCTCAGTACCAACTGTCTAGGCTTTGAAACGGATATTTCAGTACTGGGGAGTATTGAGATATATTCAATATTTTGATTGTAGTTTTAATAAATGGCCTCAATAGTCAGAATATAAAGAAGAAAGCTAAAACTATAGAGAGAAAAATCAATTGAGTTCCTGAAGTAGAGTGAGGGTGATTATTCTTAGACAAAGGAATTGGAGGACAGATTGTCAACTGTAATTGATGAACATACTGGTAAATTTAAGGAACAAGAGTTTAAAAATAAACAGATTCTGGATTGCATCAAGTGCTTTATTTTAACCTATGCTTATTGAATTCTATAACGCTTTTTGATTGAGCACAGATAGCTCACCAGTGTAACATGCACCTGGGACATAATTACAGCAAGGCTATTTCTCCATTAGCGGAGACCCCACAGCACCTCACCTTCTGTACTGAACCTTTACTTCTCCTCACTTAGCCCCAGGTGGGACCCACATTGCTTTCTAGAACATGTCAAGTACAATGTCACACTGAAGACCACTCTGAAGGGTTTCCCCTTGTCTCTGAGCCTGGGCAGTTTCTTCAGCATCCCAGGAAAGGAGAGTGAAAAGGGAGACTTCCTTTTCCTTGGGGTATGAAAATGACAAGACAGCAAACACATGTTGGATATGGCTTTGGATCCCTTGAGAGTCTGTGTGTGTGCGTGTGTGTGTGTGTGTGTGCGCGCGCATGCTCGTGTGTGTGCATGTGTAGGGTTGTTCAATAGTTAAGGGCAACAAGCATGGTAAAGAAATCCCAACATTTTGTGATCTTAGCAAGTGAATCTAATTATCTTTCTTTGTCTCAGACACCTCATCTTTAAAACAGGAATACAGCACCACTTAATTCACAGGTTTGGGGAGTACTAAATGAATTAGTACTTGAAAAGCATATGGAAAAGTGCCTGGACATGGGAAATGCTCAACATGTGTTATAATAGCTTTGGTTATAATTGAGTGTTGAGAGAAATTGAACGTGAATATGTTTAGCTCAAATAAACTACCATGGTACAATAGACTTATAAATAATATTTATATATGAAATATGTGTGTGTGTGTTTGTGTGTATTTAGGCATATGCATCCCAGTGAGCTGAGTACCATTATTGTCCCCGTTTTAATCATAGAGTTACTGACAGCTCATAAACGGCAGCTGGAACAAAAGTTCATGCAGTTGAACTTGAGAGTCTGTGTTCTCTACTATCTTCTTTAAATAAGAAAACGAAGTAATGATAACAGTGCATTTGTTAATCAATAAGTTAAAGACAATGTTTCTAATTGTCTTTAACATGCCTTAATAATTATTATTTTATTTCATAAGGCTAAGAAAATTATACAGATGATTTCAATTCATTTGGGATGAAGATCGACTAAGATTATAAGACCCAAAATTCAGTTATCTGAATTATGGGTTGTTGTGGCCCCTTTCTTTTTCCTACTACTAGAGGACTACAAAAAGTTTATCTCAAAATAAAACTATCAAATAAAAATAAAAAACACGAATTTCATTACTCAATATAAGCACCAACAAAGTCAGAAGCGATAATACCAGCAATTCAGTTCATTCCTAAAGAACTAAGTGTCCTGGGAATCTAACCATGTCAATGCAGTATTTTCTATATTAACTGAAGAAAAATGGGTGCCATTTAATGCTTTTTTAAGATTAGAAAGCAAAAAAAAAAAAGCCATAAGGAGCCAAAGCAGGACTGTCAGGTAGACGCCTATTGATTTCCCATCAAAACTCTCACAAAATTGCCCTTTTTGATGAGAGGAATGAGCAGGAGCATTGTTGTGGTGGAGAAGGACCCTCTGGTGAAGCTTGCCTGGGTGTTTTTCTCCTAACACTTTGGCCAGCTTTCTCAAAACACTCTCATAATATGCAGACGCTATTGTTATTTTACTCTCTGGAAAGACAACAAACAAAATGCCTTGAGCATCCCAAAAAACTGTTGCCATGACCTTTGCTCTTGACTAGTTCAATGTGCTTTGACTGAACCATTTCCCCCTCTTGGTAGCCATTGCTTTGCTTGTGTTTTGTATTCAGGATTGTACTGGTAAAGCTACACTTCATATCTGGTTACAGTTCTTCAAATAAATGCTTTAGGAACTTAATCCCACTTGTTTAAAATTTCCATGGAAAGCTCTGCTCTTGTCTGCAGCTCGTTTGGACACAATGGTTTTGCACCCATTCCATGATCAGTTTGGTCAACTTTAATTTTTCAGTAAGAATTGTGTAAGCTGAATGAACTGAGATGTCTATGGTGTTGGCTCATGTTTCTGCTCTTAATCATCAGTGCCCTTCAATTAGGACACCAACAAGAAGTTTTTTCTTGCAAATTAATGTGGATGGTCTGCTGCTGTAGCCATCATTTTCAACATTATCTTGTCCCTTTATATAATACATTATCCATTTGTAAACTGCTGATTTATCTGGGGCATTGTCATTGCAAACTTCTTGTAAAGCAACCAATGATGTTACCACTGCTTCACTATAAATCTGATATGCGTTCATGCTTCAATTTTAGCAGAATTCTTTTTGCCCTGTTAGGTGCTCTTTTCAAAATGATGTCTTATGCTTTTGAGTGATTCAAACTAGATTTTGTTCAGACATCTTGTAACAGCTTAGTACAAGTTTACTTTGACGCAAAAAACTTTTGAAATCTAGGCATGGTTTTTAAATGAAACATTTTCTATGAACTTTTTTGAAAACCCCTTATATTTACCATTAAGCCATTTGTATTAGTCTATTTCCTTGCCACTGATAAAGATATATCTGAGACTGGACAATTTACAAAATAAAAACTTTAATGGACTTAAAGTTCCATATGGCTTGGAGGCCTCACAATCATGGCAGAAGGCAAGGGGGAGCAAGTCACATCTTACGTGAATAACAGCAGGCAAAGAGGGAGCTTGTGCAGGGAACCTCCCATTTTTAAAACCTTGAGATCTTGTATGACTTACTCACTATCATGAAAACAGCATGGGAAACACCCACTGCCAAGAGTCAATTTCCTCCCACCGAGTCTCTCCCACAGCACATGGGAATTCAAGATGAGATTTGGGTGGGGACACAGCCAACTATATCAACATTTCATTTGACAGAGGAAAGATAACGTGAAAGAATACAGGGAAACCTTCAGATTTTATGCTGTGTTGGTGATAGTTCATCTCATAAGGACATTTTGTTTCTTTATCCAGTGGCCATTATTTGAATACTTACTGTGTCTCTCACATTTTTACTAAATATCCAGGCTGAAAAAAAAGTTGTCAGTTCTGATGTTTCTCCTTATCACATGTATGCTCATTTCTTTGTAAACTTCATTTTTAATTTGTTTTAAATTTACTTTTGAAAAATACATTACTTTCTTATTGTAGTTTAAGAACATTTGAGAAAACATTTCCAAAAATTATGTATAGTAGTAGGCTTCTTGCAAGAGAACTGAAGCTTTCATTTGAAGTGTACAGCTCTCTGTTCCTTTACTGATTAAAACAGGAGTTCGGTTTTGAGAATAGCAGCCACATTTAAGATAGAGACTATGGTTTCTTCTCATTGTATTGTTAGTACTTGGCCAATGAGTGGCAGGTGGTTGGCGGTGGCTCGGTGTGTATTTATTGAGTTGATCCACAGATTATTCGCGGAGCATTGACTAAGTGTGCGCTGGGCTTCCATCTCAATCTGGGCACGTTTTTTGGTTGGTGCCAATTCTTCTGCTCCCAGGTAACCCTGTGATTTCACATTTGCCTCCTCTGTGCATGTACATCCTAAAGTCATTACCAGACTTCCCTCTCCAAGCAAAGACAACTAGCAGACTACCTCAAGGTGTGCCCTCACCTGATATAGAAACTGGAACATCCACCCAAGACTTGCCAAGTCAGACCTGTCTTTTTCTGTTCATGACATTTCGTTCATGTTTCACTCCTCTGAGCCACTGTTTCTTACAGATTCTACTTTTGTGTTTTGATAGTTTTCCAGTCTCATTTAAAAGATATAATGTATTCTCATATTAGAGTATTTATTATGAGCTATTGTTGGAAATAAGAATGAGAAAATAACCAATTCATTTTAATCTACATTTACATTTCAGTATCCTGTAACATAGGAAAAATTTGATATTAAAGTGTCATAGTTTATTGTTTTATTTGTATAGATTTAGGGGTATAAGTTCAGTTATGTTATATGGATATATTGCATAGAGGTGAAGTCTGGGCTTTTTGTGTAACCATCACTGGAATAGTGAACATTGTACCCAATAGGTAGTATTTCATCCCTTCCCCCACTTCCACCCTCCCATTTATCAGAGATGCCAATGTCTGTTATTCCACTCCCGATATCAGTGTATGCCTGTAGTTAAGCTTCCACTTAGAAGTGAGAACATGTGGTTTTTTTAACTTTTTTTTTCTGAAGCATTTCACTTAGGATGGTGACCCCCAGTTCCATCCATATTGCTGCAAAAGACATGATTTCATTCTTTTTAATAGCTGAGTAGTAGTTATAATTTCTTTTTAAATGTAAACATTTTAAAACTTTCAAGTGTTAAAAAATATATTATAAAAATTATAATGTGTAAACAACTCCCCTATTTTATCCTTTGATAGAAATAAACATTGAGAAATAAAGTCAGACATAAACCAACATGAGAACACCACAGATGTTAGAACCATGTCCCCATCTCTTGAGGTTAATAAAGAACAGAACATGTTTTGAGGATGCCTTTAGCACCAGGCCAACAAATGGGGACTTTTATGCATATTAACATCTCATGTAACCTCCCCTCAGACCCCAAATATGTAATATTTAATCTCAAAATAAACTGAAGCAGCCATTAATGAAGTTTGAAAATTTTTTTCTTTTAAGTCATCTTTCCCACAATTATGATAGCTGTTCTTTCTTTGTTTCTGTTTTAGAATTAAAATTACATATTGTCCGCCAGACATGGTGGCTAACACCTGTAACCTCAGCATTTTGGGAGGCGAAGGCGGGCGAATCATTTGAGGCCAGGGTTTTGAGACCAGCCTGACCAACATGGTGAAACCCCGTCTCTCCTAAAAATTCAAAAAAATTAGCCAGGCATGGTGGCGGGCGCTGAGGCTAGAGAATCTCTTGAACCCGGGAGGCGGAGGTTGCAGTGAGCCGAGATTGCACCATTGCCCTCCAGCCTGGGCAACAGGGTGAGACTCCACCAAAAAAATAATAATAATAATAATAATAAAACAAAATAAAAATTACGGATTGTCTAACTGGGGACCTTGGCATCTGGAAATTGGTAAATGCCTGGTCTTTTCCTTTCCGTAAGTTGATTTTTTCAGAAAGTGAAAAAATGCTGAAAATTTTCTGGGGAATATATCGTGTTTAAGTAGTTACCAGCCTTCAGTAACTTTGAGTAACGGTATTTGCCACGGAGAAGGATTCCATATGCAAAGAGAGGACCCTATGATCCCATCGCGGTAAGACCAAAGGGAGCATCCCAGAAACAAGGCGCCAATCAGCAGAAGGTGATTAAGAACCGAGGACAAGCTGCGCTTCGGGAGTTCGAGGCCGGCGGATCACGAGGTCAAGAGATCGAGACCATCCTGGCTAACACGGTGAAACCCCGTCTCTACTAAAAATACAAAAAACTAGCCGGGCGTGGTGGCGGCGCCTGTAGTCCCAGCTACTCGGGAGGCTGAGGCAGGAGAATGGCGGGAACCCGGGGGGCGGAGCTTGCAGTGAACCAAGATGGCGCGGCTCACTGCAGCCAGGGCCACAGAGCGAGACTCTGAAAAAAAAGCTGGGGGGGGTGAGGGGGGAGAGAGAGAGAGAGAGAGAAAGAAAAGAAGGAAAGAAGGAAGGAAAGAAGGAAAGAAGGAAAGAAGGAAAGAAAGAAGGAAAGAAGGAAGGAAGGAAGGAAGGAAGGAAGGAAGGAAGGAAGGAAGGAAGGAAGGAAGGAAGGAAGGAAGGAAGGAAGGAAGGAAGGGAGAGAAGGAAAAAAGAAAGAAAGGAAGGAAGGAAGGAAGAAAGAGAGAAAGAGAGAGAGGGGGAGCGAGAGGGAGAGGGAGGGAGGGAAAGAAAGAAAGAGAAAGAAAGAGGGAAGGAGGGAAGGAAGGAAGGAAGGGAAAGAGAGAGAGAAAGAGGGAGAGGGAGACGGAAAGGGAAAGGGAAAGGGAGAAGGAAAGGAGGAAAGGAGGAAAGGAGGAAAGGAGGAAAGGACAAGCCTTAGACACACTCGCAGACTGGGGGCAGGCTCCCTACCACCTACCGCGTGCGGCAAGTGCGCCTCGGGTTAGTCGATGCGATCAGTAAGAATTGCTATGGAGAGAATGATAAATATTTCCTGTGTGGAGCTGAGCAAATATGAAGTCGTGATTTAGTTGTTTTATCTATTCTTCTTCCTTTGTTTTTCAATCCTAAATACAGATAGTTCTAGCTATAGCCGGGGATCATTCTAGAAAGAAATAAGAATTTAAATTGCTCATTTAAATGCCTGAACATTCTTTCTATCTTCTCTGAGGAAATGCATACTAAAAAAAGAAAAAAAAAAAACTTAAATGACACGTAGCACTGCTATTTATTATTGATGAAAACAGCAGTGACTGAGCCCAAGGGTGTGTTTGTGGCAGGAGGTGGGGTATGGGCAGTGAAAGATTTGCTATTTTTCTGGATCAGGTCAAACAAAACTAGCTTTTCTTTCATTTTTTGTGTTAACATTATAAGGATTATTTAATTTCAAGAAATATTATTCTCTGAGTATAACCCTTTGCAAAATGCAAAACCCTGTTCTTTTGCCAGTGCTATGCACGGTGTACAGTGTCTGTTAAACTGTAACTTAGAGAAACAAATTTAGTCATTCTTCACTTTGATCCATCAGTTTCACTAAGCCTTGTAGCAGAGAGAATACAAAATAATATTTTAAGGAAATTTGATTCTTGAGGCTGTTGTGCTTCCTTATACATAAATTACCCTTAAACCACAGTGGTTATTGAAATAAAAATTCCATTTCTCTTACTTTGACAATTCCTTTGGGGGGGGCAGGGAAGTTTCCTTCTCCAGTTCGAATGAGCAAAATTGGCTGTGACATCGAAGTGATTATTACAGTCACACTTTTTATTTTTAATATTTCCCTCTTGACAGATTTATTTCTTTTCAAATCAGAAATATTTCTTCTGAGGAAAAAATATATAGCCCCCTTATGTTTTCTGATACTGACAATTACCAGATGCCAAGCTGTGAACATAAGGAAATTGAAGACCCTTGTGAGCGACCTCACAGACCACAAAGGTGGAGGAGGGTGATGTGGCGGCTTAGGCAATTTCATCGAGGCTGCTTGGCTTGTGAAAAATGAGAAATAGGTTTTCTATTACTAAATATAATGAATTTCCTTTCTGTCCTGTCACAAATTGTCAAACTTCATTCAGTGGAAGAAAGATCTGGACCAAACATTTATGGAGGGATCTTATGAATATCCATGTTGTACAGTGGATAAAAGCTATATGATTTTAGATCACTATTTTATTGTGGCCTAAAATTTTACACTAATGCAGTTAGTGGGTGAGGTCATGCTGGGCACACTTTGACCTATGAAGAAAATGCTGTTAAATGGCATGCACTGAAGTTGTATGCATATATATTTTGTTGCATATATTAAATATCACATCCAACGGCTGCAGGAAGAGGTTAATCATTTTCTAGACAAGCAAAGGGGCCTTATTGAGGATTTGTCACGCCTGTCATGAAGCAACACCAGCAATTTTGTGGGTAATTACATAAGACTCGGTGATCTATAATACAGTAAGAAAGAAAGAAATGACAACGTGGGGTACCTGCTCACAGCTGCTATGCAGCATTTTGCTGGAAGGTCAATAATGTCCAGGAAGTGAAAAATCTTTGTATCATCTTTGTTTTCCATGTGTTCTAATAAAAAGGATTGCTCATGCACTTAATAAAGTATGCCTTGGTGTTTACTTTTGCTCCCTTCCCACCGCCAGAAGTAGTATATTTTCCTGTACAGGTTCCACTTCCCATGTGCTCACTTCTTAAGAGGGAAACAGTGGGATTGCAACTAGATGACCCGGTTCCTGCCCCTGGTAAGTCTGTGTGACACCTAGCAAGTCACCTGGATTCCAAGCTCCAGCTTCAACTTTTGAAACATGGGGAAGGATGGTAACTTCTTCTCACTTAAAAGAAGATGAAATGTTTGTGGAAGCTCCCATAAGCCTCCTGGCACATAAGATACACCAAAGACATGTGGGATATGCAAGCATCTAAACTGAAATCAGAAGGAACAGGCTAAAGAGGCTTCACGGGAACCAGCAACCCTCACAAAACAGGAACCCAGAAGACTACTGCTATTCTTGAACAAATAATAATTCACAAAATATGTTTGTTGTTATGGCAGCCCCTAGAGACTTAGAGGAACTTGATCGTGTCTCTCCCCACTGCTCGCTGTGCAATGGATACAGCAGGTGGCTTGGGTAGGTGAGTGATAGCCTTCCATAAAGGCAGACGGCAAAAGTTTAGAGACAACATCACATTTGTTCCACATGCAAAGGCTCTGAAAGAGAAGAAGATGAGAGAGAGAGAGACAGACAGAGAGAGAGAGAAATTAGTCATGAAAACCGAAGTGTTTGCATACCACCATAAAAGCAAATGAAGGAAAAGGGAGGGAGAGATGCTATAAGAAACCTACGTGGGAATGGAAGAACATTTCTATTTCTGTGTTTGTTTATATACACAGTTGAAAACTTGCATTTCTTTGTTTATATTTTCAGCATTTTACTGGCTAGATCACGGAAATTCAGAGGAGCTGAAGTGAAAGGCACACAGGTGACCCACGTGAAAAACATAATGGGATGCATTTGTCTAATGCCATTACCAGTAGTATACAATGTTATCTCTAATTTTTTAAAAGATATACATATATATATACACACACATATACGCGCACACACACACACATACACATATCTCTGTGTGTGCACAAAATGAGAAATATATTCCAAATTTCGTACTAACATGTAAACCAAACCTATCATCCCTCTTGGTAAGCCTCCAGTTAATTCTAGAGGCTGAGATGTCCACTCATCAGCTCCAGGAACTACATCTATATCTGGATCTTCTAGAATCTAGAGTCTTCTAGAGTCCCTACAATAGGAGTAGACTACCTAGGTTTTAAAAAAATATACTAATTTATTGTACTTTATTACAGCTCTTTTCCATTGGAAACTACATTTTCCTCTTTAAATCACAGCCTCGTTTCCAGCCCTGAAACTCATGCCTCATCATCCTAACTCCCATCCCTGGCCTGCTTACCCCACCTCTACAATTGTCCACTTTTCAACCCCCGATATTCTTCTTTCCTGACCCTTGAGAACTTCTTGCATGAACCACATTCTCATTTTTCTGGGCAGGGCTCTACGCAGTCTTTATCCTTTCATTCAATAAGCTTTTATTAAGCAACTATTACATGGCAGCTGCTGTCATCATAGTTTAGATAGTGATAAATCTTAAGAAGAAAAAAACAAATCATGGAAGAGGAATAAAGTTAAATCACTGGCCTATGGTGTGTTTTAGATAGTGATAAGTGTTAGAAAGAAAAAAAAAATAAATCAGGAAAGGGAGGCAGAAAAAGCTGGAAGTGGTGGTAACAGAACCAAAATTGTTGTGGGTTTCTCAGAGACCCTGTAAGCAGGAGGAACATAACTTAAAACCTCAAGGGCACAAGTCACAAGGTTATCAAAGGACAAGCACTCCAGGAGGAGGGGCCAGGACCCACAGAGACCCCAAAGAAAATCCAGGAGGCCTTGGTGCCCAGGAAGGGAGGGGTCAGAGGACCCCAGGAGTGAGCCCAGGGAGAAAACAACCACGCCATTTCACACGCTGTTTGGAACATGCTTGCATGAGTTTACTTACCTCACATTTTGCTTTTCTCCTCAAAAAGGATGTCTTTCTAGTTGCAAAGTAGAGAAGAAACTTAGTTAAGAGAAAGGTGGAGTCCTGGATAAGTGAGGAAACAGTAAGGGAAGACTTATTGGAATGTGCTGGATTTTCTCAGGATGTTCAGTAACATTGTGAGCTGTGAAACCTGAGAGTTTGCTGATGGGTTCTCCAATGGCATGTTAGAAAATTGTTAGCAACTGTGGAACTTGGGGGAGACATCATAAAACCAAATTATGCCACACCCATAAAGGTTCAAGACTGGAAAAGAAGTGGACTCTGTCCTGATGCTGTTACCCACTTACCCTCAGGGGATCACTGGGAGGGCACTTGGCCTTGGTATCCAGTGGAGAATTGGTCTACACCCACCGAGAAGTGTCAGCCGCGAGCCAGACCCTGAGCCAGACCCTGTCGCCAGCAAATTGAACACCCCGAGGCTCTTCCCCATCTCTCCTCTGTCTTCCCACTATGACACTGGAAGGAAGCTGCTTACCCCTGGACTCCAAGCCCTGCATCCCAGCCCCTTTCATCTTCTTAATGACCTCATTCCTGCCACACCATTCGTGATGTCCACTCTGTGAGACCTTCTCCAAGAGCAGATGACACACTTTACTATTTCCCTTCTTTGAGAGTCAACACACACTTAGCCTGTCCCTGCGGTCCCTCAGGCTACTGGCTTCCCCTTTTCCAGATTTGATGCATAATGCTTTCAACTGTGACTTCACCTTCACCCTGACCTATTCAGGGATCTTTCCTCCTAATGCCGCATGTAAGCAAGAAAGATCGAGGTTGTCTGGAATCAAAGCTCACGTCCCCACACCACCCACCCACCCCGGGCATTCTGTACCCTTCCAATGGCGCACCTGTGACTCCTCACGGCGAGGCCACACAACTCTTGAGGGCGTCTGCCTCAGCATCCCCGGCAGGTGCTACCTCAGGGCCTCTGACAATTCACTGGCACTGGTGACCTCAATTACCCGTGTCCCAGCCACAGAGTCCAGGAAGCTAGCATGGTGCCAGTGGGTCCATGTGAGTTTCTCTGGGTTGCTGCAACAAATTACTACACTCTGGATAACAAAGAAATGACAGAAATGTATTTTCTTAGTTCTGGAGGCTGGAAATCTAAAATCAAGGTGTTGGCAGAGTTGGTTCTTCTGAGAGTCCCATCCCATAGACTTGTTTCCTCAGGCAGAACGCAGCCAGGGAGCCCTCTCAGAGGGCAGCCTATTCGGGGATGCCTCTTCCCCACTGTGGGCCCAAGACTCCCCTCGGCCACCTGAGACACTGGAATGGCAGCGGGTCTGTTACAGGGGTGGTCTCAGCCCATGCCCCCACCTCGGAGAGACACCCAGGGGCCCTGCCTGGGGAACAACCTTTTACTCCTTCAGGGAGCACCAGCAGATTGATCGTAGAACTCAACAGGAGAGTGAACATTCGAAAATTTTAGAATAATCTACAGGGAATATCTTTGCCGCTCTGCATTTCTCAGACATAAGAGGTCAAAAATATTTTCAAAAAATTGTATTTCATCAGCCTAGCGTGGTGCCTCAATGCCTGTAATCCCAGAACTTTGGGAGGCTGAAGCTGGTGGATCACCTGACATCAGGGAATGGAGACCAGCCTAGCCAACATGGTGAAACCCGGTCTCTACTAAAAATGCTAGCTGGGCGTGGTGGCAGGTGCCTGTAATCCCAGCTACTCGGGAGGCTGAGGCAGGAGAATCGCTTGAACCCCAGAGGCGGAGACTGCAGTGAACTGAGATAGCACCATTGCAATACAACCTGGGCAACAAGAGTGAAATTCCTGTGTCAAAAAAAAAAATTATATTTCATAAAAAGTGAAACATTTTGCTCATCAAAATCTTCGTTAGGAAATAAGAAGGTAAGCTACAGATAGGGAGAAAAGATTCACAATATGTATGTTTGACAGAGAAAGTGGTGACAGAATATGTAGGAATGCCTACATCGTCACAAAGTGAAGGCAACCCAGTAGGTTTGATGAGCACAGGCCTCATGGGACATGTCCCAAAAGCAGACACAATGATAGTAAAATAAAACAGGGAAAAGTGCTCAATATTATTAGTCATTTGGAAAATTAAAGCTGCAGTATGCTCCAGAATTGCTAAGATTGAGATTACCATAAATCTGAACGTTAGCTCCGGATTTAGAGCAACCAAACTCTCACACATGATTGGCAGGAATGGAAGTGGCATGGCCATCTTGAAAAACAGCTTGACACTTTCTTTTGATGTTAACATTTCTCTACTCTTTGATCCAGCTATTTTATTCCGAGGTATTAATCCCCCAAAATCTATATATCCACAAATAGACATAAAATAATGCTACTGACAGCTTTCATCATATGAAAAACAAGCACCAGAATAATAAGAGTATTAAATTATAAAGACACAAGGAAGACTGAAAAGTGATTCCAGATTAAAGGACAGTGGAGAGACAGAAGGAGCAAATTTGTATATGAATTGATTACTTGATGATGGCATTGAAGCCGTGCTAAATGTTTCTGATTTAGTTAACTGTTTTGTGGTTATGTAAGAGAAAAATCTCCCTCCTTAGGAAATGCACTTTGAAGGATAAAGGGGCACAATGTCTCCAACTTGTTCAATAGCTAGTTATGTAAATTTCGACTAGTTGAGGGGGGGTACTGTGTAAAGAGTATATAGGAGTAGCTGGTCCTATTGTAACTTTATTATAAGCTTGACATTATTTTTTTTTTAAATGCAAATGAAAACAAGACCATTGTCTATGGGAAATGGTTATCCATTTCAGTCCAAAAGCCAGTCTAGCCTGTGCCCAGCTCCCGCCCTCTAATTCTATAATTCTACATAAATAAAGCCATCCCTTTTCAAAGAATAAAAATAGACCAATATTTCTTAGACTCTTACACTTGAATGTTTAGAAGGAACTTAGACACTTTCAAAGTTTGTTAAAATACCTCCTAGCACCTGTTGAAACATTTTGAAAACCCACCTCATCTTTAGGAAGCTTTAAGACTTAGAAAGTTCTTCTCATATGGAGATGAAGTATTAATTATACTACTCAGTTTCAGAAGCAATAAGTTACATCTGAATATGAAATAAGAATTACCAAGAGATTAATTGGTAAAATGGCACACATTTAAGATGGCTTTAAATGCTATGATTTTAAGTATTTTCTCTTATCCACAGAGCCCTCTAGTGGAGTAAAGGTCATTAAATACACATCTTTAGAAAAAAAATAACCAAGCTTTAGAAATTGTTATTTTAGTTCCAACGAATATAAAATGTGAGCTTGGGAGGCATTTCTGGGAGAAGCAAATACTCCATGTTTAATTTCTTTACTAATCAAAAATATATTTTCTTAGCAAAAAAAAAAAAAAATGCTACTTTGGGTAAAAGACATGTAAATAGATTTTTTTTTAATAGAAATTACTGCTATACTAACTTATAATGACAATTTTTTTAACTATTTTACATCATCAGGGTTTTTTCTATCAATCTCTAAATTGTTTTGCTGATAAGTTCTGTTGTTTTGTTTTGTTTTATTTAAAAGTAAAAGATATTAATGACATTGAGGACATGTCAAAACACTCTGCCTGTATCACTTGCTAATGAATATTTTTAACCTTTAAAATTATTTGACAAATATTTAAATTTTCTGCTAGAGTTATTTCTCCTAGGTTTTTCCTGTACTCATTTATTTTAAGCCTATTATTGTGGAAAATTTCTAACACAGACAAAAGTAGACTCAACTTTCATATACCTATTATCAAGCTAAAACAACTATCCACTCATAGCCTAACCTGTTTAATCTATGCCTTCATTCATTCCACCCTTTCATGTTTATTTGTCCTGCTAGAATTTATCATAAACTAATTAATAAGAAAAATTTCCTTTCCACCCTTTCCTATTCTTTACCGTCAAAAAGACATGAAAACACTGACATTAAACTCAAACATGGTCTCTTCAGTAGTCTCCTTTAGCCAGTTACTCACTATACTTCACAAACTGCTTTCTCTATCCCTTGTAGTAATATCGCATTAAAAAAAAAGAACAAGTGACTTTTATCAAGTACTCACTATTGTTAAACCTCGTGGTGTTCCAGCTGGTGAGCACCAAGGGTGGAACACCAAGAAGCCTTGTTTTTGAATTGTATCATTAGCAAGGACATGACACTTGAGGCCCTCTTGTTTAAAACAATACTGATACAATTTAGCTGTATCTCCACCCAAATCTCACCGTGATTTATAATAACCTTCACATGTGAAGGGCAGGGCCAGGTGGAGGTAATTGAATCATGGGGGCAGTTTCCCCATAAGTCTCACAAGATCTGACGATTTTACAAAAGAGCGTTCCCCTGCACAAGCTCTTTTTTGCCTGCCACCATGTAAGATGTGACTTTGCTCCTCCTTCACCTTCCGCCATGATTGTGAGGCCTCCAGCCATGTGAAACTGTGAGTCAATTAAACCTCTTTCCTTTATCAATTACCCAGTCTTGGGTATGTGTTTATTAGCAGTGTGAAAACAGACTAACACAAATACACTTTGAGAAACTTGGCTGTTTGAAATCCTATGAAAACTACAAGATCAAAACAAACCAGCTTTAACCTGGAAAGTATAAAAATGCTGGGAATATTACAGAAGTCCTGCTTGAATCTAATCAAGATTGTTACCCATTTTTGATGGAGTTATTTAAAATCTTCCTTGCTTGCCCAGAATGGTATATAATACCATTTCAGATTGTTTTGAGAGATTTTGTTCCTGAACACAGGTCTCCGTTACCTGACAAGTTTAATGAAATTAGGTTTGTGTTTTAGAATCATACTATACCCTGAACCAAGCACTGTTCAGAGCATTTTATTAATACTTTGTTTTTAGTTGGTTGTGTTTCAGCATTATTGGGTATAACTGACAAATTAAAATTATACATATTTGAGGTATATATTGTGATTTTTTGATATAAGTATTCATTGGGAGATGATCACTATTATCAAGCTAGTTAACACAGCCATCATTTCACACATTTGACTTGTACATGTCTGTGTCAGGGGAGGTGGGGAGAATAGTTAAGATCCATTTTTAGCAGTTTGAGTACACAATGGAGTATTGTTAACTGTAATCACCCTGCCGTACATTATATCTCCAGAACTTACTCATCTTATAACTGAAACTTGGCATCCTTTGACCAGTGCCTCTCCCAGGACTCCCCAGCCCTAGCAACCACCACTCTACCCTGCTTCCGAGCTCAACGTTTTTAGATTCCACATCTGAATGAAATTATGTGATATGTGTCTTTCTGTGCTGGCTTATTTCACTTAGCATAACAACATTCGGATTGGTCCATGCTGCAACTAGCAGGATTTTGCTCCAGATTTTTTTTTTTTATTTACTTGTGATGGTTAATTTTATGTATCAGCTTGACTGAGCTAAGGAATGTCATTGTTTCTGGGTGTGCCTGTGAGAATGTTTCTGAAAGCAATCAGCATTTGAATCAGTGGACTGAGTAATGAAGCTCCCCTCTCACCAATGCAGGCAGGCATCCTCCAAACCACTGAGGGCCCAGGAGAACAAAATTGCTGAGAAGGGGTGAGTGTGCTCTCTTCCTTGAGCTGAGACATCCTTCTTCTTCTGCCCTCAGACACTGGAGCTCCTGGTTCCTGGGTTTCTGGATTATGGGGCTTCCCCTTTATCCCCCGCTTCTCAGACCTACAGCCTCAGATGGAGAATAACCCCAGCAGCTTCCCCAGTTCTTCAGACTATGTACTTAGACTGAATGCCAGCATCAGCTTTCCTGTTTCTCCAGTTCATGGACAGCAGGCTGTGGGACTCTGTGGCCTCCACACTTGCATGAGCCAATTCCCATAGTATATCTCCTCATGTACATATGTGTGTGCACACACACACACGCATAAAATCTCCTGTTGGTTCTGTCTCTGGAGATACCATTCATCTGTTAATAGATGCTTAGGTTATTTTTATATCTTGGCTATTGTGACTAATGCTGCAATTATATGAGTGCAGACTTCTCTTCAACACACTGATCTCATCTCCTTTGGATCTTTACCCCGAGTGGGATTGCTGAATCACACAGTCGTTCTATTTTTAATTTTTTGAAAAACTCCTATATTGTTTTTCATAATGAGTGTATTAATTTACATTCCCACCAAAAGTTTAAAAGTGTTCCTTGTCTTCACATCCTCACCAATACTTGTTATCTTTTATCTTTTTGGTAATGGCTCTTTAACAAACAAGATAATATCTCATTGTGGTTTTGATTTGCATATCCCTGATAATTAGCCATGTTAAGCATTTTTTCATATGTCTATTGTTCATTTGTATGTCTTCTTTGAGAAATATCTATTGAGATTTTTTGGCCATTTTTAAAAATAGGGTTTTTGTTAAGTTGTTTGAGTTTTGTGTACATTTTAAATATTCGTATCATGTCAGATGTATGATTTGCAAATATTTTCTTCCATTCTACAGGTGTCTTTTCACTCTGTTGATTGTTTCCTTGTCTGTACAGAAGCATTTTAGTTTCATGCAATCCTGTTTCCCATTTTTTGCTTCTGTTGCATATTTTTGATGGCATATTCAATAAATATTGCCTACAACCAAAGTCAGTAAGTGTTTCCCCCATGTTTTTATCTAGTAGTTTATATTTTCAGGTCTTACATTTAAGTCTTTAATTCATTTTGAGTTAATTTGTGTATAGAGAGTAAGATAAGGTTCAATTGCTCTATTATTTGTTGTCATTTCTTCAATTATTGAGGAGACTATTGTTTCCTCATTGTGTGTTCTTGGCATCTTTGTAAAAGATCAATTAATTGTAAATGTGTGGATTTATTTCTGGGTTCTTTATTTTTTCAATTGGTCTATATATTTGTTCGTATGCCAGTGCTACGCTATTTTGATCACTATGGCTTTGTAGTATATTCTGAAATCGGGACGTGTGATGTCACCATTTTGTTTTTGTTTTGCCCAAAATTTATTTGGCTCTTCTGGGTCTTTTGTGGTTCCATATGAATTCTAGGAAGTTTTTTCCTATTTCTGTAAAAAAAAAAAAAAAAAAAAAAAAAAAAAAAGTCTTTAGAATCTTGTTAGAAATTTAATTGATCCTGTAGAGGGCTTTGGGAAGTAGGGACATTTTAACCATTTTAATTCTTCCAATCCATGAATGCAAATTATCTTTCTATTTATTTATGTCATTTTCAATTTCTTTTATCTAGTTTTCAGTGTGCAGATCTAGTTATCAGTTTTACAGTTTTCAGTGTGCAGATCTTTCACCTCCGGGGTTAAATTTATTACTAATTCTTTACATTATTTTACATGTGATAGCTTTCTTAATTTAGTTTTCAAAGAGTTTGTTGTTAGTGCATAAAAAATAACTGATTTTGTATGTTGGTTTCATGTTATCTCATTTTATTAAGATTGTTTCTGTAAATGCCTTTCCTCCTTACTATGTTGAAGGATGAAGGTGGTGCCCTGCATAACTTCACATACCCCAATTGACATCCAGTGAGTCCTGGGCATACAGGGAATTACAGACACAATTCGACCTTTGCTTCAGGTGAGCTGTGGAAAGCAATTCTCCGCCAGCATCTGTGGCTTTGCTCAAACAGAGCCCTTTCCTGTGCTGAACTCAACTAGTAAGGGACACTTCCTGAAAACCAAGCTCTAAAATTCCCCTTCCCTGATTCAGCGATGAGCACTGACTCCAGCAAAGGTACAGATATCAGCCAGAGCACAGGTGCAGGCCAACGGGCATGGGCTCCTGGGCAGCACTGAGATGCAGGGTATCCCAACCCCACCCACTGTCTATGGAGCAAGTTAGACAAAAGTGATGCTCTGAACGATGCCATGGGGAGAAAATGCATATTCAAAAAATACAAATTTATCATAAGTGCCCTGAAATACAGCAAGACTCCTAGCACAGGTGGAAGGGATGAAGAGGAGCATGAAGTCTGTAGCAGATTCAGGAATGTCCCCAAAGCCACTGTCATTACATTTTCACCATCCCATCATGGAGAAGGCCCTGCGGACCCGTGCGAGACCCACTATGTGAGCTTTATAGTGTCCTCTGAACTGTTGAACGTTTTCACTGCAGTGTGTGGATTCAGTCATTCTGCGCAAACTCTTTTCTTGTCTCCAATAGACTCCAAGTTAAAGAACCTTTCTAGGAGATACTATCATAGCAAAATCGACACCTTGATGGGTAAACATTAATACTAGAGTTAAGATTTTAGTGCTCATAGTAGGGAAGCATGATATGTTTAGGACCCTCACTTCGTAATTTTGCATTAAAGAGGCTAATTTCTCTCTGAATGTGCTTCCTTTGCCTGAACAGAGGTATACACCTGATTAGCTTGTCCAAATATTACACACAGGATGGAAAGAGCTAGTTGTCCAGCCAAACACATCTTGTGCTATGGCTGCCCTGTATCTCTCAGCCTCTATTAGGGGCAGGTTTGTTCATATGGTGGACATCTCACCAGAGAGCTGCAGGTGAAAGTTCTGGGAGCTCCTCTTAGCCCTGGGCTGTGTAGCACTACTGTGACTCCTCAGAATTCTCTTCCTTCTTAGCATCTTCTGGGACCACATCTGTGTCCATCCAGCTTTAACTATGCCAATAGCAATAATGTTCCCAAGCTTTAATGGACATCAAAATCACCTGGAGTTAAAGGGATCTCCAGAGAAATGGAACCAGTAGCATCCATAAAGAAGGAGATTTTAGGAATCGACTCATGTGATCATGGAGGCTGAGACATGCCACCGTCTGCCATCAGTAAGCATTAGACCCAGGAAAGTCAATGTATCATTCACGTGAGTCCAAAGGAGTCCAGACAGGTGGTGTGTGGGGGGTGTGTATGTTATTGACTCTGAAGGCCTGAGAACCAAGAACTCAGTGTTTAAGGGCAGGAGAAGATGGTGGTCCCAGCTCAAGAAGGGAGAGGAAATTTGCCCTTCCTCTGCTTTTTGTTCTATCTGTGTCCTCAACAAACTGCATGCTGCCTCCCACATGGGTTAGGGTGAAGCTTCTTCACTCAGTGTACCAATTCAAATGCTAACTTAGTAGGAAACACCCTCACAGACACACCTAGAAATAATGTTCAACCGTCTACCCAAGTCAAGCTGACACATACAGTTAACTGTCACAACCTGCTATTAAATTTTTTTAAAGGCAATTGCAGGATCCCAGGTCCCAACTTCCTTGTTCAGTTTGGTCTGGTGTCAGGTGATAATCTGCAGCTCCTAAAAATTTCCAGGTGATGCTGACATTGTGATGCAGAAACCACTCCTCAAGAACCACCATCCTAGCCCCGCCTGGAACTTTGTGAAACGCGGGATCTCAGCTCCACTGGATCATCTTCTGCATTTTTTAATATCCTTGGGAGATCTTGATGCACATGTAGATACTTCCAGAATAGGGTCTTTAAAGTGACCATTCCACCTCCCTAGATAAGACCCTGCAATGCCTCCTCACTCTCCAAACCCCTCACACAATCAAAATACCACAGCATTAAATGATGATACCTTTCATGATCTGGTCCCTGCCTGCTCCAAATTCTTCTTACATTTCCCTAAACAAATATAATTTCAGCACTGAAGATTACCTGTAGTCTGAGGAGCTCAGTCCTAGGGGAAAGAACTCGCACTGCTGAATTCTTTCCACCTATGGCGTCTTCTCTGTCCTCCTTCCCTTGGCCCTGTCTTAGGTCAAGGTGAGTTCCTGGTTCACTGCAACAAGAAGAGCACACCCGCAGGGGCACAGGGTGTCTCGGTAAGAGGGAGAAATAGGGATTATTAGAGGACTCGGGGTCCCGTTGGGGCATTTGGGGTAGGGTTCATGGAAGAATGAGTTTGTTCCAGACTGGGCACTGTCAACAGCTGGGGAAACGCTATGATTGTTCTCTCCGTGATTTCATCTATGGAGTAGAGAAAATGAACGGGCCAACGTGTTAAAGAAGCCACAGTGTGTAGACGAACCCGGGAAGGAGAGCGTGGGGACGTCTGCACAGCCAGGCCAGTGTTCTCAAGCTCATCTTTCCTATGCTCATCACAGCGTGGCCCTGCTAGATGTGGTGTCTGTGAAACTCTTTTTTGCAACAGGAGAGTGCCTCGGCCCTCAGGGCCTGACCCACTCCCAGTAAACGGCAGTCAGGGCTGCCTTCTCTGCAATGCATCTTTTACACATGCAATTTCACCTCTTGGATGGCTTAATTGCCATCTGTGTGCTGAAGAGTTCTAAATTAAACCCAAGTTGTTTCTCCAGCAGCATTTTTAAACTGTACTTCCCTAACCAATATGCAGTTTTAAGTGTCAAAGTGACGGACCATCTCTGTGTTACTCCCAAGACTGTTTGACACACATTGAGTGTATTTAATGGCAGTCCCTCGGGCGTCCACTCCACTGGACTTGTTCCTGGGCTTGAGCTACACACCTAGGACTCCGTGACATTATAAAATCTGGAGCCACCAGGGTGCCATTCCCTGGCCTCCATGCTTACAACGTTTCTGCTTACATTTCCCACCTAGACTGTGCACCTGTCACATGGAGTTTGTTCAACATCTCCAGCCAGAGGCAGGTGCTTCTTTCTCACGTTCTTACAGTAGGTTCCAGAGTCCACATTTCTGCTCTGCCACAGTGTACGCATTAGAGCCATTGACCGAGAAACCTCTGCTCTGAGAATGGAGGCCTTGGAGGGCAGGAGATACCTCTTATTTCTCTGTGTTCTTGCAGTTAGAATATGGCCTGGGTCGTGGAAAGTGCTGAATAAATAGCACAAATGTTCTCTACAAACATTTTTTTTTTTTTGCCCAGCATGTTCAGTTTGTCAAGTCAGTTGCCTTTTGTCTAAGTGAATCCCAACTTTACCTTGGAAGCTTCCAGCAGCCTGAACTCTTGGTAGTGGTTTACAAGCCCCTCCATGCACCTGCACCAACCTACCTCTCCCATTTTATTCCCAACAACCTCCCAGTTCACACCCAGTGTTTCAGCTAACCTGACCCTCTACTTATGTCCTAACTCCTCAAACTCCTGATTTTTCTTATGATATGTACCACTGGAATCCTCAACTTCCACTTGTGGTCTCCATCCACACAGCCACGTGTGCCAAAGCTGCAGACCATTGTCCTCACGAACCCTGGCCCATGCACTCCCTAGAGGTGACATCTGTGCTGTTGACTTAAGGCACCTTCTCAATGGCGCTGTCTTGGGGTTTACCTGGGTTTACCTTGATTCCCTCTGAGTCCTCTTTTCTAAGCAACAAAGAAATGGATTTTTGCCTCTGATGAGTATTTTTATGCTTTACAATATTTAACAATGGCTTTTAAAATATATTAGGCACTCAAAACACACAATACTTTTGTATTAAAGACATTTCATATTAAAAGTCCTTATATAAATTATTTCATGTCATTTTCTTGTGATATGTTCCACCCTGATTTATAACAGGATTTTGTAATGATCTTGAATTCATTGGAATATAGTGAAGTGCCTTTTCAATCAATAAATTGCAATTGTAATTAAGTTCAATCTTTACTATATGTGCATGTTAACAGTCTCAGAAAAATTAATTAAGACCATATTGTTTGAGACTGGGATTTGATTTTCCTGGACGCTACATAAAACCTAGAATTCACCTTTATGTGTCCCAGTCCAGCAGATGGCAGCCAATTCACACCATTTTGGAGTCAAGGCTCTTGATGTCTGAGCTGAGCTGCTTTCAAGAAAGGTTCGATGTTGTCTACACTGCAGTGTAAAACATGAAATTGAATAACCATAATTTACAGACAAGCAGCAATCGAACTACATGATTATTTGCTATTTGTTCAATTTCCATTGTCTAAGAATAAATTTAAAGGATTAAAACCTGCTTACATCCTTAGTTTACAATATTTACCATTAGTGTCTGCAGGAAATCGTATTGTCTCTCAAAATAAGCAATTTGACTTGTACACAGCAGTACATACCAGAGTCAGTTTTCAAATCCACTTTTTTTCTGCTAAGGGACATAGGGAGTGATCCCTTTGTGTGTTATATGAAACTTGGGGAAAGAATAACAGAAATATGGGCAGAGTAGATTCAAGGGATGTAGATAGGCAGCTGCTGTGTTTGGCTGTGTCCCCACCCAAATCTCATCTTAAATTATAATCCCCATAAACGCCACATATCATGGAAGCGATCCGGTAGGAGGTAATTGAATCATGGGGGCAGTTTCCCCCTTGAAGTTCTCAAGACAGTAAGTAAATTCTCGTGAGATCTGATGGTTTTATAAGTGTTTGGCATTTCCCCTGCTGGCACTCATTCTCTCTCCTGCCACCCTGTGAAGCGGTGCCTTCTGCCATGATTGTAAGTTTCCTGAGAACTCCCAGCCATGCAGAAGTGAGAGTCTAATAAACCTCTTTTCTTTATAGATTGCCCAGTCTCAGGTCTTTTCTTACACAATGTGAGAACAGACAAATACAGCAGCCTTGCTCTGATCATTTATCTGGCTAATGATGTCTTCATACTCAAGTAATCTTCACCAAGTATGTAAGATATGAAAATAGAACAGTTACTAAATATGTTTAAAGTATTTAGTGAGAATGGCAATGTTAAATTCTGTAAGAACTTGCCCATTCCTGTAATGAAATCACAAAATCAGAGAGTGAAGTTCTAGTCCTTTATAACTGAAACTATATTTTCCCCAAAACCTGTGTTACTCAACTTTCAAGCATTAGGCAGAAATATCTGTATCTCAAATAATGTATTCCGGTCTTTTTCTTGCCTATTCATTTTTTAACAATGTCTTTTGATATTCCATATCATACAATTTCAAGTCTTCAGTTAAAAACACTAGTAGATTAATACATAAAAATTTAATAACTTTCCTGGAGCAAAACCAAACAAAGAATGAGGATGTACAACCATCATTTTCCTGGGTGACGTTACTGCCTATTCTCATCAAATTATTTTTTTGTGGAGATAAGTCAATTTCAACAAATGATCATTCAACCTAGTCTGGTCCTACTTGATGAGAAATGTCTGAAGCGGAAGGACTGAGCTGCAGCAGTCTTGCTCTACCTGTTATCAAGGCCTATCACAGAGCTGCAGGTATCCAGCCATTTTGGTTCTAACACTAGAATATAAAAATTGAACAATAAAACAGCATAAAGAGGTAGTGATGTCACAGTTCCTCAGGGAGAAAAATATCATTCAATGCCCAATTGAGAAAAACAAAACAGACAGTCTGACCAGCCTCCACTTCCTTGTGTTTTAGATGTAAGGCAAGCCATAATTTGGAAGGCTGCTGAGGAGAGTCCTCAGAGGAGAGCCTGGTTTTGATAAAGGTAAGGGGAATGGTTACTAAGTCCAAAAATAAATGTTTTAAAAAATAGCTGCCATTTATTGAATGCCTCTTATGGGCTAACCACCTCATGTGTGGCTGGCAGGACTGTATTCTCATCCAGAGACTGACCAGTGAAGGACCCTCTCCCAAGCACCCTCAGGCTGTTGCCAGAAGCCATCTTTCCTTTTCTACAATGTGAAAGGTAGCACGTGTCTACGGCCAAGTGGTTTTACCTGCCTGCTTCCTCCCAATGGCCTTTGGGGAGTTTAGCAGCCTCCTTTTATTTTCTAGTCTCTTTGCCCCTTTTAGTCAAACTTGGCAGTGATTCTGAGAAAATAAATTTCTCCAAAGCTGTATGGATCTTCCATGGAATTTTCAGCGATTTATTCTATTAAACAAAAGTCATGTCTGCAGATTTTTGAGATAATCCATCCTGTATTTTGGCTTCTTGCTGAGATGGTTAAGGGACACTGTCCCTGTGTTTCCTTTGGTTCGGTTGAGATCTGTGAGGCATGACCTTCATTTCTCAAAAGGACCTTTTTCATGACTCAATATTCTCACCTTTGATCTTCCTGAGGTTTTCAGCAAAGGTTTTTAGTCACACTTTTGGCTGTAAAACTGTTTGCTGAAAGTTTTTCTAGAGCTCTGCTTTCCAGAGTAAATCACTTAATGTTCACATTATTTGCTAACTGAAGAGGTTGAAAATTGTCACAAATGTCATGTCCTGATTACTTTTAACAGTTTGTCTCTCGATATATTTCTCTCCTTTCATAATTTACTATGAGCAGTGAGAAGAAACCAAACAATAATATAAACACTTACACAGAAATCTCTTATCTATGTATACAAATTCACTTATATACCCTGCTCTCCACATGACTGCAGCAGACAATTTTGCTAAACTTTTGCTAATAATTAAGGAGAAATTGCTTCCTTCCACTCTAAATTATTTCATTCCTCACTGCCCTCTGAGCCCTCAGTGCAGTGTCCCTAAAGTCTATTTTTACCAGCAGTCTGTTCAAGGAAATTTGGGCTTTTCTATCATATCCTTCCATTTTTTCCAGCCTTTGTCCAGTTCTCAGTTGCAAAGTTGTTTCCACATTTTTAGGCATGTTTTACAGAGCACCCCACTCATGATACTGAAATCTGTATTAGTTTTGTTTTTATTGTTGTGGGATATTAATATAGGTATGACATCTTTTATTTGATTAGCATATCATGTAATTTCAACAATTCTCTGCTTTATGTCTTAGATATGTATCATTTAAATACTAAAAATGTATTTGTCATCTGTGTGGGTTATTGAATTAAGTCTTACAAAGTGGTTTGGTGGTCCATTATAATTTATTCTGTTCGTTAATTAACTTGAACTTGTCCTTATCTTCATATATTATGCTTTTTATTTGTTCCACTTTATTCTTTTTTTTATTCTCACTATTTGCATTTTTTGAATTTAATGAAATTTTTATTTACTTTAATTTTTTTTTACCCATTAGGTTGAAAAGTTGTATACTATACTTGTTTAATCTGAAAGGATACACTGTGTATTTTACTATATACATCTTAGATATTCTGTAATTATTTTCATCCTGAAAATAAAATCACCTAACAACCCCCTATGACACACATATCATTGTTATTTTAGTTCTTTCCTTTTAATTATGTAATATATTAGATATTATTAAATACAAATTTTTTTAAATTTACTTATTTGTTTATCAATTTATCAGCTCACGTTTGCATTTTACTTCTCATATATTTCTGCCACCAGCTATTTTTCCGAATTACTTTTCTTAGAAATTACTTCAAAAAAGACTTCTTTTAGTAAACTCAGTGTTTGTTAAACTGAAAATATTTTCTATGTACTTATCAGACTCTGGCTTCCACAATTCCTACCAATAACTTCACCATTTACTTCATCGTTCTTCTTCTGTGAGTGCCATGTCCTCTCTAGCTGTTTTGAAGTTCTGTCTTTGTCAATCGGTGCTGTGTAATTTTACTACAACATGTGAATTTGTTCTATCTGAGCTTGTGTGAACTGTACTCTGTATTTTAACAGCTCTGAACAATTCTTGGTCACCATCCACTTCAACATCGCTGCTTCTCCACTCTCTTTTCTTCTTTGGCATTAAACAAATTTCTCTGAGCCTTCTCAGTCTGTCTTCTTGCCACTTAGGCTCGCTCATAGCTCCTTTTGAGTCATATGTTTGTGCTGCTTTAGGTGAGTTATTTATTTCTTACCTTTATTTGTCCAGCTCTCTATTTTCTATTTTGTCTATTCTTTTCGTATCATCATGTTTCTAATTTCAAAAAATGTAATCATTATTTATAAACTTTTATTTCCTTTTTTCTGCTCTTACTGCTAATTTCTTACGTTTTTCATATTTTGCTCATTTGACAGATTCTATCTTCTATTTATTTATAAATTTTACATTATTATGTTTATTCTTTATTTGAAAATTTAATGCCTGAAATTTTTGAGGCTAAATTTGGGATTTGCTATTTTTCCTGTGTCTTCTGCCTGATGGTCAAATTCCTTGCATGTTTGATGATCTTTTATTGATTCTGTGCTGAGTAGGGGTATTTTTTTCTTCCAGAGTGGATTTCCATTTACTGAGGTCCTGGCCAATTTCATTCCCAGGTCGATTTTGGTCTTGTTGGTCTGAGCCTCATCTTAGCACCCCTCCCTTTGATTTCTCCTGGACTGAGTCTCCACGTTGCTGTATTTTTTTTAATCACCTTTTGCCAAACAAGATAAACCTGCCATTGTTTTGACAAGTTCAGACTCAAGGAACAAGCTTCTTATTCTGTTGGTGTAGGGGTGGGAGTGGCAAGGGCGACTTGGATTTCTCTATTACTTCTGTGGGTCTAGCACTGCAGTCACAGTGTTCCCTTTCTGAGAGCTGTCTTCGTACTGCCTAAAGGGAATGTGGCTCTTGGCTATTCTGGGCCTGTAGTTGTTCCATGTAAGTCTTAGAATGCTTCTGGGTTCAGTTTCCTTCTTTCTAAAGTTTATTCCTTAAAAATTTTTAATGGACCATCTGGGAGTGGTAAAATATCTTAATTTACACCTGAAAATTACATATTTTGATCTCACTTGTGAATAATATTTTATATAGAAAAAGAGTTTTCCTTTTTTATTCCACCAGCATTGGAATATAATTTATCTATTTTTATGGACTTGGTTGTGACATTTAAGAAGTTCAATTACTCTAATGTCATTCATTGGTAATAAATGTATTTTTTTTCACTGTGCATTGCCATAGTGTAGATTTGGTTTTAATCAAACCAGTTTATTTTCATTATGCTTTCTGGGTCGTTAATGTCATATCTTCCGTAAATTCTAGAAAATTCATAAGGAGTCTTTCTTATTTACACTATTCTTTCCTCCTGAGACGTATTACGTGTGTTTGGACCTTTTCCGTGTGGTCACTGTTTCTCTTACCCATCTTTCACATTTTCATCTCTTTATATTTATATACTATGTCCTCTATTGTTTTCTCAGTGTTCTCTTCAAACGCACTGTCACATCAGCCCATTTCTAACTGCTGTTTAACCCATCGACTGAGTTTTTCATTTCAGTAATTATGTTTTTTTTATTTCTAGAAGGTACTGTTTTTAACAGACTGTGTGTGTAGTGTGTATGTAGGACGTGTGTTTGTAGTTTGTATGTGAGGCAGATGTGAGTGTATGTAGTGCAGTGTATGTAGTGCATGTGTGTATAGTGTGTGGTGTGTTTGGTGTGTGTGTATGTATGTGTATGGCATGTCAGTGTGTGTAGCATTTGGTGTGTACGTGTGTAGTATGTGTGGCATGTGTTTAGAGTCTATGTGTATAGCGTCTGTAGTGTGTATGGTATGTTTTTGTGGTGTGTGCATGTGTGTATAGTGTGTGGTGTGTGCTTGTGTGTGTAGTGTGTATGGTATGTTTGTTGTATGTGTAGTATGGGTTTGTATTGCAGGACCTATGTGGTGTGCCCATGTGTGTGATGTGTGCATGTGTGTATAGCATGTGCTGTGTGCATGTGTGTGTAGTGTGTATGTGAAGTGAGTGTAGTGTGTGTAGGCATGTACTGTGTATGGTATGTGTGGTGTGTGTGATATATGTGCATAGTGTGTGTGTATGTGTGTGTCTGTATAAGGTGTGTGGCACGTGTGTATGTGTGTGCCTCTGTGTGGGGGATGTGATGTGTGTGTGTAGTGTTTGTGTGTTCATGTCTGTGTGGTGTGTTTGTGGTGTGTATATGTGTGTGCCTGTACATGTGTGCCTTTGTTGTGTGTGCATGTGTGTGGTGTGTATGTGTGTGGCTTCACAAAGTGTGTGTGCCTGTGTGTGCCTGTGTGGTCGGTGTGTGGGTTGTGTATATGTGTACTTGTGTGTTCCTATGTTTTGTGTACATGTGGTTTGTATGTGTACATGCTTGTGTGGTGTGTATGTATGTGCATAGCTCTGTAAGTTTTGTATGTGTGTGCCTCTGCCTGTGTGGTGTGTGGTGTGTGTATGTACATACCTGTGTGCTGTATGTATGTGTGTACCTGTGTGGGTGTCTGTTTTGTGTGTGCATGTGGTGTGTATGTGTGCATACCTGTGAGTGGGCATGTAAATATGTGCCTGCTTGGGGTATGCGTGTGTGTGGACATGTCTGTGTGGTATGTGTGTGCCTGTTTGTGTGTGCATGTGTGTGTTATGTGGCACACATGAGATAATTTTTCTCACACAAAGCCCTGTCTTACACACTCCTTGTCATGAGCAGATATCTCCTTTCTGTCCCACCTGTATCTAGGAGTCCTGGAAATGGCAGAAAGGCTCTCAGTTCTGGGTGAGCTCTGATGTCTACATTCACACAGTATCATGTCCTGAGTGTGTACACAGCATGAGCTATGAAATATCTGCCCTTATCCACCACTCCCGACACACCAGCCATGCTCCCTCCCACCTACCGCCACACCTGTGAACTTGCAATGCCATTCACTCATAAGCCTTGCTCATCTGCTTCTTAGTTCCTTCTGCTTTTGTGGCTTTTAGGGACGTCCATTTATTTCCCTGTGTAATTGAATTATGTCTTGAAACTGTACGTGAATTACTATTTCTTAATATTGATAATAGAAGGTAATAGATTGCAGTGGGTTTTAAACTTTGACCTTGCTTTGTAGTAAGAAATGCCTTTAAAAGTATAATTCAGGACACACGTGTGCACACGCACGCACACAAACTATCCTATAGGTGATGCATTCTGACGTTTTATATTCTCACCTCTTTCATTTTTAATAATGTGGGTGCCACCAATCAAACTGATTTTATGGCCCATTAACGGTTCTCAGTGCAGAAATTGAAAAACGCTGACCACTTTTTCTGTTTTGCTGACACTATTCATAAGCAATTAAAAGGTTTGTTTGTCCCAGAATGGAAGCTCTAAAATGCACAATGGAAAATGAGAGTGAGGAAGTACTGATCAATATGGGGATAGACATAGAGCAGCATTTAGAGAAAACCTTGCTGTGTGGGTCTTACTGAAGTTGACCAGCACAGGAAACAAAGAAGGTGAAATCCTCAGGTTTCAGGCCAGTGGAGCCTGAAGCTTAGATGGGACAGAGGCTGTGAGGCTTGCAGTTCATGTGTCCAATGATTGATCTGTAACCTTTACACAGGTTTAAATAACAAAATATAGAAAAAAGGGGAAGATTGAGCCTAGATCTCTCCAAATAGTCAAGATATGGCATCAGTTAATAGAGCTGACAAAAGACTCAACAGAATTTTGGGTGACTTTGAGGCTTCAGTCTTCTCTCACCACATCTGTAGATGATGTGTGTATAGTCCATTCTCACACTGCTATAGGAAACTACCTGAGACTGGATAATTTAGGAAGAAAAGAGATTTAATTGACTCGCAGTTCCACTGGCTATACAGAAAGCATGGCGGGGAGGCCTCAGGAAACTTACAAACATGGCAGAAGGTGAAGAGGAAGCAGGCACATCTTACTATGGCAGAGCAGGAGAGAGAGAGAGCAAAGGGGCAGGTGCTATGCACTTTCAAACAACCAGATCTCTTGAGAACTCAATCACAAGACAGCACTAGGGGGATGGTGCTAAACCATTAGACATCACCCCCATGATCCGGTTGCCTCCTGCCAGGCTCCACCTCCAACAATGGTCATTACAATTCAACATGAGATTTGGGTAGGGACACAAAGCCAAACCATATCAATGTTTATTGCTTCCCCAGTGCTATCGACCTGGAACACATAGAAAATGATGATATTTGCATATTTAATATTATGGCACACATAGAAAATGGCAATATTTTCACAAGGCACTGGAAAAGCTAGATGAGATTGCTCAAGATGGGAGATCAGCCTAGGGTTCCTGGTAGACCCAGGCACCACTCAGCAACCCTAAGAGCTGAAAAGATATTTATCCATACATACAAGACCATGGCATATTGGCCAGGAAGTTCTGATTTGATTCTAAATCCTACAAGTGCCAGAATTCTGAGCCATTCCTACCCAGTATCTGGGGAATATGTTTTTCTTGTTCTGATGTTCATGACAATAATTATAGTTTATAATTGAGTGTTTATTATGTCTTAGGTCTAAGGGCTTTATTTGTATTCCTTCATTTAATGTTTACAAAAATCCTGTGAAGTAGGTACCCCTCTGTCCTTATTTTACAGATGAGGAGATGGAAGGACAAAGAGTTTAAGTAACTTGCCCAAAATCATCAGATGGTTAATGGTAACGATGGGATAAAGTCCAGGTCATTGGGAACGGAGGACGTAATGTGAATTACTAGGCTAGCTACCTCTGATGGTGCACACCTTCTGAATCAAACAGTCCACTCTGGAGACGTGCTCCTGTCCACACCAGAGTGTCGATGTGCTCTGCTAGAGGAGAGGTTTTCTTCAACAAACAACTGCCGGGACACACTTATCAGGAGCGGGAGCAACCAGCAGATTTCCCAGGCATGGATCCCTGGGCAACCTCCCAATTTTCCTCGTGGTGGGATAGGGAAGGCATTGATCTGGGTACACGTAGCTCATGATTGAGTCATGCTTCCTTAGGAGATTTCTTTTTTTGGAGGACCATGCTCTTGCCCACAGTGGCTTGATATGCTCTGACCCTGAAAGGACACAGGTTTTTGTGAGGTTGTATAGAACCAGGATGTCAACAGAGGACTGAAACCCAAAGGAGACCAGAGCACTTCCTGCGCCGTCCCACTGACAACCAGAGACGGGGTTTGGGGCTCGTTGGCTTCAGGTGAGGGTGCTTGCTATCCTGTAATCTGTTCTGGATTTGGCCTTGGAATTGGCATTTTTATAAAACCTCTAGGAGACTCTGATATACATGATTTGCAAAACTGCACAATTCGTAAAGCAACACTGCCCTAAGGTACAAAATCCTCGTTGGTTGTTAAATTACCCATGAGCTTTAAAAGACACAAGTACCTGGGATCCTCCCCATGGGCTGATGCAGTGGGTTTGGTTGGAGCCAGGTGGCCTTTTTCAGAAAGTTCCAAAAATCTTTCTCAAGAGGAACTCAATTTGGAAATGAAACCCTAAGACCTGAAATAAATTATATTGTGTGAAAAACTAATAGAAAAGAAAGAAATAGGCAATTAGAGAAATTCAGATTACGAATACAGTAGATCAGTTTCTACAATTCAGATGTCACCATGGAATGAAGAGATAGAGGAGGCAGAGATAAAACACAGCCCAGCCTCAGATCTGAGCTCCCATGGGTCTATGGGTATGGGGCTGAGGCATCTGTGAAATGGGCGATAGAAACAAGCTAAGGTCTTCTGATCAGTGATGAATTATGATAACTTCTGAGGCCATGGAAATGGACGTCAGCCAAGGAGTGGAGAATGAGTCTGGGGACAGGTGGGAATTTTCCTGCCAGCTACGTTGCATGACCCAACGTTTCTGTATATCCATTAAGTGACTTTGCCTCTCTAAAGCCACAATGGGGAAGAAGCAAGAGCCAATATATTGATAGCTGCACAATGTTTGCATATTCTACACCATGGTGTAATTATGCCTAGGAACAAAGGTAAACATTTTGGCTGCCTTCATAAAGAAACACTTTATTCAAATATGCAGGATTTTCAGGAGAGGAAACTTAGCTTTTTGATACCCTAGGCACAGAGATTAGAGCCTAGAGGTCAGAGAGGTCCAGTGTCTCTGGGAACGGCAGGTAAACATGGTATCAGTTGGTATCCATGCATATATGAAAGGCAGAAGGGAAGCAAAATGTTACATGGACATATTTCATCTTAATCCATCTTTTCACAAACATATTCAGCTTGGTAATTTTAGGAAGGAAGTGACAGAAGTCAGCAATCCTACCAAAGCGTAATGGTGGATGAGACTTCAGTTTTGGTTTATTTTTGTTTCTCTTTAGTATTTTATGCTGTTTAGTGTAATGGTGCCTTACAGCTATTAAACAGTCATTTGTGTCTCGATGTGAGGGAACATGGCATTATCATTTTACAGATGAGAAATCCATGATAGAAAAAAATGTGATTTGCCTAAGGTCACAAATCGAACCAGAACTAGAGTCTCAAAGAGCACATACACGCTTGTCAGAGAAGCGACGTCCGTATTGTGGAAAACAGAAGAATGCACATTAGAGTTCTTCGAATTGATTCAAGAATATATTCCAATTCTTATGCTTAGTCAAATCTGTAGCTTGGAGACATGAGCGGGGTGATTTGCAGGATTCTGTATTAAGAAAGTGATCAGCTTGAGTCTCGTTTTCCTCATGGTCTCTCATTCTTCTCATGTCAAGCTGACGACCCATTTTCGTGCTTTCATCTAATCATCCCGAAATGTTCTTCATTTAGGAAAGAATTTAAAGTTTTGATGAGAAAAAAATTACAATGTTTAATGGTTTAGAAATTTTCAGTTCCCCTTCAAAATGCAGCAAAACTCTGCAGTGCTGATACTTTAGAAATAGGGCAGGGGTTGAAACTCTTTGTCTCCATATCAATCAAGGTTCAGCGTTCAGGGTTAAAAGGAGAACAGATTCGTATCAACACAATAAAATCACTGCACAATTGAAACTCAATTCTTTAGTCTTCTAGCCCTCCAAGTTCATTCTACTGTGACACGTATGCATTCCACAAAAATAATATGTTATATAAATGTCAGCTCTACATGGTCAGTGTGCCAATGTATAACAAAGCTCCAATTTCTATTCTCTTTCATATCTTGCCTCTAGCAGAGAGAGTAATTAATACTGTAGGTGCCAAAAAGGATGTCATGGGTAGAAAGCATAAGCAATTCTCCAGTAAAAAACTGATTTTACTAAGTGTATTTTGGATGTTCCAAGTATGAGAACTCACTTATACTTGGATAATAACATCAAAACTCTGTCACCTCAATTTTTAAAATTATTTAAAAATAATTTTAATAAAATTAAAAAATGTGTATCACATACTTGTTTTCCAAAATATGATCCAAAATTGATGAAATGAACAAAAGTAGCCTATTTCTCTGCAATGTTCATGACTGTGAATTCAAGTGTTGCAAAGATTTCAAAGGATTTAGTGGTATGTTTGTTAGAAAATAAAACTGTATGCAAACACAAATCAAAAATTTTTCTTTTCCAATTTGTTATAGACTAAGATTATTTCTCCTCTATTGCATCAAACAGTGTATTTTAAAAACATGTAAATGACTCGTATATTCATTCATCTAAAATCTCAAAATCTGAAGAAATAAATATTTGAATTTATCAGGAAGTGTGTGAACCCCGCTAAACCCAGAGGCCCAACTTATTATTGTCATTTATCTCTACAAGAGAATCATCTCCATAAAAATTTGGAACTTTTTCTTGCACTTTATATCCAAGCCATCAGGAAATCTTGTTGCCTCACCTTCAAACAATACTCAGAATATGACCACTTTTTAAAATTTCCACTGCTACAAAGTGCACATAGTTATGGTCATCTCTGCTGGGTTATTGTAACTATTCCTGATAATTTCTCTGCTTCAACTATGACTCTCCTGCTGTTCAATCTCAAAAAAAGAACCAGAAAGATTCCTTTAGATTGTAGGCCACAATAGGGAGATCCTCTACTCTCCATCTCAGAGAAACAACAAACTCTTTGTAGAACAGGCACCCGTCAGATCTGGTCCCACCTCTCCAATAGTCTTCCCTTGCTCCCTCTGTCTAGTCTGCTCCTGACAGAATGGATTCCTTCCCGTTTCTCAAGCATACCAGCCACAGTCTGTCTTAGCACCTTCCTCTAATGAAATCCTCTTGCTGAAGCACTCATTTCTCAAACATTTGTTTGGCTAACTCCTCCTCTTAAGTTTTAGTTCAACTTTCATGTTCTGGGTGAAGATCTTGTCCCGTTGTATTCACTGATGTATCATAGACCCTAGAACAATACCTGGCATGTGTAGGTATTCAAGAAATACTTGTTTAATAGAAGAGTGGATTGTGAAAAAGAGCCTAGCACCTCCTCTCCACCCTTGCTTCCTCTCTGCCATGTGATCTCTGCACACACCAGCTCCTCTCCACCTGCCACCATAAGTGAAGCAGCCTAAGGCCCTCATCAGAAGAAGATGCCAGCACTGTGCTTTCTGTGCAGCCTGAAGAATCATGAGTCAAACACACAAACCTCTTTTCTCTATAAATTATCCAGCCTCAGGTATTCCTTTAAAGCAACACAAACAGACTAAGACAAAAGGATGTGAATTGGAAAACAAAAAACAAATATCACATCAGTAAATATTTAGGAAAAATCACCAATAAAAATGATCACAAGTAATTAGAAATGTGGCAAAGTAGAAACATAGCAAATTAACAGAAAAGCAGGTTTCTATTTGGAACATTGATGAAAAGAGTGTATTTCCAATACTGACTCAAATTAATAGCTAAATATAAGCTTAATGAATTTTGTGAACCTTATATGAAGGAAAATTTAACATATACTTAAACAAAAGAAATGTAAATAAATAGAAAGACAAACCATGTTTTTGGAAAGGAAGACTCGATATTATCAGGTTTCATTTAAGTCAATTTAAAATTTATCTTGATCCCAATGATCATAACTGTTTTCCTCTGTTTTACAAATTGTTCTAAAATTCATTTGTAAAACTGAAGTAACTATGGTCAGAATAAAGTTGACAATTCTCCTAACTATTGATAATTTTAGAAAACTAACAGCTTGTTAGAAAAATGTACCAAAGATATGAATGGGCAGTTCACAGAAAATAAATGGAAATATCCCTTAAGCCAATTGAAAGCTAAATTGTACAATGAATACAAATTACAAATTTCATTTATATACCATTATTAGTTTACTGTCAAGACCCCAAAACATTAGCAGAACATTCTGTTGGCCCGAGACCCTTTCATCTTTGACTTCAGAGAATGCTCAGTAGCATTCTCTATGGAGTTCAATTTGCCCACATAGAGAGGAAGTACAAGTATATTTAACCTTTCTCCTGACAAACTCACTTTCATAAATCTATCCAAAACTACAAGTATATTTAACCTTTCTCCTGACAAACTCACTTTCATTATCTATCGAAAAGTACAAGTATATTTAACCTTTCTCCTAACAAACTCACTTCCATGAATCTATCCAAAACTATAAGTATATTTAACCTTTCTCCTGACAAACTCACTTTCATAAATCTATCCAAAAGTTGCAACAGAAAAAATAGAAACTGACTTATGCAGAAAGCTACTAATTGCCAAGTTGTTTTATTGTAACAAAGTTTTGGAAACCCAAATGTTCAAAAACAGCAGTCAATGAAGTACTAGGCAGCTGCCAAAAGGAAGGGGGGAATCTCCCTAATTGGAAAGGACCTCCAGGGTATGTTGCTAAGTAAGAAAAGTAAGCAGCTGAAAGATCACATCTATCTCTATATGTCTACGTTTATCCACGTAAAAGTATTTACCTAGATAAATTTGTAAATGAAGAGACAAAGAAAAAATAAAAAGGAGACAGAGCGAATCCTAATTATCTGTCGAGTTACACGTATTTATTTTAATCTGAAAAAATAGCACTTGGAAGAATAACCAAAACTATACAAATGTTTACCTATAGAGAAAAAGAGGAAACAGTAGACGAGAATAAAAACATTTATATATTTTAGTATTTATAATAAAAAATCGTTCACATTTGTAAAAACTATAATAAAATCCAAATTCAACTGAGCAAGTTCTAGAGTTAAAATGAAACCTAGAAAACATGAACCAGTCTATCAAGTTGGTCACATAATCAACGACAACAGCCACACCAGATGAGGGATTTCCAGGGAGTTTAGAACACAGTATTTTGAGCGCACTCCCATAGTGGGATATATTCTAAAGTCAAATAGAGGTTCACATAAGCTTAAAATTCATGTAGCAGTTCTCTTTGTTTATAGTAATGTTGGTAATATATTTTAAAGCTATTTTATGTATTTTGAGGAATAAAATTAATATTGAATTACAATACACATTGTTGGGAATGAAGCCATGTTTAAGAACGTGCAGATATCAGCAAGGTAACTGGAGAGTTCCCATGTTAAAGCGGTAGCTCATTGTGAACGGCAAGCATGACTTTGTGGACATTCGCAAAACTCTGGGCTTTGCTACTCTGCTTCATTTCATTTCACAAGGATCCAGGGATAATCACAAGTTGCCTTCTCTCTCTCTTAAATGCCAGAATTTTGGCCTAAATGTTTTAATATGGATTTTTTTCATTCTTCTATCAGCACTCTTTTTTAAAGGCTAAAAACATTAAATAATGATATATATTGTGTTTTTGCTTTGGTGAAGACTGATTATTCACCACGCTGAATACCAGCACAGTGAAAAGGAGCTGCCATTGTCACTTAATTTTTACTGCAACTTCCCCCCTACCCATTAGCAAGCTCTCCTCTACACCTGGGAAACAATTCTAGGTTTTCTCCGAATAGATGACTTCCTTGTCTATTTGTCTCATTTTTATTTATTTTATTTTATTTTTGAGATGAAGTCTTGCTCTGTCACCCAGGCTGGAATGCAGTGGCATGATCTTGATTCACTACAATCTCCACCTCCCGGGTTCAAGTGATTCTCCTGCCTCAGCCTCCAGAGTAGCTGGGATTACAGGCACCCACCAGCATGCCCAGTTAATTATGTTTTTAGTAGAGATGGGGTATTGCCATATTGGCCAGGCTGGTCTCGAACTCCTGACCTTTAGTGATCTGCCCACCTCAGCCTCCCAAAGTGCTGGGGTTACAGGTGTGAGCCACCATGCCTGGCCTGTTTGTCTCATTTTTAAAAGTCCATTTTATATGTGTATGTGTTTAAAAGCCTGTCCTCCTAACAAGACAGCTTCAAAAATACTTGTATTCTATAAAGCTCAGCAAGTTATATGAACACAAGTTCCCTAAAGTGCAATATTGTGCTATTGCATAATTACTCAGAGTGTGAGTTAATGAAACCCAGCCACAAGGTCATTATCCTAAATAGATACTGCTGTTATGATCAATAGTTATAGTTAAAACAAGAATTTATAGGTTAGAGTCTGTCTGAAACACTAAGGAAGGTCTTAAGTACATAATAAATGTTAAGTAGATTAAGTTAACATCACAGGACATGAAGAAACCAAATTACAAAATTTATAGATAAATTATCTTCATAAGACTTTCTTTGCAATCTGAATAAAAACCACCAAAGAAACGATTATGGTTTTAAGAAATAATCATTTTCCATAATGCTGTAAATTAAAATATTTGAAAGGCATATTGGATTATTTAAACCTGACAGTCCTGTTACATTTTATGCAGACTTGTAAGCTGTTCTGTGACTGTATTACATTTTTAGAAGAAGTTAAAAAATTATTTTCTCTGGCCCGTAAGCCAAAAATTAAATAGGAATAAACGTTCTCAAGAAAATTGAAGTGATTTTTTTTCAAAATTAAATATGGATTTTCAGTAGCAATGGGAAAATTACCAAGCCAGAAGCAAAGTCAGGTGTAGCAGTCTTCAGATTAAACAAAATCAGCTACAAATCTAAATTGATTGGAAGCTTGTTCAGGAAGTCTCCCAAATCAGCCACTTGGACACTTTATGCCTGGTGTAGGTAACAACACCTGAAGGCTAACGGTGAATGAGGAGACCTCAGCATGAGCTCTGGAAGGCCTGGACATGCATCTCTGGTAAACGTTTCAATTCCCTCTGGCAAAGTGAAGTTTATGAGCAAGTGGTAAATTGGTAAGTTGCTCTTCCTCCAGCTAGTTCGTTATTTTGATTATTTCCAAGGCCACTTTCAGTAAATCTGCTCTGCAGAGACCTCCGAATGAACATCCATTCTCTTCTAAGCAATCATAGAACAGACACAAACCTCCTCATATTTTCTCTTTACTTACCTTTTAGATGGCATTGAGCTGGTTGCTTTGGTAGACTTGTCACTCACTAAACAAAGGCTAAATTGATGTAATTTGATGCACGTGAAACTTTTATGTCTCTAATGCACCAGTGTCAAATACAATAGGTTGCAGATGTATTCACTAAATCAAAACAAAGCCTTTAATGGAGCAAAAGTGTTTGAGAAATATCGTACAAATTATGGATGCTATAAGGCTATTCGTGTTGATGTTTCATTAAATATTTTTAAATACGTTTCTGTGCTAAGAGAAATGTTCTGTAACTCCTATTTATAAATAACATTTTAGACATAAATAAGTACATGTTTATTTCAGAAAATTCAGAAAACTAAGAAAATCATCAAGAAGAAAAATACAAAAATCCCACTACCAATTAACCGTTATTAACATTTTTCTGCATTTCTGTCTCATTTTTCAGTGCAAATAGGTACCTATATTAACAATACTATAATTCTCAGAGAAAGTGAATCATGTTTTTCATTTAGTGTATCATGAATATTTTATAGTTTCACTAGAAAGTGTTTTTAAATGACTAATAGCTCAGATTAAGATAAAGGACTTAATTGTGTTAGATATAGTGACATGGTGATTCAACTTTAAAAGTTCTTATTCATTAGAAATGTATATTGGAGAACTACTTAGGGCTGGTCGAGACAGTCCCTTAGATTTGCTTGGCAAAGCACAATAAACAAGTGTAAAGTAGATGAACATGATTGCCAAAATGTAATTGTTAAAACTGGAAGGTTAGTCTGAATTCCTTGCAGGTCTACATTTTTTACAGTTTTTATATGTAAGTAAAAATCCAACCTTATCCATAAGTATAATCAAATAAACTTATGCTTCAAAAATAATATTCTACATTTTCATTTTTATGCCTCCTTAATGAGGCACTAAACCCTTATATATTCCTTTTTTGGGGGGGCGGAAGGAGTTTTGCTCTTGTCGCCCTGGCTGGAGTGCAGTGGCACAATCTTGGCTCACTGCACTGCAACCTCCACCTCCCGGGTTCAAGTGATTCTCCTGCCTCAGCCTCCCAAGTAGCTGGGATTACACTGCCCGCCACCATGCCTGGCTAATTGTGTATTTTTTAGTGGAGACGGGGTTTCACCATGTTGGCCAGGCTGGTCTTGAACTCCTGACCTCAAGTGATCTGCCCACCTCAGCCTCCCAAAGTGCTGGGATTACAGGCATGAGCCACCTCACCCAGCCAGCCCTTACATATCCTAAAGTTAATTCCTGATTCTCTAATTAAATCCAATGAACTTGCATCAGTAGTGCACACTTGTAATGATTACAGAATTTAGCCAAGGTTAATCTGTAAGCTCTACATCATCCATTGCTGTTTATTCAGCTATTTAGTCCCATGAAACATTTTCTCATCTTGCCTACTCAATTTCCATCTCAGCCTTTTCCCAGCATGCACTTCTGCTCTTATTTCTTATAGGTCACGTCTACAATTAAATCCAATTAGAGAATCAGAAATTGCACGCCCAGCTCTCCTTCTGCAACCAGTCAGACAGCACTTATCTTTTAAAGGGCTCATGGGAGTAGGTCTAGCCCACACAGACACTCTCTGCATTGCATGCTCAGTGGTGCTTAAGATATAACCTGATCATAGGAGTAAAATCTGTTTGAATCCCATCCCCAGCCCCTGGAATTGATGGCATGTGTGTGTGTCACAGCACAGAAAACCTTGGGGGACATCTAAAGATTTAGCCCATGGCAAGCACGGAGAAAAAGAAGTTCTGATGGACAGCAGCTGAGCCAAAAGCTGGTATTCAGGGTTTTGCTTATTTTTTCTTACATCTTCATAAAGAGTTAATGAAAAGCTGTGTAGTGAGTATAAATGTAAACAGTGCAATAAATAAATGTTTTAACTTTTTATTTTGAGATCATTGAAGATTCACATGAAGTTGTAAGAAACGTTGCAGGGAGATCTCGTCCCACCGCAGGAGTAATGTCTTGACAAAGCCATAATGCAGTTTCGTGGCCAGGATGTTGGCATCGACCCGGTCCAGACAGGGAACATCTGCCACCAGAAGGGTCCCGCCTGCTGCCTTTCAGAGCCAAATCCTCTTCACTCCCACCCCAGTGGCTCCTTCACCCTTGGCAGCCACTGATCTGTTCTCCACATCTATAATCTTGTCATCTCAAAAATGTCACGAAAATGAATCATACAGAATGTTAACTTTTGCGATGGGCTTTCTTGGCTCACCATGATTCTCTGCAGATTCACTCAGATTTTTGAGTGTTGTCAATATTTTGCTCCTGTTTATTACTGAGTAGTATACAATAGATATTTATATTTATAACCCAAAAATGTTTCATCTCAATGCCACATAAGACCATGGAGACAGCAACATCCCACTATTTACCCGAAGTTGGCAGCAAAACCTACATCTCCTACACGCTTCTGACCAAGGTAATTTCTTTCTGCTCTCTAATCTCCTTTATCTGAGAGCCAGGTTTTTGGAGAATGAATGCCAACAGCCCTGCTATTTCTGTTTTGCAACCTGCCACCTCTTTGCCAGGGTCCATGAGCGCAATGCCAGCATGAATGGTGAGCAATGTGAGGTGGGTGAGAAAAGGCAGATGTCAGGAGGAAAATACACATCTTGAGAGAGTATTTTGCAAGGACTCCCCAGGTGGCTCACCGAACACCTGTTACAAAGGCTAGACAGGAAGCTGTGGGGATTCTCCAGATCACGGGCATCCTGGGGCAGTCAGGGCTGATTGTCAGGAGGTGGATTTGAGTGCAAGCTCCACAGTGTGCTGTAAGACATCATGTATATGTTGTAAAAATTTTCAAGGCACTTCGGAAAAACACCTGACTTGCAACTCCCAATCATCCTGTGAGAAAGAGTATGAAGGAGCTTTTCTCATTTTAAAAGTGATAAAAATTAGAGTCAGTAGCTGTCCTCGTTTGCGTGAAGAAGGAAGACATGGGATTACATAGACAATGATGCAGACAAATCTTCTGATATTTAGCTCAATATTTATTTTTCCATTACAACTACTTGCTTGCCAAAATGTCACCGTCTAGAATATCCTGACAGTAAATAATTGTCTTCTCTATGGAAAATCAGAGAGCAATGACCAGATGTGAAATTTTAAATGGAAAAGAAACAAAGAAATGTAGAGTTATTTGAAACTAAAAAGGAGAGAGCTATAAGAAAAAATAACCAATTACATGTAAACACTCAAGTTTGTCTCCATGAGTTTAGGTACCTCCTCGTTTCTTGTGAGTTTTTTCACTGCAATATTCCAGTGCCTATCACAGTATAGGTATGTGGGAGTCAGGTATGTGGGAGCATATTAATAAATGTATACAGGGTGAATTGTGAAAGAAGTTGAAAGTGTGATGATAAATTCTTACAACTACATATTAAAGATCTAATTAAAATATTAGGCAAATGCATAGAAGTCTCTCAATAAGACATGAGTGTTTAACAATACTACATTCCACAGTGCTGTGATGAATTTTATCCTGCTTTTTTTCAAAATTAAAAGGAATAAAATCTAAAACAGAAAGCCCATTAAAAATGTTGTCATCTTAAAATCTACCAGTTAAGGGAAGAGCTTAGTCTTTAATACTTTTGTTGATGTTTGGCATACAAAGTTCAATACGTATTTAATTATTAATCATTGAACATGTGGACTTTCAGCCATAAAATGCTGAGCTCCGGTTCGGCATGTGCCTCGTCCTGGAGGCATGTTGACCAACGGCCTCCCCGGGCCACTCCTGTGGGCACCTGCACAATGGATATTGATCTCCATTGACCCAGCTCACATAAGGAGCTGGGATCTCTTATAGGCCATTCATTTGGGGTTTACAAAAATGACCTTCAACTAAACTTGGGAGATTGACAGTTAACTACTTGCTTTCCCATTCTTCAGAAGAATTCAGGGATTCACCTGTCGGTTTCCATGGAAACAACCATGTAATTATTTTTAGCAGAAGTCCTATGTCCATTTCCTGTCCCCTAACACAACTAGAGGTGAAATCTCAATAAGATTCACTGTTTCCATAACTGTGGGACATGTCTTTTTTTTTAAACCTTTCCCTGTGAAATTCAGGAAATTTAGTGATCTTTTTATCCTTATCCAAGTCATGATTTGCTAATGCTTAAATAATTTGTCATGCATGCCAAATGGCAAATTTAAGAGAAGTATCAAGATAGAGAAAATACTGACACAAATACAATTAAAACTCAGGTTACTTAAGATTTATTTTCTTCTCAAGAATTTGCCAGTGACAGAAAATGTCTTCTTTCTTCATTAGCTACTAGCTACTAATTTATTTTAATGGTTACAACTAGAGCCTGTACAAAATAATATCATATGCTTATTTATTTAGTTGGTGGAATAATATCTATTCTGGAAATTGTAATCATTATAACACATCCTTAAAAATACCTAAACTTGTCTTCAAAAAGTCATTTTCTTAACTAAGCAGGTTGTGGTGATTATTTATTACATATGTGTTACATTGTGTTGTATGTTTAATATAGCATGAGACACTCAGGAAAAAGCTTTAAACTAGATAGAGAAGTCCCTGCGGTAAGGAGTTGGAAAATGAGGATGACAATAAACACAGAAACAAGTAAACAATAAAATAAGTAAATAAATGAACACCATAACTTCAGATATTGTTAGACACCATGAAGAGTATGAAATAGGGTGACAGGACAGGGATGGGTGTTATATTTTACATTGTACTGTTAAAGCCTCCCCTTCAAAGAAGAAAAGATTGAGCTGGAACATGAACGTAGCTGGAGGAAGGAGGCAAAGTTCTCCCGTGGAGTCCAGGGGCAGAGGAGGAAGGTGTTACAGCCCTAGGCAGGAAGGAGCCTGGTGTGTCTGGGGACAGCGAATGCCAGGCTGGCCGTGCTGCAAGCCAGCAAGAGCGTGGTCCTAATAACCAGAAAGGCAGGCTGCATCATGGGGACTTACACATATTAAACAGCTCGGATTTTATCCTAAGAGTGATGGGAATTTCTTGGTCTCTGGAAACTTCTAAGTGGGTAAATGAGAGGATTTTGCTATAAAAGGTATCTGAATGCTGAGTGAAGATGAGACATGGACAGAGGCAGAGGCCAGCATGAGCTTGGACCTTTGGAGATGATGACTAGAACCAGGGTAGGAGAGGAAAGAGAGGACCTGAGGTGACCCCCACGACCTCCACGAATGATGAGGAGATAGCAATGGTGTGTGCAGAGATCATGGTGTCTCTCATTGAATGGAACGTCTATCCAACCATACCCATGGATGTCCCACCCGACCATGGTGCCCTGGCCTCCATCTGAGGGGTGATATGCCATGAAAAAGATATGCTGTATTTCTGGCCGGTGCTTGGGTACCAACCTGAGCCTTTGTGTAAGCTGGTGTTTGCGGGAAAGCCTCATAAAGAGTTGTCAGTGTAAGAGGCAGAGCACACGCTCTCCAAGCTCCCTATAGTCAGGGACTGTGCACAGCGAGGAAGAGCATCAGAGTGAGACACAGGAGAAGCCACTGGAAAAACCACCCCAAATCAATCATCTTATAAACGGTTTGGAAAGAAAGTTAAAGGAAACATTTTTTAAGTATATTTCCAAGACACCTGCAAGCTCTGAGCCACAGACATTGAGCCACTGACAGAAGCAGAAAATATTAATAATCAGATTGTTTCCTATTCATGTCCTTGAGGAAGATGCTTCAGACTTAAGAGTTGAATATCAATCATTTTCAGAGTTTAATTATATTTCATAACTAAAATGAGAATCATGTCAGATCAATCACTGCTGATATAATAGGACCAGCACCTGCTGGATTTGGGCATCTGCTATGGCAGGTGCTTGCCTGGATGCTGACTATGTTCATGAACAGCGCAATGGCTCTTGGAACTAGACACTGCAGTCCCCATTATCCAGGCAGGAGACTGAGGCTTACACAGGTTGTTACTGCTCTATCTTTTTAATTTCCTTGGCTCAGCTGTTGTAGAACAAACTCCCATCTCCTGTTTCCACATCCTTTCTAAGTTCCAGATTGAGGGAGGAGTATTTCTTCCCATGGGAAAACTACTCGAGGAAACATAGTCAAGGTTTTAAGGAATTTTAATTTTTTGCTACTGAGTATCATTCTTTCAAGAAACTATGAAATTTGAGGGTCTGAGAGCTCTCTGGAGATTATTTTCCTTTTTAGTTTCATGAGAGTCGGGAGCACATGGAAACTTTTCTAAGTCCATAGCCAGCCAGTGCCTTAAATACATGAGAAATGGCTGGGCACAGTGGCTCATGCCTGTAATCCCAGCACTTTGGGAGGCCCAGGTGAGAGGACTGATTAAGGACAGGAGTTCAAGACTGGCTTGGGCAACATAGCCAGGGGGACGTAGGGGAGGGGGTGGGACGTCAGGGAGGAGGGGGGACGTCGGGGAGGAGGGGGAACGTCGGGGAGGAGGGGGGAAGTCCGTGAGGGGGTGGGACGTCGGTGAGGGGGTGGGACGTCGGTGAGGAGGGGGGACGTCGGTGAGGAGGGGGGACGTCGGGGAGGAGGGGGGACGTCGGGGAGGAGGGGGGACGTCGGGGAGGAGGGGGGACGTCGGGGAGGGGGGGGACGTCGGGGAGGAGGGGGGACGTCGGGGAGGGGGTGGGACGTCGGGGAGGAGGGGGGTCGTCGGGGAGGAGGGGGGACGTCGGGGAGGGGGGGGACGTCGGTGAGGAGGGGGGACGTCGGTGAGGAGGGGGGACGTCGGTGAGGGGGTGGGACGTCGGGGAGGAGGGGGGACGTCGGTGAGGAGGGGGGACGTCGGGGAGGGGGGGGACGTCGGTGAGGAGGGGGGACGTCGGTGAGGGGGTGGGACGTCGGGGAGGAGGGGGGACGTCGGGGAGGAGGGGGGACGTCGGTGAGGGGGTGGGACGTCGGTGAGGAGGGGGGACGTCGGGGAGGAGGGGGGACGTCGGGGAGGAGGGGCGACGTCGGGGTGGGTGGGACGTCGGGGTGGGTGGGACATCCGGGAGAAGGCGGGGCGCAGGCTTCGGTGCTCACACAGACACGCCTGCGGGAAGACGCCCACCGTGAGGCCTCAGCGTCGGCTCAGCGTGGCCAGGTTGGCCCCTTCTCCTGGACGGCATCTGTTTCTGAGACAGACTGTTGTCACCAGAATTACAATTCTGATCCTGGCTGCACTTTCTCCTTTAATCCATCGCCTTAGTCAGTGGAAGATGTGTTTGCTGCTTGTGTTCATTTTCTAATTTGTCTTTGTGCCTTGAAGAATATTACAAATCGCGGGTGGCTGCAAACCACAGAAAATTATTCTCTCACAGTTCTGAAGGCCAGAAGTTCAAAATCAAGATGTTGGCAGGACCACGCTCCCTCTGATGTCTCTACGGGAGGTCCTTTGAGTGTCTTCCAGCTCCTGGTGGCTCCCAGCAAGCCTCGGTTTCCCTGGCTTGGGGCTGCCCACGCCAGTCTCTGCCCTGTCACCGCTCAGCCTTCTTCCTGTGTGTCGGTGTCTGTGTCCAGAGTTACCCTTTATAAGGACACCAGTCCCTGGATTATGCCCATCCTACTCAAGTCTAACCTCATCTTGATCACAGCTGCATAGACCCTATTCCCAATCAGGTCCCATTCACAAGCACATGAACGTGCCTTTCGGAGGAACATGGCTCTTCCCAACACACTACATCTGTTTCTGTACTGGGATCTTCACCAGCTGGCTTAGCAAAGCGCCAATAGTGGTTTCGTGAAGCCACAGGAGCAGCCAGTACGTGCATGAAATAGGAAGAGCATGCACTTTTTTATACAAACTTTTGCGAGTGCAAAAGGACATCAAAAAGACAAAGGATGTAAACCAGGATACCCCGGGGAAAACAGGATGTATGGTCTGTGGAGTTAGGGCTGTTGTCTAAACGTCTTCTTGCATGGTCTGTTTGTGGGAAAGTTTGTCCTGGTCATGCTGGTAAAAAGTTGCATAAGAACTGCTTGGGTCATCTGTTTCTGTATAACAAACTGCTCCAAAATTAATGAAGCAAAACAACATCAACGCTGATTATTATCTCTTCCGGCTCTGGGGTGTCACTGGGCTCGGCTAACACCTTCCATCTGAGAGTCTCTGGCAGGTGCAGCAGACATGGCTGAGCGCGAAGTCACTGCCAAGCTCCATCCCCCTCTCTCGCTCCTATTTCCATGTAGTTTCCCTCCAACAGGCTCAAGGAAGCCCGAGTTCTCAGATGGCCCGAAAGCCTCCGGAGACAGTTTCCCAAGAGAAACCTGCTGAATCACACACTCGGTTCCAACCAGCCCTTCCCTTTCCCCGCCTAGTCAATGCTTAGTCAATCACTGCCCAAGTTCAAGGGCGGGCACTTAGTATCTGCAGCTTCATGGAGCGGTGCTGGAATTGTCAGACACGTTTTAAAAGCACGTGAACCATGTGACCCCCATGTGAGGCCAGCATACTTTCCCCGTGTGAAGCGATTTTGTAAACAAAACTGCGGCAGCGGAGCGGGTTGCACCAGGTGAGTGGAATCCTCCTGGGAGCGCACCTACCCTGTGGCGCGTGGGAAACCGTGGCCTCAGAAGCAGGTGGAATCAGCCCGGTGCGGCAGGATCCGCCTGCAGCCCTGAGGACTAAAGCTGACCCCCTCCACTTTGGAGTGCTCAGCACCGAGAGCGCGAGATGGGCCAGGCCAGGCCGCTCCCGGGGTGCCCAGCGCTGGCCTGCGGTGCCGTCGGTCGGCCCGCCTGGGGATCCCGCAGAAGGAGCATCTGCTCCCCAGGACTCACAGGCCAGCCTGGAGAAGGAGGCCGGGTGCTGCCCGCTGACCCCACATACACAAGACACACAGGAAATGTTGAAATTTTCAGAAACAAGTGTTTTCTGGGTGTGATGCTTCACCAAAAAAGTCGGTAATGCATTGACAGAAACGTGAAAATATCTGCACTGAAAACATTCAAGAGATAAATGACAAATGTGAAATTATATTCAATATACAGGGCAGACAAAGGGGATCATTAGTGAAAGTATATGAAGTTTATATCTTCATATTTGTGCAATGTTGTAATAGATCACATATAAAGAGATTATATATTTACATACTATATTTATACGTGCATAAAATGAATAAATATGTGCTCGATAATCAGTAACAAGAGATGAACAATACAATTGAAAAAATAACAAAAAACCCGGCCATGTTGGGAAGAAAATACACCCACAGACGGACTTGCCTGAAGTCCCTGACTAGGGAGGAGGCAGACCCTATGCTGACAGCTGTTGCAGGGATGGGGACAGGCGGGGCGCTGTGGGGCTGCCTCTTGCTCAGCCTGAGGTGCTCTACCTGGAAAAGCTGCCGATGGTAGTGGTCACCCAAGGAGGGCTCTGCCAGGATAGAGGAAGTCCCCATCTCTGTTTTCTTAGGATTTCATGACAACTCTGGGAGAACCAATACTGGCCATCGCTTAATTTCTGCTTAAAAATTGGTTTTCCTGCTTCTTGATCCAAGCCCAGCATCTGCAAGAACAAGTTCTCGACAGAGAGAAATCAGAATCAGGGTGCAGGAAACCCCAAACAGTGGCTCCCTCCCAGTTCAGCAGGTCCCAGGCAGCCTACACCTTGAAAATACTCACAAGGCCAAGCGTGGTGGCTCACGCCTGTAATCACAGCATTTTGGGAGGCCAAGGCAGGTAGATCAATTGAGGCTAGGAGTTCAAGCCCAGCCTGACCAACATGGCGAAACCCCCTCTCTACTAAAAACACACACACACACACATGCACATACACACACAAAGAGCCGGATGTGTTGGGACACACCTACTCAGGAGGCTGAGGCAGGAGAACTGCTTGAACCTGGGAGGCAGAGGCTGCAGTGAGCCGAGATCACCCCACTCCTGCCTGGGCAGCAGAGTGAGACTCTGTCTCACAAAAAAAGAGAAGAGAATGGGCTGGGCTCGATGGCTCACACCTGTAATCCCAGCACTTTTGGAGGCCGAGAGAGGAGGATCACAGGGTCAGGAGATGGAGACCATCCTGGCTAATACAATGAAAACCCATCTCTACTAAAAATACAAAAAAAGTAGTCAGACATGATGGCAGGTGCCTGTAGTCCCAGCTATTTGGGAGACTGAGGCAGGAGAATGGCGTGAACCCAGGAGGCGGAGCTTGCAGTGAGCCAAGATTGCGCCACTGCACTCCAGCCTGGGCGACAGAGCGAGACTCTGTCTCAAAAAAAAAAAAAAAAAAAAAGAGAAGAGAAGAGGGGAGGGGAGACAGACAATTCACACAAGAAAAGCTGATAAACACATGAAATGATTTTCAATACGATTCTTAACTAGGTCCACATTAAACCAATTGAGATTCATTGCTTGACAATGGTGGCAAACTTTTTAAGAAGATCGCTAATGGACAGCACTGGCAACAGTGGGAGGCAGTCAATCATTTTGGCCCATTGGCAGGACTATGTATAATGATGAAAATATTTGAAGAGTAGTCAGAATTGTTTCTATATTCATTAGCATAGGCATTCTACTATAAAAAATAATTTCCCAAATCTCAGTGGCGAAATCCAACACAGTTTCCATTTCTCTTATCCAGTCCAACAGAGCTGATGGCAGGGGGCGAAAGAGGACCCCACCCAGTCATTCAGGGCCCCAAGCTCCTTCCCTCAGTGACTTCACCATGCACCAGGCAGCCCCAGCACTCTCCGTTGGATCCTCTGCACCCAGTGAGAGAGAGAGAGATGGGCAGAGGACCTGATGCAGGTGACGGCATGGAACAGCTTCCTCACAGCGAGGCTGCAGTGCTAATAGTGAGATTCTGCTGAACTCTGCAAAAACCAAGGATCGTGGAACACACTGGAAAATGATGGATGAAGAGTTCTGGTCTTCACTGTCGTTTCTAAAATTTTTTTGTATGACTTTTTCATTGATAAACTCCCCTCTGATACCGTGGCTCCTATAGCAGGGAAATGAGGCTACCGGGAGGACCCACCCTTACATGAGCAGCTCGGAGGGCGACCTCTGAACCATCTCTTCGTCACGGCAGCCTTTCTGCGTCCTGCTCACAGCACAGAGGTGGCAACTTCAGACCTGGGGGTCTTGCTCGGCTGCCCTTCATGTTTGCATTATACTTCCACTATTTTTTTTTTTTTTGGTCCATGTACTTAATTGCTTCCACACTAACATGCCTTGGGCCTGGTTATAATTCTTCTCCATGGAGATATGTTTGCTATCTGATGCTTTCTCAGGACAGAGCTGCAATTTTAGCTAAATTACCAAGCTCCTCAAAGAGATGCAATTGGGAACATTCAGACAGTTGAAAAATGGCCCCGAAAGCACGAAAGACTCATTAAAGCACCTGGTGTCTGCCAGGAGCTGTGTTACATGCAGAAAACACCAAATCCAATAGAGCAACTTCTTTCCCCAAGGAGCTCCAAGCCTAGAAAATAAGATAGACAAAACAACAATGTGGTGGGATTTCTGTCTCATCTACGCAGCAAAACTCGGCAATGTGCGATTTAAGTTTCCCTCCACTTTGTTTGCTCTGAGATGCTTGTTAGTTGCTAGTTGCGCTTCCACAGGCTTCAGCCCCATGCAAATTTCCTACAGTCTGTAGAATTTCCCTACAGAAATTCTGCCCTTGTGAGCTGGATCTCTTGTCGTGCGCCCCCTCCCACTGCCCTGACTCCCCCTCCATGGCACCTCCATGACATTTGCAGAAGACCCGGCGAACCACGGTGCACCTTGGGGTTCATTTGTTCTGCAGACACAGAGAAAGTCCACATCTTTAGTTTATCTTGTAACTTTTTAAGTTACTTCTTGAGCCATCTTTTTCTTGCAGGAAATACAGCATTGTGCTCGCATTGTTTTCTTTTCAACGGCTAACCTTAGTTCTTTTATCATATTAACTGGTGTTCTTGTCTTGCTTAGGCCAGTTAGGCTTTTGAGTTTTTATTCTTTCTTTATCTATGGGCATTTTCTCTATCATGCAAATGCCAGTAGATAATAACCTCATGACTACGAGGTTACCAATCTGTGGCCACGTATTATGGTTCTGAAATTTAAACTATGCTCTGTGGTATCATCTGTTTTCTCCATTTTGTCATTGGTTCAGTAGCAGCTTCGATAGTTCTGTCTCCAAAAATTATTGTACTCCTTGTATCTTTCTGTGTCACTTTCTCTACTCAATGGGATGTACTGGAGATGTTTCCTCCAGTCCCCTTCCCAGGAGCTAGCAACCTTGCCCTTCACAAAGCTGGCGCATGCTCTAGCAAGCCCTGTGTTGAACTCCATGAAAATCAATGATCAGATGCCAAGGGTTTGCTGCTTAAGAAGAATCACAGTCCTATTGGCTCCTACAGCTCATTCCTTCTTTCACTTTGTTGAGATAAATTTCCTATTTATGACTGTTCCCCTAGCCTGAGGTTATGTGTGTTTTCTAAGTTGCTCTGTTAGGTGTAACTGGCCCACAGTACCTCTCTTCCTGAGACTGGTCCTGGCTGGAAGATGAGGGGGCTGCCAGCACATCAACAGCACCTGTTAGCTGTTCAAAACTGCCACTCATTACAAGCACTTCGTCAAATGCTGTAAAACCATGCACTTTGCTCTCATCTGTATAATTTGTTATAAAGACAAACCATCGTTTTGTTCCCAGGTTCATACTGATGTTTCTAATTCTCATTAAACTTCAGTCCAATTAGAATGTCTGATTTTTACTACAAATAAAAGTTTACAATGATCATAATCTCATGATTTTTTTTAAAAAAATTCATAAGCAAAACAAAAATTACTTTTGGGTGAATCTCAGGTAAAAAAGAATTATGTGTCACTGGATGAAGCAAAGGAAAGGTAGCATTTGAATGAGGTCTTATAGATGCAAATAAGTTATTCCCTCAGAATAATCCTAGTGCCCCAGACACAGCAATGCCAGACCCAAAACCTGTTATGCAGTTTCTTTTCCAAGAAGTGGCTCATAGTCATCACAAATTAAAAAAAGAAAACATAAAAAGAAAATTATTGTTTGCCTCAGGATTTGGCAGTGCCAACTCTACGTTGTAATTGAGCAGACTAATAATCTTAACATATAAAATTACTCCTGTTATCTTTTTAATGATAGAAGGGTAAGGAGGGTTCCGGAGTCCAGTTTCTCTGTGAATTTCCCTTTGCACTGCAATGTGTTTGCCTAAATGTTCCTTAGCTCCAAATTCTCATTAACATTTACATGTATAAGTAAAGGAGTTTCCACATCATTCTGAAACACAGAGGCTATAATATAGCACATTATGCTCAATTTACAAGATCATTGTTAAGAGATAATAACAAAAATGGTTGTTTCTTCACGTTCGTGTGAGCCCAGGCTTGATTCCCACCACTACAGGACAAGGACTATGTCCTTAGGGTCAACAGCTATTTCTTAATTCTCTTAATAGACCTCTCAGGACCAACTATGCCAACTCACATGCAGAAGATCCATTAAAAATGTTTGGTGAATTAATTAATCATTATAGCTCAATTAGTGGTTATGAAAAAGCATCTAAGAGCAAGCTCCGATCTGCAATCCCAGAAACAAAAATAGTTCCTTGTGGATAAGCGTGAGGCTTGCTGCACAAATCATGGAAGAAATGCGGACAGGCCGGGCACTGGAAGGTCATGCTGGGCTGGTGTGACCGCGTCTTCCCTACGAGCCTCAGAGGAAACTCTTCAAGCAAGTGGCCCTTATCCATTCCCACTTGACAGACATACAAACGATGTTCAGAACATTCAACCCACCCAGGACCACAGAACAAAGTCAGAACGTCCGATGCAAAGGAGCCCAGCCAAAAGAGGAAGGAAAATATTTCAAACAAGTTCAACTAAAGCAAGTAGAATGCTGCACACTCATTATTTACATCATATAACACTCAAACTTTTTTTGATCTCAAAATGTTTCATCCAGTTAGTTTCTGAATGTCATATTGCATAATCTTCCCTTGTCTTTTTTTTTTTTTTTTTTTTTTTTTTGAGACAGAGTCTCTCTCTGTCGCCAGGTTGGAGTGCAGTGGCGCCATCTCGGCTCACTCACTGCAAGCTCCGCCTCCCAGGTTCACACCATTCTCCTGCCTCAGCCTCCTGAGTAGTGGGATTACAGGTGCCTGCCACCACGCCCAGCTAATTATTTTGTGTTTTTAGTAGAGCCGGGGGTTTCAACATGTTTGCAGGATAGTCTCGATCTCCTGACCCTGTGATCCACCCGCCTCGGCCTCCCAAAGTGCTGGGATTACAGGCGTGAGCCCCCGCGCCCGGCCCCCTTGTCTTCTTTATCCATGCATTTACACACGGATAGTTAATTCCATTACCCTGGCAGAATGTGGCTGCATGCAGTGTTGTCCCATCGACAATACATTCAGTGCTAAGATATTTGGCAAGAAAATATTAAAAGAATAATTTCCATAGAGTGTTGTATCTTCATTGCAGAGCTACAATAATGTAACAATTCCACATGTAAAATGACTATTTTTTTAACTAAATAAAATAAAAATAACAGCAACAATAATGTTGATTAGAAAAACTGGTTGCTATTAAATGTCAGTTAAAATGTTATTCCCCAAAAGGGGACATACTCTTATAGCTTTTACTAAAAGATTATTTGTATACTTTTTACTTGAAGGGATTTAAAATCGCCATCTAGACTTGCAAAAATAAAATATTTTCTCCTTTAACATCAGACATTTAACTAGACTTCTGTTAGCCTCATTTGCTGCTACTTCCAAACAATAAAACACCACATTTGTCAGTGCTGCCTCTGGTGTTCTGTGCCCATCCCAATCAATTCCTTATGATTGCACCCTGTCCATTCCTGAAAATCTCCTGTTTCCCTGTGGACAAGAATCCTCGGAAAGGTTGTCCATCATTGCTCATTGTCCATTCATCCTTCAGTTGATTCTCACGGAAATTTTATAAGCGTGACCTAAGCTCCAACTTTTCCATCATTTTCAATATCAGACCCAATATTGGCCTCTTGAAGAGCCTCAGAGGCTGCAGATAGGCTGCACATTTCACAGCAATTTAATCTGATTAATAGTTTTTTTCCCCTCTAACTTTAGAGGCTTTTTGGCCTGATGTCTAACTTCTGATTCTACTTTTAATGAACATTTTAGAATACATTACCACTTAATACACCATGTTCAAGATTATTATTTCAGGAATTGGCCTTGACCTCAAAACATCTCATACAAGTAAGTATTTCTGAATGAGTCTTCCTGAACTTCTTGTTAATTCTGGGATCTTGTAAGGTCCTTACAATTAACCTTACAAGATCCCAGAATTAACAAGAAATAGTCTCTCTGTTTTGGTTCTTAATAATTTCTTTCTGTTTTTTCCTCATGAAATTCTTTCAGTTCTTTCCTGGGTATCAATATCTTCTCAATGATGTTTGGTTTATTTGTGGTTTTGTTAGAAAAAATGTATGCAAGTCCATTGGCACATGGAACTAAATAAATGGCAACTTATTGTACTTACTGCATTAAAGTTCCAATGTCAGGGAGCAAAGTGTGTGCATCTAGGTTTTACACAATATTTATCACACCGTTACAAGACCAACCCCTGCTGGCCTGAAACACAAATGCATGATCTCCAGTGATGGAGGCCAGAAGTCTGACATGGAACTCATGGGTTGGTACTCAGATGTCGGCAGGCTGCTCCTTCTGGGGGCTCAGCAGAGCCCCCAGCCCCTCCGCTTCTCCAACTCCTGGAGGCCACCTGGACTCCTTGGCCAGAAGCACAGTCAATGCAATGGATTGGCAGCTTCAATCTCTCTTTGCCTGCAGCTTTCAGCCTCTTTCTCGTGTTTAAAGGGCTCCATGGTATATTGGCTCCACGTGGATAATCCCCCTAAATTAACATTAGCCGATTAGCATCATTAATTCTATCCCCTTTGCAAGCTGACATCTTCACATTCATTATTTCTGGGGATGACGTTGTGGGCATCTTTGGTGGGAGAAGGAGAAGCATTATCTGCCAGCCACTGTAGGATAGTCAGGAAATGGGGCTGAACTGGTGGCGACCAGGGAGTATCCACAGTTTCCCCTGTGTGATGAGAGGGAGAGCGGCTCACTGTGAAAAAAGGAGCCGGGCGCGGTGGCTCACGCCTGTAATCCCAGCGCTTTGGGAGGCCGAGGCGGGCGGATCACAAGGTCAGGAGATCGAGACCACGGTGAAACCCCGTCTCTACTAAAAATACAAAAAAAAAAACTAGCCGGGCGCGGTTGTGGGCGCCTGTAGTCCCAGCTACTCGGGAGGCTGAGGCCGGAGAATGGCGTGAACCCGGGAGGCGGAGCTTGCAGTGAGCCAAGATCGCGCCACTGCACTCCAGCCTGGGAGACAGAGCGAGACTCCGTCTCAAAAAAAAAAAAAAAAGGAAAAAGGAAAGCCAGGGAAGCCTCTTCATCAACCCACAGGTTCAGCCAAACTCAGGAAGCAGTGGGGCCACTCCAGAAGGCACCAAGGCATCCGGAGCCAGGAGGCAGCAGCGTCTGTACACGCCAGTGGCACAACCGGACAGGAGCCCTTCTTCTTGCCCTCGCCTCTTGCCCCCTGGTGGGAGAATTTAGTTTTTATTCACCTTAGGGTTGGAGGAGAAAGAAGGGACTCTAGGGAGGTTTCCTCAGAATACAATCAAGTTTGAGGGCCAATGACGGAAGCACAAATTCCCAGTGCAGCATTGGGATCGGGCAATTTACTTAGAGCTTTTAAATTGATGTATCGGGATTCAGCTGACTCTTGTCTGCAGCACGTCCCACACCGTGGTCTTCTGACAGGCGATGCACCATGTAAGACCCAGAGACTTTGATGGGGCCTGTGTTTAGGAGGGTGATGCTTCTCCATCCACGCCTCACTGTGCAGAGCACCTGTCCCTGCCTGGGTAGCAGTGGGGTTTGTGCCCCTCAGCTTCAGGGCACCGAGAATAACCTCTCAGTGCTCCCTGTGAATCTGAGCACATCACCCAGCCTTGGAAGGTCATGGGTGCTGGGATGACCCCGACACATGATCCCTTTCAGATTCCAGGGACAAATCATGGTAGCCTCACCCCCAGGCCAAGCGTGTCAAGGAGGGCATGGAGCCAATGAGGTGGGAGCAGAAATCTGATCAGGAGCTTCAGGGGAGCGTTTCTCATGTCCAAGATAAAACTGAGACTCTTCTTTGCGTCTGGATATTTTCTCTTCTGGATGTGGCCCTTAGAAAGGCTGCATCTAGCGGGCTACCAGTCTTTGGATGTAGCCAGTACACATGGGAGTGTGGGACCAGGAGACACAGGGAACAGAGACGGAAGCCACATCACTGTCCCTGGAACCCACGGCTTGTTGTTCAGTTAAAACAACAACAACACATGTGTGTGTGTGAGTGAGGTTGTTATACGTCTGATGCGATGGCCTTCCTGCTCCTATTGGTCAGGCATCCTGACTGACATGATACCCAAGCTTGTTGAGAATCATTCCAGAAATCTGAATATATTTTATAGGTATAATGTGTTCTTAGCTAATACATTATTATAAACTAATCTCTTCATTGCTGTGTTAGATCATGAAAAATGGCAGGATGTGAAAACATACAGGATTTGAGTCTCTTCATCTTAAATATTCATAAATAAACTATTTTCTGTGAAACTCTAAATTGCATCAAAAAGAAATGTAAAGCCAATATGTGTACATCTGGTTGGGGGTGGTAGTGAAGAAGTAATCACAGTTTATTTCCACTAAAGTTTTAGGTTACTTTACCTAAAGTTGGTTTACCTGAGTTCTATCAAGGAACAAATTTTACTTGTTACCAAAAAAATTGCAAAATGTTACAGTTTTAAATAAAATTATAATAATTGTTTCAAAACACATAATGATGAAAATCTGAAAATCAATCCTATTTATAAAACTATTGAAGTCTTGATATCTAACATCTGACAAGATCAATATTAATTATGAGTAGATCTGTAACAACTATGAATAAAATATTGAATGAGCCTTATAGTATATTAAAATAATAACATTAAACATCTTAATTTCAGGAATGTAAGACTGATTTAATAGCCTAATAGAATATATCTCTTGATCAAAAATAATATCCATATGAGTAGACAATCTAAAGATATTTGATAAAGTTCCATATTATTTCTAAAATAAGCCTGTTGTTTAGAGATAAAAGATTATTCTTTCTGTAATCAGAGATGCTCATTTTAAACCAACGGTAATGTTATATTTATAATAAATTAATGTTTTACATCACAAACATTGCAAATACATAGAAGAAAAGATTATTATTAATAATCCTATGGCTGAATTCACTACTGCTTCATTTCCCTTCTTTATTTTACTTTACACTGCTGTAATGATATCATATTTATAAATCTTTACTTTTGTTTCACTTAAAGTATGTCATCAGCATTTCCAAGGGATGAAATAATCCTTACATACATCAGTGAAATGGTTGCATAAGGTTCTCCTAGTGGTTTGCCGGATGTAAGTAAATATTATTACCTCCAATTGACTGATGTGGGATTTCAGGGAGTTCAACTGGCTGGTCAGTGGTCACCTCTGCATACCACAGCTGCACAAGGACTGGTCGACGAAAAGCTGAGGCACTCCCAGCACAGCCTCACAAGCTTACGGCAACTACTTAAAGACATTCTTGAGGCCTCTCTTAACTTGTGTTATATAGCTTATCCTTGTGCTAGGATGTTATCCTTGTGCTATAATGTTGTCCTTGTGCTATGATATTTTAGGAGTATATCAGTTTGGACTTGGCATTCTCCATGTATGTTCCTATTACCCTTTCAGAGGAAAAAATGTATGAGTTATACCTAGGCAGTGGATTACAGAACTTCTAATATCCATTCAACACCCAGAGGTTACAGACAGGATGATGATGAGCAAGTAGGTTCATTAATTAAATATACATATTTAACATGTCAGATCTCTGAGTATACTACTTATTTGTGTATCTCTTTTATGTATGAAGTGCTTCAGTTGACACATTCGTGTGACCTTCTTGTGGGTGGAGAAATTGCAGTAAGAGCCAGGTCTATTGCATGGTGTCTATAAACAGAACCTGAAGCCTCTGCAGTATTAACTTTGTTTTGTTTTGTGTTGCTGGTGTAGACCCACTTGTGGATTTTTCCAGACTACATCAACGGCTCTCTCTGAAGAACAGCCTCACGTGTTCACCCTTCCTGCGTGTCCTCACCCAAGGGGGCAACAGATGGTCTCAGCTGGCTCAGGATGAGCGTGTCCCTCGGCCTCCCCATGTCTGCCCCTGCCTCTGCCTGGTCAGGGAGCAACAGGAGCCGGGTAAGTGGGGCAGGCAGGCCTGGGAGTATCCTCGGGTGGTCAGCACGCAGGGCACACCCAGGAGTTTCTCCCTCCTTCCCCACCTAGGTCACCTGGCTTGGCTGGATGATGACTTACACTAACAACTAAAGGCATTCATAGTAAGTCGTAGCTAATATTTATTGATTATGGATGATGTCTAGGAGGTTTGAGTTTCTGATCACATTTAATCCCCACGAAACCCTGTGAGACAAGCATTATTATTATCTCTATTTCACAGATGAGAGCAACAAGGCTGGGAGGGGGTTGGAAACTCGTTTACGCTTTCAATGATGCAGCAATGCATTAAACCAGGTGCACCTGGCGCCAAACCCATGCTCGTCACCATGCTCCTCAATACGGTTGCTCCTTGCAACCAATTTCTACATATATTTTAAAAAGAAGAAGAACAAACAACAAATCAAATGCAAGCCATGGAATTTTCAATAAATATTTCTTAATAAAAACTAAAGCGAAGGCTCCAAATCCCCCGTAGTCTGTAACTGTGACTGAAATGTGTGGCTGAGCCCCAGGGAGAAAGCGTCCAGCTGCTCGCGGTCCTGGCTTTTTCCCGGGTCTCCTTCCGCCGCGGCAGCGGGCAGTGCTCCCGGGCGGCCAGCAGGGGGCAGTGCTGGCGCGTGTCGGGAGAGGAGCCCAGGCCATGGCCGGCAGCTGGAAGCCTCAGCCCGTGTCCTGCAGGATCCTGACGCAGGAACCCTGTGCTCTCCACACAAACGTTGGAAAGGAAAGTGGGGCGGTTAATTTGCAAAGAAAGGTTTATCTCTTTCTCTGTATAGAGATATTGATATATACATGTGTCTCTATCCATGTAAAGATGAGGATGAATGGATGGACGGATAAATGGATGGATGGGTGGGTGGATGGATGGATGGATCAGTGGGGAGAATGGATGGGTGGGTGGATGGATGGATGGGTAGGTGGGTTGGTGGATGGATGGATGGTGGATGTATGATGGATGGATGGATGAGTGAATGGGTGGGTAGATGAATGGATGATGAGTAAATGGATGGGTGGGTGGATGGATGGATGGGTAGGTGTGCTGGTGGATGGATGGATGGTGGATGTATGATGGATGAGTGGATGGATGAGTGAATGGATGCATGGATGGATGGATGGATGGATGGGTGGTTGGGGAGAATGGATGGGTGGGTGGATGGATGGATGGGTAGGTGTGCTGGTGGATGGATGGATGGTGGATGTATGATGGATGAGTGGATGGATGAGTGAATGGATGCATGGATGGATGGATGGATGGATGGATGGGTGGTTGGGGAGAATGGATGGGTGGGTGGATGGATGGATGGGTAGGTGGGTTGGTGGATGGATGGATGGTGGATGTATGATGGATGGATGGATGAGTGAATGGGTGGGTGGATGAATGGATGATGAGTAAATGGATGGGTGGGTGGATGGATGGATGGGTAGGTGTGCTGGTGGATGGATGGATGGTGGATGTATGATGGATGAGTGGATGGATGAGTGAATGGATGCATGGATGGATGGATGGATGGATGGATGGATGGATGGATGGGTGGTTGGGGAGAATGGATGGGTGGGTGGATGGATGGATGGTGGATGTATGATGGATGAGTGGATGGATGAGTGAATGGATGCGTGGATGGATGGATGGATGGATGGATGGATGGATCGGTGGGGAGAATGGATGGGTGGATGGATGGATGGATGGGTAGGTGGGTTGGTGGATCGACAGATGGTGGATGTATGATGGATGGATGGATGAGTGAATGGGTGGGTGGATGGATGGATGATGAGTAAATGGATGAATGGGTGGATGGATGGATGGGTAGGTGTGCTGGTGGATGGATGGATGGTGGATGTATGACAGATGAATGGATGAATGTGTGAATGGATGTATGGATGGATGGATGGATGATGAGTAAATGGATGGATGGTTAGATGGATAAATGGATGAGTGGGCAGGCAGATGGATGGATGGGTGGATGAATGGATGGGTGGATGGATGAATGCATGGGTGGGTGGGTGGGTGTATGGATAGGTGGAGGGATGGATGGATGAATAGATGGATGGGTGGTGGGAGGGAGGAAGGGAAAGATGGATAGGTGGGTAGATAGGTAGGTGGGTGGGCGGGTGAATGGATGGATAGACGGATGGGTGGGTGGATGGGTGGGGGGATGGAGGATGGGTGGGTGGATGGGTAGTGGGGATGGGTCGCTGGGTGGATGGGTGGATGGATGGATGGATGAATAGATGGATGGATGAATGGGTGGGTGGGTGAATGGATTGGTGTCTTTCTATGCTTACTTAAAGGAAGATATACAGAGACTTGGGTGGGTAGATAGAGTAGTGAGAGATTGGATCGTGGCTAAATTTAGGGGAGGTTTTAAAAACTTATTTTAGACATGGTAATTTAAACATTTTAAGTCAATATAGAATTTTAGATTTGTATCGTGCAGTTATTTTTTATTGACTCACCTTTTCCTACCCCTCAGTGAAATATGAATGGCAATAGAGTAAGGCTTGTAAAGTTACAATACTGCTGGAAATCAGCAGTTTTCATGCATGATAATCCAGGTACAATGACACAATTGTACTAAGCAAACCTAAGTTAACACTGGGTCGAGATGTCAGGCTGAAAGGTGAAGGGGTGACTCCCACTTCCTCTGTGTTGACCTAACCTAGAGATGTTGGCTTTTCTCTGACAGGAAAGGAAGACCCCAGCACCTCACAGGGCAGGTGCTTCTCCTCAGCTGACTGCCTCAGCCTCCCTCTTTAAGACGGCCCATCACAAGCCTGCAGCAGTCCATTCCAGCTAACGGCAGAGTGGACAAAAGAGTCATACCTGCATTTGGCCAGGTGTGGTGTCTCACACCTGTAATCCCAGCACTTTGGGAGGCCAAGGTGGGTGGATCACGAGGTCAGGAGATCGAGACCATCCTGGCTAACACAGTGAAACCCCGTCTCTACTAAAAAACACAAAAAATTAGCTGGGCATGGTGGCAGGTGCCTGTAGTCCCAGCTCCTCAGGAGGCTGAGGCAGGAGAATGGCGTGAACCCAGGAGAAAGAGCTTGCAGTGAGCTGAGATGGAGCCACTGCACTCCAGCCTGGGAGACAGAGCGAGACTCCGTCTCGGGGGAAAAAAAAAAAAAAAAAGTCACACCTGCATTTTAGGATGGCCTGGGGGAAAGGCAGGCATCCAGACTACCACGGCTGTGGGCCTTGTGCCTCCACATATCCCTGCCTTAAGCTTGATGAGTTCCAACAACCCACCAAACCGATGGTGAGAAGGGAGAACTGGACTCACTCACCCAGCCAGTGGGCAACAGTGACCAACTTCTCCTCCCTCAAATCTCAGTTAACAGATAACCAAGTAACAATGCATAAAGAGAGTGGTAGGAGAAATAGAAATAAAGAAAATCAGAGTAAAGACGAAAAATACATTTGAAAATGGACTCTGTGAAAAACAAAATTCAATTTAATTCGATAAACTGTAACGTTGCAAGTACTTCTTAAGGAGCTAGCATGAGCCTGGCAGCATTCGGGACACTGGGCATAATGAGGCACCAAAAACACAGCCCAGCTCTTGACAGAGGGAGTCCAAACATCATTAAAAAGCCAATGTGTCAAATCGTGTTAAATGCTAAGAACAAAAGAAAACAGAATGAGTGTGCTCCTGAGCTAAAGGAGTGGTCAGCAGGCAAATGGTAAAACATGCTTGCGTTGTGTTTTCATTAACAGACAGAAACCTGAGCTTTGTGAAGGCCAAGGAAGAATGAGGTGCAGCAGCTCAGGTGTGTGGGGGGCCCAGACGTGGGTACAGGCAGACATGGGAGGAGCGCTGCCCAGAGCTGAGGCTCAGAAACTCACCATGTGCATTCTGATTGCAGCAACCAGTCCTAGAGAAGGAAAATCAGCAATGAAGGTACGCTTGAGAATCTCCAAATGCAAGAAACGCAAGAAGAAAATGAGATAAAAGTTATGAGAAATGAAATACCTAAGTAAAAGGCAAAATATTGAAGAAAAAAAGATTTTGATGAATGTCTTTAACTTTAGAGATTTAAAACAAACCTACACTCAAGCCAAGAAAATGGCTTATTTATTTACTTATAAACAAATAAAAATGACAATGGCTTTTTGGCCTTCTCCTGTCAATATGAAACTAGGTGTATCAGTAATCGATGCCTCTACTGGCTGCATTACAAACAACCCCAACATAGCACCTCAAACAACCACGGTCATTCACTTTACTTACAATGTGGGAGTTGAAGAAGCACTGCCAACTGCTTTGTATTTAAGGTCACTCAGTGAAACTGCAGCCAGACTTTACAGAGGTCTGCTGGTCATCTGGAAGGCTGAAGGGTCCTTCATGCACCTACCTGAGACCCAGGCAGGTAAACTCAAAGAGCTGAGGGTCTCTGGGCCTGCCCCCTACTTCTTAATCTTTATCTGTCTATCTGTCTCTCTCTTTATCTTCTCTATCTGTATCTCCCTCTCTCAAACTGTATCTTTCTGTCTCCGTATCTCTGTCCCTGTCTCTATCTTCTCCATTTATCTGAAGCTCTCTCTCTCTCTCTCTGTTTCTCTCTCTCTCTCTCTCTCTCTCTCTCTTACGTTGCCACATAACAGCGTCGTGGAAGCCTGCAGGAGGCACCCCCTGCCAGTATTGCAAAGGCACTCGTGTCCGTGTCCAGAAGGGAGCCTTCAGGAGCTCCACGGGTTTTTCTACCCAAGCTCGGAAGTGATGCTGCAATCACCTGTGCACCTGTCACAGGGGTCAGTCTAGGCAGGACCACCTCTCCGTAGGAGGAGACTCATAGCACTCTGGACATGTTGTAGACGCACAACAGGTAGAGTTACGGCCTCTTTGAGGGAGCAGAGGCTTGAGTCAAGAAAGCCACATTCACCATTTTGTGGTTGCACAAAGGAGAAGGGGCAGCCCCCTCCTACCCAAAATTGACATCCAGACTAATGATGCACCTGGCTCAGGTGGTCTGAAAGGCTGAGTGCTTGGTACCTCAGCAGTTGGAGCCGAAATTTTCTTTCTTTCAAAACTGTAGTTAATTGAAAGTGTTGAAAATGTTGAATGTTTGTAACCATATCTTTTGCAACTTTGAAAAGAAATGTACATATTTTTAAAGAAAAATATTAAAGAAGGTAATTTGAAAAATAAGTTATGAAAATAGTGATATTATCAGTGTTGACATCGTCAAGAACTTTTTAGACTAAGTGAATATGCAACAGTAATAATAACTGCTTGTGTTTAATATTCAGATACTATTATAAAGAAACATTTTTATTTTCCTCAAATTTACATGAATATGTATATTTTTAAGTACATAAAATTTTAATGTTTTGCCACTTTCTTTTATTCTCAGCTGGATATTATAGTTTGGATAATAAATTACACAGTTACTGCTGTAATGGGGCATTAGCCCAGCGTCAACCATGTGTGGCTCTTTGATTGGTGTTTTGTCTGTTGGACTTCCATGAGAAACTCACAGACTGAAACTGACTGGACTGAGGCTCACCTGGGACACTCCTTGTCCTTCAGCCATAATCCTCTTAGGAACCCTGATTCTCAAAGTAGAAAAATACAATGTACAAAGGAATTATTTTTAATGAGTGGGATTTCCCTTCTGGGAAGTTGGGATATGCATCCTTTGCCCTCTTCCTCCCACTGAGCATAATGAATAATCTTGAACATTATGAGTAGAACAGGCATTGGACAGCACAGAAGGCAGACTGGCTGGGGACTCAGGATGCAAGAAGGGCACAGAGGTGAGTTCTTGGGTGTTCCCAGACTCAGGGCAGAGGACGCCAGCAACCTAGAAATGCCAGCAGGCACAAAGAAAGCCCCGGCAGAAGAAAGGAGCGATCTATCCAGACAGAAAACTTAGACAGTACCCACTCGACTCCAGCCACAACACACGCAAAACATTGCTGCCCTTCGCCGTCCACACAAGCCAGGTGGGGCCCCAGACTCTCACCCCCACCTGGCAGTAACAAGCCATCAGTCACTTCCCAGACAAAGCAGTGTCAAAGGAACCAGCTGCAACAGAAGGTTCCAGTGTGATAAGTAAGACCTAGAGTCTTCTGACATAGTACCAAATGTGCACCTCTTTCAGCAGAAAATCCCTGTCATGCCAAGAAGCAGCAAGATAACAAAGTGAATGAAACAAGACAAGCCATAGATGCCAACATCCAGCATAGAGGTGCTATAATAGAATGACCTCACAGGGACTTAAAGCAGCCACGGTAAAGATGCTTCAAGGGCAATGGCAAACGTAATTGAAACAAATGAAAAAACACAAAGCCTCAGCAAAGAAATTGAAACTCTCAAGAAAGAAATAGAAAATACAAGGAAGTAAACAAATTTTGGACCTGAAAATCAAATAATAAAACAAGTTTGGATCTTTGCATGGACAATGATGACAGTCACGAATGAGGAGTATGATGAATTCTGTGCTACTGAAGCCCCCAAAAAGAAAGAAACACATATGCCCACCCATCTTTGAATTCCATAAAAGGAAATTCCTAGAAAAGTATTTTTGAAATATCCACATTTGGAAAGTTATTTCAAATTCTCCTCCCAATAAAAGATGTGTTATTTGGTGGAATAGGAACAAGTTTTCAGGATGATGTTAATGTCCCCTTTCATTTTGTACACATGCCAAAATGCATCAGCACGTAATCATCAGCCTTCCAAACTGTGTTCACACATTTCCCATGCTAATATTTCACCCACATAACTTCATTTCCCTGCCTTTGATTCTTGCAATAACACATTTAGCACTTGTGAGCATGCACTGTCAGGCTGAAAAAGAGGCTTGTATCCTGTTAGACAGTACTGAATATTGGAATAGCCTTCTAATGCCTTTCGGCCCTTCCAAAAAAATCCAGTCCTATTGATCCAGCACTGATTTGGACGTGAAATTTCCTCAGTTAAATATTCTTAACGTCCCAGCTCTTAAATAATGAATTTACATTTTCTGGTACTCTTTTGCCTTTAAAGCCCTTTTGACAGGCATTGTCTCGTGTTTTGGCCACAGACACTATGGGTTGGGGAATATGAGTGTTATCACACATGCTAGCAGGTGAAAAGATTGAGGCTAAGCTTTCATATCTGCCATTGTTTAGCCATATCACTCACCAAGGTCAGATCCAGCCCAGAACGTTATTATTTTGAGTTTGGGGCAATGATTTTTCCAAATTTTTACACTTTCTTCTTATTCTTTAACTAAGCAAGCAAATGCCCACTTTCTGCCCCTGACTAGATCCGGCTGTGTGGCATGATTGCATGGGATTCACTTTCTGCCCCTTTCACGGGTCTTGTCCTTTCTCACCTCCACCCACGTACTCAGGCCTTGCCATCTGCCTGGGATGCTTCCTGCCTTTTCTCTGTCTCTTTAAACCCTGCCCTGCAAAACATACTTCAAATGCTGTTTCCTTCAGAAAGCCTTCCAGAGCTACCCATATGAGCTGCCGAGGCAATTAATTTTAAAGGAATTCACTCACCAATAAGGTTAAAAACAGATGTTGAGGTGTTTTGATATTTCACTCATCAGGTATTTATAGCTTGCTTCCCAGAATCAATTATAAGCTTTTTTCCAGAGGAGATATTCTTGAATTTTCCTTGAATTTTCACAGTGACCATAATATATAATAAAAGAACATAGAAGTGAACATAATATATAATAAAAGAACAAAATACCAGCGAGAATTTTATTTCCATGTCAACAAATAGATTCAACAAAGATTCTATTTGACATGGAAATACAAGGTTCTAATAAAATGCTATAGTGCTTTATTTTAAAAAGTCTCTTCTAAAACTTTCTGAGAATAGATGATGACTTGATGCATTTATCTCGAAGAGAAAACAAAGGTATTTCTTTTGAACAATGTAATAATTTAAAACGTAGGTTTAATCTAACCTTTGTACCCAAAGTGCCACTATTAGAAATTGAGTCATGGGTAACCTTACACAAGGTTGTTGCAGGAAGTTTCCAACAGATGACTGTTGAACAAATTGAGAGATGAGACAAAACGAAGTTCCTTGAGTCCAAAATTTACCTGAATGACAGGTCAAGGCTATGGCAGTAGGATAAGCCTAGCATGAGAGTAAAGCAGAATCCCAAGTAAACCCCTGACCCAGTCCTACCTCCTGACTGCCACAGGGAGTGTCTGGGAACCCATCCATTGAAGTGGAGGACAGAAATGCGTCCTGCTTATTCAACTTTCTCCCTGAATCATGCCCAATTATATATCACCCTGTGTAAATGGGAAAAAAATAAAATTAAATTTAAAAACCAGCACTTTTCAAAAATAGTGTGGCCTTACTAGATTGACCTTCTAAAATCAATCACTTTAGCTGTTGTATGCCGAATGGCTCCTAAGGAGGAAAAGAAGCAAAGAGATGACTTCAGAGGCAGTGGTCAGAGTCCAAACAGAAATGATGGTGGCTTGGCTAGATTGCACAGGGAATCTATGCAGAAAAGCTTAGATTCAGACATGTGAACTCAAGATATGAGATGAAGAGAAATATTGATTTGAGATGCATATTTTTCAAGGTAATTTCTAGGTTTTTGACTGAAATAGCTAGGTGGACGCCATGTTAACTGAGTTGATGTCAATTTCAGAAAATGTGTAAAAATCACAAGCTAAGTCCTTTGCAGACCTTGTGTCAATTCTCTCTTTTTATAAATGCAATACCTGGGACACACTGGTAACAAATAACTTACCCACAGCAACACAACAGCAGAAATAAAACTCGAGTCATCCATGGCTCCCTTTGCAATCTTTCCAGTACCAGACCTCTCTTAAAAGTAGCTTTGAAAAGGCTGGGCATTGGTGGCTCACGCCTGTAATCCCAGCACTTTGGGAGGCCAAGGTGGGAGGATCACAAGGTCAAGAGATCAAGCTCCTCCTGGCCAACATGGTGAAACCGCATCTCTACTAAAAATATAAAAATTAGCTGAGCGTGGTAGTACACGCCTGTAGTCCCAGCTACTTGGGAGGCTGAGGCAGAAGAATTGCTTGAAACCAGGAGGTGGAGGTTACAGTGAGCCGAGATAGTGCCACTGCACTCCAACCTGGTGATAGAGCGAGACTCCGTCTCAAAAAAAAAAAAAAAGTAGCTTTTTTGTTTTTGCTTTTGTTTTTAATTATAGTTTAAGTTCTGGGGTACATGTGCACAATGTGCAGTTTTGTTGCATATGTATACACGTGCCATGTTGGTGTGCTGCACCCATTAACTCATCTTTTACATTAGGTACTTCTCCCAATGCTATCCCTCCCCCATTCCCCCACCCCACCACAGGCCCCGATGTGTGATGTTCCCCTTCCTGTGTGCAACTGTTCTTTCTCATTGTTCAATTCCCACCTATGAGTGAGAACATGCGGTGTTTGGTTTTCTGTCCTTGTGACAGTTTGCTCAGAATGATGGTTTCCAGCTTCATCCATGTCCCTGCAAAGGACATGAACTCATCCTTTTTTATGGCTGCATAGTATTCCATGGTGTATATGTGCCACATTTCTTAATCCAGTCTATCATTGATGGACATTTGGGTTGGTTCCAAGTTTTTGCTATTGTGGATAGTGCTGCAATAAACATACATGTGCATGTGTCTTTATAGCAGCATGATTTGTGATCCTTTGAGTATATGCCCAGTAATGAGATCTCTGGGTCAAATGGTATTTCTAGTTCTAGATCCTTAAGGAATCGCCATCCTGTCTTCCACAAAGGTTGAACTAGTTTACACTTCCACCAACTGTGTAAAACCGTTCCTATTTCTCCACATCCTCTCCAGCATCTGTTGTTTCCTGACTTTTTAATGATTGCCATTCTAACTGGTGTGAGATGGTACCTCATTGTGGTTTTGATTTGCATTTCTCTGACGGCCAGTGATGATGAGCATTTTTTCATGTGTCTGTTGGCTGCATAAATGTCTTCTTTTGAGAAGTGTCTGTTCATATCGTTTGTCCACTTTTTGATGGGGTTGATTTTTTTCTTGTAAATTTGTTCTTTGTAGTTCTTTGTAGATTCTAGATATTAGCCCTTTGTCAGATGGGTAGATTGCAAAAATTTTCTCCCGTTCTGTAGGTTGCCTGTTCACTTTGATGGTGGTTTCTTTTGCTGTGCAGAAGCTCTTTAGTTTAATTAGATCCCATTTGTCTATTTTGGCTTGTGTTACCATTGCTTTTGGTGTTTTGGTCATGAAGTCCTTGCCCATGCCTATGTCCTGAATGGTATTGCCTAGGTTTTCTTCTAGGGTTTTTATGGTTTTAGGTCTAACATTTAAGCCTTTAATTCATCTTGAGTTAACTTTTGAATAAGGTGTAAAGAAGGGATCCACTTTCAGCTTTCTACATATGGCTAGCCAGTTTTCCCAGTACCATTTATTATATAGGGCATCCTTTCCCCCTTTCTTGTTTTTGTCAGGTTTGTCAAAGATCAGATGGTTGTAGATGTGTGGTGTTATTTCTGAGGCCTCTGTTCTGTTCCATTGGTCTACATCTCTGGTTTAGTACCAGTACCATGCTGTTTTGGTTACTGTAGCCTTGTAGTACAGTTTGAAGTCAGGTAGGGTGATGCCTCCAGCTTTGTTCTTTTTGCTCAGGATTGTCTTGGCAACGTGGGCTCTTTTTTGGTTCCATATGAACTTTACTTTTTCCAATTCAGTGAAGAAAGTCATTGGTAACTTGATGGGGATGGCATTGAATCTATAAATTACCTGGGGCAGTATGGCCATTTTCACTATATTGATTCTTCCTATCCATGAGCAGGGAGTGTTCTTCCATTTGTTTGTGTCCTCTTTTATTTCATTGAGCAGTGGTTTGTAGTTCTCCTTGAAGAGGTCCTTCACATCCTGTGTAAGTTGGATTCCTAGGTACTTTATTCTCTTTGTAGCAATTGTGAATGGGAGTTCACTCATGATTTGGCTCTCTGTTTGTCTGTTAATGGTGTATAGGAATGCTTGTGATTTTTGCACGTTGATTTTGTATCCTGAGACTTTGCTGAAGTTGTGTATCAGCTTAAGGAGATTTAGGGCTGAGATGATGGGGTTTTCTAAATATACAATCATGTCATCTGCAAACAGGGACAATTTGACTTCCTCTTTTCCTAATTGAATACTCTTAATTTCTTTCTCTTGCCTGATTGCCCTGGCCAGAACTTCCAACACTGTGTTGAATAGGAGTGGTGAGAGAGGGCATCCCTGTCTTGTGCTAGTTTACAAAGGGAATGCTTCCAGTTTTTGCCCATTCAGTATGATATTGGCTGTGGGTTTGTCATAAATAGCTCTTAATATTTTGAGATAGGTTCCATCAATACCTAGTTTATTGAAAGGTTTTAGCATGAAGGGCTGTTGAATTCTGTCAAAGTCCTTTTCTGCATCTATTGAGATAATCAAGTGGTTTTTGCCTTTGGTTGTGTTTATGTGATGGATTACATTTATTGATTTGCATATGTTGAACCAGCCTTGCATCCCAAGGATGAAGCCAACTTGATCTTGGTGGATAAGCTTTTTGATGTGCTGCTGGATTTGGTTTGACAGTATTTTATTGAGGATTTTGGCACTGATGTTCATCAGGAATATTCGTCTAAAATTCTCCTTTTTTGTTGTGTCTCTGCCAGGCTTTGGTATCAGGATGATGCTGGCCTCAAAAAATGAGTTAAGGAGGATTCCCTCTTTTTCTATTGATTGGAATAGTTTCAGAAGGAATGGTACCAGCTCCTCTTTGTACCTCTGGTAGAATTTGGTTGTGAATCTGTCTGGTCCTGGACTTTTTTTGGTTGGTAGGCTATTAATTATTGCCTCAATTTTAGAACCTGTTATTGGTCTATTTAGGGATTCAAATTCTTCCTGGTTTAGTCTTGTGAGGGTGTATGTGTCCAGGAATTTATCCATTTCTTCTAGATTTTCTAGTTTATTTGCATAGAGGTGTTTATAGTATTCTCTGTTTATAGTATTCTATAGTATTCTCTGATGATGGTAGTTTGTATTTCTGTGGGATCAGTGGTGATATCCCCTTTATCATTTTTAATGCACCTATTTGAGTCTACTCTCTTTTCTTCTTTATTTGTCTTGCTAGTGGTCTATTTTGTTGATCTTTTCAAAAAACCAGCTGCTGGATTTATTGATTTTTTTGAGGTGTTTTTTGTGTCTCTATCTCCTTCAGTTCTGCTCTGATCTTAGTTATTTCTTGCCTTCTGCTCAGTTTTGAGTTTGTTTGCTCTTGCTTCTCTAGTTCTTTTAATTGTGATGTTAGCACGTCGATTTTAGATCTTTCCTGCTTTCTCTCATGGGCATTTAGTGGTATAAATTTCCCTCTACACAATACTTTAAATGTGTTGCTGATATTCTGGTACCTTGTGTCTTTGTTCTCATTGATTTCAAAGAACATCTTTATTTCTGCCTTCATTTCATTATTTACCCAGTAGTCATTCAGGAGCAGGTTGTTCATTTTCCATGTAGTTGTATGGTTTTCAGTGAGTTTCTTAATCCTGAGTTCTAATTTGATTGCACTGTGGTCTGAAAGTCAGTTTGTTGTGATTTCTGTTCTTTTACATTTGCTGCAGAGTGCTTTACTTCCAACTATTTGGTCAATTTTGGAATAAGTGTGATGTGGTGCTGAGAAGAATGTATATTCTGTTGATTTGGGGTGGAGAGTTCTGTAGATGTCTATTAGGTCCACTTGGTGCAGAGCTGAGTTCAAGTCCTGGATATCTTTGTTAACCTTCTATCTTGTTGATCTGTCTAATATTGACAATGGGGTGTTATAGTCCTCCCATTATTATTGTGTGGGAGTCTAAGTATCTTTGTAGGTCTCTAAGGACTTGTGTTATGAATCTGGGTGCTCCTGTATTGGGTTCATATATATTTAAGATAATTAACTCTTCTTGTTGAATTGATCCCTTTACCATTATGTAATGACCTTCTTTGTCTCTTTTGATCTTTGTTGGTTTAAAGTCTGTTTTATCAGAGAGTGGGATTACAACCCCCCCCCTTTTTTTTTTTTTTTTTTGCTTTCCATTTGCTGCACCTGAGATGGGTCTCCTGAATACAGCACACTGATGAGTCTTGACTCTTTATCCAATTTGCCAGTCTGTGTCTTTTAATTGGGGCATTTAACGCATTTACATTTAAGTTTAATATTGTTATGTGTGAATTTGATCCTGTCATTATGATGTTAGCTGGTTATTTTGCCAGTTAGTTGATGCAGTTTCTTCCTAGCATTGATGGTCTTTACAATTTGGCATGTTTTTGCAGTGGCTGGTACCGGTTGTTCCTTTCCATGTTCAGTGTTTCCTTCAGGAGCTCTTGTAAAGCAGGCCTGGTGGTGACAAAAGCTCTCAGCATTTGCTTGTCTGTAAAGGATTTTATTTCTTCTTCACTTAAGAAGCTTAGTTTGGCTGGATATGAAATTCTGGGTTGAAAATTATGTTCTTTAAGAACGTTGAATATTGACCCACTCTCTTCTGGATTGTAGAGTTTCTGCCGAGAGATCCGCTGTTAGTCTGATGGACATCCCTTTGTTAGTAACCCGACCTTTCTCTCTGGCTGCCCTTAATATTTTTCTCTTCATTTCAACCTCGGTGAATCTGACAATTATGTGTCTTGGAGTTGCTATTCTCGAGGAGTATCTTTGTGGTGTTCTCTGTATTTCCTGAATTTGAATATTGGCCTGCCTTGCTAGGTTGGTGAAGTTCTCCTGGATAATATCCTGAAGAGCGTTTTCTAACTTGGTTCCATTCTCCCTGTCACTTTCAAGTATACCAATCAAATGTAGATTTGGTCTTTTCACATATTCCCATATTTCTTGGAGGCTTTGCTCATTTCTTTTTACTCTTTTTTCTCTAATTTTGTCTTATCACTTCATTTCATTAATTTGATCTTCAATTACTGATATCCTTTCTTCCACTTGATTGAATTGGCTTTTGAAACTTGTGCACACGTCATGTAGTTCTCATGCCATGGTTTTCAGCTCCATCAGGTCATTTAAGGTCTTCTCTACACTGTGTATTCTAATTAGCCATTCATCTAACCTTTATTCAAGGTTTTTAGGTCCTTGCAATGGATTTGAACATCCTCCTTTAGCTAGGAGAAGTTCGTTATTACCAACCTTCTGAAGTCTACTTCTGCCAGCTCATCAAAGTCATTCTCCATCCAGCTTTGTTCCGTTGCTGGAGAGAAGCTGCAATCCTTTGGAGGAGAAGAGGTACTCTGGTTTTTGGAATTTTCAGCTTTTCTGCTCTGGTTTCTCCCCATCTTTGTGGTTTCATCTATCTTTGGTGTCTGATGATGGTGACCTACAGATGGGGTTTTGGTGTGGATGTCATTTTTGTTGATGTTGATGCTATTCCTTTCTGTTTGTTAGTTTTCCTTCTAACAGTCAGGTCCCTCAGGTGCAGGTCTATTGGAGTTTGTTGGAGGTCCACTCCAGACCCCGTTTACCTGGTTATCACCAGCAGAGGCCACAGAACAGCAAATATTGCAGAACAGCAAAAATTGCTGTCTGATACTTCCTGTGGAAGCTTTGTCCAGAGGCTGTATGAGGTGTCAAGTCGGCCCTACTGGGAGGTTTCTCCCAGTTAGGCTACACAGGGGTCAGGGACCCACTTGAGGAGGCAGTCTGTCCATTCTCAGAGCTCAAAGACAGTGCTGGGAGAACCACTGCTTTCTTCAGAGGTGTCAGACAGGGATGTTTATGTCTGTAAAAGTTTTTGCTGCCTTTTGTTCAGCTATGCCCTGTCCCTGGTTGTGGAGTCTACAGAGGCAGGCAGGCCTTGTTGAGCTGCAGTGGGCTCCACCCAGTTCCACCCACTTTGTTTACCTACTGAAACCTCAGCGATGGCGGATGCCCCTCCCCAGCCAGGCTGCCACCTTGCAGTTCCGTCTCAGACTGCTGTGCTAGCAGTGAGCAAAGCTCCATGGGTGTGGGATCTGCCAAGCCAGGCATGGGATATAATTTCCTGGTGTGCTGTTTGCTAAGACCATTGGGAAAGCACAGTATTTGGGAGAGGGTGTACTGTTCCTCCAGATACAATCTGTCACGGCTTCCCTTGGCTAGGAAAGGGAAATCCCCTGACCCCTTGTGCTTCCCAGGTGAGGTGATGCCCTGCCCTGCTTCACTTGCCCTCCGTGGGCTGCACCCACTCTCCAACCAGTCCCAGTGAGATGAACCAGGTACCTCAGCTGGAAATGCAGAAATCACCCATCTTCTGTGCCAATCATGCTAGGAGCTGTAGACCAGAGCTGTTCCTATTTGGCCATCTTGGAACAGACTCCCAAAAAGTTGCTTTGAAAAGAAGTAACCCACATGACACTTGAGTATAAAGCTTCAATATTCACACATTCACAGGGAGAGGGTGCATGCTGTGTCATTTTGCCTTATCAACCTGTTTTCCTCTTTCCCCAGGTGACTTGTAATAGGCAGATGAATTGTTTCTTAGACCGAGTCTGTGTCATGGTTTTGCAGCCCTTCAATTTTACTCAAGACAGACCTGCCTCCACAATGAGTTTCTCAATGATCCAACTCTGCCCTACAAAACCTTTCCATTCTTTAAGAAATATCCCTAATGCAATTTTTTCTATGGAGACCTTCCTGACCACTCCCCACACAGCATTCCTTTCCACCTTGTATACTATTTTCCTATTCTTTGAGCTCTGTATGCAGTACCTTACCTTGATTGTTTTGTGACTATCTATAAACTCGTCTCCTCATTAAACTACAGATCTCTTGAGGGCAGAAACTCCAATGGATTCATCTTCTTAATGCCTTTATTCCTTAACACAAATCCTGGGACATGGCACACAACAATACACATTTGGTGAATTGATTGTAATATTGCAGAAATATCAATGTGGCAACCCACTTTTCAAATCCATAGGTTGCCAGCTCCTGTGAAAGGTGGTGAAAGTCCTCTGTGTATACAAAACTCAAAGTCCTACTATATTTACATTGACATAACATTAATAGGACAAATATAATAATAACAATAAAAGTGTCCAATTTTAGATAATGGTCTAATTTTCATCAACCCCACATGATTTATTTTCAGTGCTAACTAACCAATTGAGTAAATATACTTTGTTAACAACATTAATATTCTATTTATTGTGTCCATAAAAGACAGGAAAAAAAGAGCATGAGGATTAGGAAATTGTTTGGGCTTTCATCGTGTCATTTGTTTTTGTGAAATCAACCTCTGCATAGGAAAATTACTTAACAGCTTTGAGGCAGCTTGTATTTGCAAACACAGTACAGGCTTTCAATGGGCAATCGACATGCTGGCAGTGACCAGAAAATCAGAGACCCTGGCAGGACTGAAATGTACCCATGTGGCCAAGCCACACTGCCAGGACCAACGCTGCTGGTGCACAGTGCTGTGATAATGGGGACGTGGCTGGAATTCACTGTGAGTGAAGCCCCTCCACACTATTTACTACCAACCAACATAAGGAAATTCCGTGCTTTCCATCCAGAAGCTACACGCACTGGGAAACACTTTTTTTAGATGTAATTGATATTCAACTTTGAAACTCCTTTGAAAAATAAAAACAGGTAAAATTGTCCAAATGTACATCATGCTGTGTGATTCACACTGAGTGTTTCTTTTGAAGAGAACTGAAAACTGTTTCTGGAATTTCTGCCAACTTTCTCTGAGCTCTTCACAGCAGCAGCTCCGTCAAGCTGGCTTGATTCAAACCAAGTGTTTGCCAGGGAAGCTGTTTCACATGTGGGAGTAGCTGAGGCCCCGATATGATTACATCCACGAACATCACTGGTTAGCAACTTGCAGAGGAAGAGAGCATGGTGTGTTTGAGATGCAGGCTGTGCGAGTTCCTGCCCTCAGGAGCTCATCCAAGCCCCTGCGGGAAGTCAGGGTGGGGCTTTGTCTCCTGCTCTCCTTCCTGGTGTTCTTTGCGGGATTAAATTCCCCCTTCTGTAGATTTCTCGGGGTGATCTCCTGCCCTCCTACCTCCTCTTTCAATATGCTAGCAACTTTTACAATATGCATATATTCCTTGTGCAGGTACATCAGACTTGCTCATATCTGTCAAATTTTGTACAAAGAGGAACTGAGAACAAAATAATCCCAGTTCCGAGAGGTTGTCTCTGACAACACAATAGAATCTTCTCAAATTTTAAAAAATCTTATCACAGGATTGGACAATTGCATGTTTATCAGTGAAGGAAAATTAAACCATGAATGCCAATTGCACTTACATATCCCATGCATACCACTTATTCATCAGAGGAATCTGGAATTGAAAATAAATGGTTCATTGCAGAATTTTTACATATACATTCTGCATCTCATGGTTTATGAGAATGCTATGAAGTAATATAGGATACGGATTTAAAATGGGAATCCATGGATTTACTATGTATAGTAAATTACTATTACCTGTATTGATTATTACTGTTAGAAAGGGTTTCAAGAGTTTTGAGAAGCATGCATACTTTACAGAATTCGGTGTTTAATAAAGTGAATTGGTAGCATTCTAGCGTGGAAATTACCAACCTGTGTTTTGTGATAAGAAAGATGTATTTCTAATTTCAGCTCTGACACTTACGCACTGTGGATGTGGTTCCTAAATGTTCTAGGCCTCATTCTCCCCACTAGTGAAATAGGGAAGATGGGTTCTGCTCCTCATAAGGAGTCGCTTAGGTAACAATAGTGGTTAGCAACGAGCACTCCCATGGTGCCGGCACTGACGAGACTGTCCTGATTCTTGTGACAGCTCAGCGGCAGCACCTGGAATGACAGAAGCATCAGTAACATTCCAGGAGCTGTTATTGTTCTGCATTTTACACAGCATCTGAGCTTCTTTCATCCCCCTTGTATCATGTCGCCTTTTTTTCTTTCTGAAAGCAATTTTTCTAGTGGAAAACAAAACAATGACTCAAGGGAAGTAAATATAGACCCAGGTCCATCATCACCTGTCTACAGGCAGAAGAAAAGAAACTACCCCCTTCCTCCTTAAAGCAAAAGTGAGATTAGCTAAACACTGGAAGTGTTCCAGGACAGAGAAGGTTCTTTTCCAGAGGGAACTGTAGGCAGGGGCTGTGGACACCTTGGATTTCGCTCCCCCCCTCCTCCAATTTAAGGAATTATATTCACAAGCAGTAAGTGGAGCTGGGCTCAATTCCATTCTCTCACCCACTCTTGCATCAGGGATGAGCCTGGTGGCTGTAATCCGCCTCCACTCCTGAAGGGGAGATGCAAATGAGAAGGTCAAGTGGGAAGAGCCCAGTGGCCCTGGGGGATCAGATCTTTCTAGTGGACTGGGGATAGCTGTGTGGGCCTCCCTCATGACCCACAGGCCAGATGCAAAGAGCTGTTTCTTTTGACCTTGACTTAAAACATTTCCCCCCATGCCAACTGCCAATGGAGCCCAAAGGGGTGCCTTAGAATTGCTCAGGAGTGACCGAGTGTGGCCCATGGCAGACGGTGGTGGAGAGAACCAGGAGGAAGTGACCAGGACCTTCCGTGAGGGGAGACACAGAGAAGGCAGATCTGGGTCTTGAAATGCTCTGGCTGTGTCCCCACCCAAATCTCATCTTGAATTGTAATCGGAATTATAATCCCCGTGTGTTGGAGGAGGGACCTGGTGGGAGGTGATTGGATCATGGGGGCAGTTACCCCCATGCTGTTCTTATGACAGTGAGTGAGTTCTCATGAGATCTGATGTTTTTATAAGGGGCTTTCCCCACTTTGCTTCTCTCTCTCTCTCTCTCTTCCCCCCATCTCTCTCCCTCTCACCTGCTGCCATTCAGCAGATGTTGAGATAATGAGAATAGGTTACTAATATATCAAGAACTGTTCACAGAAGGTATACCAATTGTACCTGTTTAATTAAGAAGGTGACCATGCATTAAGAATTCAACTGTTCAAATTGTGTTCTGAAAAAGATAGGTGTCAATTTTATGCTAATATTTCTAGCCACATGTACGTAAAAATGGGACAGGAGCAAATGGTGCTCTGGGGACAGTTGAGGCTATGTGCTCCTATTTCTTTGTTCAAAGACTCTTACCTTTTAGCTGATCATTATCAGTACTATTTTTGTACTGAGCACACTTTACCTGCCTGCACTGAGCTGGTGTTTTGCACTCATCTTTTCCTGGAACACTCACAGCCACATGAGCAACAGGTCTCCATCATCTCCTATTTACAGGAAAAGAAACTGATGTTTGGAGACATTCAGGGCCTCTCCCAAAGGCAAAGTCCAACCCCAGAAGGTAACTCCAGAAACCCAGCTCTGTGTTGGGTGCGTTTTCAGCCCCAGATGCTTATGTCTGACTGCATCACTGAGGATGGGCGGCCGGGGTGCAGGATATCTGCAGAAACGGCTCTCAACACCACCCCTGGCAAAGACAATAGGGCAGGAGAGAGAACCTCTTCCACCTGGATTGATGCCTTCTAGGCTGACGCCTGCAGAAGCACAGGGTTGAGTATTTCCTTGGTGTAGCCTGGCTTCTCCTCTTCTCATTTTTAAAGAAAGTCATATAAATGGGAGCATCACACCAACCTCTTAAGAAAGATAGAAGTTGAGAAGGTGAGAAAAAAAGGGAGAAAGAGAAGGGAAGGGATTGAGGGTGGGAAGGAGGGAAGAGGAAGAAAGGCACTTTCAATTTAAAAGAGATTTTGATTAGTGAGAGGCCTTGACGCTCATAAATAATGGAAAGTCCAAACCTTGCAGATTGTAAGTTTGACTCCATGCCTTTCTATGCATTTTATGATGCTTGCATTTTTTTGTTTTAGTTTGGGGAGCAGGTCCATTATGAGGATCTCAAGTTGTTTTAATGCACAAAGGAGAAAGGATGAGTGAGCGATGGGGATGCTCTTTGGCATGGAAGGAAGCAGCAGCTGAACTGCAAGGGAGAGAATAGCCCAGGGGAGTTGGGGAGGAAGTTCCAGGGCATCAGTGTGCCTTGATGAATCTCAGAGTTTGTTTTAAAAGGAAGGCTTTTTTTTTTTAATAGGAAACAAATGTTTGAGTTTTCATGAATAATTTGAATTGAGCTTCCAAACAATCCAAAAGATGTTAAGAGCGGGAGGACACCCGGATCACAGCGCTGTGGTCCGCACAGGCTCAGCCTGAAGCTGGGGTCCATGTGGCCTGTGTTATGCCATCTTCATATCCTCTCCTCCACCAGTCGCATCACCTCTTCGTTTACCAATATTCGGTTCCCCTGGGATTCCAGAGGGACCTGTCCTGTTACCATGGCACTCCCTGGGCACCAGGACAAGAAAGAAGGAGGGACAGTGGGAACAGCCAAGATACACCCTCACCTTCCTCCAACTCCTTTGTGTGACAGCCCCTCTAGACTACTGTGACATCTTGCCAGAGGTGCTTGCCCACTCTGCAAAACTGGCTCACAGTTTTTATAAGCCATCACTGGCTCACTATGGATCTGCACAGATCTCAGGGAAAGCAACTCAGCCAATAAGGTGAGGCCACCACATCTAGGGCCATGGTGCTGGAGGTGGAGCCTTGGCTCCAAGTCAGCTTCATCCTGTGCTGGTGACATAACTTCTCTAAGCTTCGTTTTACTTCTCTTATTAAGTGGGGATGACAAAAGTATCTCAGGGAACACAGTATGCCCTACATGGTATAGTTAGAATAAATAGAACATTATGAACAAATGGAAATGATCACATTGTCATGATACTCTGGGTTCTATAAATGCATATGGTTTGTACAAAGCCACTGGGACCAGTTATACGACAACTGATTTTGGTTCTCAGTTTACCAAGGGCCAGCTGCTGGAATAAGCACTTTGCATGTGTACGGTTTTGGCTCCCATTTGTTTCCCAATATTAACAACTCTGAGATGTTTTTATTACCCCACTGCTCTTTGTCACTTTATAATCAAGAGATATTAGTAGGGCAGAGACACACTGAACATTAAGGATGGATGGGAACAGCAATGCTTCTACAGCTTTGCAATTGCATCTGTGTTTCCAAACATTTCATAGTTTAAGAGACACAATATCAAAATTTGCTTTAGCCATGGATATTAAGAGATCTTTTTTAAAACAATCAGAGATTAGAATATACTTTGAAAATAAAGGTGACATGGTTTGGGCTATATCCCCACCCAAATCTCATCTTGAATTGTAGTTCCCATAATCCCCATGTGTGTGCAAGGGACTCAGTGGGAGGTAATTGAACCATGGGGGCAGTTACTCCACGCTCTTCTCATGATAGTGAGTAGTTCTCATGAGATCTGATGGTTTTATGGGGGCTTTTCCCCCTTTTGCTCTGCACTTCTCTCTTGCCTGCTGCCATGTAAAACATGCCTTTGCTCCTCCTTCACCTTCCCCCGTGATTGTGAGGCCTTGCCAGCCATGTGGAGTTGTGAGTCTATTAAATCTCTTTCCTTTATAAATTATCCAATCTCGGGTATGTCTCTATTGGCAGTATGAGAATGGACTAATACATTTGATTAAATAGTTGATAATTAAATCTGATTCAGATGACCACACATAGATTCCTATCATTAAATATTTTCTAGCACGTGCATTCTTTAATCAGCATTGGATCCCATCTAATCGAGAAGTAAAGGTCCTATTTAAATAGCTTTTAGACAAGTCACCTGGTAAAGAGGATTTAAGAGAAAATGGGGAAAAGAAACCAGAATTTAACTGTTTTCTACTTGATTTCCACTAAAATGACCAAATATTTCATAACTGAAAAGATGCAATAGCCCTGATATCTAGCATGGAGTCTTCCCACTCCAGAAAGGTCCAGGCATTTCTCCTGGTCCTAAGGCAGACAGAACCCAGGCGCTGACAGTCCAGCCTGTCCACACACAGGAATAGCCCTCCTGAAGGTAGACGCGAAAGCTTGGACAAAGCTGTTCGTGTCCAAGGAGAGGAAAGGCTAAAGGTAAACCCACCACAGGCCAGCGAAGGGCACACCCGGATCCCACCAGCCCCTGTGGGGAGTACTGCAGGATTCTGACCGCAGGAGGACCCATCCCGAGGCACTCACCACTGTACACCACGACCGCCCAAACCTGGCACAGCAGCACTCGGCCTCAGGCCTCAGCGAAGGTGCTCTGAAGTCCGAGTCCGCCCCAGCACATCCGCGCTGCTCTCCATCCCAGCCTGCGCTGCCGCGGCATCATCCCCACGCTGCGGGCCAATCCCAGCTTTCCCCGGGGTTTTCAGAGAGCTGGAGAGATGTGAGTGTGAACACACATGTTATGGGATGTAACTGACCTCAACTCCCAGGACAGGAAAACCACAAGTGTGCCGGAGCACACAGAAAAATTGCAGGGGAGATGAGAAGATACAGCAGCCGGCAGAAGAATCTGGACTGAGAAGTCCGAATAATACGTTTTCTGTGAATGTGATCACTGTAAGAACACGGGGTACATTTTAGAAATTTCAAACCTGTGCTTTCAGTAACATTCAATCGGAGACAGCATGGATGAAGCAAAGTAAAGGGTTCATGGAATGGGAGCTGGTGATACAGTAAAGAGGTTATTAAAATCTACCCAAGAGTGAAAAACATGACTATCGAATTACAAATTTCAAAAGACATATTAAACATAAAATTAAAGCCAAATATTGAATGAAATAGAACCTACAAAAGAGAAACAATAGTCATGGAAAACACAGAGTAAAATCCACCTAAATGAAGAAAATATTGAGATTGTAAATTCAAAGGACTCACAGAGAGCCAGAAATAAATGAATGACTAAAGAAATTCACAGTGGCATATCTTGATGAAATTCTTGAACTTAATATTATAATGATAGAAAAACAATATCAAAATATCACATTGTACCCCATAAATGTCATAAATTATTTGTCACTTAATATTAATTCATAAATAAATAACTAAAATAATATTTTGTGTTTTTCTTCATAACTAGGTTTGTAATTCATCCGAAATTAGCTTTTATGAATTCTGTAAAGTAGAATTCGGCTTTAACCCATGGAGGCTGCCAATTACTTCTGTAATTTCATTGAGTGCTTATCTTTCCTCCACTGGTTTGAAATGCTGAATCTATTATATTAAAGGTTTTTTAATATAGAAAAATAAGGTAAACTACAAAGTAAAAAGTTACATGAAAACAATCAGGCTGATCTGAGATCTCACATTTGCAGTGTTACATTTATTTTAGTATTTTTTGTCAGTGTTTTCAAAGTGGTATATTTATAAGGATAATTTTTAGAACCAAGAATTCTATGTACTGAAAGTTTTGATGCATTTATGAGTGGGGAAATAATAATAAGAAAAAACAAAAAATTCAATTCAAAAGCATTAAAAGTATGGTGAACATGCAGGATTTGTGTTGATTAATAAAGGAAATTAATAATGTTGTAAAGTATATAACACGCACCAAAGAAAAGAGCACAGCATTATCTAAAAAGTCATCCAAGTAAATGAAAACTTGAGAAAAATCACAGTTGCATATACAGGTTTGTTGATGTTTGTTTTTATTCTACTGAAAATGGGAAACTGGCATGAAGTGAGACAGAGAAATGGAACATTGTAAAACACACATTAACAGATTCCTGCTAGACAATTGTCTATGCTTTTCTGTACACTTAAAATATTTCTTAAGAATAAAAATTAAATAAATACATAGAAAGATAAATTACAGACTGGGATAAGATAGTTATAAACTCCATTCTAATAAAGATCTTAAGTCCAAATTATGTAAAGAATTGTTATAATCCAAAAACATGACGAACAACACAACATAAATGGACAAAAGATTTGAACATACATTTTAACAGAGAAGATCTAGGAATAGCCAACAAAGACAGAAAAAGGGGCCCAACAGCACCGGTGAACAAAGCGAGGCCATCTAAAGTCACAAGGCAGGCACGTGAGTGTGGGAACGGGAGGCGGCTGGAGAGCCCAGCCCCTTTTCATGGCAATGTGGAAAGGAAAAGCAAAAGATGAGCAGTTCTTTATCAAGGTAAACGTATGTTTAGAGTATGATGCAGCCATCTTAAGGCTCAGCATTCATCCAAAAGAAATGAAAACATGTGTCCACACAATTATTATATAGCAGCTTTGTTTATATGGTCAAAAGCTCAGTGCAACCGGAACAGGTGACTGGATAAACAACGTGTGTGATAATCCATGCCATGGATCCTGATCTTCAGCAACATGGGTGATTCTCAAGGTCATAGAGCTAAGTGAAGGAAGACAAAGACCAAACAGAATTATTCTTCCCATAGGGCCTTCTAGGTAAGACAACAACATCGGACAGCAAGCAGACCAGTGAGTGTCAGGCTCGTGGGTGGGCAGTGGTGGGGAGTCTGAGGGGCCTTGGGGGTCACAGACATGGTCAGGATCTTGGTTGCAGGACTGCATGCCCGCCACACGCATGTGCAAAGTCCTTCAGCTTTTATCAACTTAAAAAGGGTGAATTCTGTCTCTAAATTCTATCTCAATAAATTCGACAAAAATATTATATATATTTTATAACACATATCTAATAGATCGATATATTTAATATTTCACTTCATACATTTTTCAATTATTTTTTCCAGAAAAAAAAAAAAACACTTTTTTTTACTTAGGGCACACCAGTGCACTACAGAACACAGTTTGCAACATACTACATGACATATATTCCCATCAATGTCAAGAAAAACCTGCAAATTTCATAAATATTTAGTACTATTACTCTGGAAATTCAAACAAATATGGACAGATTATGGAAAGATAAGTCAGAGCTTACAGTCACTGGAAAGAAAGAGACAATTATTATTCACAGCCACTATGATTCTCCACTTAAAAATGTAAGAGGATCAAATAAGAAATTGTTACAATGTTGAAGAGTTCAGAAGTACACCCATCTACATAATGAAACGAAACATGCAATCACAATTGTAAATAGAGAGGGCTGAACAATAAGAAGTAGGACCCAGCTATCTCAGGTCTTAGATTTATCTGAATTTAAGAAAGGAGGGGTTCATGTTTCAGAACTTGGGAATACCTGCCAGACCCCACAGGAGCACAGCTGAGACGTCCGGAAGGGCCAGCTCCCATGGAGGAAACCAGGGCTTTGACGGGAGCATAATGGTGAGGCTTCAGTGTGTACTTGGCAAGTAGGGCCTGGGAAGGAGAGTGGGGAAGAAAAGAGGGAGGGAAGGAACCAATGAGTGACCTAATTATAAGCAGGCTCCTCCTGGTTATCTTTTTTTTTTTTTTTTTTTTTAGACGGCATTTTGTCCTTGTCCCCCAGGCTGGAATGCAGTGGCGCAAACCCGGCTCACTGCAACCTCCACCTCCCTGGTTCAAGCGGTTCTCCTGCCTCAGCCTCCCGAGTAGCTGAGATTACAGGAGCCCGCCACCAGGTCCAACTAATTTTTGTATTTTTGGTAGAGAGGGGATTTCGCTATGACAGCCAGGCTGGTCTTCAACTCCTGACCTCAAGTGATCCACCTGCCTTGGCCTCCCAAAGTGCTGGGATTACAGGCGTGAGCCACCGAGCCTGGCCTCATCTTTTTAACCCTCACCATAAACAAGTGGGCAGATATGAGCAGCTCGCCCAGCCCCGGTTTTCTCGGTGCAGTCCTTCTGGCAGAAGGGGGAAGGGGCGGGGGGTGCAGCACCTGCAAAGGTGAAAGGCTCTGTACGATTTTGCAGGAAATGCAAAACACAGAGTGCAGAGCTCAGTTTCCTCGTGGCGTGATTCTTCCTGTGCCTTCCTCCCTGGAGCGACTGCATCCACCAAGGACCCTTCTCACCTGCATACCCACCTCCACAAGAGGAATATTCTCTTCCTCAACCAAAGTTCACGTTTGAAAAGATGATTCTAAGAGGCAAAGTGCTGAGTTTCCTCAAGTGAAATAGCACTTAGGCTAGTTAATCCACCCACCTTCACCGCATGTAAAACAGTCAATAACATACATAAGGGTCCTCATAAATGGCCACGCTATTAATGTTTTATTAGGAAAGCTGGTTCTCAGCACAAAATGGTTTCATTTTGAATTAACTTCAGCTCCTTGGTGTTGGCAGTCATACTGATGTCCTACCTTGAAATAGATTAAGAATGAAGCTGGATTTACAGCTACTTATTGGCTAATACTTTGGGTTATATGACTAAGCTTTGCAGAGAAATATCATCTTCCCAACTCAATGATTAGAAAACATCTGAAAATCTCAAACGCACATATGGATGTATCTGTTCCAGTGTTAAAGAAATTGCAGTGATAACATGAGAAAACATGGTTTCCTTGATCTGAAGTGTTGATTTTTAATTACTTTCGGCCCAGAGCTGAAAGTGGCAGAAGAGCAGCCCAGGAGCCGAGGGCTCGGTGCTGGCGTGGACGCCTTCCCAGTGCGCGGGGCATGCACAGGGTGCTTTCCCACTCAGAGGAGAACCTGGGAGAAAACACTACTGGATGTTATTTTCCCTGCAGCTGCTGAATGGGAGCGGGTTGAATCCAGGCCTCCCTCAGGCCATCTAGTTGGTGGGACCCAGGCGCCCTAGACCCTAACTGGACCCAACAGAAAGCTCTTGCTGACCAGGGAGCAATGAGACTGAGGACCCAAGTGTGATCGGAGCCGTGGACTGGGCCTCGCCTGTCCAGAGGGCTGAGGACCCAAGTGTGAACGGAGCCATGGACTGGGCCTCGCCTGTCCAGAGGGCTGAGGACCCAAGTGTGATCGGAGCCGTGGACTGGGCCTCGCCTGTCCAGAGGACCCCTTTACTGTTTCAAGGGCACTGACAACACAAACTCCTCTTTTCTAGAAGTTAAAAACTCCTGACTTTTTGCCCTCAGCACAGTACCCAGTGACTTTCTTCACCCACCCGTGTGGGCTCGCAAGGCAAACTGTCAGATGCACCTTTGGCCTTTTCTGTGGTCTCCCTCTAACCGCTAATGCCTCCTGGCTGCTGGGCTTTGCTTGGGCAGGGATTGGGGGAGGTGGAGACAGGGATGTCCTCACAGCCCTATCGGGAGCTGAGACCCCCGCCCAGCCCCACGGTTCCCCGTCTCAGGGAGGAGCAAAGCTTTCTCCTCCCCTCTTCTAGGCGTCCTCTTTCCTCTCCCGGAGGCTTGGCATGACCAGCCACCCACCGCTGAGCTCTGGCAGCCGCTCAGTCTGGGAGTTGCCCTCTCTGTGAGGCAGAAGAATAGGGTCTGGAGTCGGGGAACCTGAGGCTGATTCACGATTCACGCTGACTTCCTAGAACTAAATCAAAACGAAAGCCCCAACTTTCCAACCCCAGGTGGAAAGGACCAGAGGCTACTCCCTTTGCAATGCTCCCCCCTCCCCTTTTCTGAGTGGCAGATGGAAAAAATGAAAGTACCTCTGATTGGTCCCTTTCTGCAACCAATCAGGCTGGTCCCAGGCTTCATTTGCATAGGAGTATAACTTTGTAACTTCACTTCAGCCTCTGATTGGTCCCCTCCCACAACCAATCAGACTGATTGTAGGCCCCTCCTTCATTTATATAGGGTGTCAACCAAGTAATCAATGAGAAACCTCTAGAAGGTTTTCAAACCCCAGAAAATTCTGTAACCTGGTTTTTAATCTGCTTGCTCGGGTCACCTCCCACGCTGTGGAGTGTACTTTCATTTTCAGTAAATCTGTGCTTTGCTGCTTTATTCTTTCTTTTGTGCGTTTTGTCCAATTCTTGTCCAAGACGCCAAGAACCTGAACACCCCCCACCAGTAACATCTGTACCCTTGGAGCCAACCTTCTAACCAAACCAGAGAGATCCCAGCATGTTCCACCCCGCGGCATCTCCTGGTGGGAAAAGCGGTGCTAACCAGCTCGCGGAGCGGCCCGTTCTGAAATACTGAGCCTGCTTCATCAACGCCAGGTCCTGCCCTCTGCCTGGGCCAGACCTTACCTTGCGTGCAGTTTCCCCAAAGACGTTCTGGAGACGCCTAGATTAAAACCACTTGAGCAGTTCTAATCCTTAAGGGCTGCAACCCGTCTCCAAAACACCAATCAGATTCTCCTCAGGGAAAGGCAAAGCCCTGAGATCAGTATCTGAGACCATCAGATACTCACATTTTGCCCAGACACCTCCACTGAAATGTCTCTGATTTTGATGATGTTAGCTTTGGGCTTTCCCAATTTAACCCAGCACTTTCCAATACTGGCTGCAAATTGGTATCATCTGCAGAGTTTTAAAATAAGTACTGATGCCTGGCTCTTGCCCCAAAGATTCTGATGCAATTGGTGTGCAGTGTGGCCTTGGGAATTTCAAGGATCTGCTGATGGCTCCAATGAGCAGCCAAGGTTGAGAGCGCTGATTTAACTTGATGTTCACTGTTGACTTTTCAGTGTTTATCCTGCTTAGATGAGCTTCACCTGCTCCTGTTTTGTCTAGCGTTTGTATTATAAAGGAAATGCTGAATTACAGCGTATGCTTTTTGGCCACTGATAGATATATAGTAACTATAATCTTTTCCCCTTTAATTTTCCAATACAATAATCTATAGCATTGTTTTATCTAATAATAAGTTATTCTTGCATTCCAGTCAAATTTGCTACAGGATGTGTTGAAAGTAGGTTAGAACTGGGTGCCTCTCCTTTCTGTAACAGTAAAACCTCTCCTTCAAGATGTTCTTTCTCTGTCAGGGTCTCATAGTGGAATCAGACAACCCGAATTTGGATTTCAGCTTGATGGGATGAGAATAGCTCCTACTTCAAAAGCCCATGGAAGAGATAAAACGATACAATGCGTGGAAAGGACTGAGGTCAGTGTCTGGCACATGACAAAGCCACAGTAAATGGTAGCATTGCCATAGTCTCCATCAAGGCAGAAAGGAGATATTTGCCTATTGTGTCTTTTTCCTCTGCTCCTTCTCTCCTGCTCCACCCAGTGCTCCACCCGTGCCCCACTCAGCTTCCAGGATGAGGTAGATGCACACTCCCTGAGTTGCAGCACAAACCTCCAGCTGGCCCTGTGGGAAATGTCAAGCAGGTCGACGAGAATAGCCAGGACCCAGGCACCCTCCACCGTGAGTGCGGTGCAGAATTGTGGTCACTGCAAACAGAGATTGGCTGCAAATTGAAAATGCTCTGGGGAAGACAAGATGTGGGAGAAACTTCAATTCCTTAGGTGAATTGAGAGAAGTAATGATTTTCTGTCTACAGAGGACCTCGTTCTTCATCTGCAGTGGCAAACTAGAATGTGCAATTTCTGAGAATGTGAAGCATTTTTATTTTCTGCATTTTTACTGCAGTTGCTAAAAATCTATTTTTCTCTGACAGCTTCTGAAGACTGTACAAGTCGGGGAGAGGAAATTTTCAGCATTTCTGTTAACTCTACCATCTTAACTCAAAGTAATCTGTATAGAAGTTTACAAAAATGTAGAAAGAAAGCAATTTGATCCTATCGCCTTTCACATAGCTTGCTTGCTTCATTCGCACTGGATTTTCATTATCACTGAGGGTTGAAACCACAGGTGACAAGTGCATTTATGAAGTAGAGGTAGGTGTGTAGGGTAGTATCTCCCTAGAATTCCAGTGATGTGCGCCCTAGATGGAAATGATTAAACTTGCATTTTTCTTTTTTTTTTTTTTTGAGACAGAATCTCGATCTCAGCTCACTGCAACCTCTGCCTCCCAGGTTCAAGTGATTCTCGTGCCTCAGCCTCTCAAGTAGCTGGAATTACAGGCATGTGCCACCACACCTGGCTAATTTTTGTGTTTTTAGTAGAGATGGGGTTATGTCGTGTTGGCCAGGCTGGTCTCGAACTCCTAACCTCTAATGATCCACCCGCTTTGGCCTCCCAAAGTGCTGGGATTACAGGTGTGAGCCCCTTTGTCCAGCCTAAACCTGCATTTTCTGTGCTAATTGTGATGGGACTTTGGTGTAGTCAATAGGTTGCCTGCTCATTTTTGGTTAATTAAGTGTCGCATCCACATATAACCAGTCAGAAATTATCTTCAAGGACTCAAATACCTAATTTCTATTTGTCCAGGAAACCAGACATTTCACACAAATGTTTTAATACATTTTTCTAAATATTTCAAAATATTCTTGGCCCACACTGAAGTTCACTGAAAAACACAATGCATTCATGTTCATGAAGGTCAGATGTTTTTTGGTGAAACCGCTTTCCAAGTAATTATTTTTCTGGTAAGAGTGAGTTGACTGACCTTACGGTAACTGAAATAGCTTTCCCGCGAAGCTCAAACACAACGGCTGTTCACTGTAGGGCAGAGCTTGTTCTTCATCAGAATTAAATTAGTTACCAATTGTTTGGGTGTTTGAAAATGGAAATTTCAGAGAAATAGCAGGAAGCTTTATTTGGAGGCACTTTTAATATCCTACCAGTGTTTATTCTTTTCTGCATGCCAAGAAATGAGTTTTCTCAGTGTACAGCAGATGCACCTGACAGCAGTAACTTAAGAAATGGGGGTTGCTAGGGGGAGGGTGCTAAGCGAAAGTGCTGTGTCCAGAGCTGCACGCCCCGGCCATAGCGAATAATAACTGACGATTAAAAACGCCTGAGCTCTATTCATTTCCACCTTCTACCTCCTCCCTAGATTTACCTTTTTCCCTGTATTAATACCTCACAAAAGATGGCGCTCTTCCTGCTTCTTCTTCACCCATTTTTCCCGCGCCCGTGAAAATTACTACCTGACAGCGCAGGTGCAACATGACGTTCGACCAGAGAAACCAATACCTATCTGGCCACGCCTCCACTATGAGATCATTTTCGCCTTGGCCCAACCCCTTCCCCTCCAAGTGTATATAAGGCACTGCATTACCGCCATTAAACGAGACTTGATCAGAGCACTGTCTTGTCTCCATTTCTGGTATCTCTTGTTCCCCAAATTCCCACCCCCTCCTCCAGGGCCTGCTTCGACTATCCCGCGGGCCGGGATAGTGCTGTATAAACTGCATGCTTTTTACAAACAATTGTAGTTCTCCTGTCCAGCCCACCACCACTGGCTCACCCTGTATGAAAGTCCCCTCAAATAAACCCTGTGTCTTGTTTGCTGACTCTCTTCTTTGGCCTCTCGAACATGGCGTCATTGCTATTAAAGTCAAGAGGCAACTGGCATGACACTCGGTTTCACCACAGGAAAAACAATTCCATCCTATTAGGAGCCTGGCTGAGGGCCCTTTGCCTGACAAAGTTTCTGTCTCCGCATGTTCTGTGTGTGTCTGAACTGTGGCTCCCAGTTAACCTTATTACACCGTCATGAATGCAGAAAGTGGTAAGTGGCCCATGCCTATGGAGAGGGATTCGAGAAGTTACTGCTCACCTCCCCCAGTGCCGCACTTCAGGTTTCTCCCTTGAGCATCATCCTTTGGATTCACTAAACATGAATCTGCTTAGCCCTCCTGCTCCGTGTCTCTGGGAAGTAAAAGGAATCTAAGAAGAAGTATTCATCACAAGAGGTTTTCCCACTTTTCTGCATGCAAAATGTCAGTTATTTCATAAGAAATTTAAGACCTACTTTTCCTAAAAAGTGTTTCAGTAAATAGACTAGAGCCTCAAAATGAATTTTTAGCAAACTTAATAGAGTTAGAATTTTTAAAATAGGCTTATTTTTAGAAAATAACCAATTGACTCTTTAAAAATGGGTGACTGATCTAGTGTCTTAGAAACAAAAACCAAGATTGACAAAGGCAAGATCCTTCTGTGGAAGATCAAGTGGAAGTCTGCTTTTTGCTTTAATGATTGTAGGGATATTACAGTACAGTTCTTAGAAAGAAACCAGGATGTCAATTGAGTGTAAATGGTATGCTCAAGAATTTAGAGGCTACATGCCTTCCTTTCGGTTCTTTGTACTTTCACACTTTCAAAAATATGTCCCTCCATGGTCAAACCTGAGACATCGTATTAGTCTGTTCTCACACTGCTAATAAAGACATACCCAAGACTGGGTAATTTATCAAGAAAGAAGGTTTAATTGACTCACAGTTCCACATGACTGGGGAGGCCTCGCAATCATGGTGGGAGGCAAAGGAGGAGCAAAGTTACATCTTACATGGTGGCAGGGAAAAGGGCATGTGCAGGGGAACAGCCCTTTAGAAAACCATCAGATCTCTTGAGACTTATTCTCTATCACAAGAACAACAATGGAAAGACCTGCCTTCGTGATTCAATTACCTCCCACCAGGTCCCTCCCACGACATATGGGGATTATGGGAGCTACAGATCACGATAAGATTTGGGTGGGGACACAGCCAAACCACACCAGAAGTGCTCCTCCCTGTGTCTTCTGTTTCAATCCTGGGAAAATTCCCCAGGAGCCCAGTGTAATTTCATTCTGTGAAATCCAAGTCAACGAATATTTAAAATTCCTGTCAGACAGAGAGAGGGTAATGCAATCAGCCTGAAACCCAAAGGCTGCCCAGAAAAACAGCAGACACACAGAGTAAAGCTCCTCACCGCCTCTGCACTGCTGAATAATGTAAAAGCCTGGTCACTGAGCCCCTGGGTCCAGCTCAGCCTCCTGCTAACAGTGGGTCAAACAGAGAAAGCGCGTGAGGATTCCTGCCTTCCTCAAGCTTGACTCCTTTCCATTCTCCCAAATCCTGCTTTTCTGCATTTGACAGTCATTTTCTCTAAACGTGAGTTCCAACAGATCTTGTGTGCTCCAAACACTGTGACTGCAAAAAATCAAATCAAGGTTTTATTTATCAATATCCTCTTCAAGAAAAGATTAGTAAGTATCATTCTAATTATTGGAAAGGTTTACTTCTGAATATTCAGATGTGGCTATTCTCAAATATTCCCAGCTCCGTTGACTGACATATCATCACTCACATCTAGCAGGACTCCAGTACTGGACTAACACATCAGAATGTTCTTTGCTACAACGCCTGGTGGGACAAAATGTTCCTGCAAAGCATGGGGCCTTACATCACCCATGGTCCTCAGGCTCAGCTGACCCCCTGTCCTGGCATCCTGCAATTCTCTGGTCAGCTCACCTTCTTCCCCTCCCCACAGTAGAGGGGATTTCAGGGGAACTTGCAACCCTTCTGTCTCCTCTCTGGCCTTTGTCCTTGCTGATCCTGTCACCCCTTAATTTGAAATCCATAGAAGAACTTCCAGTTCCACCAAAAGTAAGTAGCCCCATTCTTCCCAGGCCTCCCGCTTTACATAATGAATTCCTGCACACAGCCATACTAAGGGATGCTCTGAAAGGCGGGAAGAAGGCAGGAGGCCGGGGCCTTGGTTCTCAAGGCCAGACGTGCCCTGGATTTCTGGCTTTCCCGTGGCTTCCTGCACACACCAGACAGGGCACTGCAGAGCCCACAAGCCAAGGCCACCAGCAGACACAGACACAAAGCTCCGCACACAGCCTGCCCCTGACCAAAGGACCAGAAAAACAGCCTCCAGCCGCGGGAAAACTTGTTGGCAAGTCCCATCCTACTCCAGTGAAACACCAAAGACACAAGTGCTCCCCACATCCGTGATTTCAGTGGGGAGGGGACTAATCCCTGTGAGTGTAAGTTTGTGGGTGGCTGCTCTGATTCCCTGCAGCGGGGTTGGCAGGATGGGGCAGGGAGTAGAACTTCCAGCCTCTACTGGGAGCTTGAATTAGCCATGGTTGGGGAACAGACGCCAGAAGAAAAAAAAAAAAAAAAAATAGGGCTTCTCTCCAGCCCCACAAAACTGGTTATCAAACAGGAGCACACCAGGCCTACTCTCATGTCAGTCCACATCAGTCCACTGGATTTGGCCACTTTCTGAAGCTCTTGACCATGGGGCTTCTCCAGCCTGTGCCCTAGGGCTGTCTCTGCACCCATGGCTGATAGAGAGCACAGCCTGCTGAGGGGTTCCTCTTACACCATTCTTGCTCTCCTTTCAAGCATTAGCCATGCTGCAGTATCAAGAACGACATTCCTAAGATCTAAATCTATCTTTCTGCTGAAATCCTTCCTCGGCTGCTCATTGCTCTCATGTTAAGAGTCAACCGTAATGAAGGGCTGGCCTTTGAGCCCCCTCACCAGGCTTTGCCTGCCTCTCTTGACCGTAGCTCCCCGCTGGCACCTGTCATCCCCCCACACCCCGGCGCTGTGCCTGCGCAGCCCCTCCAGGCTCCTCGCATCTGGCTTGGGCTTTACTCCTCCGGGGAGGCTGCACCCTGCCCAAGCTCAGCCTAACACCCTGCACTTGTCTCTGTAATAGGAGCTTGCCCCATGATATTTCAGCTTCTCTAGATTGGTCTGTGTCTTCCACTATCTAAGATTTCAGGAGGAAGTGACAGTCCCGTCCACAGCCCCATTTATCTGCGAAGAAATGAATAATTAAAAAGAATAAGCATGTTGCAGCCCCTCTAATTCTATTAAAAGTGCCTATTATCAGGACCCTAGCATCCATCACCTTCACTCTTGTTAACATCTTTACAATGTTACACATTTTCCCTTATAAAATTCACATTTTTGATTTCCTCAACTTCTTTTTTATTTGCTTCTTCTCTTGCTTCCTCCAGCTTCTCCACTTACATTTTTCGTAGGTTTCCCTTAGGTCCTTGAAATTGGTCAATTACTCAGTCTATTCTAACACTCCAAAGATATTATTTTTCCTTCTCAGCCCTAATGAAAAGGTTAATTTCATGAGGTCTTGGTTGCTTTCTGATAAGTGGGTAAGATTATGGATGAGGATAAATATCTTTTAAGAGTGTTTGTATAGAACACAAAAAGAATTGATTATTCCCCCACTAACTGATAGTTAGCTGCAGAAGATGTTCTATATAATTTGGATACCCTTCTTTTTTATAACCCTCTTGATTTGCATTTGTTCTGACAAGAATTTTTTTTGTCACTTTAGCAATGAAAACCTATGAAGTTTGTTAAAAGCAACCATCAGTGGAATGACTAATAATTCTGCTCAAAGGTGGTAAAATCTCTCTCCCTAAGACATTTTTTGAAAACATTTTTATAATTTGCATACAGTGCCATGTGTATAAAAGTTTTCCTAAGAACATCATTTTTAGCTAGAAATTAATCTAAATGTTTCATATTAGAAGAATGGTTAAATTAATTCAATTAATTATTATTGCAGCCTCTAAGAATAATTGTTTTGAAGATAATGTATTAACATTGGAACTTGCTAACTGTGTAGTTCTGAAGGTAAGCTGCAATCCATGTTACCATTACAATTATATAAAAAAGTAGAGGTATGGACAACGCTGGATATACCAGATGTTATTGAACTAACCCTATTACTTCACTGTGTGAAGCCCTTTCTCATTATTGTTGGACTTTCAGCTCTATGCTACATCCTCTTCTGCAAATGTTTCTTGAATTTCCCAAGTAATGTCCCCTGAATGCTAAAGCACCGATCTTTAAAAGACGTATGTTAGCTGTGTCTTCTGGCCTATCTCTTTTTGCTGATATGGGTTACCAAGAAACTAGATTACGGCTAAACATCATCAGTTGCCAAACCATTAAGATTACAATGGAGTGTCACCAATGAAGAGAAAAGGGCTTCCCCTGCTCCCATATCCCGAGCCAGAGGGGCTATTTCCAACCACTGCTGGTATAAAAACCCATGATACCAATGTGGCAAAGGATGCCGACCACAGTCCCAGACTGCCTGCAGCTACGGTGACAAAGCTGAACTCTGGTGCTGGAAATACCGATGAGTCCTCAACCTTTTTATAACATAACCTCCCTGAAAGTTCTGCTGAAGCTTATGTACCTCAGGTATGAATAATGTTTATATATATATATAACAAAACCCACAGGATTACAAAAGAAGCCAACCATAGTGAAATCCAGGTAGGTAAATACAAAGAACAAATATTTTATAGTGATACCCATTATAGGAGATCTTGCATTGAGTGTCATCTCTGCCACACCTTTAAAGTAGCAATGAACGCAAGTATTTTGAAGTATCTATGACTGTTGTAATGTGATAGAGATGCATCTGTGATTTTAATTAGGAATAAAACCATAAAGATAAATAGATAGACAAGGAGAGAGATACAGATAGAGAGAGAGAGAGAGAGAGATAGATAATGATAGATATAGATGGATGGATGGATGGGTGGATGGATGGATCGAGATAGATATAGATGATAGATAGATTAGATAGATGGATAGATAGCTACATGATGGGAATAGATTGATAATTGATTGATTGATAGATGTAAATGGATGGATAGATAGGTAAATGGTAGATTAGGAAGATAGATGGATAGATACATGATAAGAATAGATAGATGATTGATAGATACAAATGGATGGATGGATATAGATAGAAAACATAGATGGATGAGAGAGAGATGATAGACAGATAGATAGATGATAGATTAGAGATAGATGGATAAATACATGATAAATGGTAGATAAATTAGAGATAGATATATAGATAGATGATAATTAGAGATAGATGTATAGATACATGATAGATGATAGATAGATGATAGATAGATAGGTAGATAGATACTGCATATAATACTAAGATTTGTTTCCCATGTTCACAATAGAATGAAATGTAAATTCAAGGTCGCAATTAGTAAAAATATGAATATAATTTTTCCCATCTAAGTTTGCAGACTCCTGAAATTCTACTCACAGACTTCAGGTGCAAGTGCTGTGTAGATGCCAGGGTGGGCTTCCCTGCAGTTTTTGGGTTTCTCTTTTCTGTTGGTCATAGAGCAAGGTTGCCTTGTGCTCCCAAGCCTGAAGGAGACCTTCAGTGAAAGCCTTTCAACTTGTAGTCCTGGCTCTACCTAGCACCTGGACATCAAAGCCCTTACCCTGATGGCATGAGAGTGGCGTTCCTGGACCCAGTTCTTAGCAGGTTGGTTTGCTGGGGGGGCACGTGGTCCCCAGACACTGTGGAGCCGCTTTCCAAACAGATCGTGGCTCATCCGTCATCCTGATCCTCCAGACGTGCCCAGTCATCTTGTTCCCAGCAGCAGAGAGCAAGTTCATGTTGGGAGCCCAGAATAAAGTTTAAATCACAAAGAAAAAATGATGGAAAACTTAGAGGAAAGACAGGAAGCCAGCCTCAGGAAATTAAATCCCTAGTGATCTAGCATAGGAGGCAGGGAATGCAACTTGCTGTGTGTAGAAAAGATGTTTTAGTCTTGACTATGTGTCACTGTAACGCCACGGCACATGGCTCGGTGGAAATCTAGGGGGTGGGGTACTTTATTCTAACCAAGTATCTGTACCTCACAGCAAGCTACAGATCCACAAAAGTACAGATTTTAATAGTCTGACCAAAGTATGCACCTACATGTAAAAACAAATTATTATTAATTTTATAATAAGGGTACAATAAGAAAGGGTACAAGTTCAAAAATCATCTCCACTTTATTTCTAAAATAATTCTTCAAAAGAAGGCCACTTTAGACCTAATCTCGTACTTAAGATTAAATGCATCAACTGACAAACAGTGGTAAATTGCAATACATAGAATAGTCAGTCAAGTAGAAATTTTAAAGAATAAAATCAATATGTGTCATCACAAGTGGTATTTTAGTTCTAAGAAATGACCTATTTTTCTATACACAATTCATTTCATAAAAAAATGTAATTCAAGAACATCACCTCCTTGTTTTCTAATCAATCACACGGCTCGGCACCTTGGATTAATATTTCGGGCTGTCAGACATGTTTTCCCAACAGTCACGCTCAATTTGTTTTACACTATTATATTAAATGCAGCATTATGATGAGTTATCCTCACAAAATACTTTGTTTATAAAATTCAGTAATTAAGAAGGTTCAATAGCATACTCTGAAATAGTTTATCACTGCGAAACAGCTTGATATTGGCTGATTGATGTACTTTTATGCCTATAATCATGTCATACCTACAAATTATGCCAAAGACTTGTTTTCTTGAGAAACAGACTACAGGATGCCAATGATTTCACTATTGAAATAGCACAGTGTGCGTGAGCATATTTAAACAGTGTGAATTTGTAGTACTTTTTGGTCAAAACTGAATTTCTGATGGCTATCTAGACACATATAGTCTAGCTGCACACAGAATTTCATGCAAAATGTGCAATTAGTAGGCCATTGTGAAGAGGATAGGAAGGAGAAGGGTGAACTTACTTAGACTCTGTGTCTTTCTTTTTTGTATTTTTCAAAATGTTACTTAATTCTCAGTAAAATTCATATGTATACAAGTATTTTGATTAGCATGGGCCAGTATCCAATGGCCAAATGAGTTAATGTCAAGTGGCTAAGAAGAGAACTGAAAGAACACAAATAAAATTAAATTTGGAAAAAGAAATGACAGGTGCATCCTATGCTATTTCCCCACACTTTGCAGATAATAAATGATACCTAGAGTGCTGGTTATTAAAATCCTAACATTCCTCATCATAATTAAATTATCTTTGCTAAAACATAATCGAAGAAAGATAGTAAAGGATCTCTCCTTGATTGATTTCATGCTAGTTTCTTACTAATATAACGCCCTAAAATCTTTAAAAATGCATTAAACAGGATTTGGTGTTCTATTAATACACACGTCAAAACAATCACTTCCCTTAGACAGAGAACCATAGAATAGACGAGTAGGCAGAAATCTTAGCAGCCACCTCAGGCAATGTGAAATAGAAAAATAGTTAGTGGAATTCCCTCAGAATATTACATCAAATGTATCTCTATGCCGTCCTAAATAGAAGACTACATATTAACCTAGTAACTATAGGTTAATACCATTATTGTAGGTTTTAACAAAAATCACTTTCCCTTTGTGTAAAATGTGTTATGTTTCCAATAATAACTCATATTTTGTAAAATAAAAAAAGACATATGTACAGTCACAATAGTCACATCATTTAGTGACTATTCAACTCAGGGATTATTTAGTGACTATTCAACTCAGGGATTTGTTATTACACATTATAGTAAATAATGAAAATGCCTTGCTATCACATAGTGAAGAAAAAGATTTCACCCTGCAAAGCCTTTATGAATACTTCTATTAAGAGAACAAACAATCCATGTCATTGCCTTAGTTTTATTACTAAGCCAAAAAATGTATGGGTAAGTGAAACTAATAATTCAGAGATAAGTCTTTCTCTGATTCAGGAGAAAAATGTCCCACATCTTGCTTGAAAATTTTCTCAGAGATAAAAGTGGCATGCTACATTTTGCTTTCTTGCAGGCCTGAGGGGAATGCCTCCAATCCAGTGGTGCTTGTTGGGTGCAGTTCACTCATTCTGAAGTCAGTTCCTCTGCAGGACACAGTTCAGTAGACAGAGTTGAAGGTAAAGGCCTAGGTGTGCAGGTTTCCAAAAGAGGTGCTATAGACCCTCCGAAGAGCCCGTGCCTGGACTGACAAAATTTAAACTGTGCAAATACATGTAAGTCATAACTATCTTGATATGAGGCCAAGGTGGGTGGATCACCTGAGGCCAGGAGTTCAAGACCAGCCTGACCAACATGGAGAAACCTCATCTCCACTAAAAATGCAAAATTAGCCAGGCATGGTGGCACATGCCTGTAATGCCAGCTACTCGAGAGGCAGGAGAATTGCTTGAATCTGGGAGCCGGAGGTTGCAGTGACCCAAGATTGCACCATTGCACTCCAGCCTGGGTGACAAGAGAAAAACTCTGTCTCAAAAAAATAAAAAATAATAAATAAAAATAAATACAAGAATAAACAACCAAGAGGAGCTTCTGGAATTCACATACACAGGGAATTTTTTTCACATTTGTAGGTGTCAAATACAAGTAACAAAAGAAAAAGTCAGCTTCCCACATTTCTTTTACATTTCAGTTCATTGTAACTATCCCATATTTTATAGATAAAATCTTAAATAGACCTACAATAAGTGTAGCATATCTCATTCATTATAAGAAACAAAAGATAACCCAGTTAAAAGCCGAACAAAGGACATGAATAGATATTTCTCCAAAGAACACATAGAAATGGCCAATGGGAATAGGAAAAGATGTTTAATTTCACTAATCACCAGGGAGATGCAAATAAAAAACCACAATGAGATTTCCCTTCACACCTGTCAAGATGATCATTATAAAGAAAAAGAGAGGACAAGTGTTGCTGAGCCTGTGGAGAGGCTGGAGCCTTGCACACTTTCAGTGGTGTTCAGCGATCTCGGGTGTCGATTTTTCTGGCCAGAAACCCCGGCGGTTGTGGTGCCTTTGCCTGAGTTCTTGTCCCACGTCCAGGAAGAATGAGGCATACAGACAAGTAAAGTGTGAAGAAGAAGCGTTCTATTAAGTGTTAGAACAGCTCAGAGGGGTGGGTAGTTCCTCTCTGCAGGCAGGTCATCCAGTGGAATGTTCAGCTCTTTGAAGTGGCCCTGGAGAGGGTAGCTCCTCTCTGCAGGCAGATCGCTTGGACATTTCTGCAGGTCTCTGAAGCTCGCAGCAGAAAGAGTAGCTCCTCTCTGCTGGCAGGTTGTCTCTGCAGCTCTCAGTGGAGAGGGCATTCCTCTCTGCAGCTGGCTGTCCCATCGTCTCCAGCTGTCAGCAGAGAGAGATTCTTCTCTGCAGCTGGTCATCCAGTCCTCTCTCTGCCCTCCTCACCTTCTGGTCATCCTCTGCCCTGGGCTCTGAGCCCAGGGATTTTTATGGACCTCACAGGGGAGGAAAGGCCTGCCAGTTGGTCCATGGGTGACCATGGGCAGGCCTGGAAGAGGCACCAGGAGTCCCCACTCCAGTCTGCAGTCTGCTGGACTGGTAGCCTGGCCCTCCCTGGCCTGAAGGCGAGCCTTATTGGTGACCCACCGCTTCTGCCCAGGAATTAATCTGCCTGCCACTGCCATTCATGGCCCCAGGGCTCGGCTCCCACCCAGCTCTGAGATTGGAGTGGGCACCGGGAGCAGAGAGAGGGCAGGCAGCAGGAACAGACACCTCTGAGCCCGCAGCGATGGGGGGAAATGGGTAGGGCCTTCCCGGGCCCCCAAGGGTGCAGGCTGCAGCGATGCCCAGGTCCTGAGCCTTATGCCACTCACTGGGCAGGCAGCCACAGGGGAGCTCCCTCCTGCCCTGCCAACTCAGAAGGGGTAGGATTCCTCCCTGTCCCTGGCACCTGCTTGCTCCACGGAGTGGGAGGCCCAGGTCTGCACCCACCCAGAAGGGTAGATCCTACCTGCTCCTGGCCCCTCCAAAAGCACAAAGAGGCTCGGATCTACAGCCGCAGTTTAGGCAGCTGTAGTAGCCCTGCCCAGGAGGGTGGGTCTCCCACCAGCTGCACGGAGTCTGTAGCCCCAGCCACGCCTCCCTGCAGCAGCCGGCGTGATGACGGCAGCCACTGCCAGTGAGAATGGGAAAATGATGCCGCCACTACAGGAAACAGTATGGGGGTCTCTCAAAAAGTAAAAATGGAACTACCCTATGATCCGACAATCCCATTTATGGGAATAGACCCAAAATAATTAAAATCAGGGTCTCAAAGAGACACATGCACTCCCATGTGTATTGCAGCATTGTGCACAACAGCCAAGATAAGGAAGCTGTCCAAATGTTTGCTGACTGATAAATGGATAAAGAAAATGTGGTATATCCATACCATGGGACATTATTCAGTCTCAACAAGAAATCCTGCCATTTTCAACAACAAGGCTAGGCCTAAAATACATGATGCCAAAATAAATATCAGCCACAGAAGGACAAACACTGCCTGATTCCTCTACAGGAGGCTTCTGGAATAGTCAGAGGAGGGGATAGCAGGCCAGTGTTTAGTGGGACCTGGGGAAAGGGGTGTGGGGAGTTACTATCCAATGGGCATAAAGTTACAGTTAAGTGAGATGCATCGGTTCCAGAGACCTGCTGTACAGTGCAGTGCCCAGAACTAACACGGTTTTGTGTACTTCCAGTTAGTGTTAACAGGGTGGATCTCACATTAAACAAACAAAAACCAATGAGACACAAGACAACTCTTAGAGGCAATAAGTATGTGTATTGCCTGGTTGTGGTGACAGTGACAGAAGTGTATACATAGGTCCAGACTGGCCAGATTGTATACATTAATGATGTGCGGTTGTTATATACTAACCATATCTCACCAAAGCTGGGGGTAAAAAAAAAAAAACAACATAGACTAAAGATATATTATGTTTTTACTTCAAACCCCAGGATTAAGACTTATATGCCTTGATATCACATAGTGAAAAAGATTTAGCCCTGCAAAGGTGCAAAGGCTTTATTAACACCACTACTAAAAGAGCAAGTAATTTCCTTAGTTTTATTACTAAGCCAAAAATATATAATTAAGTGAAACTAATAATTTAGAGGTAACTCTTTCTCTAATTCAGGAGAAAAATGCCTCACACTTTGCCTAAAAGATTTCTCAGAAATAAAAAGTGGCTTATGGCATTTTACTTTGGCTGATGGTGGTGGTTGTTCTCGATGTCCCGTCAACTCTCTGTGCATCGAGTTGGTAACTTTCAGTGAAGTGATTATTCTTCAGTCTGCAACAATTCATGAAACATGAAAAGTTTATTATTTTCAACCCAATTCAGAATATAAGTCACAGCTTCCAGTTAGATAAGCCATTTTCCTTACCTGAACATGAAACAGAAATATTGAGAAAATTTTAATCAAGTTAAAACACCAATGATTAGACAAATGCTTTTGGGAAATTAAGAAATGGGGCTTGGAATGGTCTTTGTATCCCATTGATTCTGTTATAAGAATAGTCCCAGGAAATCTTTTAAAAAAATTTAATTGAAGTGTAAACTTTGGAGAGTTCTAGAATATGAAAACAACCACAAACTACCTAGCAAAAGCTAAATTTAAATGAAGAAAGGAATAATTATTATGAGCTCTCCTGGCCCTGCTCAAACTGTTGTCTCTACAACAGTTCTCCAGAAAGTGAAACCCGAAAACCCAACACTGGGATTGGCCACTTAGAAAATCTATTTCCAGCTGTGCATCCTCAGCTGTGTTCCTCCTCCCCTCCTCCCCAAGGCAGAGCAGCCATACCATGCCTCAAAATACCACATGGACCCCCAAAACATGCACATTGATCATGTAGCCATAAACATCAATAGCAAAAAAAAAAAAAAAAAATAGCCAGATAAATTGGATTTACTTTTTTTCTGAGACCCCTGGTGGCAACTGGAGGAATGAAGACTGCTCAGTACTGAGCACACCTGCATCCCGGGCTACTCTAGGCCTCTTCAGTTCTCATCTCATTCCGTGCGTCCTCACAACCTCCAGGGAGGTGGGGCCTGCCAGGAAACGGAGGCACCAGTGAGTGAGGCAACCTGTCCAAGGATACACCCCCGGGAAACAGACCAGAGATCCATGGCCAGGTCCTCACTCTCTAGGCACACCAAACACACAAGCAAAGCTGGACACTCCTTAAGGTCGTGCACCTGTTTGGAGGCATGGCCAGCTTCTAGGAGAGCTTCCCTGAATGGATCCGACGCAGCCACACGCGGGCTGCTGTGAGCTCAGTGACTGAGGACCCTGGCCTCAATCACACGGGGCAGCCTGGAGGAACAGCCCAGCCCTCGGGGTGCTCCGCTGCCTGGGCTCCATTCCCCACCTAGTCCCCTCCACCTAAACTGTCCTCCCTGAGGACCCACGCCCCACACTGCCTAAACCCAGCACAGGCTTCCAGTCCCAACCCAGCGCCCTCTCAGCAAGCTCAATACCACGTGCTAATTCTCTGTGGCTTTGGTTACATCATTCTTGTTTTGTTTGTTGTTTGTTTTCCTTTTAACCATGATTCTGTTTGTTTCTCTGCTGGCTCTTCCCTGCCACCTAGATGTGAAGGAGGAGAGGTTTTCAGTTGTCTGTCCTAGGCTTTCTTCCATTCTCCTTTGCACACTTACCCTGGATAATTAGACCCTTTGTCATGTGTTCATCTACATCAGGCCCTCGGCTTCCCACCACACCTCAGTTTCCAGTGCTCTTTAGTGCAGCTGACCCCCATGCCCATGGAGTCCACAACACTCCCTCTCCACGTGGACCAGCTGTGGACACTTCTAAAGCCAGGTTCAGAGATTTCCCACCCACGCCTCCTCTGGCTTTAGTATTCCCAGCCTTTTATAAACCATCACGTGTCCCCAGTTGCTCTAGCTAAACCCTGAGCAACCGACCTGGGCCGTCTCTCCTTCTCCAGGTCTCCTAACTCCGCTAGATGGGGCCCTGGACTCCATCCCGCACTAAGATGTGCTTCCCCTCTCCCCTGTCTGGATTAGGGGTTTTCCTACGTCCACATTGGTTCTCCTTCAGTCTGCTCATCAGTCAGAACGGCCTTTCATACAAAGTAAGTGAATCCGATCCTTTAACTCACAAGCATCCAGTCCTCAGCAGCTTCCTCTTTCAAGCAGAGTAAAGCTCAAAATGCTGAATGCAACGTGGCCCCTAGGCCCTCAGACCCCTGTGTTCACCTCCTCAGTAGTAGTTATTCCACCTGACACAGGTTCTGTCCCTGCAGGGCTGTAGAAAGCCTCGATTCCTCCCCATGGGAGCTTCCATGTTCCCTTGTGGAGTCGTGACTCTGAATCCTCCTCTGAAACCCCATCTAATGCTGTCCTCGGGGCAGCCTCACAAGCATCCCAGCCCCCTTCCTCCCAAGGATTATCTGTAGCGTCCCCCAAGCACCCTGTGGTTCCCAGTGAGGTGGTTTCCACACCTACAACTATTTAGCTATTTGTAATCACCTGGCTGAGGCTTGCCTGTGTGGAAAGGTTGCAGACCAGGTGCACCTTCTCAGCTCACAGCCCCACACCTGGCCCACGGCGGGCACACTCACTGCGTGTTTGCTGAATGGCTGATTCAAATCCAGCACATTCTCAGTAGCACAGACTTAAGTTAAAGCAATTTGAACATCAAATGAAATATAACAAGAATGTTCTTAGATGATGACAGAGCAGGAGCACCATCATCTTGGACAAACACCACCATTTTAAATTCCAGCTCTCTTTCTAACCTCATGCATTTCAAGAAAATTAATTCTCTTCTGACAACAAGAAGCCAGAAAAAGCAGACAGTAAAACACATAAAACAGCTCGGGCACAGAAGGAAGGGAGAAGTCTCTTGGGTAATCACCAAACTTCATATTTACACAATGGGCCCCAGTGAGACAGTGGGCCCTAATAAGCACATTCCTTTCCTTTTAGGTGCATGAAGATAGGGAAGCTAAAGGCAGACTGAGGAGTACGCCTGCAGCTGCAGGAAGATGTGTGGGAACAGACACAGAAACTCTTTCTCCCTAATAAGCAAGACAAAGAGATACAGACTAAAAGTTGGCCTAGGTGGTCTGGGAATGGGGTGAGAGCTGATAAAAACTCTGCTCTATACAGATAGCACACCTGGTCCTAACTGAACCATCAGGCCCTAGGAGAATAAGGTACCCCCTCCTCACGAGTCCCTGAACCCTTAAATACCCTTAGTGTGTAAGAGAAAAGGCTCCTGACCTAACTCGGCCAGAAACCTCTCTCAGGTTTATTCTCTAAAATAAACCTTTGACTGTTGAGCCACTTTTCATGTCGCTTTCTTCCTTCTTCAACTCTTACAGATGAGAAAGGTAATTAATCAGAAACACAATTGTGTCTTTCAAGGATCAGTGAGGCAGAACTAAAGCCAATGTTAAAAGCCAAGAAGCACATTTCTGACACTTAAAACATAGCAAAAGGGTAATTAATGCACAGAAAAAACGAAAAGAGCCAAGAGAGGCCAAAGCACATGAAATAGAAATGAGTGCCACAGGGAGAAAGATTAAAACCAAATTGCAAATGTTCTGCTTACACACTGAAATGAGGCTTCTATTAGGGACACTGAAAAAGAGCTTTTGAAGAAGTGTATTCTGGGATGGCTGCTTTTAAAAGGATGACCTCTTAAAGAAATAAATCCAAAAAGCCAAGTTCCCTAGCAACCCGTTAAATTACAGATGCAAAGTAGGTACAATTGTTTCAGGGAATGAGACAGGTTTATCCAATATCAAGATTGCTATGAATATGTGTGTTTGTGGGTGTCACAGATATGTATATATAATAGATATTACTGAGAAGTTTGTCTCTTGTAGATCAATTTGATCATTTTAAACTGCATGTACTTCTGTTATTGGTTTAATTTAGTGTGCAAATAACTAGGTATATAATATAAAGATTAAATATTTTGATATTAAAATAATTTTTAAATTTCATAGCATCATTCCTCTGAATAATGCAAATAACTTAAAAATGTGTACCTGACTTGTTAACAGAATATTTGTGAAATGAGCAATTGAAATCTGAAAATTATTATCTAATGAAATTGACTGAGACCTGATAGAATTACCTGATTAATGTCTGATGATCAAGTAACTATTCTGTCTTCATTCATTCTTCTTCAATACATGTACACAAAATCATGCTATGCATCTATAACAGAGCATTTCTAAAATCTCATTTTGTTTTCTACAGGGAGGCTGATATGGTTTGGCTGTGTCCCCAGCCAAATCTGATCTTAAATTGTAACTCCTATAATTCCCAGGTGGGAGGGACCCAGTAGGAGATAATTGAATCATGGGGGCGGTTTCCCCCATACTGCTCTCGTGGTAGTGAGTAAGTCTCAGGAGAGCTGATGGTTTTATAAGGGGAAACCCCTTTTGCTTGGCTCTCAGTCTTTCTTGCCTGACACCATTTAAGATGTCGCTTGCTCTTCTGCCATGATTGTCAGGCCTCCGTAGCCAAGTGGAACTATGAATTCAGTAAACCTCCTTTTCTTAACAAATTACCCAGTCTCAGGTATGCCTTTATCAGCAGTGTGAGAGTGGACTAATACAGAGGCAGAGAAAATATTCAAGATATGGGTTGGTCAGGGCCAGTTGTAGAAGAGAGGACACCCAGGGACATTTTATTTGGAAAATTGTCTTAGACAAATTTTAAGTTCAAGGTAAAAAAAAAAAAAATAGCAGAGGCACGTTCCATTCTTTTTGCATAATATGAGGATTTGTAGATGCCAGGTGAGCAGTTCCAGTTACGTGGTCATATGGTGGCTCTGGGCTACCCAGGAGTGGCTGAGGGCTACTTTTGAGGGTGTGTGATTCTCCACACCAAGTTGCTTGTCTTCTCCCATGGGCACTTTCCCTAAGCTCCACTGGCACCTTTTCCCCCAGTGAGACGCTGAGACAGCAGTGTCTAGGGGTCGTGCAGCCCAGGTGGCAGGACCCTCTCCACTTGGGACCTGCTCATGCTGCTCAAAAGACCATAGTGTCCATTGTGGCTTCCACTCCTGGGACTGAGGAATGAAAAACACGTGTCTCTCTAACACAGTGGTACTATCAAGCTCCTGCATCAGAAACTCATTTGACACAGAACCTAAGATTGTGATATTATACACTTTTTTAAATACAAAGATTCTTGATACATCATTAGAATGAATTTTGATCTTGCACTCACAGCCATTTGTAAGTACTGCTGTATATCCTGAAATTTATGAAGGCAAGCTGTATAGGATATATATATATATATATATGTAAACGTCCTACAGCCCTCCGATTTTATTTAAAAAAGGCTTGTATTAGACAGCACAGCTATCATGTTCAACCTTGGACTTGCATGCTGTAGGTTTTTTAGGAGCTGACCTCCTCCCCTTGCTTGCAGTTTGCCTTTGGTCCTCTTGAATCCCTTCTCTAGGGCAAGCTTGCTTTTGCTGTGGTTTGGGTATTTGTCCTCACCGTATCTCATGTCGAATTGTAATCCCCAGTGCTGGAGGTAGGGCCTGGTGGGAGGCATTTAGATCATGGGGGTGGATCCCTCATGGCTTGGCACTGTCTTCATGATAGTGAGTTCTCTTGAGATCTGGTCATTTAAATGTGTGTGTCACCTCCCCACCATCCCTGTCACTTCTACTCCTGCCATGTGACTTGCCTGCTTCCACTTCACCTTCCACCATGATTGGAAGCTTCCTGTGGCCTCCTAGAAGTCAAGTACACGCCAGCACCAAGCTTCCTTTACAGCCTGGGGAATCGCGAGCCAATGAAACCTCTTTTCTTTATACATTGCCCAGTCTCAGATGTTTCTTTATAGTGATGCAAGAACGGCCTAACACAAAGCTTCTTCCCACAACAGGCCTTGGCTGTTCAGAATATTTGTAGATGGTGAAGATGATGTCTTAAGCTATGCTTCAGTGATTTTATTAAGGAAAGAATACTTCTCACTGGAAGTTTTTGCTTGTTTGTTTTTCCTAGATGTGTTCTAATGTCTGAGTAAAGACACTGAATTGTCATAAACATAAAAATGGGTTCCTTCATGAATATCAGTATGTGTTTCAGTGTGAATGTGAGTGTGTGACTGCAGGCTACGTCGACTAAGACACCTACAACACAACAGCACTGAGCAAGGCTTTAGCAAAACACCTTCGCTAGACCTCCATTTTCATCAGAGAAGGATGAATGGTTTGATTAAATTTTTGCCTTCTGCATAATTTTAAAGTGTTTTAATAATCTTGATTACTAAATTAATGAAATGAAGTAGAGGTAATAAGATCCTTATTCTAGCATACATATTGGACTGTAAAATTTTAGAAGAACAGCTTGGAAACTTTACTTTTCTGGCATCAAGATAGAGTTTAAAACTTTCTTGGCATATGTATCTTATGAAATGAGAGCCCTCAGACCAAATTATTCTGTTCTAATAATAAAAAAGAGTCATTTTAACCCCCAGATATGTTGAGTCTCCATAATGAAGGTGTTCTATTTGTAACTGTTAATCAACTTAATTCTGCCCAGAAATTATGAGACTGCTTTGCAATTTTCTGCTACTCATGCATCTCCACTGCCTTGTGATCATGAAGGAAAGGGCTCATCTTCTGCCTTTGTGTCCCCAGCACACCATGCCCCACAGACATCTCTACTGCCTTGTGATTGTGAAGGAAAGGGCTCACCTTCTGCCTTAGTGTCCCCAGCACGTCATGCTCCACGGAGGCTGCTTTAATGAATTATTCACTGAATGATCACAACACCTTTTATTTTGACAGGTTCTCAACCCCATTGCCAGAAACTGTTGCACAGAAGGAGGATAAATGAGGCCCTGAACAAGCGTTTTCCAGGAAAGCAAGTGGCTTGGGTCAAGCACTATGTAAATCAAACTTCACCTTAAGGACTTCTGAAGAATCATTCTGAATGCTTAAGCCATCCAGCATGCTTTGCAGAAAACAAATATAAACCCAGAATCTCCAGAATTTAATTTTCTATGCTGTATTTCCATTTAAGAAATCTTAACAGTAAACTGTGAGGCAATGATATGCCCACGGATTGTTAGGTATGCATTATAAAATGAGCGTCAGTTGTGATGTAGATACATTTTCAACCAACAAAATTCATTCAATTACTAAAGTTTGCATCCCCTTTAAGGAGACAATTTCATCTAAGTCTGTACACTTGATTATTTATTGGACAGACAGGAATTAAATCTTATGAAAAATCTATCTGCCAGACAATGGGAATAAGCTTATTGGATGTAACATGTTCCATGCCCCAAAGAAGCCATGGTAGATGTAGGGGCAGATCACCACAGTAGGGATGCTGTAGGTGCAGTAGAAGAGGTGGTGGACGGAGCACAGGGGAAGGCTCCCACCCAGCCTGGCAGGTGAGTGCCTAGAGATGTCTGTGGAGCATGGTGTGCTGGGGACACTAAGGCTGGGGACACTAAGGGCCAGGGAAGGATTGTTAGATGGGACAACTAAGTGGAGTATTAAAGGATGGGTCTGAGTGGAGGGTGAGGGATACAGGTGTGCTGAGGAGAGTCCACAGGGTGAGATGTACATGGAAAGCACTGGGCACCATAACCCTGGCAGGTGTATGACAGGTTAGGCAGCCAGGGAAGGAGGCGGGAGGAAGTGGCCCCAGTGTGGAGCCTGGATGAGCCCTGTTAGAGAGTATAGCCCACACCCTGTGGCAGCACGGAGAGGGGAGGGACTCCACAGCAGGTCACTCTGCCTCTGTGAGTTGGAGCATCTGTGGGTATTAGCTCATTCCACAGTCTGCCTTAGTGTGGCTGTGGGAAGTCTGAGCTTCACTGGCTTACTTCCTCCATACGATTGACTTGTTTAGCCAGACGTCCTTAGAATCTCTCTACTACATTTAAAATTCAGTCGATTGACTAGGATAGCTCAGTGGTAATTGATCCAAATCATTGTTTCCCCTTAAAGCAGACTCTGTACTGTAAACCTACTGATGCAATCTTCCATTTTTGAGGAATGTCATTTCTGTGAAAACTTATTTTGTTCTTTTTCAAGAATATTTGCTTCAATGGGTGATATGGTTTAGCTATGTCCCCAGCCAAATCTCATCTTGAATTGTAGTTCCCATAATCCCCACATGTCATTGGAGGCACCTGGTGGAAGGTAATTGAATCACAGGGGCAGTTTCCCCCATGCTATTCTCATGATAGTGAGTGAGTTCTCAGGAGATCTGATGGTTATATAACTGTCTGGCATTTCCCTTGCTCGCACTCATTCTCTCTTCTGCGACCCTGTGAAGAGATGGCTTCCGCCTTGATTGTAAGTTTCCTGAGGTCTCCCTGGCCATACAGAACTGTGAGTCAATTAAACTTCCTTTCTTTATAAATCTCCCAGTCTTGTGCAGTTCTTTATAGCAGTGTGAGAATGGACCGATACAACCTGCTTCATTCTCACATCTAACATCCTTTCTCTTTTCCATTTAATATTTCTCCATTTTTTCACACTCTCTCTCATGTCCTGATTGCATTTTGAGCAGTGTCTAAGACCACATCTTCTGCTTCCAATGGGATTTTCATTTGGTTGGGCTTTTCTCTCCTGTGTCTTTCTTGAGTATTGCAGCTCATTTTGCATCTCATTTTGCACCTTGTTCTTTCACCTTACAGTGATTTTCACAATACCAGTGGGAGGCAGTCACCGAGGCTGCCCCCCTCTATTCTGGGCCTGGTGCAGAATGCAGAGACAGTGGCATTCTGAGTGTTTCCAGTCCAGGTATTAAGGAGGCCTGGCAGCTGTGCTTCCCTTCCTGGAAAACACATTCCCATCTATGGTATTGTCTAAGCTCAAATTCCTTGAAATGAAGTGTTGTAAGAACAGGTGTTAAAAGATTCAGCTCTTCTAGCAGTGTTTTAAACTGTTTTCAAAAGGAAGAAAAAAATGCATTTACCTATGATAAGATTTTGCCTCTTGAGTTCATTTCAAATTTTAAAATATCAGAGTCAAAGACGGTAAGAAAATTCGCATGTATTTACACCAACAATTGCAAGTCCCAGAAAGAATTGTATGCCAGATTAGGTCTTCACAACAGATTGTTTTAAACTATTTTCTTTACCCTAACACCTGAGGAATTTGGACTTTTACCAGCAATTTTGACTCACACTTGCAGAAATGCTTAGAGGCAGAGTAAGGGCAGTGTGGGCGGGGAACGGGACAGGGTCACCTCTCGGAGTATGTAGGGACTCTGGGATGCTGGCACCCCTCCTCCCTTATCTACCTGACAAGCCACATTACTTTCACTCAATTCCGACTCTGAAATCCAAAGTCCTAGGCCAGGTCCTTTCAGTCGCCACCTTCTCTGTGTCGATTATGTGTGAAATAAGTCACTCTACGGAATTTCCACTGTGTCAGAGGTCACAGGAGAAGAACCATCACCCCCTCAGGTCAAGAACAGGTTAACTGTTCCAGGATCCTGATGGCTTCCATTTAATTCTTATTTAATCAGAGATTTGCAAAACAGAAACAGGAAGTATTTTAAATTAATTTACGAAGAGCTCTGGTTCTCCGCATCAGAAGGACAATATGACCTATGTGAACGCAAAATAGCTGAGACAGGTCTCAGTCAATTTAGGAAGTTCTTTTAAAAAAGACTAGTGGGAGTTCAGGTGGAGGGTATAAACACTGTGAGGTTAGTTAACCAGAAGCTTCGTAAACTTGAGTGTGTTCAGAAGTACACTTAGTGAGGATAAAATAGGCTATGCTGCAGTAATAAATCAACTGGACACTTCAGTGACTCAATGCAACAAAAGGTTTTTTTCTGGTTCACTTCATAGTGAGATGCATCTCACTGGCATCTCTCTTTAGTGACTCTTTTCCAAGTAGTGACTTGGGGATCTTTCATGTTCTTGTCATGGAGCTTCAGAGCAGATGTTGAGGGAGATATATATATATATATATATATATATATATATATATATATATATATATTTTTTTTTTTTTTTTTTTTTTTTGAGGGGGAGTCTTGCTCTGTCGCCCAGGCTGGAGTACACTGGTGTGATCTCGGCTCACTGCAACCTCCGACTCCCAGGTTTATGCCATTCTCCTGCCTTAGGCTCCTGAGTAACTGGGATTACAGGTGCCCGCCACCACACCCGGCTAATTTTAGTATTTTTAGTAGAAATAGGGTTTCACCATGTTGGCCAGGCTGGTCTTGAACTCCTGACCTCAGGTGATCCGCCTGCCTCGGCCTCCCAAAGTGCTGGGGTTACAAGCGTGAGCCACCACACTTGGCCGTTGAGGGATATTTTTAAGGGCAAGGCCTTGAAGTCCATTGGCCTTAACTCACTCACACTGAACCCTGATCTAACTGCAAGGGAGACTGGGGAGTGCGGGCTTCTCGCATCCCCAGGGACAGACATTACCCACCACCCCAGGAGTATCCGGGTAGGTGGGTATCTTTTTAAGTTTGACATATCCAGATACCTATATATTTTTCCCTTTTACTGCATAACAAATTACTGCAAATTTAGTGTTTACAACAACACATTTATTAGTTTCCAGCTTCTCTGGGTCAGGAGGCTGAATGTAAGCTGCTGGGTCCTCCTGGGTCTCACTGGGCTGAAGTCAAGGAGCAGGCTCGAGCGTCCCTCCCATCTGAGGCTCACGGTCCTCTTACAGGCTCACTGGCATCAGCAGAGCCATTGCCTGTGGCTGTAGGGCTGAGTTCCCATGTCCTTGACAGCTTTTGGCTACCTACCGCCCCCAGCTCCTGGAGGCCAACCTCAAGTCCCTGCCGTGTGGCCTCCACAGCAGGTCCCTGTGAGGCTGGTGGTCTCTTCAAGCCCAGCAAAGAACTCTCATTGCAGCCTGCAGTGTAACCATGGGAGCCATAGACCGTCATGGTCACAGCCCCCACCTGCACTCAGGGCGAGGACCACACAGGGTGTTTAAGTGAGGGCTCGTGCCTTGGAGGCCCTCTCAGAATTCCACCTACCTTGCTTACCTTCACAAATATCAGCTGCATCTCAAGGGCCAATAAGAGGTCTGCAGAGAAGCCACGAGCCAAAGAAAACTCCTTGGAACTTCTCTGCTCTTGACAAAGTCCTTAAGCGGTTGCAATAAAAACCCCATTGGCCACTCAAGACTCTTTCTGTTTTTGATATCTTTCCGTGGAGTCATCCATTCATTCAGCTGAGTGCTTGCCATGTGCTAGACACTGAGATGACAGCAGGGAACACGGCTGGTCAAGTCTCTAGGGAAAATTCTCCATTCACACCCCACTCACTGTGGAAACTTCCCATTCGCCTATGCTGACACACACGGTGCACAGGACTATGTGTGAATAATCGAATAAACCAGACCTGCATGTTCTCTTACAATATCCAGGAATCCTTCAAGTTAAATGACATTTTATCTTAATCATTCAGGTGATAGGAATACTACATGTTTAAATTCCTTTTGTTTGTGTTACTGCAGTACATGATCACAGCCACACCCATTGAACTGGGCATATTCACCATGCAGAAGATCTTCAAAGGAACAGGTCCTGTTGGGGAACTGAAATCCAAAGACAACCATATTTTAAGTAACACATTGGTGAAAAGACTTACATACCATGGGAAAAACATCTCAAGCTTAATCACCTGTATTTAATTTACAACAGAAATAGGACTGCTCTCACATAGTTTCTAAAGCTTATTAAGTCCCTCAGAGAAGTATTAAATTACAGAGAGACAGTTTAGCCTCCCTGCCTTGGAAGTTCCATTTAGGTATTAACAGGGAATTAGAAATCTTATGAAGAGAGGTCTGCAATCATTGTGAGTGCTGCAATCTACACCTACCAAGGTGGAGAACAATATCACACAGGGTTCAAGTCTATGGAGTACTTCAGTCAGAGTAAGTGCTACCTTTGGCATTATTTTGGATCTTATTGAAATTCCAGATATAATATCACTCTACTGAGGTTCTTATACAGGAAGAGAAATTGAAGTTTGCAAGTGTAATCTTTGCAGTGGAGCCCTGTAATGGATCTGTGGATCTGTTTTAAGCCAGAGCTTATTCTGTGTGTCAATCATAAGATAATAGACCCATTAAATGTAACCATGTAAATATCCTCATTTCATTCCCACTACAAAACAAAAAGTGCCTGTGTTGCTCCTGCCTCCCACGTTTTTATTGGCCTTCAGATTGGTGTGTCTCCTTTCTGTTTCCTTTCTTTGCTTGTTTAAATTCTGATTTTCATTCATTTATCTACTTAGGCATATATAAGTTCTGAGTATATTTCGTTTTGGGTTAGACTATGAATTTTTTAGGGGAAATTAATCATGTTTTACTAGGGTTTATATCTAGTAGAATAACACATAAAGTGCCCTGCACATAGACCATTAATAAATGCTTGAGAGTAAGTGAATAAACCCATGAATGAGTATCTTAGTCTTGTAACATAAGTACCAAATATTCCTTAGCAGGAAAAGTCAACAGCACTCTCTCAACTATGAATTAACCCAGTCGTGGGGAAGTAAATGTAATGTTTGGTCAGTAATGTGACCTGACACTTAACATCTCTTAAACAGCAGGTCCAGTGTCTAGAATCAGCTCTAATGGCAACAGATTGATGGCACCCTTGCATATTTACCCATTTTTAAGGTTTTTGGTTTTTTTTAGACAGCTAATTGTTTCCTTAGATCTATAATCTTTAATTTATATTCCTGGTTTTGGGGTGGAACTGTATTTTGTGGTCATTTAATGGATCCCATTAAGAGGAGGTTTCAGATTCCATTACCTTTCTTTAGCTCAGTTGAATTATCTATCATTTTTATTGTTTATTGTATATTGTTTATGTTTGAATGTTGAATACTAATCTGCCAGAAGGAGATTTTTTAAAAATTTCTCATTACGTTGAAAGCAGTCATTTAATTTCATTGTGCCCTAGTTTTATAATTATAATTGCAAGATCCTTGTGAAGAGCATAAGAAGCAAAAGTCACTATTCAATTGAACTCAAAGAAAACACAACATTTTATTCACAGAAGTGTCTTTACATGTATAATTATCCAAAGGTCTACCTGAAGCTCTTTCTACCCTCATCCAGGCTCTTTTGCCCTAAACTCAACCTGCATCTGAATCTTCTGGATATTAGCACAGAGGACCCTGGGCCCCACCCCGAGTGGCAGATTCCGTAAGTCTGTAGTGCGATCCTACAGTCTGCTGCTCTACCACGTTCCTGGGAGATGGTGATGCTGCTGGTCCAGGGACCACACTCTGAAAACCACTGCCCAAAATTCACTTGAACTTCGCATCTTGGCTCAATTTTCACATCTTCAAAAAAGACTAGTTTTATTCCCAGGTATATTAGTCTATTTTCACACTACTGATAAAGACCTACCTGAGCCTGGGCAATTTACAAAAGAAAGAGGTTTAATGGACTCAGATTTTCATGTGGCTAGGGAGGCAATCATGACAGAAGGCAAAAGGCACATCTCACATGGTGGCAGATAAGAGAAGAGAATGAGAGCCAAGCTAAAGGGGTTCCCCTTATAAAACCATCAGATCTCATGAGACTTACTAACTACCATCAGAACAGTATGAGGGAAACTGCCCCCATGATTCAATTATCTCCTGCTGTGTGCCTCCCACAACATGAGGGAATTATGGGAGCTACAATTCAAGACGAGATTTGGGTGGGGACACAGTCAAATCGTATGACCAGAGAAAGTCAGGATTACCTGAAGGATTCTTTCAAGGTCATTTTTTTTCCCTCACAGTGCCATACTTTGCCAATACACATTTGAAGCAATATCTTATTAACATCTATTTCTACTGCAATAAACTCTAAGATCAGCAGCTGGTCCGGAACTAGTTGGCTCAGAGGTGCATCCCGATGCTTCACACACACACAATAATTGTTGTACATTTCACTTTTGACAATGTCTTAGTTCTATTCAGTTGTTTTTTAAAGTAAATAATCCTGCAATAAACATGTTTTCTTTTGTATTTTAATTTTGTTTTATTTTATGGTATTGAATCCCATTCTTTTTTATGGTATGTGAAATACTTTATGAAAAGAAACATGATTTCTCCTAATCCCAATCCCAAACATTGGTAATGATGTGATTGACATATTACACTTTTATTTTACTGTGCATATTCTCAAACATATTTAGAAGTATCACATCACATTTCAAAATCTGTTTTGTAGGTGCTTTTTTCATTTAAAATAACTTGGATATCTTTCCATATCAATGCCTACATATCTATTGTAGGCTGTATGACAAATAGATACCAAGTGATTGGGCAATGTTCTTGTAAAGTATTTCTCAGTCACTTTAATAAAGATCATTTGTGTTGTTTCCACAGTTCTGCTGTGATAAGTTAAACATTTTTCCATATGCTTGTTAGTTATTTACAACATTTTTTTCTGTGAATTGTCCTTTCATTTTCAAAGTTTTTGTATTATTATATTACCATTTTATCACAAAAGTAGTTAACAATAATACGTAGTTTTAAACAGAAGGAGGATATTTAATGTTCCCAATACAAAAAAAAAAAAGACAATAAATGTTTGAGATGATGGATATTCTAATTTCTCTGATCTGATTGCTTTATATGATATGTATCACAACATCAGTACATACCCCATAAATATGTACAATCATCATGTGTCAATTTTAAAAGAAAGGATCGTTTAAAGAGGTCCATTATCCAGCTTCAATAGCTCATTTTGTTAACCTCGTTCCATTCATAACCTCATACACGTGACTCTGATATGTATCAAAACAGCTCCCAGACATAGTACCCCTTTATAAAAACTACAGAATGTTTCTTAAATGGATTATAACATTTTAAATCATAACCATAATAAAATTTTAAAATTGTTTAATAAGCTTATTTTAGAAAATATTTACATTTACAGGAAAAAAAATGTGAAGATAGTACAGAGAGCCCTTGCTATCCCACATCCAATTTCCCCTTTTATTAAGTCTTGGTGATTGTGGTAGATCTGTCACAACTAGTGAACTAACACTGACACAGTTTTGTTAAATCAAGTCCATTCTTTATTCTGGTTCCTTAGTTTTTGCCCAATATCCTTTCTGTGTTCCAGAATCCCACCCAGGACACTTTATGTTTAACATTCCTGTTCCGTGGGGCTCCCGTGGTGTGGGAGTTTCATAGACATTCCTCATTTTTGATGAGCTTGACATCTTGGGAACTGGTCAGAATGTCTGTCAATCTGGACTTGTCTGATGTGGTTCTCATGATTAGGTTGGGTTTCTGGGCTTCTCAGGAGGAAAGCCACAAAGCATCCACCCCTGCAGGTCATAGCAGAGCTCCACACCATCAGCAGGATGGTCACTGGTAATGTCAGCTTCCATCACCTCATTTTTTTCTCAAGTTTCAAAGCAGTAAAGTACTCTTTTTCCCCCATCCCATGCTGTACTTTTTTTTTTTTTAATTATTATACTTCAAGTTCCAGGGTACATGTGCACAACGTGCAGGTTTGTTACATAGGTATACATGTGCCATGTTGGTTTGCTGCACCCATCAACTCGTCACTTACATTAGGTATTTCTCCTAATCTATCGCTCCCCCAGCTCTCCACCGACTGACAGGCCCCAGTGTGTGATGTTCCCTGCCCCACGTCTATGTGTTCTCATTGGTCAGTTCCCACCTATTAATGAGAACATCTGGTGTTTGGTTTTCTGTCCTTGTGAAAGTTTGCTCAGAATGATGGTTTCCAGCTTCATCCATGTCCCTACAAAGGACATGAACTCATCCTTTTTTATGGTTGCATAGTATTCCATGGTGTATATGTGCCACATTTTCTTAATCCAATCTATCATTGATGGACACTTGGGTTGGTTCCAAGTCTTTGCTATTGTGAATAGTGCTGCAGTAAACATACGTGTCCATGTGTCTTTATAGCAGCATGATTTATAATCCTTTGGGTATATACCCAGTAATGGGATCACTGGGTCAAACGGTATTTCTAGTTCTAGATCCTTGAGGGATCGCCACACTGTATTCAACAATGGTTGAGCTAATTTACACTCCCACCAACAGTGTAAAAGAGTTCCTATTTCTCCACATCCTCTCCAGCATCTGTTGTTTCCTGACTTCTTATTGATCACCATTCTAACTGGCATGAGATGGTATCTCACTGTGGTTTGATTTGCATTTCACTGATGACCAGTGATGATTAGTATTTTTTCACGTGTCTGTTGGCTGATGCATGTCTTCTTTTGAGAACTGTCTGTTCATATCCTCTGCCCACTTTTTGATGGGGTTGTTTTTTTCTTGCAAATTTATTTAAGTTCTTTGTAGATTCTGGGTATTAGCCCTTTGTCAGGTGGGAAGATTGCAAAAGTTCTTTCCCATTCTGTAGATTGCCTGTTCACTCTGATGATAGTACCTTTGGCTGTTCAGAAGCTCTTTAGTTTAAGTAAATCCCATTTGTCAATTTTGTCTTTTGTTGTCATTGCTTTTGGTGTTTTAGTCATGAACTCTTTGTCCATGCCTATGTCCTGAATGGTATTGTCTAGGTTTTCTTCTACGGTTTTTATGGTTTTAGGTCTTACATTTAAGTCTTTAATCCATCTTGAATTAATTTTTTATACAGTGTAAGGAAGGGATCCAGTTTCAGCTTTCTGCATATGGCTAGCCAGTTTTCCCAGCACCATTTATTAAATAGGGCATCCTTTCCCCATTGCTTGTTTTTGTCAGATTTGTCAAAAATAAGATGGTTGTAGATGTGTGATGTTATTTCTGAGGCCTCTATTCTGTTCCATTGGTCTATATATCTGTTTTAGTACCAGTGTCATGCTGTTTTGGTTACTGTAGCCTTGTAGTAAAGTTTGAAATCAGGTAGTGTGATGCCTCCAGCTTTGTTCTTTTTGCTTAGGATTGTCTTGGCAATACAGGCTCTATTTTGGTTCCATATGAACTTTAAAGTAGTTTTTTTCCAATTCTGTGAAGAAAGTCATTGGTAACTTCATGGGGATGGCATTGAATGCATGAATTACCTTGGCCAGTATGGCCATTTTCATGATATTGACTCTTCCTATCCATGAGCATGGAATATTCTTTCATTTGTGTCCTCTTTTATTTCATTGAGCCATGGTTTGTAGTTCTCCTTGAAGAGGTCCTTCACATCCCTTGTAAGTTGATTCGTAGGTATTTTATTCTCTTTGTAGCAATTGTGAGTGGGAATTCACTCATGATTTGGCTCTCTCTTTGTGTGTTATTTGTGTATAGAAATGCTTGTGATTTTTGCACATTCATTTTGTATTCTGAGACTTTGCTGAAGTTGCGTATCAGCTTAAGGAGATTTTGGCCTGAGATGATGGAGTTTTTTAAATATACAATCATGTCTCCTGCAAACAGGGACAATTTGACTTCCTCTTGTCCTAACTGAATACGCTTTATTTATTTCTCTTGCCTGATTGCCCTGGCCAGAACTTCCAACACTATGCTGAATAGATGAGGTGAAAGAGGGCATCCTTGTCTTGTGTTGGTTTTCAAAGGGAATGTTTCCAGTTTTTGCCCATTCGGTATGATATTGGCTGTGGGTTTGCCATAAATAGCTCTTATCATTTTGAGATATGTTCCATCAATACCTAGTTTATTGAAAGTTTTTAAAATGAAGGGCTGTTGAATTGTGTCAAAGGCCTTTTCTGCATCTATTGAGATAATCAAGTGGTTTTTGTCTTTGGTTATGTTTATGTGATGGATTGCGTTATTGATTTGTGTATGTAGAACCAGCCTTGCATCCCAGGGATGAAGTTGACTTGATCATGGTAGTTAAGCTTTTTGATGTGTTGCTGGATTCAGGTTGCCTATATTTTATTGAGGATTTTCACATTGATGTTCATCAGGGATATTGGTCTAAAATTCTCTTTTTTTGTTGTCTCTGCCAGGCTTCAGGATCAGGATGATGCTGGTCTCATAAAATGAGTTAGGGAGGATTCCCTCTTTTTCTATTGATTGGAATAATTTCAAAAGGAATGGTACCAGCTCCTCTTTGTACCTCTGGTAGAATTTGGCTGTGAATCCATCTGGTCCTGGACTTTTTTTGGTTGGTAGGCTATTAATTATTGCCTTAATTTCAGAAACTGTTATTGGTCTATTCAGAGATTCAACTTCTTCCTGGTTTAGTCTTGTGAGGGTGTATGTGTCCAGGAATTTATCCATTACTTCTAGATTTTCTAGTTTCATTGCATAGAGGTATTTCTATTATTCTCTGATGGTAGTTTGTGTTTTTGTGGGATCGGTGGTGATATCCCCTTTATCATTTTTTAATGCATCTAGTTGATTCTTCTCTCTTTTCTTCTTTATTAGTCTTGCTAGAAGTCTATCTATTTTGATGATCTTTTCAAAACACCAGCTCCTGGATTCATTGATTTTTTGAAGGCATTTTTGTGTCTCTGTCTCCTTCAGTTCTGCTCTGATCTTAGTTATTTCTTGCCTTCTGCTAGGTTTTGAATTTGTTTGCTCTTGCTTCTCTAGTTCTTTTAATTGTGATGTTAGGGTGTTGATTTTAGATCTTTCCTGCTTTCTCTCATGGGCATTTAGTGCTATAAATTTCCCTCTACACACTGCTTTAAATGTGTCCCGTAGATTCTGGTACATTGTGTCTTTGTTCTCATTGGTTTCAAAGAACATCTTTATTTCTGCCTTCATTTCATTATTTACCCACTAGTCATTCAGGAGTAGGTTGTTTAGTTTCCATGTGGTTGTGCAATTTTGAGTGAGTTTCTTAATCCTGAGTTCTAATTTGATTGCACTGTGGTCTGAGAGACAGTTTGTTGTGATTTCTGTTCTTCTACATTTGCTGAGGAGTGTTCTACTACCAATTATGTGTTCAATTTTGGAATAAGTGCAATGTGGTGCTGAGAAGAATGTATATTCTGTTGACTTGGGGTGGAGAGTTCTGTAGATGTCTATTAGGTCTGCTTGATGCAGAGCTGAGTTCAAGTCCTGGATATCCTTGTTATCTTTCTGTCTTGTTGATCTGTCTAATATTGACAATGGGGTGTTATAGTCCTCCCATTATTATTGTGTGGGAGTCTAAGTATCTTTGTAAGTCTCTAAGGACTTACTTTACAAATCTGGGTGCTTCTGTATTGGGTGCATATATATTTAGGATAGTTTGTTCTTCTTGTTGAATTGATGCCTTTACCATTATGTAATGGCCTTCTTTGTCTCTTTTGATCTTTGTTGGTTTAAAGTCTGTTTTTTCAGAGACTAGGATTGCAAACCCTCCCCCCCCCTTTTTTTTTTTTTTTTTTTTTTTTTGCTTTCCGTTTGCTTGGTAGATCTTCCTCCATCCCTTTATTTTGAGCCTATATGTGTCTCTGCACGTGAGATGGGTCTCCTGAATACAGCACCCTGATGGGTTTTGATTCCTTATCCAATTTGCCAGTCTCTGTATCTTAATTGGGGCATTTAGCTCATTTACATTTAAGGTTAATATTGTTATGTGTGAATTTGATCCTGTCATTATGATGTTAGCTGGTTATTTTGCCTGTTAATTGATGCAGTTTCTTCATAGCGTTGATGGTGTTTACAATTTGGCATGTTTTTGCAGTGGCTGGTACCAGTTGTTCCTTTCCATGTTTAGTGCTTCCTTCAGGAGCTCTTGTAAGGCAGGCTTGGTGGTGACAAAATCTCTCAGTATTTGCTTGTCTGTAAAATATTTTATTTCTCCTTCACTTATGAAGCTTAGTTTGGCTGGATATGAAATTCTGGGTAGAAAATTCTTTTGTTTAAGAATGTTGAATATTGGCCCCCACTCTCTTCTGGCTTGTAGGGTTTCTGCCGAGAGATCCACTGTTAGTCTGATGGGCTTCCCTTTGTGGGTAATCTGACCTTTCTCTCTGGCTGCCCTTAACATTTTTCCCTTAATTTCAACCTTGGTGAATCTGACCAAGTGTCTTGGGGTTGCTCTTCTCGAGGAGTATCTTTGTGGTGTTCTCTGTATTTCCTGAATTTGAATGTTGGCCTGCCTTGCTAGGGTGGGGAAGTTCTCCTGGATAGTATACTGGAGAGTATTTCTAACTTGGTTCCATCCTCCCCATCACTTTCAGGTACACCAATCAAACATAACTTTGGTCTTTTCACATATTCCCATATTTCTTGGAGACTTTGTTCGTTTCCTTTCACTCTTTTTTCTCTAATTTTGTCTTCTTGCTTTATTTAATTAATTTGATCTTCAATCACTAATATCCTTTCTTCCACTTGATCGAATTGGCTATTGAAGCTTGTGCATGCATCACAAAGTTCTTGTGCTGTGGTTTTCACCTCCATCAGGTCATTTAGGGTCTTCTCTACACTGTTTATTCTAGTTAGTCATTCATCTAACCTTTTATCAAGGTTTTTAGCTTCCTTGCCATGGGTTTGAACATCCTCCTTTAGCTAGGAGAAGTTTGTTATTACCAACCTTCTAAAGGCTACTTCTGTCAACTCGTCAAACTCATTCTCTGTCCAGTTTTGTCCATTGCTGTTAAGGAACTGCAATCCTTTGGAGGAGAAGAGATGCTCTGGTTTTTGGAATTTTCAGCTTTTCTGCTCTGGTTTCTCCCCATCTTTGTGGTTTATTCTACCTTTGGTCTTTGATGTTGGTGACCTACAGATGGGGTTTTGATGTGGATGTCCTTTTTGTTGATGTTCATGCTATTCTTATCTGTTTGTTAGTTTTCCTTCTAACAGTCAGGCCCCTCAGCAGCAGATCTGTTGGAGTTTGCTGGAGGTCCACTCCAGACCCTCAGCCTTCCCCAGCAGAGGCTGCAGAGCAGCAAATGTTGCAGAACATCAAATATTGCTTCCTGCTCCTACCTCTGGAAGCTTCATCCCAGAGGGGCACCCACCTGTATGAGGTGTCTGTCAGCCCCTTTTGGGACATGTCTCCTAGACAGGCTACATGTGGGTCAGGGGCCCACTTGAGGAGGCAGTCTGTCTGTTCTCAGAGCTCGAATGCCATGCTGGGAGAAACACTGCTCTCTTCAGAGCTGTCAGACAGGGATGTTTAAGTCTGCAGACATCGTCAGCTGCCTTTTCTTCAGCTATGCCTTGCCCACAGAGGTGGATCCTTGAGAAGCAGTAGGCATTGCTGAGCTGCGGTGGGATCCGCACAGTTCAAGCTTCCTGGCCACTTTGTTTACTACTCAAGCCTCAGCAATGGCAGATGCCCCTCCTCCCACTAGGCTGCAGCCTCACAGATTGATCTCAGACTGCTGCGCTAGCAGTGAGCAAGGCTCCGTGGGCATGGGACCCACCAAGCCAGGCACAGGAGGGAACCTACTGGTCTGTCAGTTGCTAAGACCATGGGGAAAAGCACAGTATTTGGGCAGGAGTGTACTGTTCCTCCAGGTACAGTCTGTCATGGCTTCCCTTGGCTAGAAAAGGGAAATTCCCCAAACTCTTGCGTTTCCTGGGTAAGGTGATGCCCACCCTGCTTCAGCTCACCCTCTGTGGGTTGCACCCACTGTCCAACCAGTCCCAGTGAGATAAACCAGGTACCTCAGTTGGAAATGCAGAAATCACCCGTCTTCTGCATCGATCTCCCTGGGAGCCACAGACAAGAGCTGTTCCTATTTGGCCATCTTGGAAGTGACCATCCTTTTTTTTTTGAGATGGAGTCTCACTCTGTCACCAGGCTGAAGTGCAATGGTGTGATCTCATCTCACTGCCCATGCTGTACTCTTAAGAAGGAAGTTCCTGTTCACAACCCACACTGAAGGGTGGGGAGTGATGACCCTCCTCCTGAGAATGGAATATTTATATACATTATTTTGAATTATTCTGCACAGGATAGTTTGCTATTCTGCTCTGTTCAGTTACTTGTTGATATCGTTTTCATATCAGTATGGACCCATGGATGTTCATTGTATACTTTGGGTTATAATCCAGTGCTACATGGTTTGTTTTCTTGCTTTCATTGTTCCCTACTTGGCTATTCTGAGCCCTTCAGTTGACTCCTGTGTCTCTTGACATATGCTGTGTGTGTGTGTGTGTGTGTGTGTGTGCGTGTGTTGAGCACTCCCTTGCTTTCTGGCAACAATGTGCACCTTGGATATTTCCTGCCCCAGTCCTAGCATCAGCCATTTATCCAAGGTGCCCTGCTGCCTTTTATGGAAGAATGGCCTTAGAAACCAAGATCTGCACACTAGGTTCACACGGCTGCTGGATGGCCACTGCCCCTAGTCTCATCCTCTTCTCAGCTGACATGGAAGAGAATGCGTGTCTGCACTCTAATTCAATTACATGCGTGTATCTATAAACTCAGACGATTCTGCAGGCCTGTTAAAAGTAGAAATGTATGGAGCACTTGGGTGTCAGAATACAGGGAGCCTTGGTACCTGTGGTCAACTACAACACACTCATCTTTCACGTGTAGTGTTAATTGCTTCGCTTTTTATTTTTATCTTCTCCAGAATATAATATTGAATTGTTCATTCATCTTCCTACTTATTTTGTATTTCTATTTTCCACATTTACTCCCTAAGCCATTTAAAGTATGTTTTCTAAAGAAACAGCAGTGCCACCCACACCAGAAATAGAAACCTGAAAATGTGATCATTAGTAGCAGTGACAACAGTGTCCACGTGGTAAAGCACAGAGACTAAGCACATGCTTCTCGTTATTAACCCTTCAGCATGTCTGTTCCTTTTTGCATGTTCTTAAAGATCTAATTTTATGGTTTGGGAATCTCTAAAAACTCACAGATGCTAGAAACAGCTTTAAGCTAAACTCGGTTTTCTTGAGAGGTTCTCTGTGGCCTGAGAAGTCAAAATTTTTAAAAAATATTTACTTGTCATGAAATATTCACCTAAAGTAGTAAAATAAGACATGTACTAGACTACTCATTTCTTTTTTTTTTTTTTTTTTTTTTGAGATGGAGTCTCGCTCTGTCGCCCAGGCTGGAGTGCAGTGGCCGGATCTCAGCTCACTGCAAGCTCCGCCTCCCGGGTTTGCGCCATTCTCCTGCCTCAGCCTCCCGAGTAGCTGGGACTACAGGCGCCCGCCACCTCGCCCGGCTAGTTTTTTGTATTTTTTTTTAGTAGAGACGGGGTTTCACCGTGTTAGCCAGGATGGTCTCGATCTCCTGACCTCGTGATCCGCCCGTCTCGGCCTCCCAAAGTGCTGGGATTACAGGCTTGAGCCACCGCGCCCGGCCTAGACTACTCATTTCTTAATGCCAGAAATCAAGTCTTATTAAAACTTCTATCTCTATTATTCAACCTAATACACCAGATACAGCCAACACTCATACCTCTTCATAGAACAAATTGGATAAATCATGAAGAATGGACAAATTAGCCCTGTGTCATTTTCACAAGTAATTGGAACTCAGTAGGTACCCATTACACTGATGACTGAATAAACATGCACTATAAAATATTTACATTAATATGCAAAATATCCTGTAGGGCTTACAGAAGGGATTAATATATTTAGCTATATAAGAAATATGTAGTTCTTTGAAACCAATGAGAACAAAGATACAACATACCAGAATCTCTGGGACACATTTAAAGCAGTGTGTAGAGGGAAATTTATAGCACTAAATGCCCACAAGAGAAAGCAGGAAAGATCTAAAATTGACACTCTAACATCGCAATTAAAAGAACTAGAGAAGCAAGAGCAAACACATTCGAAAGCTAGCAGAAGGCAAGAAATAACTAAGATCAGAGAAGAACTGAAGGAGATAGAGACACAAAAAACCCTCCAAAAAATCAATGAATCCAGGAGTTGGTTTTTTGAAAAGATCAACAAAATTGACAGACCACTAGCCAGACTAATAAAGAAGAAAAGAGAGAAGAATCAAATTGACGCAATTAAAAATGATCAAGGGGATATCACCACCGACCCCACAGAAATACAAACTACCATCAGAGAATACTATAAACACCTCTACGCAAATAAACTGGAAAATCTAGAAGAAATGGATAATTTCCTGGACACTTACACTCTTCCAAGACTAAACCAGGAAGAAGTTGAATCCCTGAATAGACCAATAGCAGGCTCTGAAATTGAGGCAACAATTAATAGCCTACCAACCAAAAAAAGTCCAGGACCAGATGGATTCACAGCTGAATTCTACCAGAGGTACAAAGAGGAGTTGGTACCATTCCTTCTGAAACTATTCCAATCAATAGAAAAAGAGGAATCCTCCCTAACTCATTTTATGAGGCCAACATCATCCTGATACCAAAGCCTGGCAGAGACACAACAAAAAAAGAGAATTTTAGACCAATATCCCTGATGAACATCGATGCAAAAATCCTCAATAAAATACTGGCAAACCGGATTCAGCAACACATCAAAAAGCTTATCCACCATGATCAAGTGGGCTTCATCCCTGGGATGCAAGGCTGGTTCAACATTCGCAAATCAATAAACATAATCCAGCATATAAACAGAACCAAAGACAAGAACCACATGATTATCTCAATTGATGCAGAAAAGGCTTTTGACAAAATTCAACAGCCCTTCATGCTAAAAACGCTCAATAAATTCGGTATTGATGGAACGTACCTCAAAATAATAAGAGCTATTTATGACAAACCCACAGCCAATATCATACTGAATGGGCAAAAACTGGAAAAATTCCCTTTGAAAACTGGCACAAGACAGGGATGCCCTCTCTCACCACTCCTATTCAACATAGTGTTGGAAGTTCTGGCTAGGGCAATCAGGCAAGAGAAAGAAATCAAGGGTATTCAGTTAGGAAACGAAGAAGTCAAATTGTCCCTGTTTGCAGATGACATGATTGTATATTTAGAAAACCCCATTGTCTCAGCCCAAAATCTCCTTAAGCTGATAAGCAACTTCAGCAAAGTCTCAGGATACAAAATTAATGTGCAAAAATCACAAGCATTCTTATACACCAGTAACAGACAAACAGAGAGCCAAATCAGGAATGAACTTCCATTCACAATTGCTTCAAAGAGAATAAAATACCTAGGAATCCAACTGACAAGGGATGTAAAGGACCTCTTCAAGGAGAACTACAAACCACTGCTCAGTGAAATAAAAGAGGACACAAACAAATGGAAGAACATACCATGCTCATGGATAGGAAGAATCAATATTGTGAAAATGGCCATACTGCCCAAGGTAATTTATAGATTCAATGCCATCCCCATCAAGCTACCAATGAGTTTCTTCACAGAATTGGAAAAAACTGCTTTAAAGTTCATATGGAACCAAAAAAGAGCCCGCATCTCCAAGATAATCCTAAGTCAAAAGAACAAAGCTGGAGGCATCACGCTACCTGACTTCAAACTATACTACAAGGCTACAGTAACCAAAACAGCATGGTACTGGTACCAAAACAGAGATATAGACCAATGGAACAGAACAGAGTCCTCAGAAATAATACCACACATCTACAGCCATCTGATCTTTGACAAACCTGAGAGAAACAAGAAATGGGGAAAGAATTCCCTATTTAATAAATGGTGCTGGGAAAATTGGCTAGCCATAAGTAGAAAGCTGAAACTGGATCCTTTCCTTACTCCTTATACGAAAATTAATTCAAGATGGATTAGAGACTTAAATGTTAGACCTAATACCATAAAAATCCTAGAGGAAAACCTAGGTAGTACCATTCAGGACATAGGCATGGGCAAAGATTTCATGTCTAAAACACCAAAAGCAACGGCAGCAAAAGCCAAAATTGACAAATGGGATCTCATTAAACTAAAGAGCTTCTGCACAGCAAAAGACATTACCATCAGAGTGAACAGGCAACCTACAGAATGGGAGAAAATTTTTGCAATCTACTCATCTGACAAAGGGCTAATATCCAGAACCTACAAAGAACTCAAACAAATTTACAAGAAAAAAACAAACAACCCCATCAAAAAGTGGGCAAAGGACATGAACAGACATTTCTCAAAAGAAGACATTCATACAGCCAACAGACACATGAAAAAATGCTCATCATCACTGGCCATCAGAGAAATGCAAATCAAAACCACAATGAGATACCATCTCACACCAGTTAGAATGGCAATCATTAAAAAGTCAGGAAACAACAGGTGCTGGAGAGGATGTGGAGAAATAGGAACACTTTTACACTGTTGGTGGGACTGTAAACTAGTTCAACCATTATGGAAAACAGTATGGCGATTCCTCAAGGATCTAGAACTAGATGTACCATATGACCCAGCCATCCCATTACTGGGTATATACCCAAAGGATTATAAATTATGCTGCTATAAAGACACATGCACACGTATGTTTATTGCAGCACTATTCACAATAGCAAAGACTTGGAATCAACCCAAATGTCCATCAGTGACAGATTGGATTAAGAAAATGTGGCACATATACACCATGGAATACTATGCAGCCATAAAAAAGGATGAGTTTGAGTCCTTTGTAGGGACTTGGATGCAGCTGGAATCCATCATTCTTAGCAAACTATCACAAGAACAGAAAACCAAACACCGCATGTTCTCACTCATAGGTGGGAACTGAACAATGAGATCACTCGGACTCAGGAAGGGGAACATCACACACCGGGGCCTATCATGGGGAGTGGGGAGAGGGGAGGGATTGCATTGGGAGTTATACCTGATGTAAATGACGAGTTGATGGGTGCAGCACAGCAACATGACACAAGTATACATATGTAACAAACCTGCACGTTATGCACATGTACCCTACAACTTAAAGTATAATAATAATAAATAAATTAAAAAAAAAAAAAAAGAAATATGTTAAATTGTTCTTATATGAAAATTTTTGTACGATTCTATTTGTGTTTGTATCAACTTAAGATTTAAATAAAATAGTATAGGAAATATCTACATATTTATGGAAATTTTCCTAGTACATTGCCATTACTTGGTTTTTCTTCCTCTTAGAGAATAAGGGCAAAGTTATATTAATGTTTATTTTCAAGCAAGAAATATGTTTTGGCTTCATGTGTATCATGAACCAAGAATAACTCTGTACTTATCACGATGACTCAGTCCAAAGAATGTTCTGATTTATTCAATTTTTCTCCCTAAATAAGTTAGAGTAGTTCATTCAGGAGCAATTAGAGTCTCACTTTTTAAATTGGATCTTAGGAGGACATAAGACAATAAGAGAGAAGCATTTTTCTTCTGGTCTTACCTTCAGGAGACAGAAAGCTGTATGGCCTAGGAGAGGAAGGCATGGAGTCAGGGTCCTGGTCCCAGATCAGAGCGGCAACTTGCACATTGTGCTTAACCAAGAGGAATAAGCCTGACAGCTGAAAGGGGGACGCAGCAGCAGTCATGTTCCTGTCCAAGAAATTGATGTTACTGATTATCAATGGAGTTATTGATGTTCAATTTGTTTGTACAACACTTTCCCCAAGCATGCCCGGATTCTGAGAATCTCCAACCCAGGAATGAGAGAAGGGGTGTGTTAGGGACATAAGTGATTGGCTTCACTTCAAGCCCCTTTGTCCCTTATACCTCTCTACTACTCCAATAAATGCAATGAATTTTACAGTCCTTTTTCCTCTGGGTCTCTCCACCCCTCTCCATTCCTTCTGCTCTCATCTCTCCCTGGACTCCTGTTGAATCCCTCTGGGCTTTCCACACCCACTCTAACCTTTCCTGATGCCTTCTTCACACTTCATGCAGAATGATTTTTTAAAATTTTTATGCAAATCTAGTTGCATTATTTCTCTGCTCCAGACATTTCACTGGGTTCATGTCATGCTTAGAATGATGGTAAAAATCCTTAGCAGGTCTTGTAAGCTTCCAGCAGTCTGCTGCTTCTCCCTGATTCTCCAGTTGTTTCCAACCTGTCCTCCTTCCTGGATTTTCTTGGCATTCAAAGCTGGCCTTCTTTACATCCATCTAACAGAACATCTCTGTTTCTTCTTTGGAGATTTCAACATGCTCCATTCCTCCAAATCTATCCCCAACCCCAGGTTAACTAATATTCATAATAATACATTAAGGTGGTCTTCCTTGAGCACTCAATCAGGAGATGTCTCAGTGTTGTGCATCTTAATAACACTTGGAATGTTCCTCCATAGCCTGTTTCTGTTAACAGCTATTTATTGATGTGATTGCTTGTCTAATGCTTCTCATTCTCTTATTATAGAAGGACCCTGTATTTATCAGTTCTCACACTGCTATAAAGGAGACTGGATAATTTATAAAGAAATGAGGTTGAATTGATTCACGATTCTTCAGGCTACACAAAAAGCATGGCAGCACATGTTTGGTTTCTGGGGAGGCCTCTGGAATCTTATAATCATGACTGAAGGCAAAGGGGCAGCCAACACTTTACATGGCTGGAGCAGGAGGAAGAGAGAGCAGGGAGTGCTACACACTTTTACACAACCAGATCCGATGAAAACTCACTCACCATCACAAGAACAGCACTGAGGAGAAGGTGCTAAACCATTTATGAAGCAACCACCTCCACGATCCAATCACCTCCTACCAGGCCCCACCCCAAATACTGAGAATTATATTTTGACATGAGATTTGGGTGGGGACACAGCTCCAAACCATATCAGACCTAAGGTCCTGACGCACCTCTGGTTCTCACACAGCATCCCAGTCTCCACCAGAGCAATGAGCATCTTGAAGACATTCAGTGACTATTTGTTGAATGACAGAAGGAAATGAATACTTTCTCAAGCTTAATTGTCCAGATGAAAGTGTTCTTTTCCATCAGATATTGTAGATGTGGAAGGAAGGATCAGAATGGACTATGATGAATTACGCAAGCCAGTGCGTCATTCACCCAGTAATAGTGTCCAAGAACAATAAGCATCCAAATATGACTTGAGGCACCCTCGTGGAGCCTGTGGGTTCTTCTGATGCAAAACGTGGTCTTTTCTTTCTGTTTTTAGGGGAAAATGCTTCATGATTCCAAGAACTTTCAATTGTATATTTGATAAAGTCTTCATCCTAGTTAAGTACTAATATTTAGGATTCATAATATTTGCCATTTATAGTTGCAATGACTGCTTTAGCAGGATTTACTGAAATGTCTTGCTAAGTACTTTTCTAAGAAATCTGGCTGCTATGGAACTCTTGGAAATATTGTCAAACTCACACTGTGCATCTACATAGACAGTTAGTATCCCCCAACTGTGTTTTCCAAGTAGGCTTTCTAAAAATCAGTTTATTATCACTGTTGTCATAAGGTGGTCAAGGAATTTTCAGTTGTTGTTACTCTTGCTTTTTAAACATTTTGATTCAAAACTAAATGAGGGTTTTGACTTCTAACATAATATACATGTCGCTGTTTGCATTACACACAGTCCTGCACTATTCAATTGCCAAAGCAGAAGCAAAATCATCCAAATATCCTTTGTATTTATTTATCAAGTGAGAATTCACTATTGTCACTAATTTATGTTCCATTTTTAGAATGGATAAGCTGGGGTTGGTGGTCCTTAGTGTTTCCTATCCTGCTTTCAATGCAAATCATCTAAAGAAATAACGCTTGAAAACCACAACTCCTGCTTATCTTTGAGAGGTATTGCTTTCAGAATTATTTAAGGTCTGGCCACCGAGTCATCACTAAATCAGCATAACAGATAAACTAATCACATAGACAACATCTGCAGAATTCAATAAGCATGTTGGTGCCTACATTGTCTGTTGCTGTGCAAAGAAGTAGCTAGGGATGAGATCTTGCTCTCTGGAGAAAAGAAAGTAAGAAGGGAAGAAAACAACACACCATTGAAATGCTGGATCTTATGTACCAAGGAATGTTTGCTATGGTTGGGTCTGGGGTGCTGGTGGGTTATTATGAAGCTTGGAGTTGGCCACAGAACAGCATTCAAGAGAGAAGACCACATACGTGTGTGTCTGCATTTGAATGGGAACTATTAAACTTGCCTGAATCCAAAACAGGCAATATTCTGGAACATAATTTAAAGCCAATTAATAACAGTAGCAGAAAACCACAATTGTGACTAGATGCTTGCTGAAAACCAGTTGTTCAGCAACCTCGGGCTGTATATGAAGAAAGAACACATGAACAATTATTTCAGAATTTCAAAACTGCCAGGGCTGGGAACATGGGCTCAGTGGAACTCAGGAGCAGGAGCTGCAGCCGTGAGGATAGACTGTCCTCGGCTTTGGTTCCCCTTGGCCCTGACCTTGATGGTGTGGGCATCCGGCACAACTGAGGCCTTCATTCCATTGTGAAGTACAAGCACCTGGCCAGGAACTGGAGATTCTGAAGGGAGGTAACAGGGAAGTTGGGCAGTTTGAGGTTGACCAGCAGAAAAGCAACAAAGTCTGTGGGCTCCAGAGAGCTGCTGCACCACTTCCACCCTCCACCTCTTCTGGAAGAGTTGCTCTCACCCACAGGAAAGGCAGCAGTGGGAATTCCCTAGCTCAGCCAAGTGGACACATTACGTAGGCCCACACCAAGGAAGGGAAGACTGGAAACCCTCTCCATGTCTGCATGTCGTGGGGCCTCATGGCCCTTCCACCTGGGGACCCGGCCATGCCTCAGTCAGTGGGTCTAGATCTGTAAGCTGACCCAGACCCAGAAACGATGCAATAATGGGTGAGTTTTTGTGGGAGTGACAACCCCACTCTCCCATCATCCATCTTTCCCATCTGTTTTTTAGAGATTCGGTGCCCGTGCCCCCTCCCCGCCCACTGTCTCCATCTCTCTGTGCAGGGAAAGGCATCTGGGCTCCACTGTGACCTGCCCCTGCTCACCTGACCAGCCTCCTGTGGCCAGGGTCCTGTCCTCCCCACTGCCACTAGCAAATCTCATCCCATAACAGTCTCTGCTATCGGCGGCCCTGCTTGACAGAGGAGGGCCACTGCTGGAAAGCTTAGAGACGGGTGCCCATTGCACCAGCACATCTCCTGGCTGTGAAGTGGCATCCCCTCCATCCTTCCACACGCACATCACTCAGTGGACCACGCAGCCACTTACACCATGATCACTGGAGCACACCCGCATCCCTCCACCACTGACCACAGAAACGGTGGTATTTCAATTTCACACAGCATGGAGCATCGTCTTTTCTGAACCTTGAGCTGCCATCCTAGCAGCAAATCTGCCTCCTGGGTTCTTGCCAGAGGGTTATGTTCTGTATCTCATGACTGCAGGGACGAGCATCTCTAAATAATCCTGAACCTCCCGACCTTTCGATCATGCGCTCCAAAAACCAGAGCCACTCACCTTCCCCATCTCAAGTTGGATATTCTGGCTGCATCGTGTGCCTTTGGGATGCTCCTGCACCTCCTTTTCCTTATCAGGCCCCCCATATTTCTGCTGGATATGTGACATTATCCTCATCAGCCTAGTGGCCAAGAGAAGTGAAGGCTGGACCTGAGGAAGATGCATGGCTCATTGTAGCGAGAGGTGCCACGTGTCTCCAGGCAAGATACAAGCATCGTTCCTTCTCGGGAAGGGCATCTCCTTTCTCCAGGCTTCAGGGGTTCCTAAGAGTCAGGGGGGGTTCACAATTTTCAGGGGCATCTCAGTCACCATACATGGGCATATTGGGCATACAAACCTGCACATACACACAAGTACACACATATATGTACACACACATCTCCACATATGTAGACACATATGTGAGTAGACATTTATTATTCTACATATTTGCAATTACTAAGTAATCTACATAATGTATGATCTTAAGCATAAACCTTATAAATTGTAGTTTATTTGATTCTCTGGGCAGTTCGTCTTCTTAATAGAGTAGATTTACATCAGAAAAGTATTCTGAATCAGAAAAGGTAAAAACTACTTTCTGGCTACGTTTCTGCCTTAGGAATCAAGGCAGAAGGTGAAGGGGAAACAGGCACGGCTGTCACACATCCTAAGTTTCTTACGGTCTCCCCAGTCATGCCTCCTTTACAGCCTGTGGAACTGTGAGTCAATTAAACCTCTTTCTTCATAAATCATCCAGTCTCAGGTATGTCTTTATAGCAGTGTGAGATCAGACTAATACAATCTCCAAGTAGTAATAAAAGCCTAGTTTTAAAAAATAGAGTGCAGGACACAGAAAAGACAGCCAGTGGGACCCAGAGGAATGACATGAGCCAGACCCGGGCATGCCATGCACCACAGGTGCTCTCACTGAGAAAGGACTGGCAATTTGTGTTTGATCTCCTGGTATATAATGTTCAGTCTCTGGTGCACGCTGAAGGTAACTGCAGGTTGACAGGGCGTAGGGTTTCCTCATGAAGGTGGCTCATTCTCACCTAATGCTCTACTTGCCTGCAGTTAAAGGATCCATCTAAATATTTTCATGGATAGACATGACTTTAACAGTTGTGTCCAGTAGTAAGGGTAGAGCCTTATTTTAAAGCTTATCTCATTTTAATGTGGACTTTAACAAGAATTCTGTTCAGAGGCCGAGTGAGGTCCCAGGAACCTGGTTTCCACTTGCCTGGTTTCCACTTCTAGCCCCAAGGATTTCAGATGCATTGTGAGTGAATGTTCTTCTCATCATTCCCACTAATACTTTTATAAACAACTCTTTAGGAAAAAAATCCAACTGTGAATTGGCACCCGGGTCACTGTTGACATTTATTGGGGGGACCAGCCCCCAATATTTCAATGTAGGTTATTTTCTATTTTCCCTAAGTGTCGGCCAGTCTGAGCAATAAAAAGAAAGAGTACAAAAGAGAGAAATTTTACAGCTGGGCCACCGGGGGTGACATCACCTATTGGTAGGTTCCATGATGCCCTCTGAGCCACAAAACCAGCAAGTTTTTATTAGGGATTTCAAAAGGGGAGTGGGGTACAAACAGGGAGTAAGTTACAAAGATCACATGCTTCAAAGGGCAATAAAAGATCACAAGGACAGAAGGGCAGAGCAAGATCATAAGGCCAGGGTGAAATTAGAATTACTGATGAGGTTGCATGTCCCGCTGGGTACATATTGTCTTGATAAGTATCTTACCAGGAAACAGGGTTTGAGAGCAGACAACCAGTCTGACTACAATTCACCAGGCTGGAATTTCCCAATCCTGGTAAGCCTAAGGGCACTGCAGGAAACGAGGGCGTATTTCATCCCTTATCTTCAACCACATATGACAGACACTTCCAGAGCGGTCGTTGATAGGCCTAGCCCTGGGAATGCATTACTTCCCCAGGGTTATTCTTTGCTGGGAAAAGAATTCAGCAATATTTCTCTTATTTGCTTTCTGCAAGAAGAAAAATATGACTCTGTTCTGCCCAGCTCTGCAGGCAGTCAGACCTTATGGTTATCTCCCTTGTTCCCTGAAAATCGCTGTTATCCTCTTCTTTTTCAATATGCCCAGATTTCATATCGTTCAAACACACATTTTACAAACAATTTGTACAGTTAAAGCAATCATCACAGGGTCCTGAGGCGACATACATCCTCAGCTTACGAAGATGATGGGATTAAGAGATTAAAGACAGGTGTAGGAAATTATAAGACTATTGATTGGGGAAGTGATAAATGTCCATGAAATCTTCAAAATTTATGTTCTTCTGCTGCGGCTTCAGCCGGTCCCTCCATTTGGGGTCCCTGACTTCCCACAACAGACATTGACTTATTCAGCAGCTGCTGCATGCCCCTCTCCAGGGATCTTCATAACCACCCAGAAAAGGTCATTTTGCTACAGCAGCCACAAAGAAGTTATTTCGGCAGATAGTGAGGGTAAAGGAGTCCTTGGCAAGGCTTACCTTTTAACAAAGAGCAACCCCAAATAATTTCTTTTGTAACAAAGAGCAGCCTGCAAGATGGAGCTGCAGACATAGATAAGCAAGGCGGAGGTTTGCACACGGTGAATGCTGGCAGCTGTGCCAACAGGGAAAGCCTGCGGGGGACCAGTTATGTTCAACATGGAGGCCCCATCTTCCCTTTTCTTTGTCACTAAGTGTACAGTAAAAACAGCAGACAACGTGGCCCCGGCTGAGTAGAGAACCCATCTGTGTAATAAAAGACTGGGGATGTGTGACCAGCCTCTTCACAGGCTATGCAGACGGCACACCCAGTCCTGACCAGTTCTTCTGGGGCTGTGCAAATGGCACCCCTGGTCAGACCAATCTTTCATGCCCTCTGTAAATCACAGGGCTGCCTCCTCCAGCTCATCTATAACACCTCCTGCTCTTTTCCGCAGACTGGAAGACCCGCTGGGGACTCCTCCGTCTGTAGGAGAGAGCACCTTTCTCTTTCTTTCATCTATTAAACCTCTGCTCTTAACCTCACTCCTTAGCGTGGGTGTCCCTGATTTCCTTGTTGGAGCCAAGGAACCTCGGGTATTACCCCAGACGAAGGACGTGGCTTCAATGTTCTGTCCATCCCACAGAGCTTAATTCTTAGAACTGGATGTAGTGAGTGGGAGGTAAGAGTGAATACTCCAAAGTAAATATGATGTTGGTTTCCAGTAGTCTGCAACGTGCCTGCCTTAGCAGGCGCTACCTGGGGAAGTGGCTGAAGCACACAGGTAGAACTCAGTTGAACTGTGGACTGCAGTGGAGCTGGGGGTCCTGAGACAGCCAGGTCCTGCCCTCTACACCTGGGGATCTCTCAGACCCCAATCTCAGATTGCCACGTGGGCACCCACTTGTTTACCCATCCAGCACACACTGTGCTCCAGGGTGTTGCAGGCACAAAGCAGCCAAAGATCGTGAACCCCAGCAGTCCTGGGCTCTGAAGGGGATCATCCTTTCATTCATAAGGGGCTTGGCATGGAGAGGCTAATGCAGGCATTGATGGAATCTGACTTGTGACAATTGCAAAGAATAGAACAGGCCCAAGTGAACTGTCTCATGGACAGATCTGAGCTCCAGCTCCAGTCTCTGGCTGTTTCAGTCCTCCTGTGCCATCAAAGCCATTTATCAAGCACCCTCTGTGTACACACTGAGGTGAACACAGCACAAAATTCAAAGCATTATGCTCCCCAAATCCTAGAAGCACGATTTTTCTGAAAGGAAGGAGGATTATAACTTATGAAAATTACAACTAATATTATTTTTTATTTTGTTTGGATTTTCATTGTATTTTATAAAGAGATATTAGAAAATACAACCAATTGGTCCAGACAGACAGTTTTAATACAGTATTGTAACTACACAGGTAGTTAAGCTCTAGAAACACGTGCTATCCATTTACAATAAATGGAACATAATTTTTAGGAACTGGGCAAAGCAGAACATGTTCAAGGTGTGTTTCTGCATGTGTACTTGTGTGCATGTGTGTGCCTCTGTGTTGAATAATGTGCACTGTGTGTATGTGTGTGTGTCTGTGTCGAATGAATGGCTTTTACTCAAATAGCTTACGTGTTCAAACACCATGGACCACTTTTTCCATACTCAAAATAGCATATTTTATTATGTTAAAATATGTGGATCCATTGTGGGGGCTAATACCTAGAATCCCAGCACTTTGGAGGGCGAGGCAGAAGGATCACTTTAGGCCAGGAGTTCAACACCAGCCAGGGCAACATAGTAAGACCCCATTTTTACAAAAAATAGAAAAAATTTGCAGTGTGTGGTGGCACACGCTTGTAGCCCTAGCTACTGGTGAAGCTGAGGTAGGAGGATCACTTGAGCCCAAGAGGTCATCACTGCAGAGAGCTATGATCATGCCACTGCACTCCAGCCTGGGCACAGAGTGAGACCTGTCTCTAAAAAGATAAAAATAAAAAATAAAAATAAATATGTGAGGAAAAGTATAGAAGATGAAATTCTTTTTCGTAGAAAAAAAGCGGCAGGATGAATTTCTCTGAAGTTCTTTTTTGTTCCAGTCTCAACGCAGGCTTAAATCAAAACAAAAAGATAAAAAGCGTCTTTCCCTTCACACTTAAAGAAAGGTCTCTACAGCAGCTTTTATCAATAATGAAATGATAAATCAAAAGCGATTTTGTTTTCTCCAAAACTCAAATGATTAAATATTAAATTACTTTGAAGAGTATCTGAATGCTGATACTCATAGAATTTTACTAAGTGGTTTGTCTACATCTTATTTCAGATGGGTATCTAGGAAAAGTTTCCAACAAAGGCAGCAGTCACTAGCAAGTGATAACCGATACGGCAATTACCGAGACTATAACAAACTCTTTTAGTGTATTTGCTTCATAAGCAGAGTGTGGGTAAGAAAACACAGAAAGGTTCAGGATGAATTATCTGGGGGGATGATTGTCCCTCTGAAAACTCACTTAAATTCCATCCCAACAGAACTTGGTGTTCTCTGGCCCTCGGTTACCTTCTGTGCTTTTCCCGACGCACACTAGTTTTCAGCCAGGGTCAACATTTCATGACACATTTGTTCATGGTCTGTCTTTGTTATGACAGAGCCAATAGAGAAACAATGAAGTGCTTCCTGAGTAGTGTCTAAGTGAAGATTTAAGTCACTCATCTGGCACAAAAATTTTGTAAGTTGGGCAAATCATAGCTAAGAACTTGGTATACCATGTGGTTGCTGTAGACATAACCCCTCTCTTTGTTATAGGGGATTGGAGTTGGGATGCACCCTGTACCCAGAAGATGGATCTCCCCTTTGCTGAGGGAATGAATCCTCACTGGTTCATTGTAAGCTCAAAATGCTCAATAATCACAGAGAAATGCCAGCCACCTCACAGAGGGCTGGCCAGGAGAGGAATGTCAGAGCCCGAGGCTGGCAGAAGAGTGTTCCGAGCATGAGGGGATGGGCATCTGCAAATGGAAAGTCAGAGCTCAAGCAAGGAAGTCAGGCATCCAAGTAGGGTGTGGGCCTATGCTGGTGCAGTGACAGCATTGGGGGCTGGCTGCATGCAAGAGGATTGAGCATATTAGTAAATATCTTGTGTTAAAAAGAGCGAGTTTCTCAGTGTTGGAAAAGGGAATTGCAAATATGGAAGAGACCAGAAAACGTACTGTGGCATCGAGTGGAAATTGAAGTCATTGGTGTGAATTTATTAACTTCAACATAGATAAGCAGACTAGATGATTAGATAGATAGAATGGATGGATAGGTAAGTAGGTAGAGAGATTAGATATAGAGAGATGGATGGATGGATGGATTGATAGAGATAGATGGATGATAGATAGATAGATAGATAGATAGAGATAGATAGATGATAGATAGACATGTGTATGTATGTACATATTACACTCATATGTATATTCCCTAGTTCTGTCTACTGAAAGTGAAACCCCAATAGCCTTAAACTCACCAAGTAAATCATGGCTTCTGAGTTATGTTCTCCATGACAATAAACCAAACTTCCTTGCGGAAATGGCTAATTTTGAGGTTGTAAAAGAAAGTGCAAGATGTGTGGGATGAGCCTAGAACATCTTGTGCCAGAAGGCAGAAAAGTGCTCGAAGAATGATGGAAACATGTCACAGGGACACAGAAGCCAACTGGAAGGGCTCCCAGTGGCCAAATAGAAGACAAATTGAGCCTCAGAATGAAAAACGACAGTGGGGAATTTTGATCTATTAAATAAAATAGAAAACTCTGAGTTCATTTTCATGTAAATAAAAGAATGATTAAAAATTGATGAGAAATGGGACATTTAAACAGGTTATAATTATATATAAATACTTATTAATTACAAAAGTTAAAGAAAGGAATTTTAGCCTGAAAACTGGAAGATACCACCTTGGCTAAGTGATCAAGGTGAACGTTATGAGTAATGGACCAATGTCAAAATCATGTTCCTCCTGATAGAATAGAGAGAATAGAACATCACTTCTGAGATATTCCTATGAAGGATGTACACCATGAGTCCAGCTACAAGTAAATACTAAAGAAACCCATGTTGCGGGACTTTCTGCAAAATCACTCTTCTCTAACTTCACGAAGGTCAAGGAAAAGCTGAGGAGCTACTCCGGACTACAGGAAACTAAAGAGACACCACAGCTAAATCAACCTTGTGACTCTGAACGGCATCCTTTGCCATCATGAGACAGAGGATCCAACCTGAACATGGCCCGAGGCTCAAAAGGTGGTGATGCACCCACACTAATTTCTTGATTCTAACAGTTACATGTGGGCCTGTTCTTGTTTTAAGGAAATGCAAACTGATGTATCTGGGGAGGACAGCGTATCGATTGTGTTGCCAACTTACTCTCAAGTGATTTGAGGAAAAGTTGTTCAGATTATATGTATAATTTTTCTATATATTTAGCATTGTTCTCAAAGTGCAAAAATAATTTATATTACTGAAAAAGATGAGAACTACCAAAAAAATCTTCCAGTCATAAAATTCTGTGAGTCAACAGATCCTCAGAAAAGAAATTTCTAAAAGACACACTTCAGGAGAAAATAAAAACTATTTTCCAGGAATGCTCTGAGTTGCAAGAAGGAAATGTAAAAAAAAAAAAAAAAAAAAAAAAAAATCCACTGGTAAGCATGTGACTAAATCTATACTCACACAGACTGTATAAAACGGTACAGAATGCATTTCATTTGGTGGTTAGAATAAAAGAAATTACAGCTAAAATTCTGGACAAAATTAACATATTAAGTAGAAGGAATGCAATTGGATTTAAGCTGCCTAAAGCCCTTGTAATGCACAAGAGAGGCTAGCCATATTAAATTTGCATCTCGTTAAGTATGTATGTTAAATTTTTTATAACTAACAAGTAGGAAAACCACCAGTGGGTCTTTTCCATTAACCTGGTGTTTATTAAACTGCTGCTCATAAATGAAATCCAAGAGTTCCATGAATATCTGAGTAATACAGATGGAATATATGTATGATTATATTTACATTTTTGAGTAAGAGTGTCCATTAATCATAAAAATTTTGACGAGGTGGGTGACAGCTGCCATAACTATGAATCATTAAACTAGACTAAATTCTATAAGAAAAGGGTCATTGTCAATTTTATTCTGCCTCTCATACTGTTACCTATTCTTGAAAGCCTGATAGAACAAATGCATTCAAGGTATTAGGCATCTGTGATAATATTTACACATTTTTACTTGTTAAATTTGTTAGCCCATCTCTGATGATGAGGAAGTGACACGAGAGATTTTCACACAGTAGACAGAATGGAGAATGTCCTTGTCACACAGCCCCTTGTCAGTCTGGGAGCAAGATCAAAGTCTGTCTAAGCAATACCTTTGCCTCTTTGGAACTTATCCCACCACTTCGATGGCTAACCTTGGACTCTTCCTATAGAAACTGTGTACCCCTGGTCTTTAGCTCCTTTCCTTAAGCCATTTTCATGGCATCTTGTTTGGATATTTGTGGCTGATTTTGTTCTATCCTTGTTTCTTTCTTTCTGCCACCTTTTTCTTATTGTTTTCCAGGAAGCCATGCTGTGTCTCCATAACTTTGCCACCAGCAGCATTGGCGCACTCGAGTTCTAACTGAGTTTCTGGGTCTGTCCCCATCCAAGCACTCACAGGCACGGCCCATTAGCTTGCTGAAAGTGCCTACTGTTTGGTCCTAGATTAGCTTCAATTGCCGTCTCTTACATGATATAACATGCAGATTACATTTGTTTTATAATGAATAAAGGTCCCCTGTAATCACTGTATGAAAAAAAAAAACAAATAATTTGTCACAGAGTATTGTCCCTTTTATAATTTGCCACTGAAAGGAATATTCAGAAACGTGAGGTATCCTAGCATTCAAGTGGGCTTAGTATTTTGACAACCCAGTGAGGGAAACCAAACACTGGCAGCTCTTAGTCACTCCATGATCCTTCAGCAGAAAAACATGAAATTGTCAAGAAGCCCATTCCTCTTTCCCGTTTCTTTCTTACTGTATAAATGTAAAGGATGAAATGACGGATTCTACCTTCTCTGAAGTGTGTCCTTGTATCTCTCCTAAAACTGAATAGTCTAGGAACCATGAATACAAAACAGTATGAATTGACCTATGATGCATACTTCAGTTATCATGAGATCTCATCTGGCATTATTGTTGTTAGTATTACGAATTCATCCTATCCTTGTGTCCCCTTTTCTTTTTCTACTTATTTACTATCTGCACTTTTTTCCCCTTAGGTACCCAATCAAAAACTACACAAAACAGAGAAAATAAAAGCTCATTAGTTTTCGTTGTTCCCACTGGTAGTATATCGAAATCTCAGTGCCATGTTCACTGACAGCCATAACAAGGCCTGATGCAAAGATCACCATTTACACATGCCTTTCATATGATTTCCCATTTTCTTAGGTCTACTGATTCACTATGTTGTTTTGCAACACTCATCTCCTGCAGTTATTCTCATTTGATCTCATTCTCTGTTTTCTAAATTAATGTAACCTAAAAATCAAATAAATCGAATAGCTAAATGGCTCAGTAAAATATTTTTTGTTAATGTCCTAAGAGTTTTTTGTTTGTTCTTTCACATCTGGTATTGGTAGTGATTATCCTCTATTCCCTAGTTAAATTCATGGAACATGTTTTTCAGAAACTAATTCAAAATGTATTATTTGACTGGATGAATTCTCATTACTTTTCCCACATGGGTGTTTGCTGACATCATAGCAGTCCGTACTGTATGTTTGAACAGCCTGTTTGTACATGGGCACACTTCCTGTGGTGACGGACTCACTACCTCTTGCACTGCGAGGCCCTCTGAGAGTAAGGGAGGTCTCAAGACAAAGACTTGAGTCGTGCAATTGCAAACATTACAAACATCTTTCATGCAATAAAACTGTAAGAAATAAGAAAGAAAAACACAAGGAACCTGAATAAATATGAGAAATATGAGTGAATTTGAGCATCTTTTCATATGAAACTAGAGAAATGAATATCAAAACAGCAGAGGCTTATTTTTCACACCTCAGATTGTGAAAATTAAAACATGACCACGTTGTCACAGTAAAACTGAAACACACTCATATTGCTTGTTGGAATGCAAACTGGTACAACCTTTGAAAAGGAATTTGACAATATCTAACAAAACCACATATGCACTTACCTTTTAATGCTGCTTTCCCCTTCTAGGAATCTACCCTGAAATATTTAACAATTCAAAATACATGTCCACAAAGTTAATTATTGCACAATTGTTTGTAAGTGCAAAATAGTAGAAACAATATCAATGCCTGTATGTTGGAGAAAAGAAAACTAAAATATAATGTATTCATGCAATGAAACACTATGCAGCTCTAAATAAATTATGATGATTCCTATGAACAAGTATGGAGTTATTTCCAGAACATGTTGTCACACACACACACACACACACACACATACACACACACACAGATAAATCAGAAACTATCAAGGAAGTGGAAAAATGGGGAAGGAAAGAAAACAGCGTAGAAAAAGGAGAGGGCAGTAGCATTTCTACGAAGATACATTTTTGAATGGTCCTGGATTACATGAGTGTAGAGAAATATGTATTTATATTATAACTGTGGGCCTGGCAGAAACATTCTCACCAGAGAATAGAGCCAGAGCCTATGCATATTAGAACTTTAAAAACTTCTGTTTCTTTGTTGTTGTTCATTTGTTTTTCTCCCCAATGATTTGTTTCACCACGAATGACTAAGGATGTAAACTGTGAAACAATGGCTCTCACTGGTGCTATCCCAGAAAAGAAAAGCACCTTCCTTTCTGTTCAAACTAGCTTGCACTCTCCATTAAAGAGAAAGCCCTGGAGTGTGAGGCAGGGGCAGATCCATGCACTAAGAGAGGGAAGGCCTTTTAGTATAGTTTGAAGTCAGGTAGCGTGATGCCTCCAGCTTTATTCTTTTGACTTAGGATTGTCTTGGCAATGCGGGCTCTTTTTTGGTTCCATATGAACTTTAAAGCAGTTTTTTACAATTCTGTGAAGAAACTCATTGGTAGCTTGATGGGGATGGCATTGAATCTATAAATTACTTTGGGCAGTATGGCCATTTTCACGATATTGATTCTTCCTATCCATGAGCATGGTATGTTCTTCCATTTGTTTATGTCTTCTTTTATTTCACTGAGCAGTGGTTTGTAGTTCTCCTTGAAGAGGTCCTTTACATCCCTTGTAAGTTGGATTCCTAGGTATTTTATTCTCTTTGAAGCAACTGTGAATGGAAGTTCATTCATGATTTGGCTCTCTGTTACTGGTGTATAAGAATGCTTGTGATTTTTGCACATTAATTTTGTATCCTGAGACTTTGCTGAAGTTGCTTATCAGCTTAAGGAGATTTTGGGCTGAGACAATGGGGTTTTCTAGATATACAATCATGTCATCTGCAAACAGGGACAATTTGAGTTCTTCTTTTCCTAACTGAATACCCTTGATTTCTTTCTCTTGCCTGATTGCCCTAGCCAGAACTTCCAACACTATGTTGAATAGGAGTGGTGCCAGTTTTCAAAGGGAATTTTTCTAGTTTTTGCCCATTCAGTATGATATTGGCTGTGGGTTTGTCATAAATAGCTCTTATTATTTTGAGATACATTCCATCAATACTGAATTTATTGAGCGTTTTTAGCATGAAGGGCTGTTGAATTTTGTCAAAGGCCTTTTCTGCATCTATTGAGATAATCATGTGGTTTTTGTCTTTGGTTCTGTTTATATGCTGGATTACGTTTATTGATTTGCGTATGTTGAACCAGCCTTGCATCCCAGGGATGAAGCCCACTTGATCATGGTGGATAAGCATGATACTGGTACCAAAACAGAGATATAGACCAATGGAACAGAACAGAGTCCTCAGAAATAATACCACACATCTGCAGCCATCTGATCTTTGACAAACCTGAGAAAAACAAGAAATGGGGAAAGGATTCGCTATTTAATAAATGGTGCTGGGAAAACTGGCTAGCCATAAGTAGAAAGCTGAAACTGGATCCTTTCCTTACTCCTTATTTGAAAATTAATTCAAGATGGATTAGAGACTTAAACGTTAGACCTAATACCATAAAAACCCTAGAAGAAAACCTAGGTAATACCATTCAGGACATAGGCATGGGCAAGGACTTCATGTCTAAAACACCAAAAGCAACGGCAACAAAAGTCAAAATTGACCAATGGGATCTAATTAAACTAAAGAGCTTCTGCACAGCAAAAGAAACTACCATCAGAGTGAACAGGCAACCTACAGAATGGGAGAAAATTTTTGCAATCTACTCATCTGACAAAGGGCTAATATCCAGAACCTACAAAGAACTCAAACAAATTTACAAGAAAAAAACAACCCCATCAAAAAGTGGACAAAGGATATGAACAGACATTTCTCAAAAGAAGACATTCGTACAGCCAACAGACACATGAAAAAATGCTCATCATCACTCGCCATCAGAGAAATGCAAATCAAAACCACAATGAGATACCACCTCACACCAGTTAGAATGGCAATCATTAAAAAGTCAGGAAACAACAGGTGCTGGAGAGGATGTGGAGAAATAGGAACACTTTTACACTGTTGGTGGGATTGAAACTAGTTCAACCATTATGGAAAACAGTATGGCGATTCCTCAAGGATCTAGAACTAGAAGTACCATATGACCCAGCCATCCCATTACTGGGTATATACCCAAAGGATTATAAATCATGCTGCTATAAAGACACATGCACACGTATGTTTATTGCGGCACTATTCACAATAGCAAAGACTTGGAATCAACCCAAATGTCCATCAGTGACAGACTGGATTAAGAAAATGTGGCACATATACACCATGGAATACTATGCAGCCATAAAAAAAGGATGAGTTTGTGTCCTTTGTAGGGACATGGATGCAGCTGGAAACCATCATTCTCAGCAAACTATCGCAAGAACAGAAAACCAAACATCGCATGTTCTCACTCATAGGTGGGAACTGAACAATGAGATCACTTGGACTCGGGAAGGGGAACATCACACACCGGGGCCTATCATGGGGAGGGGGGAGCGGGGAGGGATTGCATTGGGAGTTATACCTGATGTAAATGACGAGTTGATGGGGCAGCACAGCAACATGGCACAAGTATACATCTGTAACAAACCTGCACGTTATGCACATGTACCCTAGAACTTAAAGTATAATAATAATAATTTAAAAAAAAAAAGAAAAATAAAGGGCCAAAAGATGTCCACATCGTAATGCCTGAAAACTGTGGATCCATTAATTTATCCAGCAAAGGAGGATTAAGGTTGCCAATGTCATTCACTGATGAGCTGACCATAAAATAGGGATGGTATCTTGGATTATCCAAGTGGCACCAAGGAAATCATCACAAGCCTTTAAAAGTGGAAGAGCAAGTCAGAATAGGTCAGAGTGACGCAATGTGAGAAAGACTCAACCAGCTATAACTGGCTTTGAAGATGGGAAGAGACCAGGACCTCTATATGCTGAAAAATTAGAGGAACTGATTCTCTTCTAGAGCTTCTAGAAGTGAACACAGATTTTAGCCTAGTGAGTCCCATGTCAGATTTTTAACCTCTAGCATCATAGAATCATAAGTTGGCATTGTTTTAAGCCACGCAATTTGTGGTAGTTTGTTCCAGCAGCAATCTAAAACCCATATAATGATTTGTCACTATATGAGTGTTTTATTTTCATTTACACTAAAAGGCATAGTCTTTCCTTTGACAACCATAAAATCTGCCTGATTTTTAATCTTTCTCCTTGATTTATTTGTGAAGTAAAATAGAATTGTATTATGAAAAATGCTGATGAAATTCTCCTCAAATTCAGTATTTTGGAGGAAATTATTTAGTCTTAAGAATATTTCAACTCTGATTTACCTTATTCTCTCACTGTTCTTCAGCAGACCTGCTTTGAAGTTCCTTGGACTGAAAGTTAAATGTGTAAAGTAGATCAGTTCCCATCAGTCATTACTAATGAACATTTCTTATACGCCCAAGCCCCCAGAAAAATAATGGCTTAAGAAATCTACAGCTTATATTGGGAAGACAGAATTATCATAAACGAAACTGTTAGGAAACAAGTGTTAAAACACACGTAGACTAAAAATATAATGTGAGGGAAAGAGTAACTTCGAATCCTCATTAAAATTAAAGAGTAACTTCAGAAATCTTCATTAATATTGTACTTGAGGGACCTCAATGATGGCTAAGAAAGAGGTTGATATACAAGTAAATAATTGGTGTCATTTGTTAAGAAGTCTTGAAAACTTTGCCAAGCTAAGAACTGAAATTATTACAAAAATCACAATCCTCCAAACTCTACCCATTGACATTTTGTTGTAGAGCTTTCCTTAAACTTTTAAGTATTAATTTTTCAGTGCAAATCTATTTTAAAATGAGATAAAATATACATAAACTTTTGACATACGTGGAAGGGAAGATATCCAACTTCTAGTACAACTCACTTCTGGAATAAACTCTCCAGGTGACTTTAAACTCTAGTATCCTTAGGTCAGTTACTGTGGCCAGGCATCATATTACTGTATAACTTAGTGATACAACACAGTTGTCTCTTTCTTTTTAATTTTAAATACTTTTTCTGTTGCTCATAGATTCTATGGGTCAGGAATTTGATCAGAGTATAGTGAAGATAACCTAATTCTCTTCCACAAATCCTGGGGCTTCAACTCAAAGATAAAAATTCCGGAGTCTGGAATCGTCTACAGGCTTGCCCGCTACACCGGATGGAGCCTCCAGCCTCTCAGATTCTCTCCACTGGGACTCTCCAGAGGGCTACCTAGGGAGCTAGTTCAAGCTTTCTCATAATTTGGATGCTGGGATTGACAGGACAGGGACTATAGACCCTAGCAGTAGTATGAGTGTTAAGTCAGAGTAGAAGAAAAACACATGTGGGAGAGATGTATCTGTCCACTCTGTTGTGTGTGTATGTCTCTCTCTCTCTGTCTGTCTGTCTCTCTGTGTGTGTGTCTGCGTTATTCTCCAACTATGCAAACCATAATCCACTAAGAAACCAAGGAGGTTGACTTTCAGCCCCCTGGTGATGAAATAAACATAACCTTACATGAAAGGTATTAAGGATTTCACATATAGATCACTTAGATTTTTTAATTGACTGGCTTGGAATTTTTTCAGCTCAGGAAAGCCATGACTCCTACAGAAAAAGTTCTTGGACCTAAAACACTGTTGGCATTTTCACAGATTCATCTCCAGGATAAAAACTCCACACCGTGGTAACAAATTACATTTTTCATTTTTATTCTTACTTTTATTTTATTTATTTATTTATTTTTGAGACGGAGTCTCACTCTGTCGCCCAGGTTGGAGTGTAGTGGCATGATCTCAGCTCACTGTAACCTTCACCTCCCAGGCTCAAGCAATTCTCCTGCCTCAGCCTCCTGAGTAGTTGGGGATTACATGCATGTGCCACCATGCCTAGCTAATTTTTGTATTTTTAGTAGAGACTGGGTTTCATCATATTGGCCAGGCTGGTCTTGAACTCCTGACCTCAAGTGATCTGCCCACCTCGGACTCCCAAAGTGCTGGAATCACAGGCGTGAGCCACCGCGTCCAGCCACACATTACATTTCTAACGGAAGGCTATGTCAGTGTGAATACATTGTCATCTTACAGTGGACCACTCTGCCATCACCAGGAGTGAGAAATCAGAAAGCCTTCTTGAGTCTTCCAGTTATATCAATAGCTTTGTTTTGCGGATGGATCCAGTTTTGTTATTACGAAGATTTCTAAAAGGAACCAATGATATTATACCAAACGCATCCCACATTCTAGGATGTGAAATCAAAACATATAGTCATAAATGAGACATTACAGAGACTAGAAGAGAGACAGAAGTTTTTCTCAGTAAAGTTAATGCAACACTAAATTATTAGGGCATTTCGTATGTATCAAAACTAGAAACAGAATTGGAATCAGGCCAACTGATAAAAAATTAACCCGAACTGTCATTTTATTTGCAAATTTAGTATTATTTAATTCATCATAAAATAGCATTGTATGAACATTAAATCTGAGGGATCCGAAATACCAGAGCGGACTGACATTTTGCTCATATTGTGAAAAGAAGCACTAGAGAAACTGGGCTATTAATGGGCTTTCGGGCATTTCCAAAGGGACAGGACAGTGGTTTTGTGAACAAAGAGGTAATGCTCACCATTAAAATGTACTTTCAGAAAGTTACCAAAATCTATTTCATTGAGAACTGACTAAATTCCATTGGATTTTCATCTGTTTCAGTGAAAGGCAGAATTATTACAAAGCAAAAGATAAGAGTAATTTTGACCTCACAGAATATCCCAGTTATTTAACCTGAGTTTTCACAGACCCGTTCTGATGTGGCTTTTCTTAGCATGAAAGGAAGGCCATTTGTAAAGAAAGAGGAAGAAGTAAGTCACGGAATTCCGTAATGAGGCCAGAGAGTAACACTAATCCCAAAGAGACAGCTGAGACTTTCACCACCCCACGGCTAGGTGGAAATTGACAAGAAATTATAAAAAATATTATGCATATTTTAATAACTTCCTGCTTCAGAAACATTTGTAAAGAATCAGGAGTTGGCCAGGCACAGTGGCTCATGCCTGTAATCCCGGAACTGTGGGAGGCCAAGGCGGAAGGATCACCTGAGGTCAGGAGTTCAAGGCCAGCCTGGCCAACATGGTGAACCCCCATCTCGACTAAAAATACAAAATGAAGTCAGGCGTGGTGGTGCACATCTGTAATCCCAGCTACTCGGGAGGCTGAGGCAGGAGAATCGCTTGAACCCGGGAGGCAGAGGTTGCAGTGAACCAAGATGGCACCACTGCACTCCAGCCTGGGCAACAGAGCGAGACTCTGTTTCAAAAACAACAAAAAAGAATCAGGAGTCAGAAGACAAAGCTCACTTTGGTTGTATTTTACCCCTCTAATAGGTAAACCTCTGGTCCATTTTAAAATTTGCTTCTCTACTTTCACTTCTGATAACAGCACTTTAAATTTGTATATTGAGTAGAATGAACAAGTTGCTTTCTGTCTCACCTGATTGGTATGAAGTTGAAGAACGAAGCTTGAGAAAGAAAACCTAACTCGGGCAAGTCTTTCTTTGTAGTAAGGGGCAAAACTCAGACTTGGACAATGGGCTTCTGGACTGGAGCCGTAGTAGTCTTGCTGCACTATTGCCCTCAGAGCCCTGTGTCAACACCAGCACCCCGTCAACTCACACACGAGCCTGAGGAACAGGGACGCGCTGGTGCCATGGAGGATGCAGACACACAGAACGAGGGCTTCACCTTGAAGGAGGATTGAGACAACGGAAGGTTACAGAACTAATTAATTAATCCATTGAATAATTACTGACAATCTACTGTGTGTCAGGAAATATTCTAGACTCCAGGATACAAGAAAGACGAGGTCCCTCATGTCATCTGCAGAGACAGAAGACAAAACACAGTGATGATGTCATCACTGCGTTAGGAAGATGGGCTCAGATTCTGACCAGCCTCCCACGGCTGGGAGTGGGAGACTGGGAGGCTGTTCCTCAGGAAAAAACTAACCTGACAATAAGCCAGTGACCGGAGGAGAAAGCAGAGGGCAGGGAGCCTTGGGGAGGATGGGAGAAGTGGGGGCTTTTAGAAGGGATGGGATTTCCAGGAAGTTTTGAAGAAAGGGTTCGATTTGCTTAATTGGAGGGGGTTAGGAAAACTGTAACAAACACCACAACCTCCCTCTGAAGTGTGGGCGCTTTTTTTGGCTACAGCGTGTTGTAGAGAATGCTTCTTTAGAGACAGAGATGTGGCAAGCATGGAATAGAGGATGTCTTTGTTTAGAAATAAGAGAGAATTTCTTTCATGACTGGGAAGAAAATTGCATCATTCCAGAACAATCGGAGAAGGTCACAATCAAAATGGTAACTCATGGGACAGATGATCCCTTTTTTAACCACCATGCCCCTCTCTTGAGATGAATAGAACCATAGTTGGTGGGACGAACTTGAAGTTTTACTTGGGCCAACATTTTAAAGTTGTATAGTCTTCCTCTGAAATTTACCATCTCATCATTTTTAGAAAATTATGATCATGCCATTGCCATTCATCTATGCTATGACAAATTACAGCTCTTCACATTAACAGTGTGCAATTCAGTTTATCACTGAGCCGCTTGCACCTAATGTACATTAAATTGATATTTTTTCTCAATTTGTAGAAGAAGGACACTGGCCTTGCAGTTGTAAACTCTGAGTTCAAATCTCGGTTCTACAATTAGTTATGTATCAAAGCCTATCTAATGCCAGGTTTCTCATACTGGAAATGGGTCTACGGACGTCTATCTGGCCTGTCTACTGAGGCTGTTGTAAACATAAAACATGTGAAAATACTTTAGAAACAGCAAAGATCTCGAAAGATCTATAAAGCCAAAGCTTTCTAACGTCTAACCATTACCATATGAAAATCTTATTTATTCTTTTCTTTTGAGTACTATTTCTAGATGCTTTTAGAGCTATCAAGAAATAAGCAGCCTGAAACCACATAGGATAAAAAGAAGACAAAATCATAGTGATGTTTAAGAGAAAAAGTTACTCATAACTTTTAAGTATATACAAGAGGCCTTGAAAACGTTAATATACACAAATGTCATGTTTCTAAGTACTTAGAACAAGCTTGACTAATTGGCATAAATATTAACCACGACTTTAAAAAGATTAATGTAGAACTCTTACCTTTTTTCCATTTTGCTTCTCTGCAGTGGATTACAAGTGTAAATGGAGGAAACGCTAAAGCCTACATGCCGGGCCTTCGTATCATGATTGGTATCTTTTGGCTGCTAAATGGGCTGTCTTATTTCAAACTATGAAAGCACTGAATGCCCATCTGTGTTTTTGTAGCTATAAATACACACTTTTATTAGTATAGTTAACTACCTCGTTATAAAAATCTAAACTGTGGGATTGGCCACTGTACAGTCTCTCTAAAGAAAAAACAACTGAGTAATAACCATATTATATATATTTATAATATAATCATAATAATAACAAAAATCGTAGAATCAATGCCCTACCATTGTGTTCAAAGGAATGTAAAGGTTTTGGAAAAGGTGGCACAGAATTACTAAGTTATCATTATTTGGTTGAAAGTCGACCCAAAGTTAGAGAAGTTAACAATGATCCCACAGCCCTCAGGCAAATCAACAACGGAGTCATGAAGAAATCAGAGTGGTAGGAAAGGTGGGGCACTGGGCTCCTCAGCCCTCCCTCCCATCACCACTGAGATGTCCCAGCCTTCCCACGAAGCTAGCAAGAAAAACACGCTCGGGAATTCTTCCAAGGAGACAAATATTGACGATGGAGTTCTTGGAAATCAAATGATATTGTTCCTTGCTTAACACTTTCTCAGTAATGTGATTTCAATAAACATATTTGCTGAATTTAATTAACTACCTTTTTTAAATTTGTAGTGATTTTTTAAAAGTATATTTTTGGGCAACAGGATACCTGGAAATGGATAAATATGAAAAGCCAACAAAACCACCCACCATCACACAATTTCCTACTAGGAAGAGACCAAAGAATATTCAATCTGTTTCCTTCTAGTCTTTTACAGATAGATAGATACATAGCTTTGAAACATTGGGATAATCCTATATATGCATCTTATATTTTTCCTTAATATTTAATCAACATTCAATACATTTTTGTAAATAATTTTAATGTCAGCTATAATTCAGTAAGAAAAGTTAAAATTATGATAAATTAAGTATTTCTTGATGGTTAACTCTTTGGGAGTGAACACTGTGATGAATATCTATACATCTGTATCTATATCGATCTATACTGGTCTGTATTTCTTTCTGTTTTGTCTTAGTGCTCTAATTGGCACTACTGGAAAATTTTTACACATCAGACAATTAGATGTTGTCTTATCTTTCTTATGATATCACATCTCTAAAAATAGTTGTTACCCATAAGCAAGCATTCAAAGTTGGTGATAAAATGTGATCATCTTCTACTTTCTTGAAATAAAAAAATCATTTACTTTTACTTTTAAAAATAAGTATACAAGATTTTCTTCTTTCTACATATATTTAATTTTCTAGTTATCACTGATTTCTATTAAAGGCTGATAAAATTGGGTTTTTACCTAATTTCAATTCTAATTGAAATTAGAAATTCCAGTTTTCTTCCCTGTGTGTCATAATTTCACTCAACAATGACTTGAAACAATGCAATTGTTTCTAATACGTTAGTTTTCACATGATGAGATCTATTGGCTGAATAAAACAGCTTTCATTTTTGTTAGCGTCTTTTAAGATGGGCTTTTTTTTTTTTTTTTTTTTTTTTTACTTTAAGTTCTGAGATACACGTGCAGAATGTGCAGGTTTGTGACATAGGTATACATGTGCCATGGTGGTTTGCTGCATCTAAGATAGGCATTCTCTATATGGAATGAGCTGATTAGTAGAAACACTGTTCTTTGATAAAACTGTAACTGTGATTTACTTTTCTTAGGGGAGCCTCACAAATATGAAGTTTTTATTGCCAAGCAGCAAATAACGTATTTTTTTTAATCACTGGTGATGTTTAGTAAAACATGTCTCTACAATTTAAACCAGAGAAACTGAAAACAATTGAGGGTAGAATTACATTGTTTCTGTTGAAAAACATATTTCAGCCTCCATCCCTGCTGAGGACAAATGGCACAAGTCCTTTATACTTGTCTCTCCCTTCTCATCCTACCGCGCCTGTTTTTATTAAACACTTTACATTGTCAAGGTTTGTGCCATTTTCTTTCTCCTTATTTCCCCGCAGCCGTTTGCTTTTCTTCCCTGGGAAAGTGGGGTGCATCTTCACCGCAGGGCACGCACCTGGCTCCTGCATCCCACAGCCCCCGATGCTGGCTCATTTCCCATCGGCTTGGGTTTCACGAGAAGTGTTGGTCTTGGGATGAGCCCCTGAGGCTCCTGGCTGCTGAACACCTAGATACTTGAACTCCGTCTTGACTTGTGGAATATTCACGTTCCCAATGGCCTCATTTCAGAGCCCATCAAACCTGCATTCTGAGATCAAAGGACCTCACATCCTCCCTCTGCAGGTCTCTTGCTTCTGAATAAATATCCCAGGGATACTTCGTTTATCCCAGATATTCAGTAACGTAAACCAGGATAGGTCTTGGTGTCTCTCCCTGTATCAGACTTTCTTGGAATAGACTGAACTGAAAAAGAAAGACTTGGAGAAACAATTTTGGTAGTTTCAAATCTAATGATAGTTTGGACCATTTTAATCTATTGGAAGTAGATTATTCTAAACAAAATTAAAATGTTTGGATATTGTGTTTTTACTAAAACTGATGTATTTTAATTCAATAATGGTCCACAGGAAACAAAATGTGTTTTAATGAAAGAATACTATGTACTTATAATTAATATTATGTTTTTCCCAATAATTTGAAAAATGTATGTCACCGTCATAAAATTAACCAAGGGATATAACTATCTTCCATTTGGTAAATAGTTAACCACAAGCAATGCACATGGTTTAATATTTAGGGTTAAGTTTTCAGTATATTCCAAGAGTTAATGACACTATCTTTAGATGTAGGAGAATCAAGATTTTTTCTAGAAAGCTAGAATTCTAATTGTGATAAAAGGTTATTAACAAGTCTAAAAGACCAGAGGCTAATCAGTTGTTTTAAACAATCAAACCAGGGTAAATGATATCTTGCTTTCCTAAAATTTTCTTACAATTTCCTTTTCGGTTAGCTTGATTTGACATTTATTCCATCCTTTATAAAAGCTAGTCCAAAAGAACAATGGAATTTTTATGGTACAGAAAACAACCTTTTCAAGTGACTTCAGTATTTGAATCAGAGGAACAACATTGTTTCACCTTGATTACCCAAAATATAATGCTTTTCCACTCTAGAAACACAGTTTTAATTTTTGGAATGGTTTAAGGTTAACGCGAGAGAAGTGTGGTTGATCTTAACACTATTTGACAGTGTGTGATCAATCTTTGGACACTTTTCTGCAGAAAAAAAGTGTCTTTCTCTCACTTTTTAATAGTATATGAAACTTAAGAAAAGATTGTGTTGGGTAGACAAAACCTTTGATTTACTTTAAAGTATGATTATTTTATGTATGTTAAGTTGCAACATCTAATATTAAAGATGACGACTGGTATAGAAATATAGGTTTCATTCAATTGAGGCAGAAGTGATCTTTGTTAACATGAAAAAGAAAGATTTTGACTATGAGTAATATTGGTTGATATTTTGGAAGTTAGTGACAGAGAAAGATCTGTTTTTGGGTTGATGAATCTTTCTAACAAAGCTTGCACAGGACCAGGATTGGGCACCACCCTCCTGACTTGCAAACTGACAGTTCTTTTATGTTATTCATTTGAGCCATCTTTCTACATCCCTCTCTACATTAGCATAAAGTCCCACCGCACAAAACAGGATCATTTCCAAACCCACATTCCAATAACTCTAAAGATTAGGACTCCAGCCTTCTACTCAAGCTCAGAATGTCAGACGGACTTTTTCTTGCTCTATTACTCTTGCTTCTCCTGCAATTTTCTGTAGAACATTTAGATCAACTCCTGGCTTACAGAGTAGTGTGTGTTGTGAAGCGTAACTCTGGGAAAAGTTACTCTACTAGAAGCCAAGAGATCTCGTTTCTAAGCCCAGTAAACGCAATGACCACCGGTGGCTTGGCAATCACCGCGCCTTTCTGAGATGTTGTTTGGTTTCCAACTGCAATGTGAAGATTTTACATTAGAATTAGCTCATCTCTGGATTCCTTTTAACTTAAAAAATGTGAACTTCTTGCATCTTTAATTTTAGAAGACTTTGTCTCTAGAACATAAAACACAGATTCCTGCTATTTCACACTTTTCACATCTTCTTCGTAGCTTGGGATGATCATGAGAACATCATGCCTTTTGCGTTCTGTAACACGGTAAGAGCACACAAAGTTATCACAGCAGACACACATCGTGTGGGCATGTAGGGTGAAGAGGAGGCAGTTTTGGTCCAAGTCTGGACTTTCTGTGTAATTTTGGGCAACTCCTCCATCCTCTGTTTGTTTCAGCTGTAGTGATGGTAACACACATGTCTTAGGGTTGTTGAGAGGATTCAAAGAAACCATTGGTTAAGGCATTGTTAGAGGGTGCAGTAAATGTGTATATTTGAATTGATTGTTTCCTTGGCTGTGTGGAATTGACCTCAAAAGATTCCACACAGCAAAGAAAACAATCAACAACATAAAGAGGCAATCTAGAGAAGAGGAGAAAGTAGCTGCAAGCTATTCAACTGACAAGGGATTATTAACCAGAATACATAAGGAACTCAAACAATTTGATAGCAGAAAAACAAATAATCTGATTAAAAATTGGGCCAAATATCTGAACAGGCATTTCTCAAGAGGACATACAAATGGCCAATTGGTATCTAAACAAGATGCTCAGCATCACTAATCATCAGAAAAATGCAAATCAAAACCACAGTGAGATACCATTTCACTCCAGTTAAAATGGCCTTTATTAAAAAGATAAACAATAATGGATGCTGGTGAGAATGTGGAGAAAGGAGAATCTTCATACACGGTTGGTGGGAATGTAAATTAGTATAGCCACTATAGAGAACTGTACAAATGGTCCTCCAAAAACTAAAAATAGAACTCCCATAGGATCCAGTAATCTCACAGTTCGGTATATATACAAAGGAAATCGGTGTATCTAAGAGACAGTGTTGACTGCTGAAGCCCACTGATGCTGACTGGTTTTAAATTCTTGCCCAAGAATTCCAACAGTTGATTTTTCCTGGTGTCAGCTTTAGTTGTTTGTGGTTTCTCTCTCAGATCGGGGTATTCCTGGCTCTTGACATAGTGATTTTCAACGGCACCGGGACACTGAGGTCATTGTCTTAGGAGATTCCTGATCCTCTTTCAACACCCCTTTGGAGCAGGCGGCTGCCCTGCCCTGGGCTGGCTTGTGGCCCTGGCTGCGTTCTGAGCTGCAGCTCCAGGCTGGTTTGTTTTTCAGAGCCATGCAGGGTTATTCCGAGCATCTCTGTTCTCCAGATGTGTTGGGCTCCTGCTCTGTCCCTGCTGGGGCCACGCTTGGGACTCAGCCACCACCCTGAGCCCTAGTGTCACTGGTCCTGGGTTCCCCATGGCCTTTGTGGTGGGGGGGGGGTCCCTGTGTGGGTAACCACTCCTGGCTCCAGTGGGCAGTGCTGGCCGCCTTCCGGGCCCCTTGGATGCATGGGTGCCCGTAGTGGAGTGGGCATCAGGCTCCCCACCAGGTCTCTGCAGGGCCCCTTCCCACCCTTCAGCCGGAAGGAACAGGCTTTATTTCCTATGTCATTTTGTCTGAGCAGTTGAAAGCTGAAGCTCCTTTCAGTGCCAGGTGGAAAGGACATACGACAGAAAGGAAACCCAGGAACTCACGGCATCCTCATCCCTCCTCTCCTGAAGTCATGGCCGGTCTTCCTTCCCACCTCCCAGAGCCTTTCTTGCCATCCTGTTCCCTAACATCAGAGGGACTGAGCTGTACTTACAGGAGAGGGCAGGGTATGGGCAGTCTACCCCTGCTGGTCCAGAAACTGCCTACAGCTTATTTATTTCTGTATCAAAAATGTCGAGTAACATCAAAGCAAAACTCAGACAATTATAACTGATGATGCGATGATGCCACTGCATTGAATAATGTCGGGTCTTCTTTTTTTCTGTAATTTCATTGCAGTATTTTCCTGTATAGAGGTTCATAGATGAGGGTCTGGAAAGTGGAGAGAAAGCCGGGAGCCCAGATGGAAGATGAAGGTCTACCCTCACCATCCTCGTGTCCCCAGCACCTGACAGGTAGGAAGCACAGGAGCTGAACATTTGCAGAAGTTGTTCTAAATCTCTGAAATGTGCACCATCTCAGGACCAGCACTCTCTCTTATCAAATCACAGAATCAGGAGAATAGTTATCTTTTTAGTCTTCCTTCTCATATTAAATGCAGATTCTTTTCCTACAAGTATTATCTCATGTACTTAAAGTGCACAGAAAACTTAGAATGTGCAGATTATTACTTTCATTTCCCAGATGGGGAAATAGAGGCCCTGGGGGTATTTTGCTTAAAACTCATCTAGAACTTGGTAGAGTCAGAATTTGGACTGGGATCTTCTGATTCCAATCCTAGCGTGGCTTTGTTAGAGTTTAGGCTTGTTTAAAGGTCCATCATCCTGCAAAACCCTAATAACAAGTTGTGGGATCCAATAAATTGATGATTACCAGTAACTTCTGTCTGTCTCACAGGTAGAGGGAAAACACCATTGTTACTATAAAGACCTGACAACCTACTTTCATGAAAAATTACTACAAGGCTCTTAAGAGTCAACTTTCTGAGAATGATGGTTTCCAGCTGCATCCATGTCCCTACAAAGGACACAAACTCATCCTTTTTATGGCTGCATAGTATTCCATGGTGTATATGTGCCACATTTTCTTAATCCAGTCTGTCACTGACGGATATGTCAGCAAACTATTGCAAGAACAGGAAACCAAACACCGCATGTTCTCACTCATAGGTAGGAATTGAACAATGAGATCACTTGGACACAGGAAGGGGAACATCACATACTGGGGCCTATTATACTTAAAGTATAATAAAAAAAAAATAAGAGTTAACTTCCTCACCTCGTCAGGCCTTAATTAACTAAACAAATATGCAATTACGGGAAAAGAAAGGGAGGGAAGAAGGAAGCTTTGTGGAGTGAAGTCATTTCTGAGCATAAACCTTGCATGAGACTTAAGTGGGAAGGCTGGTTGAAAACTCAGATTCCTGGGCCCTAGCCCTGAAAGCCTGCTGCAGGTAACCTGGATTCGCACCTCAGAATGCATTCTCATGATGTAGTCCAGGTTGTTAGGGCAATGGGCAGTCCAGATATGACAGTTGCAGGATCTTTAGGATTCAAGAGGTAAGCAGGTCTGTATCCGGGATGCAATTCACCAAAAGTTAAGGTTGAAATTGAAATGTTAAAATTCCACTAAAATGTCTGACAAAAATTAGTTTTCAATTTCTTATGTGCATGCCAGGCATACTACACTCTGAACACTACAGGTAAAATTAATACATTGGTAACAGGTAGACAAGCAGAAGATAGGAGGGTCACTTGCTCTTCACCTTTTTGTTCAAAACCAGTTTTCTTCAGGTTGCAAAGTGAAGTTGCACCAGGTCTAAATTTACTTTATCTGTGGAGTCTGATTGCAACACGAAGACTGGCGAGGATTATCAACTGAAGCCACTTAGGTCCCAGCCGAAAACGGAAGGGAGCAAAATCAATCAAGCACCACCAGTCTTTCATTTCTCAAAAAACAGAACAAGTGCCAGCAAACTCTGTGGGGGAAAAAAAAAAAACAAATCTATCGCAAATCGGGGCTGGCTGGCTCCTGGCAACTCTCTTTCCAAGTGTTGTTCCATCTACCTTCTACGCAACTCTCAAATCTTTGTCTTGTTTTTTCTCTCTGAGCTGATGAAACTGATGGACAGCCAGTGATCCCAACTCCATTCTCAATTCACTGTAAGCATTTTCTGAAACACTGTTGCTCACAAGGTCCTTCTTAACAGTGACTTTATTGCACACTCTCCTGCTCAAACCCTTCTGGGCCGCTGCAGGTGGGAAGCAGACCCAGGACGGCCTGTCTATGAGTTGAGTGTTCCACGTTATCATTCACACCTGTGATGTATGAGATAGGCCGGCATTTAATGAAAATTGTCTGCTCATACATTCCTGGTGAATAATCCAAACTACAACTCTTTTTGGAAACAGTACAACATGCATTTGTTTAAATAAATAAGAGGGATTCATGCAGTTCATTCATATGCTGTACTCAACAGCCAACTACTAGGAAATCAATCCTGTGTCTAGTACTTCAATTCAGGAGATCATCAGGTTGCTATTAGAATTAGGATTACATGAAAAATTCTAAATTTTATTGTTAAGTAACAAAGGATGCACAAAGAAGAGCAGGTCTATTCTGGTAGCTTTGGGGTTAAGCTATGGTCAACACACTCACACATGCAGTATTGTGTATGCAAGAAACGGCTTTGCCATTAATGCTCCCAAGAAACTTGTAAGACAGTGGTTGCTTCTTTGAGGAATTTGAAATTAGGTGTACAGGAGAAGTTTATTTTTAGTTATATTTTCACTGCTTGCAAGTTTGTGTATTTTATGAATATTCTTTTAGTTAACATCCTATTTATAGAAGATGTTAATTGTAACAATGTTATAACAATATTACATTCTAATTATAATATAATATAAAAATAGAATATACTGTGAGAAGACAAATGTACATAAAAGTGCAATTAGATTTTTGTATGTTAGTGCACTCATAATAATCATTTAGTAACTCCATTTACTGAGTCTACTTTTTAAAATATTTAACATATTTCATTTTAGAAAGCAATACTATCCATGTATAATTAACACAAAGGATACAAAATTTTAGATATGAGAAGTAAGTTCAAGGGAACTGTGGTATATCATGATGACTACTGTTTAAAACAATGTATTGGATAGTAGAAAGTTGCTGAGAGTAGATTTTACATGTTTTCATCTCACCAAAAAAACATATGTATGTGAGGTGCCACATACGGTGAAATAGCTGGATTTAGCCATTTTACAATGTATACATATATCAAAGTATCATTTTGTACACCATAAGTATAAACCATTTTTACTTGTTAATTAAAAATATGATTAAAATAAAACTCAAGACCAAAAAAGTTTGAGCCACTTCATGTATGCATAGTGTTAATAATAATTTCTGAAAATTACAAAAACTCCCAAACTGTGCCATAAAATTAAGAAGTGAAATGTGATCGTTTAATAATAATTTTGCACATTTTATTCTTTTACTTAGGAAAAATCTAATAACAAAGTTTCTTATTTTTTCATGTTGAATAGAAAAATATAGATTCAAATATGTTTATTTTAAATGTTGTTTTGAATATAATTAAATACTTTTAATTAATTTATGCTTTTTTAAAAATGCTAGAGGCCAGATGCAGTGGCTTACGCCTGTAATCCCAACATTTTCGGAGGCCGAGGTGGGTGGATCACGAGGCCAGGAGATCAAGACTATCCTAGCTAATTTGGTGAAACCCCATCTCTACTAAAAATACAAAAAATTAGCCACGTGTGGTGGCATGCACCTGTAGTCCCAGCTATTCGGGAGGCTGAGGGAGGAGAATCGCTTGAACCTGGGGGGCGGAAGCTGCAGTGAGCTGAGATTATGCCACTGCACTCCAGCTTGGGCAACAAAGTGAGACTCTATCTCAAAAAAAAAAAGCAAAAACAGAAATGAAAAAATAATTTATATTCATAGGCAGAGAAACAGCATGGAAAATTTTTCAAATCTCAGGTTGAAAATGAAATAAGCCAAAGTATGTTATGACAGTAATGTCAATGAGACACACGTTACTATTTTAAAAGGTCTCATTTTCTCAGTTTGACTTTTTAAAACTAACCTAGGAATAAAAGTGGTAAACATTGTAGAGAAGCTCTAAGATGTAGCAATGATAAACATCATAGGAGGCGATGGATAAGCTGAGAAGCACGCAGTGTTACTGAGGGTGCAGTGTGGAAAATAGGTTGATTCTTGTCAGAGTACTTTAGAAACACATTCCAGTTCCATTGAAGCTTCTTATGAAATTTTAAAAAAATAATTCTACAGTTCACTTTAAAGTTACATGAGCATCAGTAACCACCAAAGCAGAAAAAGATTAAGAAGAAGGGTCTGCTTTGCCAACACTAACTGTAGTTTAAAGCTTCAAATTTACACTGCTGCTAGTCTAAAAATAAACAGGTAGATTAGTGAAACAGAACAGAAAGCTAAGAAACAGATTGTAAATTTTAAAATATACATAACTTCAGTAAATGGCAAAGTGACATTTCAAATTAATGAGAAAAGGGTTCATAATTCAATGTTATTTCAGAATAATGTATTATTTAATACCTCTCTCCCTATTTTACATTAGATACCAAAATAAAATGTATTAGCAACTAGATATAAAAGTATGAAACCATGAAAAATATAAAAATATATAACAATATTACAGCCTCTGAGTGAAGTGTACTTTTGTTATTGGTATAAGAAATAAAATGAACAAAAAAAGGAAAGTATTCAATGATTTTCCTAAATTACAAACTATGTTTTATTTCCCTTTACTATGCATAATTTATCTCTAAGGAAAAAGATAAGAAAAAATGGTGAATTCGGAGTAATGCTTACTGTCTGGGAAAATTTCTTAAGAATTTTACGATTATTACCTTGCCCTGAGGTAAGCAGAACTGTAAAAAAGTGAGTTAGCTTTTAAATTCCAAATATTATGGAAAAAAAGAATGAAGAATCACATTAGCTAGACAGCAAGACAACAGCAATCATGTGAAAAATTATTTGAATACCAAACTTTGTTTCCTTAAAATGCATTAGTTGAGCAGAAATTATTATGCTCAGCAATTACAAATAACTTGAATGAGTTTTAGAAGTAAAATAAATCAACGTGGAGCCTTTCAGTGTTTCCTGGAATGGTCTCCTGAAGATGGGTCAGGGGGTCCACGGTGCCTGGGAGAACTCGGAAAGGATGGAGCCCTGGTCTGAGGTGGAAGCTCGGACGGTTGCACGCCCACTGGAGAGGCAACCTTGAGACATTGCCCCAAACCTCGAGTTTTCATCCACAGTCAGGGAGTCACCTTGGAGGGATCAGGCATGTGACAGCTGGTCCAGCCACTTCCATGCAGGCCTGGACGGGTCTCACCTTCCCCTGGAGGAGGCCTGGCCTGGGACAGCTGGGCAGAGTGAGTGGAGTTGGAGCAATGCAGGCTCCACAGCCTCCTGCCCCTCCTTCTTTTCCCAGGACACCAATAAACCTATCTTCCTTCTTCTTAATATTGTGTGTTAAGTGCTTAAGTCAATCCTTCCACAAGGCGAAACAAGAAAGATTTAGATAAGCCTTTTTGCTTTAATTCAAGGTAATAGCTAGAGTCATCAAAGAGAAATCAAGAGCAACAGGGTGCTCAAGAAATGGGGATTTTTACAGATTCTAAGCAGCGTGAAGTTGTGAGTGAAGACAAACCCGGAGGCTTGGCACAAGGCTGCAGCACAGAGAGTGCAACAAAGATTTGATTGTAAAGAAGCTGAAAGTCAAGTTTCCTCCAGCTGCACACTCAGACCAGAGAGGCATGCTCTGGTTTCACATTGAAGACACAGGGATTCCAATGAATGAGGAAAAATGCAGCCCGTTATGGGGCCTTTTCCTTAGGCACTACTGAAACTGTATTCATTTGGAAAACACAATCCTAGATTTTTCAGACGTTCAGGATCGTGAAGACAGGAATAACTATCACAAGACATTTCAATATGTGAGTTTTCGATATTCTTACCAATCATATGCAATTCAAAATTAGAAAGAAGCTCATGGAAGTAGGTTGTAATCTAAGAATTTGTCAGGAAATGGTAAGATTTTTATAAACTCAGCTATTTAGGTTCATGCTTTGTGCCCATGGGCATACCTTCATGGTTTGGTCAAACTATTGTTTATCAACAAGGAGTCTCCAATTGAGAAGAGGGAGGCAAACATAAACACCGTCTGTAAATACCAGAAGTCATCACCGAAAGCAAAGCTTCTGTTGCAGCTAATGTCAGACCTATGCAGTGTTAATTGGATATGGAGCTATAACTTAATAACTAAGACAGCCTTTCAGCACAGATTCCATGGCAACAAAGTCATACCTAGAAACCAGGCTTCACTTCCTTAGTGATAAGTGAATCAAAATATGTTTTATTTTGACGGCATGGTCAGTTTAGTAGAGGAAGTCACGTTGCTTTTACAAGGGAAAAGGAATTATATCTGAGGGGGAAGCTCTAATGTATAATCTGCTTTCATACTAACACAATTAGAAGTGTACACGGTTCGCCTGCTGGGGTTATCAAATGGGCAGTGGCTCTTGCTAGGATCAGTTGCACGAACACATTTAGACATCACTGTTTACAGCATTTCTGCCACTGAAGTATGTGGAAATTCAATACAGTAATACTACTTGCATGTTCTTAGCATTACGACAAATACCTAATGCTTGTAGGGCTTAAAACCTAAATGAGGGGTGGATGGGTGCAGCGAACCACCATGACTCATGTATACCTATGTAGCAAACCTGCATGTTCAGCAAATGTATCCCAGAACTTAAAGGAAAAGAAAAAAATGATAATATGCATATTCTTATTTCTTATTCTCTGAAGCCTATTAAAATGCCTACCTAAATTTCCCTCAACACTTCAGTAAAGAAGGAAAAAGAAAAAATGGATTTGATGCTAACTTTTTATTTTAAGCAAAAATATTTCTCTTTTTCTAAGGTCATCTTAGAGTTCATTTAGAAAGCGTCCTTTTACTTAAGATAAACTTGCACATTTTTGTTCTTTTTTGGAGCTAAGATATATCTTATTTAATCTCATCTCCTCTGGGTGTGATATTTATTTAGAGGGCCTTTCTAAATTTTGATACAGCTCACAACGTTAAACTTACTTTGAGATTCTCAATAGCTTTTAAGAGTAAAAGGGGATCCAGAAACCAAAAAGCTTGAGAAACATTGCCATCGGTTGTCACCTGATTTCACAGCATGGGGCTTCCGGCCTTAAAGAATGAGATACGGTATCGACAACGGACTCAAATCCCATCCCAAAGCATTTTCTGCCATTAGAGGAAAAAGTTCTTCCCTCCAGCCCTGGAATAGGAAATTGCTCCAGGCCAGACTGATGCTCATTTGGAATCCCCCTAATTTGCACGTACATTTAACAATAATAATGCCAGCGTCAGTCTTTCCCAGCCTCTCCTTTTCCTCAGTATCTGATTCCTGCTACTAATTAACTCTGACTTTTGAGATAAGCGAGTTTGCCAAAATATTCCATTTGGTCTTGATTTCTTCTTAATTTTAAGTTCCTTCAACTTTAAATAATAAAATAAAAGAACAGATGCACCACATTGTATTAATCAAGGAGGCTGCCAGCTCTTTTGGCCCCACAACAGCAATACACAGCCCTCAAATCCAGGGTTCTGCCAGGGCCGGGCTGAGCGTTTCATTGCATTCTCAGTTCCACGAGACTGATCGACGTAAACATCTCGGGGCACCTGTAGGTTCACTATACCAGATGCTGGGGATAACGGTATCAACGGTTAACATTTATTAACGTTATTGTGCTGCAAGTCATTCATAGCCCGGCTTATTGAAGCCACATGGCAATTTAGAGGGTAAATCCTCTTATTAACTTCATTTACAGATCAGAAAACTGGGGCTTGCAGTGGTTTATTAATGCATCCAATGATACAAAGTCTGCTTGCAATTCAGCCTCTCAGATGCCTAAGCTCTTAGCCACAGTATTCTCCTGCCCTAAAATAATGCTAATGATAACAATGATAGTAATAGAAAGTTGAATTCGTTTCTGCCCAGGAGAGGCTCACACCACCTAGAATGGAGAGAGAAAATAATGCAAACTAGAAAATGCTACTGTAAAGCTTTCCTATATGCATTTCATAAAGATTTGATGAATGCTTGAATAAATTAAGGATCTTGTTAAAAAGTTATCAAACTATGGCAAACAGTTTAACTGGTTCAACCCAGACGACTTGGAGAGGGCTGTAACCACATGGTGACATGCAAACCAAACCTCAATTCTTAAGAGTTTATGTCAGAAAAATGTGAGGACTTTCCAGGGAGCAGAAGGAAAGGAGAGCCCAGGAATGGTTTTATCCTGAACAAAGCTCTAAGGTGGTGAAAAGTCTGAAAAAAGGTAAGGAAAACTGTACCCAGGAGCCCAGTGGGCACCCACTGGGGCAGGAGACGAGGCTGGCACAGCAGGTTATGATCGACGGGGAAGAGCCGGGTGGCCGTCCCAGGATGCCCTTGACTTTCTCTAGGCAGGAAGAAGCCAGGGCAGGAGAGCCACGAAGAGACCTGACTCGGTGTTTCAGAAGCTCCAGTAAGGGTGGGCAAGGCGGATGTGTGAAAGAGAGCTGAGCAAGCGGAGCATTTAGTGGGCTGTGTGGGGTCCTGTGGTCCATTCATGCTCACAGTGAAGGGCTAGACGCTTGGTTTCCATCGCTATTCTGAGTCTCTGTGGTAGCTGCGAAGATTCCTCCAAGTTGTCTCAGGTATGAGGACTGACCCTGATCTCCGGATGGACCTTAAGGACCTTAAGCTCTGGATGCAGGGGGAGGGTGGACGCATGCACACGTGCACACACACAGACACGTGCACACAAGTACACATGCACACACACATAAACATGTGCATGTGCACACGTGCAGACACTTGCACACGTGCACACTCACAGACACGTGCACACGCACACACATGCACATGTGCATACACACACGCACACATGCACAAACATGCACACATGCACACGTACACATACATGCAGACACACATACACAAGCACAGAGACACACGCAAAGACACATGCACAAGTGCACACAGACACATTCACAGATGCAGACACGCACACACACAGACACTTGCACACGTGCACAGACACGTGCACACATGCACACACACATGCTCATGTGCACACACATGCACATGCACAGACATGCACACATGCACACGTAGACACATACACACATGCACAGAGACACACACACATGCAGAGACACATGCACAAGTGCAGAGACACAGTCACAGATGCAGAGACACATGCCCACGTGCACACATAGGCGCGCACACACGCACACACAGACACATGCTCACATCCACACACACATTCACAGATGCACACACACATGCACACTCACATGCACACGTGCGCGCACACACACACGTACACGTGCACACACACATGCACACATGCACACGCACAGACACATACACACGTGCACACACAGATGTCTGTTTCCACAAGAAGGAGGCTCTGTCTGGGCTATGGCCTTTAGTGTATTCTGCTTTTCAATGAAGTTTCATTTCTTGTTACCACTTCTGTCTAAGCCAGTGTATTAGTCCATTTTCATGCTGCTGATAAAGACATACCCGAGACTGGGAAGAAAAAGAGGTTTAATTGAACTTACAGCTCCACATGGTTGGGGAGGCCTCAGAATCATGGCGGGAGGCGAAAGGTACTTCTTACGTGGCAGCAGCAAGACAGAATGAAGAAGAAGCAAAAGCGGAAAGCCCTGATAAACCCATGAGATCTCGTGAGACGTATTCACTATCATGAGAAAAGCATGGGAAAGACTCGTTCCCGTGAATCAATTATTTCCCCCTGGGTCCCTCCCACAACAGGTGGGAACTCTGGGAGACACAATTCAAGCTGCGATTTGAATGGGGACATAGCCAAACCATATCGGCCAGCAATCTGGATTTACCAAGGGCTGTGATCTCTTTCCTGAATTACGATTCTCACACTGTTGACCGAACACTGGGAAACATTCTATACCATTTGCAGTACAGCTTCATGGCTCCTGTTGCTGCTGGGTAGTCTGAGTGTGGATCCAGGGAATTGCTGGAAATTCCACATCACTAACTATATTTCCAGTAGCCAACAACACAAAAATAAAACGGCGATCTGAAAACAGAATAAGGCATCTTGGGCCTAACGCAATCTCCTGAATCTGAATTTGCATCTTGGTAAACCCTGTGGCAATGCGGAGACCCAGCCAGGTACTGCTTTTACATGTAAAGAATACTGTGAAACAACCTACAGTGCTGTGCACTGGGATTGCTTTTCTTGTGTTTTTCAATACTTTCCTATTTCCCACGAAGTATTTCAGAACTGATAATAATTATCGAATGGCTTCCCAAATCTAGGGCCAACCTCCTTTTCCATCCCTGCCTCTCGTTCTACGCTTCTCGGTGACATTTTTGGGTCAGATGGGACTACCGGCTCTCTCTTGAAATACGGTGGTAATGTCTCTCTGCATTAACTTAATAAAGTCTTTTGTTTGTTTTATTTCACAGCTTTATTGTGGTATAATTGGTACACAAAAACCCTGCACATCTTTAATGCATATGATTTGATGGATTTGGGCATAGCTTACACCCATGAAACCATCACCATATCGAGGTGATGAACATACCCATTCCATCCAAAAGTTTATTTGTGTCTCTGTGTATTTTTTATTTTTTTGGTAAGGGAAGACAAAGACAAGGCCAAGAATAGCACCAGAAAATATAAGAGGGTAGATCTCATGTAAAATGAGATTTACATTTCAAGTGCACGATGCAGTATTTACATTTTCAAGTGTGCAATGCAGCATTTTCAAGTGTACATCAGTGCAGTATTGTTAACTGTAGGCACGGTGCTGTACTGCCGATGTCTAGAGCGATCCACCCTGCACAACTGAAACTCTACCCACTGAACAGCAACCCCTCACCCCTCGCCCTAGTAATCACAATTTTACTTTCTGCTTCCATGTGTTTAACTATTTTAGAGACCTCATGTAAGTGAAATCATGCAGTATTCATCTTTCTGTGGCTGGCTTCTTTCTGTTAACATAATGTCCTCAAGGTGCATCCCTGTTGTTGCATGTGGCAGGATCTCCTTCTTGGTTAAGGACAAATAATATCCCACTCTAGGAATATACCACATTTTCCTTATCCATTCCTCTAATGATAGCTGTTTGGGTTGTTTCCATATCTTGGCTATTGAGAATAATACTGCAATGAACATGGGAGTGAAGATATCTTTTTGACATATACATTTCACTTCTCTTGGATTTTATATTGAAAAATGGAATTGCTGAATCATGTTGAATCAATCTATTTTGATTTTTTCATGAACCTCCATACTGCTCTCCACAATGGCTGCACTAATTTACAATCCTATCAACAACGTACAAGGTTTCTAATTTCTCTGCAATAGCATCAACACTTCTCTTTTTTAAATAATAGCTATTCTCACAGGTATGACATAATATCTCATTACGGTTTTGACTTGCATTTCCCTGATAATTAGTGATGTCGAGCATTTTCTCACAGACCCTGTTGGTCAATTGTATGTCTTCCTTGAAAAAAAAATGGTTACTCAAGACTTTAATTCATTTTTAAAATCATATTATTGGACTATTATTGTTTTACTACTGAGTTGTAGGAGCTTTTTTTGTACATAGTTTGGACGCAAGCCTTTCATCAGCTGAGGCTGACGATGATTTGCAAATAGTTTTCCCCAATCCACAGGCTGCCAATCAACAAGGTGAAAAGTTGACCTATGGGTTCTGTTGATTGCTTTCTTTGCTGTGCAGAGCTTTAGCTTGATGTAGTACGACTTCTCTCTTCCTGCTTTTATTGCCTGGGCTTTTGATGTTCTGGTGAAGAAATCATTGGCAAGACCAACATCAAAAAGGTTTTCCCCTATGTTTTCTTTCAGGAGCTCGATGGTTTCAGGTCTTACATTTAAGATTTCTGACCCAGCTTGAGTAGATTTTTGTGTACAGTATAAGGCTTCAATTTTATTTTTTTGCATGTGGACATCCAGCTTTTCTAACACCACTGTTGAAGAGACAGTTCTTTCCCCAATGTGTGCTCTTGGGAAGTTGTCCAGTATCAGTTAACCATGTGGTTTGAATTTATTTCTAGGCTCTCTCTTCTGTTTCATTTATGTATATGTGTATTTATGCCATTGCCAGACCTTTTTCAATTACTGTTGGTTTGTAATATATTTTGAAATGAAGAAGTGTGATGGCTCCAGTTTTCAGAAAGATGTGATGTTCATGGATTGGAAGAGTTAACAACATTGTTAAAACATCCATGCTACCCAAAGTGACTCACAGATTCAGCGCAGTCCCCATCACAACCCCAGTAACATTTTTTACATAAATAGAAAAAAATCAATTCTAAAATTCACATGGAACCACTGAAGCTTTTTCTGTACCTGATATACCCCCAGCCAGTCTCTCTGTCTAGTCAACTCTTACTCATTTCCTTACTCATACCCATTAACTATTTTATTAACTCATTGACTATATTAAAATCCAGAGTTCTTTTGTTTTCTGAATTGGCCCCTTCTTTATGATTTTGCTCATACAATGTCTCAATACATTAAATGTATTTTAAAAGAAAATTGTTTATAAATCTTACGAATTGTAAAGTGATCCTCAAGGCATAGACCACACAGTGCTAGAAGCCCAGTAGGTGATGAGCAAGTATCTGTTAAGTGAGAAGGCAACCCAGTGGATGAAAGTCTCTGAGTGATTGGTCACTTCAGGTGTTGACTAGTTCCTCTCACCACCCCCAGCCCCATGGCTCAGCCTGGTGGTCCAAGAACTCTCCTTTCTTGACTACAACTCTGCTTCCAGCAGTGCCCTTCTCTCCTGACGCTGACTCTAAAATGGTCAGCTATAAGCTTTTTGAGAACAGAAGCCATAAGTCAAATTTTTCTTTATTCTACAATATTTGAAAATTGGTCTTGCACAGAACAAGTTCCAAATTTTGTTCTTGCACAGAACAAGTTCCAAATACAAGACTATTGACTGATTGAAAAGCATGTGCTATGAGTTGCTATGACTCAAACTGACGAACAACACCTGAAGTCCTTTCAGAAGAAAAGTTCCCTGAAAAGAACGTAGGAGGTTCTCATCGCTTCGCCAAATACCACTGTGCTTAACCTCTTCCCAAAGAGGAAGAAAGCCTTCCCTTCTGGCTAATCAGTTTCTCTTACTCATGTCGTCATTTGGCCACTTTTTAGAATAAAAGATTACAGTGATATGACACTATGTTCACTGTCAGGGCAGTCACTAAAGATGACTGTCTTAAATTTAGAGTTTCTGTGTCAGAATCTTGACTCACTTTTCTCACACAACAAAGTGGGAAGAAGCAATCACTTGCTCAGGCTGGAATAGAATGAATGGCTTGGTGGTCATGGGCGTCTGTTCCTCACAACCAGCCTCTTCCTTTAAATGACATGGATGGCATCAACGTGCAGGCTGCCCAGAAGAAGGGGTGACACCTGTCACCATGGAGACCAAGAGCAGCTAACCATGCTGTTGGCTCCAACCTCTTCTCAGTGGCGGTGGGAACTGGATTTTGAGGACAGTGTTTCACAACTAACGGGATAAACCAATCGCTTCCAGAATCGCTTCCAGAAGTGCTCTGAGATGCTAGGAAATGTTGGATTTCATTCCTAGCTGCAGAACTTCATTGCTGCAGGGCTTCTGACAATTCATTTACCTTCTCCGTGCTTCGACTTTCTCTATATTTCTATCAAATGTGTGCTAACTCAGGATGGAGTTCAGCTGGATACAGAATCAGAAGATAATTAAGTGTGAGAGAAAACTGCAAATCCACCATATATTTTTTAAATCCGGGTGTCAGTTAACTTTTTCAGCAAATAGAGCTTTTTACTGCGATTGTTGTCACCAATTGTTGGAGGGTGGAGGAGGGAAGTATTGTGGTGTGAGTGACAGGGCAGTTATCTTTGGATGCAGAGTTGGGACAAGGATAATCCCCTCCGTCCCCATACAGGCCAACTGCTCCTGTTTTGTTAACCAACAAATGGAAATTCCGCCCTCTTGAAGAAATGATTTCAGGAGGAATATACACCTTACTTTGCAAATAATCACATAAATTAGTGGAAAATCTGTGTCTGATATTTGTGAGAGAAGGCTGCGCACAAGTAACCACCCAGCAGAAGGTGCAGGAACTCACAAGTTGTTAGAACAACTGGACCTCCTGTTTCAGAGATGGTTCGATCAGGCAGGTGTAAAAGGAAGGATGGACGGATTCTAGCAACCCCGAGTTAGTGCGGGTAATAAATGACAAGATTAAAAGAAGCTATTGTAAATAAATCAGAGAGAGAGATAGTCATCAAGAGGTTATTTGTTTCTGTGGGATGAGTTGTCAGAGTCACTAAGTTTTTGGTGGAGAAAGGCATGTTAATATTCATGCTAATCTTGGAATGAGTGAGCTGACTGTCTGTAGCAGCAGCTAGCCCAGAAGTGGGTCTGTGTGTAAAGCCGGTGGTAGGTGAGCTGGGGAGGGAGCCCCTAGCAGTCAGCACTCACCCCTGGGAGCCCCACTCAGAGTCTATGCAAATCCCTAGAAAAGGCATCTCATTTCAGTAGCCAAAGCCCACCACCAGAATTATCAATCTTATTAAGGTTTTCTTTCATTGACTTATGCTAATTAAACAAATGTAATGCAAAACATTAAAAATGTGTTGTACAAAGAGGGCCTCATTTTTAATACAGAAACTTCCTATATTACAGATCACCCTAAGACTAGCAACGGTAACCAAAATGTGCATTGTTTTAAGTAAACACCATGGACATAGCAAATATTTATGCAACTTCTGTGTATTCAGAACACAAAACAGTCATTTTTTTCCAAATAACTTCACTGAGAAACTTCATAAACGACATTATAATTGCTCTCTTCAGGTGATTTTACTTTTACATTGGTGTCATCTTAGCCTAGAATCTCCCCGTGGGATGTACCACACAATGCAAGGAGAAGGTTACAGAAAGGCAAAGCCGCTGCAGGCTGCCTGGCTTTTAAGCTATGAGAGATTTCCCAATATATGATTTAGTTACGACTGTGTTATAACTCAAATCACGTGATATCGAGGAGTGATGCAATTGCTTAAAAACACTATGAAACTATTTTTATTGAGCCTAACAATGTCAACAGAAACAGACAATAAAAATTTCAGTCGAAACTTTACAAATTTTATGTAAATTAAATGACTGCCTTTTAAATTCACTAAGCTAGATCATTTAATTATTTCTATATGAATGATACTAGTTCAGAAAAACATTGTGTCGACAGTTTTTTGTGTTAATATTAATACATAAAGCATTGAGATAGGGATTATTTTGAAAATGAATGCAGTCTAGGTTTAAATGCTTTATGTGTGTGAGTGGGTGTGATAGTGTGGTTGTGTGTGAAATATGGTTGTGTGTGATTGTGTAGTGTGAGTATACGGTTGTGTAATTGTGTAGTTGTATGTGCATATGTGAGCACGTAGTTGTTTGTATGTTTGTGCAGTTGTGAGTTTGAATATATGATTGTGTGTATGACTGCATAGTTGTATGTGCATGTGTGAGTATATGGTCATGTGTGAGTGTGTATGATTGTGTAATTGTGTAAGTGTAGAGTTGTATGTGTGATTGGGTAGTCCTATATGCATGTGTGAGCATGTTATTGTGTGTATGTGATTGTGTTGTAATTGTGTATTTGAGTGTGTGAGTATATGGCTGTGTGTAATTATGTAGTCATATGTACATGTGAGAGCATGTGACCGTGTATGAATGTGTGTGATTGCAGTTGTGAGTTTGAGTATATGGTTGTGCGTGTGTGTAGTTATGGGTGCATGTGTGAGCATGTGGTTGTGAGTATAGGGTTGTGTGTGTGATTATGTAGCTGAATGTGCATGTGACAGCATGTGACCGTGTATGAATGTGTGTGATTGCAGTTGTGAGTTTGAGTATATGGTTGTGTCTGTGATTGTGCACTTATGCATGCATGTGTGAGCATGTGGTTGTGTGTGTGTAGTTTTGTGTGACTGTGTAGTATGTGTATGTGTGAGCATGTGGTTTTGCATGTGTGCGTAGTTGTATGCATGAGTACAGGGTTATGTGTGTGACTGTGTAGTTGTATGTACATGTGTGAGCATATGGTTGTGTAGGTTTGTGAGGATAGGGTTGCGTGTGTGATTATGTAGTCATATATGTATGTGTGTGCCTGTGGCTGTGCATATGTGAATGTGTAGTTGTGTGAGTATAGGGTTGTGTGTAACTGTGTAGTCGTATGTGCATGTGTGAGCACATGGCTGTGTGTATGTGTGATTGTAGTTGTGAGCTTGAGTATAGGGTTGTGATTGTATAGTTATGTGTGCATGTGTGAGTGTGTGTTTGTGAGTGTGTGTCTGAGCTACTGTGTGTATAGGAGAGGAGAATGGGGAGGGAGTAAACACTGCCTGTTATTAAATGTTAATGTTCTGCAAATTCCAAGTCTATGCAGCCGGGCGTTTACTTGAGAAGCTTCTCTGAACCATATAGACATCTAACAGAGATTCTTCACAAAGATTTTCATCCCTCTTTAATTCCATCATTAGGACCTAGATGAAAGGAGCCCAGGCCAGGAGTGGGGGACAGTGCGATGTCCCCGCGTCCTCCTGGGCCCGAGCAGAGCTTGGCTTGGCACCAGGCTCCCCGGGTCGGCGCCTCCAAAGTGAGGCCAGCGCTTCCCTCTCAAGCATGAATTATTCACTTGTCATTTCAGAAGCGCGAGCTAGACTTCAATTTTAAACACAGGAGTAAATTTCCTTTGGGAGTCTTGATCTCACAATAATAAAAGGCATGAATGAAGAAGGAAAGTGGATTGGCTTCTGACGTAAAGGTTAAGGAACCTATGAATATATGTGATACGGACCTGGCAAGCCTGACACTGTCTTCAGTCAAATGTGTTGGAAAGGAAGACGCCCTCTTTTTTGTGCTAGCTCATCTGCCTCGGCGAGCCCTTCTTCCCACTATGAAAAAGAAAATGCATCTTGTCTCTTCAAAGCGTTCTGGTTGGGTTGGGTTAATGGTCTCTTTCCAGTAAATATTCATTCGCATTCTGGAAGGGTCCTTGAGGCCCCCACTCAGCTCCGAGCCTTGTGGCTCCCCACTCGCTCTCCTTCCCTCTGGGTCACTCACTGCGGAGAATTCAAGGAGCGCCTAAGAGCCCGCTCTGCAGAGCGGAACCCCTGCAGGGGCTGCCCGGGCCCTGCTCGCAAGAACCTGGCGCTCTCAGCAGGGACAGCATCTGAGGATGGGACCTGGCACGGCAGCTCTTCCCAGCACCGTGTCCCCTGCACCACTGCACAGCTTCGGTGGACGCGCCAGGGACCCCCGTGCTCAGCTCCCCGGCCACACACTCTCAGGTTGCAGGACTCGGGCAGACCCGTGGAGCTCAGTTCCCACAAGGAACGAGCGCCTCTGCTCTGCCCTGCAGCCTCTGGGTAGGACCTTCCAGCTGTGCCTCGGTGCACCCGGTCTCCAGGTCCTGCCCGTTGAAGACCAGCCCCGGAGCGAGGCACACGTGCAGTCCGAGGTCCAAACGCGCACAAACGCTACACACCTCAAGAAATGGACATTTCTAGCCCCGAAAGATTCCACGTCTCCTCCTGTCTTCTCTCCCAAGTTTCTCACTTGGAAGTCGTGCCAGGTATGTGCCTGTGGGAAGGTCTCTTTGTGAACATAGAAAAGCCACCGCAGACGGTGTATAATCATTTGGTGTCAATTCTTTCACGCATCAACACGTTTTGCGATTCATTAGTATTGTTTTACAGAGCTGCAATTCTTTCATTTATATTACTGTATCGTTTTCTCTAAATGAATCATTACTCTACTTTTTTGTTTTACGGTTTGTTTGTTTTTAGACAGGGCCTTGCTTTGTTACCAGGGCTGGAGTGCAGTGGCATGATCTTGGCTCACTGCAACCTCCACTTCCCAGGCTCAAGTGATCCTGCCACCTCAGCCTCCTGGGACTACAGGTGCATGCCACTATGCTCAGCTAATTTTTTTTAAATTTATTTTTATTATTTTATTTTATTTTGAGACAGTCTTGCTCTGCAGCCCAGGCTGGAGTGCAGTGGCGCGATCTCTGCTCACTGCAAGCTCCGCCTCCCGGGTTCACACCATTCTCCTGCCTCAGCCTCCTGAGTATCTGGGACTACAGGCACCCGCCACCACGCCCGGCTAATTTTTTGTATTTTTCGTAGAGACTGGGTTTCACTGTGTTACCCAGGATGGTCTCAATCACCTGACCTCGTGATCCGCCCGCCTCAGCCTCCCAAAGTGCTGGGATTACAGGCATGAGCCACTGTGCCCGGCCAGCTAATTTTTTAAAACGTTTTTTGTAGAGACAAGGTCTCACTATATTTTTCAGACTCATCCATCTCACTCTTGATGGCCAATGGGCTGGTTTCACCCTGGGGTTATTTCGAACAGTGCTGCTGTGGGTGGGTTTTGCATGTCTCCTGGTGCATGTGTGTATGCATTTCTGCAGCATTTCACATTTTTGGTGCTATTGTAAATGAGGCATATTTTAAAATGCTTACTTTTAAATCATTGTTCTCAGTAATGCCACATACTAATTTGTATCCAGCAACCTTGCAAAACTCACATATTATTTATAATATTTTATATAAAGATTTATTTTATTTTTCTAAGTATATAATCTTATATGAAAATGATGAGTGTTTTTCCCTTGCTGATTTTTTGTTTCTTTTTTCCATATTACACTGGCCTGATTTCCCAGAAAAGGTTGAATGGAATTGTTGAGAATAGCTCACCTTGTTTCTATTCTCAAAGAGAAAGCTTCTGCATTTACCTTTTGAAGTCAGTTGTCTCTTAGTGACCGAATTCTCTCCTCACCTTGCTGCTGTAAGCACTCGAGGACGTTTCTCTGTGGTTCCTTCTTTGCAGGGTGGTCATACTTCCCTTTCTCTATTATGCACCCGAGGAACACTTCCTGATGAAATAAATTTGAAATTATGGGTGGTTTCTCTATTAAAGGAAAATCACCTGTGCTGAGAAACTGCTGCAACAAATACTGATCAGAGAATAAAGGGATGACTACAAAGATGATTAATAGAATTAATACTTTCTTAAATGTTAGGACTTGGCTTGAACCTTAAAAAGGAAAGGTTGAGACTTGGTTTCAGGAAGTTTCATCCAATATCATGACTTTTCATAAATCACACTTGGGATTGGTTAAGAGACTTGAGAGTTCAGTAAAGGTGTACTTAACTGTGAAAGGTTTTCCTTGAGGACAGTATGGCGATGTGGCCCCAGGCTACTCACCTGTCTCAGGTTAGAGTTCTGCTTCTCTCCAGCCTTGGTGGAGGACATGGAGGTGTCAGCAGATCTGGGGTTCTGGGTAATCCTGGCTTCTTGGGTCATTCCTAGGTCCCAGGGCAGAACTTGTCACTGGCTCTCTTTATGAAGATGGTGATGGCCCCTGTCAGAGAGGAGAGGAGGATGGGTTTGCAGAAGCAAGAGGTTAAAGGAAGGCACAGTAAGCCAAGCAGGCGCAGGCAGCACAATGCTTCATGGCCATGTGGCTTGGAAGGCTGGGCAGAGGGCTGGGTCAGGTGGAGAGTACTGAAAGCAAAAGCAAAAGGTAGGGTTTAGAACAGCTGTGACAAGACCATCAGGATAAGGAGTCTGAAAGTTGTTCCATGAGGAACGTTCATCAACGCTGTGGGGAGCAGAGAGGAAACTCATGTAAAGCAGATTCTGAGAAAGTGAATGGGATTACAATGGATAAATTTGATGAGTGGAATAAAAACACGATGGGCAGAAATAATAGGTTTAATCATCTCAGTCTCAAGGAATGATGAATTGAACTAGAATGGTGCATTTGGAAGATACATGGCAATGAATGCAAAAGACGTTTTCTAAGTAAATCCAGGATGATGTGATGGCTGTTGGGAAAGAAGGAAGGATCTTAGGTGTTTCCCACATTTTGAGGCTTGGAGATAGGGTGTTCTTGGCAAACAAGAGGTGTAAAGGAGAAAAAATCAATTTGGATCTCAAGAATTAGGCAAGTATGGTATGTCCAAGTGGGAGTATTTAATAGGTAGTGAGAGAACAGCACGAGAATCTGAATGGAAGTATTGATTCAGGATTCGGGTATACATTATTGGAACTATAAGAGCTGATATAATCACCAAGAAAAGGAGATCTGCAAAGAAGCTTAACAAACTGAGTTCTGTGGCACATTTAGATTATAGTAGAGGAAATGGAACCAACCAGAAGACAAAGAGTAAATGTCAGAAAAGGAAATTAGAAAGATAATATTCAAACCGTGTGGAATCACAGTAGCTAAGGAAAGAGAATTTCAATCAGACAGTGTTAAATGCTTCAGAGAAGTCCAGGAAACAGTGAATGGCTGAACTGGACCAGGACAAATTCATCATCACTTCTGTGAGAGAGGCACTGCTCTCAATAGTAATGGGTCAGCAGGATGAGGAGAGACAGACAGACGGACAGATGGATAGATAGGCAGACAGATGCTTTATTATTTATTTATTTATTTTTGAGATGGAGTCTCTCTCTGTTGCCCAGGCTGGAGTGTAGTGGGTCACTGCAACCTCCACCTCCCGGGTTCAAGTGATTCTCCTGCCTCAGCCTCCCAAGTAGCTGGGATTACAGGCACCCGCCACCATGTCCAGCTAATTTTTATATTTTTAGCAGAGATGGGGTTTCACCATGTTGGACAGGCTGGTCTCAAACTCCTGACCTCAGGTGATCCGCCTGGCTCAGCCTCCCAAAGTGCTGGGATTACAGGCATGAGCCACCACTCCCGGCCTCATATATTTTTATATATAGGCTTTCATATAAGAAACTTCCATATAAGAGACTTTCATATATGTTTATATGTGGGCTTTCGTATAAGCTTCTTTTGATAAACCCTGACAGAATTTTTTTCAGTTTTTATTTTAGGTTCGGTGGTATGAGGGCAGGTTTTCTTCTTTGTTTGGAAATTAAGTATATGTTTAATAGTTTATATGATTTTTAAAATTTATTTTTATTATACTTTAAGTTCTAGAGTACAGTTCTAGACTCCCTCAGTGGTGGTAATTATAAATCATCTTTCATTTCACTCTCAAATCTGTCCTTGTCTTGATGATAGATTAAATGTTTACCACACTTTTGAAGTTTACAAGGCATCTCTATTGCTACATATTAATCTATGTGCACAATGTGCAGGTTTGTTACACAGGTATACATGTGCCATATTTGTTTGTTTGCTGCACCCATCAACTCATCATTTACATTAGGTATTTCTCCTAACACTATCCCTCCCCCGTCTCCCACCCCACCTCAGTTCCTGGTGTGTGATGTTCCCTGCCCTGTGTCCATGTGTTCCCATTGTTCAATTCCCACCTATGAGTGAGAACATGCAGTGTTTGGCTCTCTGTCCTTGTGATAGTTTGCTGAGAATGATGGTTTCCAGCTTCAGCCATGTCCCTGCAAAGGACATGAACTCACACCGGAAGACAGTGTGGCGATTCCTCTAGGATCTATAACTAGAAATACCATTTGACCCAGCGATCCCATTACTGGGTATATACCCAAAGGATTATAAATCATGCTACTATAAAGACACACTCACATGTATGTTTATTGAGGCACTATTCACAATAGCAAAGACTTGGAACCAACCCAAATGTCCATCAATGACAGACTGGATTAAGAAAATGTGGCACATATACAACATGGAATACTATGCAGCCATAAAAAGAGTACAGATTTGTTTAAATGGGTATATTGTGTGATGCTGAGATGTGGTGTGGAAATGATCTCATTACCAAGGTAGTGAGCATAGTGGCCAATCGTCAGTTTTTCAGCTCTTGCCCCACACTTTCTCCTTCCCCTTCTTTTCATCCCCAGTGTCTATTGTTGCCATCTTTGTGTCCATGACCAAACCCAGTGTTCAGTTCTGACTTATAAGTGAAAATATGCATATTTGGTTTTCTGTCCTGTGTTAATTTGCTTAGAATAACACTTCCACTTCCATCCGCATTGCTACAAAGGACATGGGTTCATTCTTTTTCATGGCTGCATAGTATCCCATGATGTATATGTACATCTTCTTTATCCAATAATATGCTCCATTACATTTCTTTTGGGGGTTACATCATCTTTTAGTTCATTTTTTGGTCTCTTTGAAATCCAAAAAAACAAAACAAAAAAGCAAACAAAACAACAACTTAACTGAAACAATGAGCTCACTACTTATGGTAAGTCTCTCATTCAATTAGACTTACTTTCGAAGGATAAATATCTCATGACTTTTTTCTTAGAATCCACAATACCTTGTTGGAAGGTCTCCCCCACCAAGTGTGTTTGTACCTTTATTACTTCCCATTGATCTGAGGACCAGAAACTCTCAATAATCCCAGAGCTCATTATTGCTCTCTTGTCATGTGTTGCCGTTTGTATAAATCATCCACATTTAAGTGGATGATGCTTAAGTTATTTTTAAGTAACTTTTTTTATGACAGGGTCTCAGTTTGTCACCCAGGCTAGAGTGCAGTGGCATGATCATGGCTCACTGCAGCCTTAACCTCCTGAGTTCAAGTGATCCTCCCACTTCAGCCTCCCAAGGAGCTGGGACCACAGGTGCACACCACCACGCCCAACTAATGTTTTGTATTTTTTGTAGAGATGAGGTTTTGCCATGTTGCACAGGCTGGTCTCAAACTCCTGCGCTCAAGCAATCTGCCTGCCTCAGTCTCCCAATAAACTGGATCCCTTGAATAATTTGATTGCTAAAAGTTGAGAGTCCTAAGAGGCCAAAGCCTCCATGTTTCCTAAGACTCCTGAGTTACAAGTATGTCATTTGTGTATGCATGTAGTTATGGGTTCACTTGGAAGTCACGGCCCCTGAGTGGGCTGACCACACATCCTAGCCTGGCCTGAGCAGTTCTAGACTCCCTCAGTGGGGGTAATTATAAATCACCTTTCATTTCACTCTTAAATCTGTCCTTGTCTTGATGATAGATTAAATGTTTACCACACCTTTGAAGTTTACAAGGCATCTCTATTACTACATATTAATCTATATTACTATATTACTACATCTATATTATCATACAGTAATGTAAAAAAAAACTTCCAAATTACACACAAGGAATCCATATGCTGAAGATTCTGCCATAAAAATTCAGCATATCTCAAGTACCCTGCCCACGTAATTACTCAGATGGTTAACAGGGATGTTTCTAAATACATTATCCCTTTAAATATATAGATAGACACTGTTAATCCTTGTTCCTGTCCCAGTTCCCTTAGGTTTACAACATATTATCAGGGCATTAGTTTATAAAAAATAAAAATGAATAATATAATCAGGACATTAATTTATAATCAGGGCATTCATTTATAAATGCCCTCATTATATTATTCATATAATAAATATATATGGGCTGAATTTAGTGGTTAATACACGTTCTTTGGACAGATAATCTTTTGTATTTTCTGATTAAGCGTGTGTATTTTGAAAACTTTGGTAACAGTGTTATAATTTAATGTTAATAATTTTTTTCAAAAAAATTATTTGTATTAATGCTTGGCTCTGATAAACATTTTATTTATGCAGACTTCCAGAAGCGCTGATTAATGTCTTCTAAGCAAAAACTCAAGAAACTGAGTAAAACAAAGGAGATTTAGGACTCACTGAAATACAACTATGAAGAATAAATATTCAGACAAAAACCTGGTATATTGTCTTGCTTCAGAGGAAGATGTCAGATACCACTGCATCTGAAGACATTTTGAAAACAAATTGTTGAATTTTTGGTATGCGAAGTGTTTTATTTGTGACTTAGATTTCTTCCTCTTACAGAAAATCATTTCACTCTGCGTTAACTTTAATAAGGTAAGACAAGAGCAAAGAAGAGGTCACCACGGCTTACCCGGGTTCCACATGGTGCAGATTTCATGAACCCTGACACGAAGCAGAGGCAGAGGCAGACATTTGTGTTCTCTAACTGACACTTCACCAGGTTTCTCTCAGTCTCATCAGGAACCTGTGGGAAATTGAGTGTATTTTCACTGGCTGCAGTTTGAAACACTGCCCTACAGAATGTCTTGCTGCTGTCGGTCTTCACATCCACACAATGTACTGCAAGAGTCTACGTTTACCTTCAAGCCAGCCCCTTCTGTGAGGTCAACATTTATTCTCTCAGTGTTTTGTACATATTCATGTGGGTTTTTTAGGTTTTTTTTTATTTCATTTTTAAATTTATTTATTTATTTATTTATTTATTGAGACAGAGTTTTACTCTTTCGCCCAGGCTGGAGTGCAGTGGCTTGATCTCAGCTCACTACAACCTCCGCCTTCCTGTTTCAAGCAATTCTCCTGCCTCAGCCTCCCAAGTAGCTGGGATTACAGGAGCCCACCACCACACCCGGCTAACTCTTGTATTTTTAGTAGAGACGGGATTGGCCATCTCTACTAAAAGACCACGTTGGCCAGGCTGGTCTCAAACTCCTGACCTTGTGATCTGCCCACCTCAGCCTCCTAAAGTGCCAGGATTACAGGCATGAGCCACCACCCCGGCTCAGTTTTTATTTTTATTGATACATAATAATCATACATATGTATGGGATACATCTGATAGTTTCATACATGCATACAATGTGCAGTGATCAAGTCGGAGTAACTAGGATATCCATCACCTCAGACATTTTTCATGTATTTGTGGTGGAAACATTCCATGACATTCATTCACTTGCATAGATACAAAATGCTAAATGAATGAGGATAAGAAAACCATGAGGAGTTCTAATGGTGCTGAAATTGCCTTGGGTCCAGGGTCGTGTGAACCTCAAAACTGAAAACCAGACACCTTCCAGAACAAAAGTCTGCACATCAGGAAGATCCAGATAAAAGGAACAAGAAGAACAGAGAAAACAACCTCAGAAATTGCGAGTTCGTCTCTTTTATCACACCCTGAAGCCCACATAATTTCTTTTTTAAGGGACAGGGAGAACTCTCAAGCTGTGAGACTAGAAAGCTGTCCTGGTTCAATTATCCCTCCAAAAAGTAAAGGAAAAACATTTCAATTAAAAATCAGCAAACACACAGAATCCCAGTCAATTCTCACATAAAATTATAAGAAAAAGAATTAAGTACAAAATAATTTATCTGAAAAGAAGTACATCACGGGCAATGAGGTTTACTCTAAAAATTCAAGAGTGGTTCAGTATTAGAAAGTACATTGACATGGTTTGGCTGTATCCCCACCCGAATTTCATCTTTAATTATGATCCTCACATGTCGTGGGAGGGACTGGAGGGAGGTAATTGAATCATGGGGTCCGTTTTTCCCATGTTGTTCTCGTGATAGTGGGTGAGTTCTCATGAGATATGATGGTTTTATAAGGTCTAACATTTCCCCTGCTCGCACTCATTCTCTCTCCTGCCGCCCTGTGAAGAGGTCCTTCCACCATGATTGTAAGTTTCCTGAGGACTCCTCAACCATGTGGAACTGTGAGTCAATTAAACTTTTTTTAAAAAATCACCCAGTCTCAGGTATTTCTTCATAGCAGCATGAGAATGGACTAATACACACATTAACGAAACATTAAAGGTAAGAAAAAAAGCATGATTTTCATATATATATACACACATACATATGACATTTGACATAATTCATCACTCGTTAATGTTAAAAACAAACAAATAGAAATTTGTGATATTTCTCGTATGCCTCAGCCCAAATGCATCATCTCTCTTAAGGAAGAAAAACTCGAGGTTTCCACTAAAGTTAGGAGCAAGGTGTTAGGAATAAAATCAGAAACAAACAACTAGAAAGGAGGAAATGAGCTAACTGGAATTTATGATGTGAGCATTAACACAAAAATAAGATAATTTAATAAGGTAGCAGATTGTAAAATTGATATAGAGAAATAACTCATATATATATTATACACAAAATATCTATTTCTACATATACATAATGGATTAGAAGATATATGTGTGTATTAGAATTTATAACAAAAGAGATCACCTCATTAATAACAAAAAAAGAAAAGATAATATCTAAGTGAATTTAATAACAAGTAAACTCTAAAATATTTACTTAATGAACAATTAGAATTTAAAATTTAGAAAAGCCATTTGCAACAGCACCAAAAATGAAGCACTTATTAGTATAAAGCTAACAAAATATGTGTAGGATTTTTATGGAAAACTGTAGAATTCTAATGAAAGAAATCAAAAATCTAAAGAAATGGAGTGACAGTCTATGATCATAAATTGGAAGACTCAATATTGCTAACATATCAATTATTCCCAATTGAATCTAAAGATTCAACTTAATTCCGAGAAAATTCCCAGCAAAATATTTTGCAGATATTGCAAAACTGATTCTAAAATGTATACGGAAAGAGAAAGAACCTAAAATAGCCAAAACATTACTGAAGAAGAACAAAGATGGAAGACACACTACGTGATTTCAATATTTACTATGAAGCTACAATAATCAAGACAACGTGCTATTGCTGAAATCATAGACAGATAGATCAATAGAAGAGAATAGAAAGCCCACACAAAAATAGTCAACTGATTCTTAAAAGACCTGAAGGAAATTCAACAGAAAAAGGATACTTTTCTCAACAAATGATGCTGTAAATGTTGAATGTCCTTATGCAAATAATCATAATGCTGATTAAAAAAAAAATGTAGACACAGATCTTACATCTTACACAGAAATTAATGCAAAATGGATCACAGGCACAAGCGCAAAATACAAAACTATAAAACTTTTTAAAGAAAGCTTAGAAAATATTACAAGACTTGGTATTGAATGTTTCAATAAACGTTACTAGGTATATTTAAGGTATACAACATGATGTTATAGAATACATATGGTTTGCTAGGCCACTCGTGTTGCTATAAAGGAACACCTGAGACTGGGTAATTTATAAGAAAAGAAGTGTAATTGGATCCTGGTTCTTCAGGCTGTCAAGCACGGCACCAGCATCTGTCTGGCTTCTGGGGAGGCTTCAGGAAGCTTTTACTCATGGTAGAAGGTGAAGCAGAAGCAAGTATTAAGTGTTGCATACCAAATGGTGGTTGGATGTGGAGAACCGTGAACTCTCATCCACTGCTAACGGCAGGTCAAGTTTTGTTAGCACTTTGGAGAACTAGTTTTCAGCCCTTTATAAAGTTGACAATGGGTATATATCAGGACTAAGCATTTCTGTGCCTAGGTATATTGCCTCAAAGTATTTTCAAAAACAAGCATCTCCAAAATAAGAAAATATGTAAAAGGAATGGTTAATGCAACAGTGGTTTACAAAAACACTAATAAGAACCTAATTGTTAAAGTCAGAGGTAACTGAAAAGCACATGTGGTAGAATCAAAGGCTAAGCACTGCATCTCAGTTCCCCTCACTGATTTGACCTATAGAACTTGTCAGAAACATAACTTCAAATAAACCAGGCATCTATGCATGTTTTCTAAAATCACACTGAACTGCGCTATTTGTTAATGGCTTTGTAACTAGGAAAATAATAAAATTATGCAGAACTATAGTTAATAATATTGCATTGTATATTGAACATTTCCTAACTCTAAAGAATAGATTTTAGGTGCTCTTACCACACACACACACACACACACACACACACAGACACACAGTAACCAAGATTATAAGTATCTTAATTCACTTGTAGTGATCATTTCACTATGTGTGTATATTAAAACAGCATAGTGTACACATTAAATATTATATATATAATAAAAATATAAAATAAAATAAGAATATAAATGTGGATGTGAAGGTTGTTCCAAGTGAAATGGTTACTCATTAGAAACATAGGAGGGGAATAAGAGCTGGGAGGAGCTCAGGGAGCATGTCACCTGTGTATGTAATACTTTAGTTCTCTAAAAAAAATCTAAAATATGTATGCCACAATATATTAACATTTGTGCATTCAGTGGCAGTCATGTGGGCATTTATGTTCTCCTCTCTGTACCTATGTATAGATTTAATACATTTTATTTAAAAAGTTAATTTCCCTAAACTAATTCTTTCTTTATATCTCTTTATGCTTGCTTGTGGCACCTTCACCTTGAACACACAGCAATAAAAGAAATCTTTTACTGTGATGTTTTTTCCTTCCCTTACTCTCTCACATCCAAATAATTACCAACTCCAGCTAATTCTCTGTAGAGTTTCTTATATCCAAATGTGCTTTCCTCTTTCTTCTGTCATTCTGTTACCCATTGACCCAGCCCCACATCTCACCTTGTGAAGATGCATAACCGGGCCTGCAGAGATGGGGAATGGGCCACACCCCATGCAGGTGGGTGGGTGTGGACAGGGATGGGCCAGGGATGGGGCAGAGTCTCTGTCTCCCGGAACCAAAAAGGGACGTGGCTATGGGGATGTAGTAGCAAGGGTACCATAAAGGATTGTGCTAAAAGAAACAACACAGAGGCCTAAGTGCTAGAATGTGGAAAAGTAGCTGGGAGAACCCACACAAGGTTGCTCATGAAGCAAGCAACAAAAGCACACAAGCCCAGCGTTGGCAGGACCTGTTCCACGTGTAGGACACTGTATTTGCTGCTTTCATGCATGGTCCTTCACTCGGCCCTTCCAGAAACTCTTGAAGATAGATGATCATTTGTTGAAACTCAGGGAGTTTAAACATCTAGTCTACTGGAAAAGTTCCTATGAAGGTTGTTAACACCATGCACTCACAGATATATGTAATACAATCTCTCTCTATTAAATATGATCATGGCTACTAATTCTAGAACCATTCAGAAATTTAAGATAGAAACAGTTACAATGGCAATTTCTAAGTTTTAAACTGTAAGATGATTGAGAAATTTAAAAGTCTCAAAAGAAGGAAATAGTCTTACAACTTCAATAAGAATTTTCTTGTCACAAAAATGATATCGCCTCTTGCCTAGGGTAGACTCCTATTTATGCTGGGTTCAGTGTAGTCCAACATCAACTAGGTTGAATTCTTTTGAATTTCAGAATTCCCGTGCTGCAGTATAACGGATGATAGTGATCAGGTGTTGGCAACCTATAGCCTGAGGCCCAAACATGCAGAGTCTACACCAATGACACCGTCTACACCACGTTCACCCTTCTACCTTGTCATTAGTAGCAAATGTTGGACAAAGCGGAGTGACACCTTGTGAGGACATTCTCCCTTCACAAATGGAATCGACAGCCTTGTAAAAGGGTGAGAACTTTTATTGCAATTATGCATCATCTCTCTCTATACTACAATCGGGTGATCTTCTTCAATGGCATGGTTTGAATTTGCATTACAAGAGAAAATTTAAGGAAGTTTCTAACAGCGCTAAAATAATGAACTGAAAATCATCTTTTATTTATAATCACTCTAAGAAAGGTCCTGATTGGTGAATCTCAATCACTGCATCTTCCATATGTTAAAAACTGTGGTGACTGAAAGAGCTGATAAGTACCACAGTTTCCAAGAGACCTTTCTACCTCATTGACCACGTAGCCAAAACCCCACTGTGCAACCTGATAAATGCGGTGCAGGCCCTCAAACCGTGCGTGCCCAACTGTGTAGAGTAGCTGGTGCAGGCTGTGCAGTCACCTCACTTCAGCCAAGGTTCAGAGCTGGGTTAAGCTCTGAGCTCACAGGAGCAGCCACAGGCTCGCCCTCTCCTTACAGAGTGCCATCCCTAATCCATTGCTATGCAGCCTGCATGTCCCCAAAATGTGTGTCCCTGACATAATGGATAAGGAATATTTGATCCAGAAGTTCAGAGGATCAGAGTTCTTGGGGCACAGAAGAATATTTTAGTGTACTTACAAATGATTCTAAACGCCAATGCAAGGCATTCATCATAAACAATAATTTCAGTGCAAGAATAATCAATTTGGTGTATAATGTATCAGACAACAGAAAGGTGCCAACTGAATTATTTTCTCCTAAGACCTTCCTAGTACCCTCAGCATGTCAGGTGACTAACAGGCCGTAAGTAATATATTTGTTGAATGAAGAAATGTGCTGAGAATTCAAGATTTTATAAAAATTTACGAGAGTTTGTAAACTCCATTAGGCTAAAAAAATTTTTTAGAATTACCACTTGTTATTCATATTATTAGAATCTTATACACTAGACTATTTATTTATAATAAAGATATTTTATATAATTATACTTATAGTATTATAAATATACAAAATTAAATCACCTCCCAATAACGTGGGTTTACATTGCCAAAGGGGTAGAAAAGGAGAATTACCTGGTTTTCCCTTAAGGATTGTAACATTCTATGCCTTCTCCAAAATTGTAAAGTTTAGCCTTGTGTATCAAAGAAGCAATTGATCTTAAATTTACAGACCAATAGTATATGATTTGATTTGGGAAACTGGAAGGGACAATGGCAATTTAAAACAATTATTTGGGGCAATTTTTCTTATCAGTAATAAGAAAAAACAACAATGCAGGTTCCAGCCGTTAAACTTATTTAGCTTAAGCTCTTGAGTAAGTTTTGGGAACAAACAGTTGATGCACATATTGTGTGCAAGTTGTTACTTTCTTATTAATATCATATCCCTGTATTACTAATAATGTCAGTCTAATTAATAGACACAGAAGAAGCTGAATTAGGAGGAAGATGTTTAATTCAATTTCTATCATGCTTTGTTATCTTTATCATTATCACAATGGAGAGGCCTGGAAAGCATTTGAAGATTTTTAGTTAAATACTGCAGAACAACCTAAGCAGGAGATACACATTTGAGGTTAATCATCATATGGATAATAATTGGTATCTCAGAAGGACATGAAGCCAAGTGAGTGTCTAACTTCTATCTCCCTCTCTCCTCGATCTAGAAGGAAAAATGATTTCCTGCTGAAAACGAAGGATTTGTCAAAGGCAGTCTCAGACAACAGTAACCACGTTTTCCAGATTCCTGACTTTTGACAAAACACAGAGAACTCCACAAAGTTGCAAATTTGATAGTACCTTAAGATTTGTTTCAAATATGTACACTTAAGTATATTAAAGATGGCAATCTAGGGAGAGTATGTTCTGGGTATGGTCTTGCCTGCATTCCACATTGGTTGATATTGATCACAAGAATTTACAAATATTAACTTTTTTTTCTATTCTCTCTATCACTCACAATGACCGACTCATTTCTTCTCTTCCAAGATGGCTGTTTGGATAAGAAGAATGACGGTTCCTGGTGTAGTCTGCACTTCAGGCAATGGAGTAATACGGAGTATTACCGGGTTTCCACATTCATATCTGGCGTCTGGCATCACCCTCACCCACAGAGACTATTCAGTACTCACTTTCTTTTTTTTTTTTGTTTGTTTGTTTGTTTGTTTGAGATGGAGTCTCGCTCTGTCGCCCAGGCTGGAGTGCAGTGGCCGAGTCTCAGCTCACTGCAAGCTCCGCCTCCCGGGTTTACGTCATTCTCCTGCCTCAACCTCCCGAGTAGCTGGGACTACAGGCGCCACCTCGCCCGGCTAGTTTTTTGTATTTTTTAGTAGAGACGGGGTTTCACCGTGTTACCCAGGATGGTCTCGATCTCCTGACCTCGTGATCCACCCGTCTCGGCCTCCCAAAGTGCTGGGATTACAGGCTTGAGCCACTGCGCCCGGCCCAGTACTCACTTTCACCTGGACATCATCCCCTCCAAACACAAACGTTACTTGGTGTCACTGTCACCCTTCTTTTCCTCACTAACCTTTTTAAAATCAAAATCTCTAGCCAAGCCCCCACCAGCATCTTGAAATTGTGTCCCCAGAACAACAATGTTCAAACCTAACCCCCAGTACCTGGGTGCCTCACTTCAAAAGAGGGTTTTTGAAATGTAACCAAGTTAATATGGGGTCCTAATGAATATGGGTGGGCCCTAATACAAGGACTGGTGTCCTTGTAAGGAGAGGGGGTCACGGAGCCACACAGACAAGGGGAAGGATTCCATGAGAAGGAGGAGGAAAAACTGGAGTGATGCAGGCACAAGCCAAGGAACTGAGGAGCTACCAGAACCCAGAACCACAAGAACACAGAAACACCAGAGCCAGGAACCACCAGGACCAGGAGCCACCAGTAAATGAAACTACCAGAATCAGGAACCACCAGAACAAGGGACCATCAGAACCCAGAACTATCAGAACCTGCAACACCAGAACCAGGAGCCAGCAGTACCTAGAGCCACCAGAACCAGGAATCATCAGTAACTGACACCACCAGAGCCTGGAACCATCAGTACCTGGAACCACCAGTACTTGGCACCACAAGAATCTGGGACCACCAGACCCTGGAATCACCAGAACCAGGAACCACAAGAACCAGAAACCATCAGTACCTGGAACCACAAGAACCAGAAACCATCAGTACCTGACAGCATCAAAACATGGAATCGCCAGTACCAGAACCAGAACCAGGAACCATTGGAACCTGGCACCACCAGACCCTGGAACTGCCAGTACCTAGAACCACCAGACCCTGGAAACACCAGAACCAGGAACCATCAGTACCTGAACCACAAGAACCAGAAACCATCAGTACCTGGCACCACCAGAACATGCAACTGCCAGTACCAGAACCAGAACCAGGAACCACAGCACCTGGCACCACCAGAACCCGGAACCATCAGTACATGGAACCGCCAGTACCTAAAACCACCAGAACCTGAAAACACCAGAACCTGAAAACAAACACCAGAACCTGAAAACACCAGAACCTGGAACCACCAGAACCTGAAAACACCAGAACCTGAAAACACCAGAACCTGAAAACACCAGAACCTGGAACCACCAGAACCTGGAATAGGGAAGGAAAGATTCTTCCTAAAGTCTGCAGAGGGAGCGTGGCCCTAACGACACCCTGATTTTGAACTTCCGGCCTCCAGAACTGTGAGCGAATAAACTTTATTTGTTATAAGGCCCGATTATGGTAACGTGTTACCGCACCCACTAGACATCACTACAACCCCTATTGGCTCTCCTGCCCCAACCATCATAGCTAAAGTTTCTAAGAAGCTTAATCTCTCCCTCTGAAGTTCCATAACAGACCAATCTCTCTGCTACGTTCTGGCAACTGTGAAAGCAGTAAGTAAGTGGTCAGGACAAGCTTTGTATTTAGTGCCCTTTGTTTCATAATCCCAGAGATAACGATGCAGACCCCTTGTCCTCTCACCTGCTGTGGGGCCCTGTTCATATACAGGGGCCAATTCCATTCACCACATAGTGAACAAATGCAAGACCTCTATGGCCCCAGGAGAAATAATGCATTAATAAAATTAAACTGCCATGTAACTAGCTGAAAAAGCCTCCCCAGGAAGCAAGAAAGGGCTTAATGCAACTGGAATACTGGCATCCCAGAGGCCTTTGGGAGGAAGGTGTGTGAAAATTAAACATGAGAGACATTTAACTCCCACACAGCCACTTCCTTAGCCATTTTGACTTTGTTCAGTTTTAGTTTTGCCCCCAGGATCAGACTCGCTACTCCCTGTAGATGGAAGCTGCAAAACTATAAATCCATTTAGCTGCAAACCCTTGGAACAATTTTTTTGAATACTCTTGGTTTATTTGTTATTTCTTACATAGATAAACAATGCAATGCAATAAATATTCCACAATACTATGGGCGGCAAAACTAGTATTTGGAATAATTATTTTTCCAAATTCCTTGTGTGCTTTTTTCTCTTTGCCTTCCTTTCTGCTTTAAAAAAAAAAAAAATCCCTGTTCCTATGGAAACAATAATGGTACTACTATTCCCTGAGTGTAATGCCTAAGACAAAAATGATTGTGTAGAAATATACCTTCTAGGTATGGTCTTTTATTCCCAAAATGTCTATTAATATCAATACCTTGTTATAATACCAAAAAATTAGAAAAATAAAATTCAAACTAAGACTATTCTTTAAATAAGACTAAATTCACTTTCAAAATTCTTAGATATGAATTTTTATCCTTATGTCATTTCTTCATTCATCTGTTCAACAAATATTTACTAAATGCCCACCCTTTGGTAGTGAATTTATCATAGTGAATCTATTTTCTGCTAATATGATGAAGCTTTCAAAAAGAAGCATTAAATGTGTGACTTATAATTCCATCATCCTTAAGGACTTAAAATGACAAAAGTGTCCTTTAAATTTTCACTTTTTTAGAAGGATTAAGAAGCTTCATGACTTTTTAAAAAAGAAATTCCTGTAATAAAGCAATTGCTCAGTTCTGTCAATTGTCGTAGCATCTCATTACATGTTTGTTAATCATCTTTTAATCTTCATGACTGAAATTTAAGCAATCTTAAAGTAGTAAACAAAGACATTAATTCTGAGATGCCCAAAACAGGCTCATTGTTGATCATTTACGAGGAACGGGGCAATGTATATGTTTCACTGTTAAAACAGTCTAAATCCTAAACCTGTGTAATTTAACTGGAATTCACACAATGCTTTATAGGCAAGTGAAAATGATCCCTTGGCTTGCTTAACTTTACAACTCTAGTTGTTCTGTTTGCTCAGATGCCAGGGTCCAGTATTAGAGACAGAAGCCACATCAAATAGCCAGAAAAATGAAGGAACTACTAAGAAACAGAGAAAATAAAACATTTTCTCTAAAAGCTAAAGGCATTGTGAAGACAACAGCCATCAACAAAACAAGGACTTCAGTTCTACAACTACGTGGAACAGAATTCTGCCAGCATCCTGAGTGAGTGGATTCCTTCTCAGAGCCTCTGGAGAGGAGCAGGGCCCAGGATTCTGACTCTCAGAACTCTGAGATGAACATAAACCCATGTTTTTTAAGCTGTTCAGTTTGTGGTAATTTGTTCCTGGAGCAGTAGAAAACTAACATGATACCCATTTAATATTCAAAATTTATTGTTCTTCAAAATTCATGGCTGAAATTTCTCTAAAATTACTGCATACTTGGCTCTGTTCTCTATCAGGAACACTTACTAGAATGGCTCAGGCTCATAGTCATTGGCAAAGCTTATTTCCTAGCAGTGACACCAGGCCATGTTTAGTGTGTGCCCAACATGACTGACTGATTCCCCACATACTGCTGGTCTTCTCTTTTCAGCTGTTCACTGTTTTCCTGTTTTCACACTTCTAAGCATCGTGTCTCACTATCAGCAAAGTGACTGGCGCTGAGCCTGTTTTGCTATTAGGATAAATTGAAGGATGTAGGTTTCTAAAAATCATAACTGTGTGCTACACAAAGTCAGTCATTTTGCATAGCTCCTCCTTGACTTTCATATCTCTCGTGCAGTGATTGAAGGCTGGTGTTGACCTGAGGTTAAAATGATACCTGCCTTCATGGACCTTCCCTCCAGCCAGTCAATATGAGCAATCTGTTCATTATTTATTTCAAAGCAACATAACTGATGACATGGAACTGTCCCATCTTCGTGTGAGGAATACTCTACAGCTGGTATTCATCACCAGAAATTCTTATCTTCCTTATGCAGGTCTTAGTTAAATCACACTTTAAAAGAAGCGTGGCTGATCTTAATTACTCTGAGATCAATCTTGAGCTGTTTTTTTCACATGAATGTACAAATGAGTGAATGATGGAATGCACATGAAAAATCACACTTGGAATTTGAGTTTAAGGATGTAGAGCTGCTAAATAAATTACTCTGAACTCAGTACTCTGAACTAAGCCACCATTTTTCACGCTTTTTTCATGACATGGAAAATTTCCAACTTTCATTCATGTGTTTATCTGGATTTTCTGCTGTGGATATTACAAGGCTGAAAGCTTGGCATTGGCTGGGCTATATTATCATCTGAAGGCTCAGCTGGGGAAGAATCCATTTCTGAGCTCGCCTAGGTTGCTGGCAGAATACCTTTCCTTATGGTTGTACAACCAAGGGCTATTAGGAGGGTGCCATCCTTGGGCCCTAGAGACTCCCCAGAGCTCACAGCCACATGCACTTTTCCAGCATGATTTTCAGCTCCATGCAGCCCACAGACGGCTCCAGCTCATCTGCCCTTGCAGTCTTATTTAATGTGATATACACACAGAAGGGACAGCCTATCACCCCTGTCAGGTTACAGAACCTAAGCATGGGGCAAACCATCACCTTTGTTGTCACTGATTTGTAAGTAGCAAGTTATCAACCTGGCTCACACTCCAGGGCAAGGAGTAGGTCAAAGGTGCAGATGGTAGCAGGTGGGATGACTGGGAGACACCTTAGGGTGTGTCCACATCTGTGAGCTCTGTCTTGGCTTGCTCAGGCTCAGTGGGATATTAGCAGCATTCAGACGTGTTACACAGTGAGGAAACGGACCGCTGCGAAGGGGAGGAGCCAAAGCGGACAGGCCCTGGAGAGGCATGCGGATTTCCTTAGAGGATCACTGAGTGTTGTTCATGAGATGTACGAAACTTGTAAGTTTCAAGATGCTAATAGGAAAAAGATCTGAGGGAGCGCAACATTGAAGATAAAAGAGAGGGGCATGGTTTCCTCAAAGCTGTGAGGGTCTGGCCCCCAGCAGAAGTGAATGCACTGTCTTCCCACAGCTGTGCGGGGTGGGGCGGGGCCAGGCGTCCCATTTTCCCATTTAACCAGGGAGCAGGAAGGTGGTGTGGGCACAGATGCCAGGGAAGGATGGAACTGGAGCCAGCAAGTTGAGGGTTTCTTTGCCTGATAGCTTCTATTTTCTCTGTAAAGTAAGGCCCAAGGCCAACTGTGGAAAAGGAAAGGTGTATATGCTGAGGAACTGGAGGTTTAGCAGGGTCTGGAAGGTTTAAAACAGTCCTTACAGAGAACCCTTCAGTGAGTTAGCATTAGGATTATAGTATGATTGTTAGGTAGCATTGAGCACGCAGTTGGAGTCGGTGGCTATAGGGACATGACCTGCCCCCATTTCCAGAGCTGTGCTGGAGTTGGCTGCTGCCAGCTCACAGTTGGACTATTCTCTGAAGAACTGCCTGCAGCTACTAGGAGCTACCTCACTCTGAGATGCCTAAAAGTCTACTCTCCTGCAACCTGGGGGAGTCCACAGCCAACCACGTCTAACACAGGGATACAACAGCGGACCCAAGCACGCCTCGGAGCTCCCCCTGGCATCAGGCTGAGCTTAGCCTTCAGTTAATACCAGGCTTTGTTCAGTGTCTCCTGGCTCTGCTGGTTTTGCCTGAGAATACTTATAGATCATCTGCAAAGACCATCAGTCCGGGATCTGCTTCTAGGGAACCCAGCCTAAGAAAGTAGCTAAGAACCCCAGTGGCACCAGTTACCTCAAACGCAGCAAGTGATTTGTTTCATCTAAAGTTAAAGTTGTGCCAAAAGGCTATGAAAATATTGGGTGATAACTTTTTGTTTTTATGAGGGAGTTTCACTCATCACCCAGGCTGGAGTGCAATGGCATGATCTCGGCTTACTGAAACCTCTGCCTCCTGGGTTCAAGCAATTCTCCTGCCTCAGTCTCCCGAGTAGCTGGGATTACAGGTGTGCACCGCCATGCCCAGTTTTGTATTTTTTAGTAGAGATAGAGTTTCACCACGTTGGCCAGGCTGGTCTCAAACTCCTGACCTCAAGTGATCCACCTGCCTTGGCATCCCAAAGTGCTGGGAGAAATTTTTATATTGTTAAAAATAAGGATGAATTTAAGTTTACATAAAGCTGACTTGACTGGATAGAGTTCCTAATTTTGCAGTCTACTTTTAATAGTCAAGCTGAATGTTAATATTTTAGAGGAAACCAAGTATTCTGTGACTGCTACAGTCTTACTTCAGAGCCTTATCTTCTTCTGGACGGTGCCTGTGTTGTGTTCACCATGATATCCTTAGCATGATGGACTGGATGAAAGGTATCCAGATTCCAATCTTGCCTTCTTCCAGTCTCTTTCCCTGCTACTACCAGAAATATGCCCCTGATATGCAAATATTTTCACGTTACTTTCCTGCTGAAAACCTTTCAATAACCCCAGTTGCCTACAGAGTGCATTCTAACTTAGTCATAACTGACCAGTTCAATTGTCTGAAGCCTTCCTCTTGTCAAGCGTGATTTCTTCACTCTCTCCTCACCCTCTGTACCGTATTTATGTGAGTTATTTACACATCTTTAAGTATCTTGCCCCTTTCACATCTCTGGGTTATCTGTGAACCTGACAACTCACTGAGGGTGTAGTGCTTCTTTTCTCCCTGTATAAAATGGTCTTCTTCCCACTTCAAGCACCCTTTACATCATGTTAATACTTCGGAGATAGCATCTGTAATTATCTCACTGGACACAGCTGCCTACACATTTCCATTTCCTATTAAACTCAGAGATCCAGGAGTCCTGGGTCTACGTTGCATTCCTTTGCTGAACGGGAACTAGCAGATCCAGGAGTCCTGGGTCTACGTTGCGTTCCTTTGCTGGATGGGAACCAGCAGATCCAGGAGTCCTGGGTCTACCTTGCGTTCCTTTGCTGAATGGGAACTAGCAGATCCAGGAGTCCTGGGTCTATGTTGTGTTCCTTTGCTGAACAGGAACTAGCCTGTGCCCATCTCTAAAGCTCCGGTGGGAGAAGATGGCAGGAACAACCTAAAATGTACCCATCAGAAAAGCAGATGGTCAGAAAAAATGCAAGAGTAGCCTTCTGGTGCTTGGGAACACTAAACAGCCTTCAGCACTACACCTGTAGACCATTCTACAGAGTGAAATCACCAAGGCAAAGCACGAACATGCAAAATACATGTCTACTTATAGACTGAAAGAGACACTTGTTTGCAGTAAGAGCCAAAGCCAGAAGGCAGACCATTCCTCGCCCTCCCTTGGCTGGGAGGGTACACAGTGGACAATCCAAACATTTCACCTCTTTGTGCATGTCCACAAATGGCTGCACAAGGATAGTGAGTGTTGATTTCGGAGTTAAAAGCTATTTTAGCAAGTAGGTGAATTCACAAATATAGAATCCATGAATAATGAGGGTCAACGGCCTTTTCCTAAACCACCATCTCATCTTAACAATTTTTGTGTGTGCTTATTAGTGGACTGAAAACAGGAAAAAGAGAAGACGTTTTTGTAGTCAGGCTTTCGGACAGCAGGGGCAGGCCCCCTGGATAATGAACAAGCACCATCATCTTCTAGAATAGTAGACAGTGACTGAGTTCTAACATATCTTCATGAGATAATTCCTTTGTATGGCATTTCTGATTTTTAAAATTATAATTAAAAGAATAAATTCTAAAATAAACTAACTCATAACCCTCATTCCATTTCCACATCACATCTCTTACTTTGTTCTGATATATTTCTCATTAACAATAGAAGATATTACTACTATTATAGGTAATTATTTCTTTTTCACCTCTTTTGGCAACTGAAGAAATAGCATGAGCTTTCAGAACTACACAGACTTGCTTTTGCAGCAAATGATTTAGTTCTTCTGGGTCTAATTTTCCACCTCTAAGTCCTCACCTGAAATGACTCTTGAAAAGTACCCACCGGGTCCATAATAGATGCTAAATAATTATCTCTCTCTCTCTGCACACACCCATTCACACTCAAGTGTTTCTTTCATTGAAAACTCCAGGGAAAGTGTATATTTAAAAAGAATATTAAATCACACAGCTAAAGTCAACATAATGACTCTAGTGCTTGCCAAAGGCGGCGATGAGGTCTGCTACTGGCTCTCTCAGCAGCCTCCGTCTCTGTTACATTCCCCTTCTCTCTCGTCTCAGCCTGCCGTTCTCTGTAACAGTCTTTTCCAGCTACACCAGTCTTCCTAAATTGCTCAGAGAGCCCAAGCATTCTTCTTCTTCTTCTTTTTTTTTTTAAAAAAAAAAAACATAACACAGAGTCTTGCTCTATCACCCAGGCTGGAGTGCAGTGGCATGATCTTAGCTCACTGCAACCTCTGCCTTTCAGGATCAAGTGATTCTCCTGCCTCAGCCTCCTGAGTAACTGAGATTACAGGCACCCGCCGAGCTCAGGCATTCTTCTGTCTTAAGTTCTGTATGTGAGCTGTTCCCTCTGCTTGCAAGCCCTTTACAGCCATTCCTATGCCAGCTGCTTCTCAGCCTATTTCATCTTTGCAGAAGCCCCCAGCCTTCCCTTTCTATGGGAGGCATTGTCTCCTGGTCTCCGGTTTAGCCCTCGTATGTGCTTCCTCGCAGTGTGTACTTACTCCATTTGCCTGTTTGCCTATTTTTTACTTTTCTCATCCTCTAGAACAGGGTCTGAAAAACTATAGCCTGGGGCAAAATGTGGCCAACCTCTGGATTTTGTACAACCTGAAAGCCAAGAATGCATTTTACATTTCTAAGTAGAAAAATTCAAAATAGGGATATTTTGTGATGTATATTTAAAAATGCATGGGAAATTCAAATTCCAGTGTCCATCAAGTTTTTGGCAACACCACTACACTCATTCATCTAGACATTGTTTATGGCTGTCTTTAGGATACAGTGACAGAGTTCAGTAGCAGCAACGGAGCCTGTACGGTCCAGAAAGCCTAAACTTGTAACATCTGGACTTTCACAGGGTAAGTCTTTCGACCTCAGGCCTAGAATACAAAGTCCACAATGTCAGGTTCACTTCCGTTTTCTTTGCTTTTGCATCCTTTGCTTAACACGGTGCCTAGAAGAGAAGGCCGTGCTCAATAAAAGTGGCTGAATGAAGACGATTCCCTGGGAATCTTGGTGTCATTATTCTTAGTGAGAGCAAGGCTACAGAAAATAAACAATACTTCACTTACAGATTCTAAAATTCCTTTGGTTCTAAGTCATGCAGATATTTCAAAAAATAATGAGACCAACTGAAGTGACCCAATGCTTTCTTCTCACTTTGAGTTATAACATTTACAGAAATCTCCTAGACGTACTTAGACATATAGACATAGAGTGTCTTTCTATTTTTATTTTTATTTTTTTTGAGATGGAGTCTCGCTCTGTCACCCAGGCTGGAGTGCATGCAGTGGCGCAATCCCAGCTCACTGCAACCTCCGTCTCCCAGGTTCAAGTGATCCTCCTGCCTCTGCCTCCCAAGTAGCTGGGACTATAGCTTCTAAGCATTTTACATTTAATAATTTATCATTGCAACAATTCCTAAGGTGGATATTATTACTATTCTTATCCTACAGATGAGTAAACTGAGCCTAAGCATAGCTAAGTGACATATACAAAATTACAAAGCTAGGAAGTGGTGGTGAGGAACTTAACTTTAGGCAGTCTGGCTCCAGATTTTATATTTCAGCACTACGCCCTACTACCATTATGGTAAGAATAAAATAGCTAGCATTTGTTTAGTACTTACTATGTGACAGGATAAGTTCTAAGTGATTTTCTCATACTCACTTATTTAATATTCACAATAAACCAAAGAAGTAAGTATTATAATTCCTATGTTGCAGATGACAAACTGAAGCATATAAAGATTGTCGTATCTTTCCTGGCTGCCGTGACAAAATACCTTAGACTGGGTACCTTATAAACAACAGTCACTGGTCATTAGAGAAATGCAAATCAAAACACAATGAAATACCGTCTCATACCAGTTAGAATGGCGATCATTAAAAAGTCAAGAAACAACAGATGCTGGAGAGGATATGGAGAAATAGTAATTCTTCTTTTACACTGTTGGTGGGAGTGTAAATTAGTTCAACCATTGTGGAAGCAGTGTGGCGATTCCTCAAGGATCTAGAACTAGAAATACCATTTGACCCAGCAATCCCATTACTGGGTATATACCCAAAAGATTATAAATCATTCTACTATAAAGACACACACACGCGTAGGTTTATTTTGGCACCATTCACGATAGCAAAGACTTGGAACCAACCCAAATGTCCATCAACAATAGACTGGATTAAGAAAATGTGGCACATATACACCATGGAATACTATGCAGCCATGAAAAAGGATGAGTTCATGTCCTTTGTAGGGACGCGGATGAAGCTGGAAAGCATCATTCTCAGCAAACTATCACAAAAACAGAAAACCAACCCCGCATGTTCTCACTCATAAGTGGGAACTGAACAATGAGAACACATGGACATAGGGAGGGGAACATCACACACCAGGGCCTGTCGGGGATGGGGGATTAGGGATAATATTATGAACAATACCTAATGTAGGTGACGGGTTGACAGGTGCAGCAAACCACCATGGCACATGTATACCTATGTAACAAAACTGCACGTTCTGCACATGTACCCCAGAACTTAAAATATAAGAAAAAAATTTTTTAAAAAGAAAATGCACCAAGAACTAACACTTTCCTCATATTCCAGTGGCTTTTATCCATGAAAGCCTAGCCTTTCTATTCTTTCTCTGAGCCTTGGAAGGATTTCTTTCTAAGGGAAAGACTTATCTTGCCATGTTCCTCTGAGATTCCCTGCTATTCCTCTGAGATTCCCTGCCATGCCTTCTTTTCCTAAGAAGTGAAGTTTTTTCAAACGGTGCCTATAACTCAAGTGCAGCCACGATGATATGAACAGTGGTGTTCAAGTTTGTGCATGTTCCTACATTACGACTGCCACCAAGCCAACAGCAATTGTAAATCGATGTCAATTCAAACACACTTTCAAATTTTAAGAATCTTAAAATGTGAAAAAAGTGAACATACTAAAATAAATTAAATATAGAAATAATTAACATTTGGAAAACTTATTAAGTGCCAGTCATGTTTCCAAATCCATGACGTTTATTAACCAATTTAATTGTAACAATATGCAAACCTGTATAGTAGACTGTATCACAAATGAAGAACAAGGAGTGTTCCAATAACAGGGCATTTATGCCCAGGCCATCAATGCGTTTGCTGCTTCAGCAAGGCACCACCATTGTCAATCACAGGACAAGACTGTTGAGGAAAGAATAAGACCTTAGAATAGTCCAAGAAAAGAAAAAAAAAAAAAAAAAGTATTTCAATACAGTTTCCCATAGCGTTGCCATATAAGGTACAGAACACCCAGTTAAACTTGAACTGAGTTAAAATAAATTCTGTTTTAGTATAAGTATAAGCCATATATAGCATGGGATATACTTATACTAAAACATATGATTCATTTCTTTTCTGAAATTCAAATTTAACTGGGTATCCGGTATTTTTACTTCCTAAGTCTGGAAAACCTCTCTCCTATGCCAGACCAAAGTGCTTCTTTATACAACTTTACAAAATCTCACTTCCTTTCCAGAGAAGAGGGAGAAGCTCGTGGGTTTTCAACATACTTCACACACTGTCTATTTTTACAAGAGTACACATAGAACTTTTCGTGTGCCAGATATCTTATGTATGTTTTTACTGGTCCTCAGAACAGCCTGACAAGGACAGTACTTCTAGCCACATTTTATAGATGAATGAATTGAAATAAGTTAAATCATATATTCAAGGTTACACAGAAAATGTGTTAAAACTAATACAGAAACCCTTTTTTGTCTGACTGCAGAGGCCAAGCTCTTTGTAGTGAAAACCATGACTTTGTCCTGTATTTTCCATCTTGACTATTCAGAACCATTTATTCCAAGTGAACAAAATTATTGCTTCGTTTCAGTTCCTGTGAAACAGTGGGGATTATTGCCAAAAGGGAGGAGGGAGAGTGTGTGCTTCTGTACTTCCTGTAATCACTATTCCACGGAGACTAGGACTGAGTCACCAACCCGATGTGGATCCACCCCCCACTGGTACATCAACGAAGAGCAAAAAAAGAAATCCATGCTAATTTCACGTGCTAATGGAAAGCCTCATGAACGAATCAATAAGTATGTGTTCTCCACATCCAAGAGCGGTAGATCTGTTCAGCAAAAACGTTCACTCTCAGATGATAGAAAATTAAAAGAAAGATTTTTCTTCCCATGTTGTTGACTTACAGCCAGATGCAGTAGACATTAACTTAAGTATGGCTTGGGCTATATGATTATAATCTTCAAGATTTTTTGCTTTTTATGTCAGCAAAAGACGGACCACAGTCGCTCCACTATGCCTTTGGCAGTTTTTGTAATTCTTTATCACTCAGTCATTTAATGTCCTCTATGGTAACATAAATTGCAATTTGTAAATTAAGAGAATCAGATTCCAAAAACTCACTGTATCTTATAGTTCATTTTTGTCTTCTAATTCTAAACACAGGCCTGCATTTGGGGAAAAAGAAATGTGAGTATATTTTTAAAAGTTCCTTTTTGTTAAATGGATGGGGCTGAGGGAACTATGAGAAAAACATGAGTCTTGTAAAAGATCTAACTGAAAAGCTATAGGCTGAGATTTATTTACCAATATAGGAGTATTAGTTGACAGCCATCATTTCCATTGTTAATTTTGAGAAAAGAGACTCTGTAATAATGTAAGATTCATTCAAGATAACGTAGTTCCAGTGTCAACAGAGGTTGTTTCTCTTCATTAACAGGAAAGGAAGTCTCTTGAAGTTTTCTGAGTACCCCTATTTTGGTTTGTTTTTTTTTGTTTGTTTGTTTGTTTTTTTTGCATGCTGTTATTTCCTTTGTTTTAGTTTTTGGCATTTTTTTAAGCGTCCAGGTTTTTTGTAGCAATTGTGAAGTGGAAAGTTAGGTCTGTTTTGAGGTTTATTGGGGGTTATTTTGGAGGTTTAGACTAAGTGGATAGTAGTTTTAATTGTAAATTTATAATTTTATTAGTCTTTTTTGTTTGATCTCTCTCTTTGTCTCTCTCTCTCTTTCAGTTAAGGTATAAGTAATTGATCAGCAAGGTTAACCAAATTATGAGTCTGAGAAATTGTCCAACTCAGGCATTGTCTTTTAATTATTGTCAATTTTTTATGTACTCTATAAAATTGAAACTGAGAATATCATTTTGATGATTAGTATAACTTTCTTTAGATAATCTTTTTTGTTTGCCAGTACTTTATTTCAATTTCTTTCTTTTACATTTTTGCACATAGAGCTTTACAACCAGAAACTGTGATTTATTAACAGGTTAAGTAATATTTTTGCTTTAATGTTTCTATGTGGTTTTCATTTTGAAATCTCAACATTGTTCATACATTTTGATTATATAAAATGGAATATATCTTCAAATTATATATATGTCTATATATGTGTGTGTGTGTATATATATATGTTTTTTAATTTCCACAGGTTATTGTGGTACAGGTGGTGTTTGGTCACGAGTAAGTTCTGTGGTGATTTGTGGAATTTTGGTGCACCCATCACCCGAGCAGTATACACCACACCCTGTTCATAGACTTTTATCCTTCGCCCCAGTCCCACCCTTCCCCTCAAGTTCCCAAAGTCCATTGTATCATTCTTATGCTTTTGCGTCCTCATAGCTTAGCTCCCACATATCAGTAAGAACATACAATGTTTGGTTTTCCATTCCTGAGTCACTTCACTTAGAATAATAGTCTCCAATCTCATCCAGGTCACTGTGAATGCCATTCATTCATTCATTTTTATGGTTGAGTAGTATTCCATTTTGTGTATGTGTGTGTGTATCAGTTTCTTTATCCACTCTTTGATTGATGGGCATTTGGGTTGGTTCCACAATTTTGCAATTGTGAATTGTGCCACTATAAACATGTGTGTGCAAGTATCTTTTTCGTATAATGACTCTTTTCCTCTAGGTAGATATCCAGTAGTGGGATTGCTGCATCAAATGGTAGTTCTACCTCTTTTAGTTCTTTAAGGAATCTCCACACTCTTTTCCATAGTGGTTGTACCGGTTTACAGTCCCACCAGCGGTGTAAAAGTGTTCCCTGATCACAGCATCTATGCCAACATCTATTGTTTTTGATTTTTTGATTATGGCCATTCTTGCAGGAGTAAGGTGGTATCGCATTGTGATTTTGATTTGCATTTCCCTGATTATTAGTGATGTTAAGCATTTTTTCATATGTTTTCTGGCCATTTATATACCTTCTTTTGAGAATTGTCTATTCACGTCCTTAGCCAGCTTTTGATGGGATTGTTTCTTTCTTGCTAATGTTTGACTTTGTTGTAGATTCTGGATATTAGTCCTTTGTCAGATGTATACATTGTGAAGATTTTCTCCCACTCTGAGGGCTGTGTGTTTACTCTCCTGACTGTTCCTTTTGCCATGCAAAAGCTCTTTAATTTAATTAAGTCCCACCTATTTATCTTTGGTTTTATTGCATTTGCTTTTGGGTTCTTGGTCATGAAATCCTTGCCTAAGCCAATGTCTGGAAGGGTTTTTCCAATGTTATCTTCTAGAATTTGTATAATTTCAGGTCTTAAAGTCCTTAATCCATCTTGAGTTGATTTTTGTACAAGATAAGAGAGGAGGATCCAATTTCATTCTCATACATGTGGTTAGTCAATTATCCCAGCACCATTTTTGAAAAGGGCATCCTTTTCCCACTTTATGTTTTTGTTTGCTTTGTCGAAGATCAGTTGGTTGTAAATATTTGGGTTTATTTCTGGGTTCTCTATTCTGTTCCATTGGTCTATCTAAATACCACCATTATTCTTCACAGAATTTGAAAAAACAACTCTAAAATCCATACGGAACCAAAAAAAGAGCCCACATAGCCAAAGCAAGACTAACCAAAAAGAACAAGTCTGGAGGCATCACACTACCTGATTTCAAACTATACTATAAGGCCATAGCCACCAAAACACTATGGTACTGGTATAAAAAAATTAGGTTATCTTGAATATTGTTTAAAGATTTTTTAAATCTCTCAACATATGTCAGTATCGACTTAGCAGGATTTTGCCAACATTGCTGTATTTTCTTCTAGTCTACGACTTTTTGGAAGACTAAATGGATGGCTTGGAGCAAAGTCTTTGTAACCTCACAGGCACACATGTGATCTTCTTTTGTAATTAAGTAGCTAAGACACATTTTAAAAACCCCTTCTTTTGTGTCTAGCTACTTATTTTTTACCTTTTAAAAAAATTAACATGTGAACTAGTTGATATAGATCAGAAAAACCACAGTCGTAACTTTGGTGTCAAGCTTTCTGGCAAAACCAATAGGGTCCTCGTGGAAATTAGATTTTTTTTATTATTTTTTTTTGAAACAGGGTCTTGCTGTGTCACCCAGGCTAGAGTGCAGGGGCCTGATTATAGCTCATCACAACCTCAACACCCTGGGCTCAAACGATCCTCCCACATCAGCTTCCCAAGTAGCTGGGACTACAGGCACATGCCATCATTTTTGCCTATTTGTTTGTATTTTTTTGTAGAGACGGGGTTTCACCATGTTGGCCAGGCTGGTCTCAGTCCCCTGGGCTCAAGTGATCCTCCTGCCTCAGCCTCCCAAAATGCTGGGATTATAGGTGTGAGCCACTGTGCCTGGCCAGGAAATCTCTCACCTCTGTCTTTAAGGTTTACCTTTGATGATGGCTGATAAACTAAGGTGGGCTTTCCTCTGCCAGATATTCGCCGTTTCTGAAATTAAGCTAGAACAGCAGGAGTGGGAGGAGGGGATCAAAGGAGGCAAAGGTGAGCGGAGGTGAGACGGTTCAGACAGGGAAGGGAAGAAATAAGGAAGCAGGCGAGAATCAGCTTCAGCTGCTTATTTATTCATTTATTTTAGAGAGCTTGTTTCTTCCTTTAGGGCAAGAATTTTGTCAGAGCCTCTTGTAGATGCTTTTAAGTACTATAGGAAGGAAGTCTCCCAATTATTTTGTTTCATTTTAGAGCCAGTACTTTCCATTGTAAAGTAAATCCATTAATTTTGATATTTTAAAGGTGTATCACTTTGGCTATTGTGTGGCTTTTTTTATGGGTGAAGTAAAACCATTTTACTTTTTAGATATTGACAGGAGGTGGTGCCATAAGTATTGGACATGAATATAGCTGGAGTTTCTAAGGACGAATCACTCTTGAGGAAGACTTAGTTTCACATGGACTGCTACCTATAATTTGGGTTCTCTTTTTAAGAAATTAAAGATTGAAAGGGAAAGATGTTTTGGATCTGATGTGCTGCTTAATAAGAACTGTATTTTGAGGTGTCACTCAGGAGTCACTTTTCCCCTCTCACATGTCTTGGTAAAACCCAGGAATCCTGGGATCTTAAGGCACTGAGAGGTCAGCCCTTCATATGTTGCCACCAGGCTAAGCAAGAATTTTTGAATGTTTCTGGGGGGATAATTTCACGTGAGATTGTTTTATGTCGTGAGCAATGACCTTCGTGGCCTAAGGTGATTTTCGGCCAGGAGAAATAGTGTTCCTCACTCTGGGGACTTACATTTGTCCTCATAGAAAAATTTTTATTGGCTTTGGTCACTTCAAAAAGGGACCTCAGATATGTCAAATAAACAGCTTCCGAGTTTTGTTTTTTTAATTATAAATTAACATTTTTAATTGTAAATCTTCCCTAAGCCATAAAGTATTCACTCTTCTTGAGACAGAGAAATTTTTTTACTGACCAAAATTTGAATAAGGGAAAAGGCTGTACAAATTTTAATAAGTAGCTTAACAAACAACCCTTAACCTCAGAGAAAAGTGAAGATCACAAATTTGTGAACAGCACAATTTCTAGAGAACAAAAACAAAATGTCTACCTTAGAGCAGAACTTCACTGTCAGCTGCATCAAGTGCGGAATCAGGTCACCTGAATAAAGTCTAAATCTCACCCTAAACCAGACAGATTTAAAATCTGAGAGGAGCCTTGCCAGAGACCCTTGCCAGCCCTGGCGAGGTTGGGTAAATGAAAGCTGTGTGTGCTGGTACCCAGGCCCTTCTTGTCAGCGAAACAGTGAGAATCACTGCAGGCTAGCTTAAGGTCCCATCTGGGTCGCCAAAATGCCAACCTACTAAAGAATCAGAGTCTAGTTTAAAGAGAGTTTATTTCAATGTAAAGTTTGAACAAAGCCATCCAGGGAACACATCTTCTAAAGGACCAAAGTCAGTGTTCCAAAGTATAGAAGTTTAGATTCAATTATATAGACAAAGTTGAAGGAAGTTTAACAGAATTTCAACATCTTATTATATAAGTTTTAATGCATCATTATGATGATCTGAATAGTCGAGGTGGTCTTTTTTGAGGGGAGTATATTCAACATTTCACACTGAAGATGGAACACTCATGGGGTTTTGGCATCACCTGGTCTGAGGTGCAAGGTAATAGAAGAGGCAGTTAATCTAAAACAGCAATCAGTGATTGGAAAGAGAGCAGGCCTGGTCTCTGGTCTCCCCTCGTCATTTATAAAACAAAAACAATGAGGGAAAGAGTTCATCTATAGTCTAGAAAATAAAAGTTATTAATTTATATAACTTTATATAACGTTATATAAAGTTTATATATGCTATGTGCTATGTGACTCATCCCCAAGGCTTACCTTCTCCCTTGGATAATGAAGTTACAGGAGCCTAAAATTATATTATGTTTTATTTTATGCAAGTTTTAAAATTACCATGGAAGGTAAAAATGTGCTGGAAGAAAACCACAATTGCATTTTTAATTTTCATGTTTGGAATTCGTCTTCACTCTTGTTATCCAGGCCCACACCTGCCTACTTTGAGTGGAATATCTGGGTCTGTTTAAGGGAGATAATTGTACCCAGAAAGGGGGCCGCTGTGTAAAGTAACAAACAAAGCCTGGTGGAGCAGGTCACAGAGATCAAGGAAATTATCAGGGCAACATAACACCAAAGCATGTGGCCAGAGAGCTGGCAGGGAAAACATCATAGATTCCATTCAAAGTAGACTCACAGGAGTAACTAATACCAAACTCAAGATTCTATTCTCACCTCTCCATTGTTCTAGTATTACTTCACTGCACTTTGAGCAAATAGAAACACAACCTTAAACTATCACATTCTTTCTTTATATATTCATTGTGATGGTTAATACGGAGTGTCAGCTTGATTGGACTGAAAGATACAGGTATTGATCCTGGGTGTGTCTGTAAGGGTGTTGCCAAAGGAGATGAACATTTGAGTCAGTGGGCTGGGAAAGGCAGACCCACGTTTAATCTGGGTGGGAACCATCTAATCAGCTGTCAGGGCAGCTAGAATATAAGCAGGCAGCAAAACGTCAACAGAGAGACTGGCCTCGCCTCCCAGCCTACATCGTTCTCCCGTGCTGGATGCTTCCTGCCCTCAAACATCGGATTCCAAGTTCTTCAGTTTTGGAACTTGTACTGGCTCTCCTTGCTCCTCGGCCTGCAGACGGCCTGTTGTGGGACCTTGTGATCATGTGAATTAATAATAAACTCCATTTATATGTATATCTATTCCATTAGTCCTGTCCCTCTAGGGAAACCTAACTAATACATTCATTCATTCAATAATTATCTTGAGTGCTTACTCTGTGCCAGGCACTGTTTTAGGCACAGGGGATTCGGCAATAAAAAGAAAGAAATGCTGCCCTCTTGTAGCTCACATTCCAGCCAGGGAAATCAGGTGATACCATAAATAAGTCAAATGCACAGTATGTTAAGGGATGATAGGTGCTAAGCAGGAAAGAAACAAAGCACAGAAAGTGGATACAGAGTATTGAGGAGGTAGTGTACAATTTTATATGGGGTACCCAAGGAAGGCCTTGCTGGGGTTGCATTTGAATAAAACCTTGAAAGGATATGAGCGGAAACACTGGGTGACCTCTAAGGAAATAATACCCAATTTGAATGGGTAAAAGTAATGATCCAGTACTATACAAGTATACAGAAGGGAGAGCAAAAACCACACGATCATCTCAACTCATACAGAAAAAGCACCTGACAAAATGCAACAGCATTTCATGATAAACACTCAACAAAGCAGAAGCAGAAGAAAACTACCTCAGCATAATAGAATCCATATACGAAAACCCACAACTAACACCGTTCTCGATGGTGAGAGACTGAAAGCATTTCCTCTAAGATCAGGAACGGGACAGAGATGTGCACTCTTACTACTTCTGTTCAAGACAGTACTAGAAGTCTCAGCCAGAACAATTAGCCAAGTGAAAGAAATAAAAGCCACCCTCATTCAAAAGAAGGAAGTAAAATTATCTCTATTCACAAATGACATGAGCATTTATGTGGAAAATCCTAAAGATTGCAAACACACAATCCTGTCAAAATAAACAAACAGTTTCAGCAAAGTGGCAAAATATAAGATTAACACACAAAAATCAGTTGCATTTCTGTAAACTAGCAATGACCAATCCAAAAATAAAATTAAGAAAATAATTCCATTTACTGTAGCCTCAAAAATACTTAACCAAGGGGGTAAAATACTTGTACACTGAAAACCATGAAATTTTGCTAAAATAAATCAGAGAAGATACAAATAACTGGAAAGACATCCTGTGCTCACGAACTAGAAGAATTAATATTGTTAAAACATCCATATTAACCAAAGCAATATACAGATCATTGCAATCCCTTACAAATTCCCAATGGTATTGTGTTGCAGTAATAGGAACATAATTCTAAAATTTATGTGAAATCTCAGGAAACTCCCAAATAGTCAAAACAATCTTCCAAAAGAAGAACAAAGTTGGAGGTCTCCCACTTTCTGATTTCAAAAATATTACAAACCAAAAGTAATCTCTATGGGGTGGTTACTGGCTTAAGGACAGATGTACGTGTGTGTGTGTGTGTGTGTGTGGATACAGCCATTCACCAAGCGCTGGATTCTGCTTCAAGCCGGTTTCCACTGTCATTGCAAGGTGGCTGCAGTGGTTCCACATTTTGCCCCTAAAACCACAATGTCCAGGGAAGGAAGAGAGTATATCTCTCCCTTTTTACTTTTACTCTCCCTTTTATAATACTCCCAAGTATGTGTGTGTGTGTGTGTGTGTGTGTGTGTGTGTGTGTGTGTGTGTGTGTGTGTGTGTAGGCACCTTTCTTAATCCTGGTTCATCGTCTTAAAAATGAATAGTGTTCAATTCAGGGTAATGGGGTAGTTTTGGTGGATCAACACTAATCTGTATATTTTGGAAAATTAATTTAAAAATTCATGCCCAATGAAAAATGCTTGGGACCACACTACATGAAGATACACTGAACTCAATATAACTTGATTAAGTAATAGCTTCTGAAACACAGAAATTTGTGCTGATTCATTTTCAAATGCAGATAATAATATCTATTCAAAGAAGGTCTCACAATGCAGATCACAAAGATAAAACAGTACGTTGACCTCAGAGAAAAGATGATATCATGATATCTAGTTTGAAACAGAAGAGCATGACCTTCATAACTGACTTGTTGGTGTGAGGCATTAGCTGTATTCTCCATATGCCAATTGGGAGCTCAGAAAATTGATATATCAAGATGTATTTGATGACAATCAACATAGATCGTAGTGAATGAGATCCCCCAAGAAGAATATTTAGTGGGAAAAAGAGCACAGCAAAGTGCCGTGGTCATACTATTATTTAAGTATCATTCACACAAAGATGAACCAGCAGAAGAAAATGTAAAAATCAAGAACATGAAAAGATATCCAGAAAAGTCTGGTGTCATCAGCAAAGTATTCTAGTAAGGAAAAAAGGCATCTTTGAATGATGCCACTGCAAACTACCACAGTGACGAGGACAGAGACGCAAGGCGTTGAGCTGAAAGCGAATGAGGTGGGAAGCAGGGGAGACCCTGGTATTGCTGTCTTGTCTTTCAAGAAGCTTGACTGGGCTATGGGAAAAAGAAAGCAGTGAAGGGGAACTAAGTACGCATGTGTGTTTCTAAGGTGAGGGTAAGTCAGGAAAAGGGGCAAGCTGAAGATACAAGAGAGAAAGAAAACAAAACAGGATTCCAGAGAAAATCAGAGGGTACAAATGGGGTGGTGGAGAAGGAGCTTTGAGCCCAGGAAGAACCCCACACCCACACTCGTCCCTCTGCACGAGAGGGGAAAAGCCCAGTTCTCAGGGTGTCTGCTGTGCAGGGCAGAAGCCGAGTGTCATGGTGCAGGATATGAGAGCAGCAATGAGGCACAGACATCGTTCAAATAATGCTGGAAATCAAACAGCAGAGAGAGCCCAGCTGAGCAGCAGCGGAGGGTCTGATAGGGAAATAGCCGGCCACAGGCTGCTTGGGTGGCTTTAGACTGTTAACGCTGTAAGTCTTTTGCACATCTTTACTATGACATCCAACAGCCACGTGGGGAATCTGCACACATTCTTTCCCCCTGAATAATGAATTATCAGCCACTATCAAGAGGAGAAATCATAGGTCCATAGAAATTACTACAATAAATCATTTCTGGCGACGTGGCTCAGGGGCTTAGAATTATCATCGTCATCGTTATCTAACCAGCTAATATTTTCTGCCGCCTTACAAAGTTGCAGGAGCTATGCCAAGTGCTCTTCGTATGTTAATTCATTTAATCCTCCCCACAGTCTTGAGATGGGAAGCTTCATCATTCCTGCCGCTGAACCAAGCGATGGCTCACACCCAGCCCAGGGTCGAGCAGCCAACAGCTGGACCAGGCAGTGCCCAGCAACTAAGCAAGTGCCCTCAGCCAGCAGGTTCTCATCTGGACCAGGTGCCCTGAGGATATGCAGTCTCACAACAATCACTTCCTTTTCTTTGGCCACTTTTCAGGCTGCTAATATTTCAAAAAAAAAAAAAGTTTCTTTGGTTAACTTAAAAAAAAAAAAGGCAGAGATTGATTCACTTTTGAATGTACCATTTTTTCCAATGATATATTTAATTTGAATTCTCTTTTTTCATTTAGAGCAGTACTTTAACAATTAATGCAAGTGGATAAATTCAGAGAAAATAGGAAATTTTATCATATCAGAAATTACTACTTGGAAAGAAAAATAATTAGAATTTACATTTTAAGTTTAAAAAATAAAAAAAGATGGCCGGGCGCGGTGGCTCAAGCCTGTAATCCCAGCACTTTGGGAGGCCGAGACGGGCGGATCACGAGGTCAGGAGATCGAGACCATCCTGGCTAATATGGTGAAACCCCGTCTCTACTAAAAATACAAAAAACTAGCCGGGCGTGGTGGCGGCGCCTGTAGTCCCAGCTACTCGGGAGGCTGAGGCAGGAGAATGGCGGGAACCCGGGAGGCGGAGGTTGCAGTGAGCCGAGATCCGGCCACTGCACTCCAGCCTGGGCGACAAAGCGAGACTCCGTCTCAAAAAAAAAATAAATAAATAAAAATAAAAACAGATTAATAATCAGGAAGCACGGGAATTAAACACTATATTTCAACTGCGTGAAAAAGTGATTTCCTCAGAAAAACTACTTTAGAAAGAATGCTGTCTTCTGAGAACTGGAATTTATTTATTTCCTCAACAAATATATAATTTACATATACATAATTCATATATATATGTAGAAAGAGGGAGAGAGAGAGAGAGACAGGGTCTCACTCTGTGGCCCAGGCTGGAGTGCAGTGACATGAACACAGCTCCCTGCAACCTCGACTTCCTGGGCTCCCGTGATCCTCCTGCCTCAACCTCCTGAAGTGTTGCAATTACAGAGGCATGCCACCCCACCCAGCCAACAAATCACTTCTAACATTATACTTTAAGATACAGAGGATAAAATAATTTACATCATATAAATCAGCTTACTTAACTGTTTTGGTTTCAAGCAATGAGCTTGGGCCTTCTAAAAGACAGTTCCCTTAGTCAAGTCTTGTAAGAAAATAGAACCAGATGTTTGACCCTCAATAACTCCAACGCCAATGACTCAGGGGACAACCTGTGAGGTGGACAAGGTCCCCTACTGCCATGTGTCTTCTCCATGGATCCTGACACACATGTGCAGACAACAGGAGAGAAAGAAGGGCTTCCTGGAGAATGAAAAGCTGAGAGGAACTTAGAGGTAAACTGTACCTTAAGGAATCTTTGAGCCCATCCCCTGAGCTTCACATGGGCTAATTCTTAATATCCCTGTTTTGGAAACTGAGTTCAAAACCATTAATTAACATATCGAAAAATAAGAAACTAAGAAGTGGTGCAATAAGGCCACTAAAATTGGTCTCCAGTCTCTTAGTGTTCATTTCGGTACAGAACAATGTATGTCCCTACATGTAGGTAACATCCTCAATGCTGTTTCTTCCTTAGTTTCTGTAGAGAACCCAGTTTAATTGCAACTGGGAAATGCATGATTGTTTCAAGGCTCGTGCTTGGAAATCCATCAGGATGAGATATCGCAGCTCTAAGTGTCCCTGAGAGAGCCATTCTGATGCTGAAGCTGAGTAGTTTCTACTCGTAATAATGAGCTTATGCAAAATGACAGTCACCTCTCATGCGCTGATGAACTAATAAAATAAATTTTGTAAAATGACATGGGTGCTTTTGCTAAAAATTCATACTTTATTTGATTGGTTGTTTTTCAACAGAACTTTGAAGGATCTTGGTGAAATAGAAAAACATGGGTCTTCTGAAGTTACTGTTTCATTTTATAAATAAAATAAAACAACTTGAAATATGAGAATCATAGCAATTATTATTTCACCCTCCAGGTGGTATCTTTGCCTGTTAACATTTAAAATATTAAACCTGTCAAATTCACGTAGGGTCCGTTACTGCCCAAGCACCACTGCTATCTTCATAGCTTTGACATTTTCAAAATTTCTAGGGAGCAATATGAAAACCACGACAACACGTAGCCATGTTTTCCTGACTTAATTTGTGAGGCAGAAGCAACGAAAATTAAACTGACCATTTTAAGAATTTTTCTATTTTGGCTTGGTATTCATTTATTTATTGTTTCATTCATTAACCCAACACACAATGATTGGCAGTCCTTCCTGTGCCTGTACTGTTCTCAGTGCAGGGAGGGCATCATGAACAAAACAGACAGAGCCCCCGCCTTCATGGATCTTAATTACAGCTTTGGGAGGAGAAGGACGTAAGTACTGAGTCGAAAAAACACGTCATGTTTCAGGCGGCAATTCACACTAAGTAGAAAGATAAAGCAAAGGCAGGCCACGGAGTGCGGAGGGTGGGTTGTAATCTTAATGACATAATCAGAAGGGAACTTACCAAGAAGGTGATGAGAAAAAACTTGAAAGAAGGGAGAGCACGCTCCCGATACAGGAACCAACAAGCCCCAAAGTCTGCAGGCGCAGGCGGGGTTGCTCCTGGCTGTTTGATGCTCTAAGAATCCAAAGAGTGAGCGGGGTTGGAACTGACGGAGTGAAGCAGAGGAGTTCACACCCGAGAGGTGATGGTGGCATGTTTCCCCTACATTAAATACATCAATAAACTTTATCTTATTTGTATTCCTGTTTTAATTAAATGAGGAGCAAAACCCTTTGCCTTAATAAAACAAAAAATCTCAGGGACATAAATGTGATCGACAGGTCACCACAAAATGCCTCTTAGACAGTCTTATAAAATTCAAGTTTTGTAAATTTTGTGTTAAAGAATTCAGGTAAGTTCATTTAGTAGGGCACATGAAGATCAAGTTCAAAGGTCAAGGTAAATGTCCTATGACTTGCTAGTTCCTCGTTGCCGCCATTTGCTGACTTTGAATTCACCTATTTACCTTCCTCCGACTCTTCTGTGAGGTTCTTTTTGCCAAACCCCCCCAAATCTGTGCTTGTATGCTCAGATGTTCTAACTCCCCTGTAAATCACCACCAAGCCCCATCTGCATCTAACGCCGTCTGCTTTTCTATCACAAGAAGAAACACCATTGCTCCAAACAGCTTCCTTCCAGGCTAACTCAGGACCTTGATTCTTCCATTACGGCTACACATTTTATTATTAACCTCACCATAGTTGTGCCATTTAATATTCTGCAATGGTTATAAATTGTACTAATACTATACATCAGTCTCAAGAATTAACATATTTTCCTTATTGTTAAGAACTCTGCCTGACCCAGTCAGCAGTCACGCCCTGTTGGAGGTATCATTACAACACTCACATCTCTGTTACAAATCCACATTTGCCCATACCACTGTCACTCACTTAGCTCAACTGAGGACTTCTCATCTGAATTATTTTAAAGATTTTCCAATACAGCATTCAGTCTGACAATGCAAAATACCCTCATTTATAAAAATACTAGTAAGATGGATATTTTGGGACTGGAAAGGAACTCTTTTATCTAACTCACTTACCTGATGCATGGACTTTTGTTCATGTGTTTGCTTGTTTTTTAATTTCTCCCAGGTAGTTTTCAGTCTTCCATTTGTAGCAGAACTCTTCTGGTGAGAGAATTCACAAAATCTAAAAGTGGATACGTTTTCTAACCATTCAAATTATAAGGCGTTAATAATCAAATGCAGCAGTGTATTAAAAAATACACCATGGCCAAGTGGATTTTCCCCAGGTGCGCAAAGATGGTTCAACATTCCACAATCCATCAATGTGACCCACCGTATCAGCTGGATAAAGAAGAAAAAATGTATTACCATATCAACAGAAGCAGAAAAGCATTTGACAAAAGCAACACTCGTTCGTGAGAAAAACTCTCAGAAAACTAGAAAGAGAGAACAAGAGTCAAATTCATAAAGAGCATCTACAAACATCCTGCAACTAATATTATACTTAACGGTGAAAGACTTACATTTTTTTCTTAAGATCAGGGAGATAAAAAGATGTCCGATCTCAGCACTCATTCAACATACTACTGGAAATTCTAACTAGCACAAGAAGGCAAGATGAAGAAACAGAGGCATATAATGGCTCGATATAGGAAAGATGTCAGTTCTTTCCAAATTGATCTATAGGTTTAATTCCATTCCTAGAAAAATCCCAGGAAGGTATTTGTAGACATAAACAGGCTTATTTTAAAATTTCTTTGGAAAGGCACAGAGCCTAGAGTATCTAAAACAATTCTGAAAAAAAAAAAACCAAGAGTGGGAATGAGCATTCTTGCTTGATGTGAAGAGCTACCACTAGAGCTACAGTAACCAAGACAGTGTGGTATAGGCCGAGGACAGACACAGAGATCAACAGAAAAGAATTTAAAAACCCAGGAATGAACCCACACAAATACATCCATCTGACTTTTGGCAAAGGATCAAAAGCAATTCAATAGAAGAATATCCTTCAACAAATGGTAATGGCACAACTAGACAATAATAAACAGAAGGAGGAGGAGGAGGGACAGGAAGAGGACAAGAAGAAAATGGAGAAAGAAAACAGAATTTTGATCTAAACCTCACACCTTATACAACAAAACTCACAATTATTGACCTAAATATAAAATATAACGTAGGTGGCAAGCCACCCAGGTGCCAAGGCAAGAGACTGAAGGCACAAGCTGTTCCAGTATAATAAAGAAAATAATTATAATAAGTTATACTAGAAATAGGATATAGAGATGATTATGAATATTATCAATCATTAGTTTGTAGTAGTAATCTTTGTATTATTATTATAATAATCTCTGTTTTATAAGTATAAACTAGGGAAAACCAGGCCATACAGAGTCAGGAGCTGAAGGGACACTGCAAGAGGTGACCAGAAGGCAAGAGTGTGAGCCCTCTGTCATGCCCAGATAAGGGCCACTTGAGGGCTCCTTGGTCTAGCGGTAGCGCCAGTGTCTGGGACGACACCCGTTACATAGCAGACCTTGGTCTAGTGGTAACGCCAGTGCCTGGGAAGACACCCGTTACTTAGCAGACTGGGAAAGGGAGTCTCCCTTTCCCTGGGCGAGTTAGAGAACACTCTGTTCCACCACCTCTTGTGGGAGACCTGACATTAGCCAGGCCTGCCTGCAGTCATCCGGAGGCTTCGATGCCTCCCTGTGGTGCTGTGCTTCAGTGGTTACGCTCCTTGTCCACTTTCGTGTTCCGCCTGTACACCTGGTGCCTCTCTTAAGTTCTTAGAAGATAGCAGTAGCAAAATTAGTGAAAGTATTAAAGTCTTTGATCTCACTGATAAGTGCATAGAAGAAATGCTGACGTATGCTGTCCTCCCTCTCCGCCTCAGCTACGGCAAAAGGAAAGGCTCCCCGTCCAGTGGACACATGGACTCGTGTGACCGTATCAATCACTTGAGATGACTCACTTTCCTTGCCCTGCCCCCTTGCCTTGCATACAATAAATAGCAGTGCATCCAGGCATTCGGGGCCACCACCAGACTCCGTACATTGGTGGTAGTGGTCCCCTAGGCCCAGCTGTCTTTCTCTCCCTCTTTATCTCATGTCTTTATTTTTCTATGATCTCTTGTCACCACATATGAAGAGAAAACCCACAGGCCCCGTAGGACTGGACCCTACAATATAAAACTATACAACTTTTAGGGAAAAATATAGAACATAACCTATGGAAACTAGGACTAGGCAAAGAGCTCTTAGTCTTCACACCAAAAGCACAATTCAGAAAAAGAAATACTGATAAATTGGACCTCATCAAAATTAAACAGTTTGATCTGTGGAATACCCATTAAGAGGATAAAGAGACAACCTACAAATTAGGAGAAAATATTTGCAAACCACAGACCCAATACAGGGCTAACATACAGAATAATAAATAACTCAAAATTAAACATTAATAAAGCAAATATCCAATTCAAAAATGGGGAAAACGCAAGATAAATTTCACTGAAGTGGTTAGACAGATGATACATCAATGCATGAAAAGATGTCCAACATCATTAGCGGCAGGAAAACAACAAATAAAACTACAGCGAAACATCACTGTAGTGGAAGTAAAAAAAAAAAAAAAGTCATAAAACCAAATGCTGTTAGAAAGGTGGAGAAACTGGGTCACTCATACATTGTCGGTGGGAATTTAACATGGAACAGCCACTCAGGAAAACAGCATGGCAGCTTCTTACTCTTGACAGCTGACCCAGAGAAATGGAAACATGTTCACACAAAAACCTATATAGAAGTTTTACTCACAAGAGCCCATATTGAAAGCAACCTAACCAGCCTTTCATGGATGAATAAACGGCAGTGCATTCACCCCAAAAATACCACTCAGCAATGAAAAGGAGTACAAAGAAAAGTGTTGGTACACATAACAACTCGACATCACAGGAATTATGCTAACTATGCCAGTCTCAAAGAATTCCCTATTGTCTGAATCCATTTATATGGCATTATTAAAATGCTGCATTTGTGGAGATGGGAAACAGATGAGCAGTTGCCACTTATTAGGGAGTGGAGAGGAAGAGAGGCAGCCGTGGCTGTAAAAGAGGTACGCAGGGGGCTCTTGTGTTGGGTTTGTCCTTGTGTGTTTTTTCTTGTCATGGTGGCCACACAAATCTACACATGTGATAAAACTGCAAAGAACTACAGGCACACACGCACGCACCACGCACACACACACAATATTCTCAGGTTTACAAAGAAGCTGCAAAAGAGAATTCCCGCATGTTAACATGTGACTACCCTTCCTTTACTGCCTATACATGCGGTTCGTGTGTGTGCGTGTCCGCATGTTTCAGAAAATTGTGAGTACAAGTTGCAGACATCATTGATGCTTTATCTATTAAATTTCAGTGTGTATTTCTAAAAATAGACCATTTCATAACCACAATCTGATTCTGAAAATGAAGAGGTGAATGTGGACAGCATCCTATATTTCCACCCACAGACTTGATCCGGGTTTGCCGGTTACCCTCGTGTTCCTGATCTGGTGCAGGAGCCAATCCCGACCATCCTCACATTTAGTTGGGCGTCTTCTTAGTCCCTTGTAATCAGGGACAATTCCTCCATCTTTCTTTGTGTTTCACAATCTTGACACTAAAGAGTGGGGAACAGTTGTTTTGAAGTATAACTTCCATTTGGGTTCACTGGATGCTTCCTCCTGATTAGATCTAGGTTATGAAAGTTTGGAGATGCACAGAGGCGAGGTGATGTGTTATTGTCAGTACGTTCCTTGTGTCTAAGGGCACAGGAGCTCAGCTCATCCCATCACTGCAATGTTAATTTGATCACGTGATTACTGCATTAAGATGGAACCTGCTATAAAGTTCCTATTTTTCCTTCGGCAACTAATAAATATTTATATATTCTGTAACTAACAAATATATAGATATCTTGTTTTTCTGCCTATTTCTGCATAATTTTAATGACCATTGGTAATTCTTCCCCAACTAGTTACCAAATGATGAGATTTTAATTCCATCTTCCCTTTATCTTTATTGGCTAGATTCCTACCATATGGAAGAGGTTTCCCTTCTCTTCCATTTATTTATTATCTATTTGTACATCCCCAGTGTGCATTTGTAGATTCTCATTCTATTCAGGGTGACACATCCATTGCCATCAATTACTCTGTCACTCAAATTGTCCCAGACTTGGCCAGTGGGACCCCCACATCTCATGAGCCCTTGCTAACCATCTGGTAATGGGGCAGCTGGAGCCTTTCTTGCCCCAGCACAAGCATCAGCTACATCTCTAACGAACCCAGGTTACCGTTACTGAAAGAACAATATTTACAAGCCAGAATTGAGTGCTAGGCATGCTTGCTGCTACTAGAAATGTATGTATATAAAGGGCAAAGACGGGAAATTTGTATGCATAAATGCAGATATAGATACACACACTTCTATATCTATACCTATGTCCATTTCCATTTATCATCTATATCTATTTTTTAAATTCTATACATGTGTGTCAAAAATCATGCACTCACACTGATCCCTCTGATCCCAATCCAACACCAGACGGTTTCTTCTAGGCTTGCCCCACTCACGTTATTCCCGGTACCACAATCTATTTACTTATTTTCTTATGAAAAGCTGCAGAGAGTAGTTGCATCATTTCTAAACCACACTTCCGTATTTACAGAGCCAAAGCACGGTGCTCACAAACAGTGCATCCCAGAGCCACTTAGACTCACTCTCCTCTCCTCACCCTTCCCTGTGCTGAGGCCACTCATTTGAAAAACGTTAAGTTCACTCATTTTATTCTGTTTTTATTTCTTTTTGTATTTCTCTTTTTCCATACTTGTGGATTTTATATATTTATTCACTTTTAGACTGGGAAACATTAAGTTTGTTCTAAAAGTCAACATAGAAAGGTAAACTAGGCAAGGGACCACTACCCCATCCTTCCATGCATCCCCAAGGCATCCGACCTCATTGTTCCTGGTGTAGGATACCAGAGCTTATGGAGGGGAGAGGTCAATGAGGCAACTAAACCCCACAGGATACCTGAGCTCATGGAGGGGAGAGCTCAATGAGGCCACCAAAACCTCACAGAGCCTGGCTTGCAGTCACCACCCCTGAACACAGCTGCACGAATGTCCCATAAGAAACCAGCAGAATATGTGCTGAGAACAAGCAATAATATTTCTTGTCTAAAAAAGGGAGCTTTGTTTCACTTACATTAAGATATGTTTCTGCATGAACCCCTTCTATTTTGCAACTGGACAAATTTCTTCCCAATTCCTTGCTCGTAGAACATTTCTTTTTCTACTACTGCATTAGTATTTATTGCAGACTTCTTTAGTGGTCTTATTTATTTGTCAACACTTTAGAACTTTTCAGAAAACTTGGAAATCCCCTAACCACATTTGTATGAATCAGCACATTGTCAAATATTCTAATATCTCTCTCTAGTGAACTCACAGAAAAGAACTATCCACCGATGCCACCACAACAGGAAGAATCCTTCTATGAAAGTCTGGTTAGAATCTTCTGTAACTTAAGACACATCCACGATCTGTTGCCTACAAGATGGAACTAAATTACTTTTCATGGCATACAAATCTTTTTGTAACACAATCCCTGTCTGTCCCCTCCAATCTCACACCCCCCACAGCTGACCTCCGTGAATCTTAATTCCAGCCTCACACTAGACTTGTACTCGCTGGGTTTATCATGCTGCTTCACGCCTACTGGTCTCTGTAGAAATTGGTTCATCGGCCCATGATGTCTCTCTCCTTCTTGTATAAATGTGTACTCAAGAAAAATCACTGCACTGATGCTATCCCTGGATGCTGTCAAGAGTTTCCCATGCTAAAATCTGTCTTGACTTCTCTTCAAACAAGTCTGTGCTGAGTTACAGCATCTTCCAGACTACTCTCCTGCTCTAAGCCCCACGTTCTCTCTCCTTCTCTCAGCCTCTCCCCATGTGTCTCTCTCTCTGTCTACCTCTCTTTCTCCCTCCTCTATCTGTCTAGAAGAATACTCCTTATTTAGATCAGACAAACAATCCTAATTAGTTTCGTATCTCCAGTGCCCCGTACATGACAGGTACCTGAAAAAATGAGTCAATCCATTAATGTTCAAGGGTGGAGACTAGTATGTATATTTTTAATTGGATTAAAGTGAAATGAAATGAACAGAAAGATGCTCTGCCAGGAAGTTAAACTTCATTCCTCTGCATCAATTATCAAAATTACCCTAGAGTTTTTCCTACAGTCTGTGTGCTAATTCAATATAAAATTTCAGCCCAAATATTTAAAAATTTATCACAAAATATACTTAGAAAAACAAACTAAATTCCAGGGAAAGCTAAAAAAAAAGCCTCAATCAAATATAGTTTTAAAAATTATTTTAGAAGTCATATTATCAAATCAGAATCTTATTAAAAGAAATAAAGCTTTAGTATTTTTAATTATTTAGTAATATTTTATCTCATAACCCAAAATTTAAATATAAACATTAACTTCAAAAGCAAAATTATATGTCTTTTAGAAAAAAAATTGTAGCATTTTTAATTCCTTTTATAAGGTTAGCATAAGCCTAAAAGCAAAATCTAAGCATGACCCTGGAAACAGTATTGTGAGGCTCTGACATATAAAGGGCTATTAAGTTGTCACTCCCAATCTTACAATACGAAAAGAACAGGGCAAACTGAAAAAAATTCAATGAATTTTCTTAGAGCCATCAGAGACTGAGATTACAGGGCCAAGTACCACCTCAACATCTTGGAGACAGTCACCAGGATTTGCTCACCTAGAGCAGAAGACACTGGCGATACGAACCGGTAGGGACATGTCAGTGGTCACTCTGATGAATTGCTGTGCACACCAGTATCTGGGGTCTGCAGAACCAGACACCTACTGTTGTCACTTTCCACCCAGATATCCTACCAGCTCTCACAACAGAGATCCATGAAAGATTCCTCATGGCTTCAGCAGAGAAAGGAAGAGTGATCACGTTGAAATTCACCCAGAACCTTCTTTATCGCAAAAGCTTACAAGAGGAAAGACTCTGTCAGAGCTTTTTCCCAGGTGGGAAGAACAGCCCTCCCACTCTGGAACCTCTAGTCTTCTTGTCTCACCTATATGCAAACACACACACACACACACACACAAACACATATGTATACATGGATACAAAACAAAGCCAACACAGTGAGGGCCTTAAGGAAATAGACTGGAGAGCACTGCAGCCAAGGAAGTGAGTAGGGAACAGGAGAAGGAAAAGCTGCACCACAGTGAACACTGTGAAAGTCCCAGCTTCAAGAAGCAGGCCAAGAAAATGCTGAGATTTAATCTGGAGGAGATGGGATGCTCCCTTCCCCCACGCCTTATCTCCATACCAGCTGCACTCGCCATAACAGTGGATTCCAGCTGAAGGAGCTCCAAGGCGCTCTCTGAAGAACAGAAACTAGGGAAATCCAAAGTCAAGAGAGGAGGCAAAGACCAGGACAACGGAGGATTTAAAAGTCTCCAGGAACTACAGCTGTAGCTCATGTTAGAAACAACCCAGCTCTAGCCAGACAAGCTTAAATCCTCACACTAAAAGTGTATGTCCCTCAGCTCCTGCGATGCAATAGTGTCTGGTTTTCAAAAAAAATTACAAGATGTGCCAAAAGGCTAGAGATGAGTAATTATCAGGATCAGACAGAGATATGATACTCACATTGGAATTATCATACAATTATCTTTTCTGCTTTTTCCATTAGGGCTCTTAACATTAACATGTTAAAGCTGGGAACAGACAGGTGCTGTGAGCAGAGAGATTAAAACTCACAGAAAGAATCAAGATGAAGCATGATAAGTCAAACATAGTGAGAGAAATGAAGAAAGCCTTTGATAGGCTCATGAGTAGACTCAACACAGCAGAGTTATATACATCAATGAGGCTGAGCACAGTGGCTCACGTCTGTAATCCTAGCACTCTGGGAGGCCGAGGTGGGCAGATCACTTGAGATCAGGAGTTTGGAACAAGCCTGACCAACATGGTGAAACCCAGTCTCTACTAAAAATACAAAAATTAGCTGGGCATGGTGATGCCTGCCTGTAATCCCAGCTACTCGGGAGGCTGAGACAGGAGAATTGCTTGAACCTGGAAGGTAGAGGTTGCAGTGAGCCGAGATCGTGCCCCTGCACTCCAGCCTGGGTGACAGAGATGAGACTCTGTCAAAAATCAGTCAATCAATCAATCAGAGACTGCAGATAAGTCAACAGACTTTTCCTAAACTGAAACATGTAGAAGAAAATCATGAAAAATACAGAACTGAATGCCCAAGGACTCTGAAGTATAACATACAACTAATGGGAATACTAGGAGGGTGAGAAAGAACCAAGCAAAGATATACTTGAATAATAGCCAAAATCTTTCCAAAATTAATAACACATACCAAACCACAGACTCACGGTGTTAAGAGAATGTGGAGCAACACACACATTAAAACCAAAAAAGAATCCACACACAGACCTATCATATTCAAACCACAGCGGACTAAAGACGATAAGAAAATCTTCTTAAAACAGAGGAGGGGAAATCTTAACTACAAAGGAAGCAGGATAAGAATTGCTGTGGACTTCTCATCAGCACTAAATTATTCAGGTGGAAAAGAGAGTGAAATATTTAAACAGTTGAAAGTAAAAGAAATACCAACTTAAAATTCTATATGGAGTAAAGTTATCCTTTAAAATGAAGGACAAAAAAGACTTTCTCTGACCTCAAAAATGCAAGAACAGAGAAATCATCTCCGGCAGTCCTATGCTCCAAAAAATGATAGTAGTTCTACGGACAGGAAAATATGATTAGTCAGAAACTTGCATCTGCATGAAGAACATTAGGGAAGGAATGAATAGAAAATAAGACTCAACTATATGTTGTTTACAAGAATACATATTAAATATGAGAATCAGATAGGTATAAAGTAATCGTGACAGCTTGGTGTTGGTGGAAGAGTCTAATTGTATCCAATTTTATCAATTGTATGAAAATGTTTGAAACCTCACTGAAGGAGAATGGGGAAAGGTGCTGATCGAAGGAACTTTGGGAATGAGCAGAGTCTGCAAGATTAAAATCCAACTCTGCTGCACATAAGTACTGTGCCCTAGTTGACAGGTTGTTCCCCATGGGGGTACACAGTAACAATTCTGAATCTGCTATGCATGTACTGAAATTGACCAGTGACATGAACGGATGGTGGCTAGTGGAGCCAAGTTCCTCACTGTTGGAGAGAAAGTCACAGAAAACGAAGCTGACATGGCAGGAAGAACCCATGTACTAAAGGATTCGAGTTGAAGACATATTAGCAGAGAAAGAAGCCCAGAAGGAGTGAGCCTGGCGCTCCAGGCCTTCTCACAGGGAACCCTGCAGTGTTGATATGAGAACATCTGAACGTGGAATAAAAAACAAAAAGCAAGAAACACGGGTGGTTAAAACTACACTTAGTCTTCATCATAACCTGCTCCACAGCAAGCTCTACACAAGACCAATTATTTTTAAATTTAACTATTATCAACATAAATACTTTAACCTTACGTGAACCTCCTAAGGGATTATAGACATTATACACCTGGCTATTTTTTGTATTTTTAGTAGAGACAGGGTTTCACCCTGTTGGCCAGGCTGGTCTTGAACTCCTGACCTCAAGTGATCTGCCCACCTCAGCCTCCCAAAGTCCTGGGATTACAGGTGGCACTGTCCTTTTGATCAGACATCTAGAGAGTTTCCACTCCAGGTCTGGGAATCTTCTGGGTTTCCAATCTGCCTGCATCACCCTGGTTCATCATCCAGCAGGACCCCGGGTTCTCTGCCAGGTGACACTAGGGAAGGATGTTCCTTGGGTCGTTGAGAGACAAATGCAGGACATTTTCAGTGTCTGTTTGAAATCACAGCTTGAATTTCATAGACAAAGTCTTTGTCATCACTGCATATGCTTTTATGGGACTCCTTAATGTTTCCAAAGTTTATACCTCACTTCCTGAATACACTACAAGCTTATTGCAGAAAGGCTCCCACACCCTTCGGTTCTTGGATATGCCTGCAATACGGGGCCTTAAATACAGGACCAAAGATAGGATATTAAAAATGGTACCTATTCAAGAATTTAACATCAACTTCTTCATTTTATAGACCAGCCAGCTGAGAAAAGCTGAGAATTTAAAAGATCTAAGATATGTGCCACCACGATGTCCATACAAAAGAAAAGGAAGATGTGATCATCTGAATACTTCTTTTGTAAAGACTTCATATGCAGAGACACTTAGAACCTCCATTAAACGTAAAGTTTGTTTTTCAGATGTCAGCCAGGAGATGAAGCCAGCTACAGCTGATAAACTTATGTTTTAGACAAGCACACTTTTCTATTCCTTATACACTGATTAAAGGGTTTACACATTTGCAATTATTTTGAATACACATCAAGACAAGTGGTTTCCTGGGGTGATAGCAATCTAAAGAGAAAGCAACATTTTTCAGAGCAGGAATCTTTTCAGGGCTGTGTTCCCACCTGCTGTTCTAGTTTATGTATTCAGTGCATAACATCTGCAATGGCATGTCAGAAAGCTTTTGTCTAAAAAAAAGTATAAATGTGAAAAGTATAAAATATAGAAAGGAAACATCAAATTTCTGCTGTAACCATAGCAGAACTTACTATGTAAAAGTAAAAATATTCTGAAAATTCAGCCATGCATTGATATATACATACCAGAAGTAGACTTAATTACATAAAGTCTGATTAAAATAAAACATATCTCAGTCATTTTATATTAGCATATCATTTGACTTAAGTGTACCAGCAATCTTGCCTACCCTGCTGGGCTGCTGTGTTGGTTAGCATTCTACTGGAAATATGTCTCTGTGAGTTTAAGGCATTTCCAAAAAAGTTCCTCATTTGTCTACAGATGTGCATTCTTGAATCATTAGGCCCATTTCCACATTAGCAGAGAAAGAAGCCCGGAAGGAGTGAGCCCGGCTCCAGGCCTCCTCACAGGGGACTCTGCAGTGTTGATGTGAGAGCATCTGAACATGGAATAAAAAAAGAAAAGCAAGAAACATGTTAAAACTACACTTCGTCTTCATCATAATCTTGTCCACCGCAAGCTTTATGCAGAGACCAATTAGTTTTAAGTTTAACTATTATCAATATAAATACTTTAACCTTACGTGGCTAAAACTCCACAGTAAAAGCTATTGGATATTTGTGTGTCTGTGCGGTTGTGTGTGTGTTTGTGTGTATTATGCCGTACGTGATGGCTAGCATACTACCAAATGGTTTATAAGTAATGAGTGCTCATAAATTAAGTCCACATGCTCTTCAAGTTCACACAAATTTAGTACTCTTTGATAAATAAAAATTGTTTTGAAATTATTGATAAAATCAAGGCTAGGCACAGTGGCTCACACCTGTAATCTCAGCACTTTGGGAGGCCGAGGTGAGCAGATCACCTGAGGTCGGGAGTTCGAGACCAGTCTGACCAACATGGAGAAACCCTGTCTCTACTAAACATATAAAATTAGCTGGGAGTGGTGGTGCACACCTGTAATCCCAGCTACTTGGGAGGCTGAGGCAGGAGAATCATCTGAATCTGGGAGGCGGAGGTTGTGATGAGCTGAGATCGTGCCACTGCACTCCAGCCTGGGCAACAAGAATGAAACTCCATCTCAAAAAAAAAAAAAAAAAAAAAAAAAAATCAAAAAAATTTTGGATGTCTTCAAAATTGTTAGCATTTTTGCCTGGGTCTACTAATCATTTTATATTTACCTCTGTTGGATATTTTAAGATGTCACGGCACAAAGGTTGTAATAAAATAATCCCATTCAAACATAATCTTTAAGTGATTTTTTTTTTTGACAAATAAGACTAATTTAATGCTGTTGATTCAATAAAAACAGCTAAATCTTCTAGGTTAGTGGTAAAAATACCCATGTATTTAACTTTAAGTTTCTTCCTTAGATGAACACCTGATATTCACTGGCTACAAAAAGGATTAATAAAAAATTAACTTGAAATAATAAGTAGCTTTGTCTAATATCTTAAGTTTTCAGAAGTGACATAAACTGTTAAAAAAGAATGAAAGAACTAATTACATACAAATAGGATAAATGCTTGGAGGTAAACATTTTGTGTAATTTATATCTTTACATTATTTTGAATTAAATAATTAGTAAAAGCTCATTAGATGTATGGGTTATTCCCAGTTAAGAAGGGATGATATGAAAAAACACATGTTTCTAAAAATTACAGAATTACTTCATCTATAAAATGCTGACATCTGAAAAAAGTTCAGGATTTCTTGCTTCCTAGGTTTCCACTAAAACTTAAGGTTACTAAGAATAAGAATTCTAACGAATACAAAATTCTGTAAGTTGTATTCTTATTGGAAACATAAATGATAATTTTATGTAATTTGGAGATTTAAAAGTTATTTATAAAACAAGGTATAAAAAGAGTAAGTAGGAGAGAGGGAGGTAAAAGGGTTAGATATATAAAGATGTATTTTTGGTAAGGAAGATTACAAAAAAATAATTTTGGGCTTGGTGTGGCGGCTCATGCCTGTAATCCTAGCACTTTGGGAGGCCGAGGTGGGCAGGTCACTTGAGGTCAGGAGTTCGAGACCAGCCTGGCCAACATAGTGAAACCCTTTCCCTACTAAAAATACAAAAATTAGCTGGGCATGGTGGCGAGTGCCTGTAATCCCAGCTATTCGGGAGGCTGAGGCAGGAGAATTGCTTGAACCTGGGAGGTGGAGGTTGCAGTCAGCCAAAACTGTGCCACTGCTCTCCAGCCTGGGGAGCAAGAGCAAAACTCAGTCTCAAAAAAGAAAAAATAATTTTGTATAAGAAAGCACTTTATATGATGAATTTTTATCCTAAAATGAAATGACTAATGGTTATTTTAAAAAGATAGTGTAGGACAAATCAGAAGGTCCAAGCATTTCATAGACAGTTTGTTGAAGTCATGATAAAGTTTGTGAACAAAGAAATCTAATTTATTAAAATAAGGCTTGATATTTATTTTCAATTTTAATTGAGGAAAATAAGGGATCTTTACATTCTAATATCCTTATTTTACTTTAAGAAAATACATTTGAACTTTAATTAGACAAATTCAGTTAATATACACCAAAAACCTTTCTAACCAAAGATAAATAAATAAATAAACTTTTTAGTATGTTGGCATGAGGTACTGGGAAACCTACAGTAGCAATTTGAGTAGGCACTACCTAGAAATAGATAAAATCCTGAAAGGAGACATACTCACCATCATCATCATTACCATCATCATTCTTATTCTCATCACCATCACCATCATCATTATCATTATCATCACCACCATTACCATGATTCTTATCATCACCACCATCACCATCATCACCATCACCACCATCACCATTACCATGATTCTTACGATCACTGTCATCATCACTATTGCCATCATCACCATTATCATCATCACCATCACCAACATCATCACCACTATAGCCATCACAATTAGCAAAGAAAATATTTACATAGGGCTTACTTCGCACTAGCCACCATTCTAAATACTGTCATGTATTAACATAATGATCCATGACCTATGTACCATTATTATCCCCATTTTGCCGATGAGAAAAGTGAAGCACAGAAAGAATAAATAACTTGTCCTGCTAATTGAAAAAAACTTGATTCAAATCCAGGGCTTCTGGCTCTTGTCAAGGACTGTCAGTCCCTGTGTTATATTGCCCCTCGGTCATGAAAACAAGTCATCATTTTCAATACTATGGTGAGGTCATTCTGCAGCTCAGTATATTAATTATAAAGGAAGAAAAATACACGTTTTACTTACTAGGTGGACATTGTAATGTCTACATTTTGGTTGGTAATACCATGAATCAAATATGTACTTGTGACATCTAGTATTTTATCCAGGAAACCATTAGATATCATGAAAATGACTCTATAGATTATCTTTACTTTGATATGTGTAGTTATCAAAAATAATCATACACTGACTTTTGAAAGAAAATATCTTTTCCAATAAAATATTTCTGTAATTTGAGGAAAGACAACCTCCTTCACAGCACATTTTTTCATGTAAAAATGTGAGGTTTCGTAATTTAAAATTGCATTCTTCCAATGCTTTGATTAAAAAAAATTGTTTTATTTTGTTTCATTTTAAAAATGTATTCCTAAGTGCTATTTGAATTAGTATCCCACAGAGAAGGTATATTTTAAATTATATAAATGAAACACTTCCAAAAAAGAAATTCTTAGTAAAATGCTTCCACAAAATAATTTTTTAATCAGATAGTAGTTATTTAAATATATTTTATAAATTCATGACCACACTGTATCTAAATAATCGTCATATCAAATGTCAGAAGTAGGGGTAACTATCTGGAAAAGACCAATACATTTTTCTCAAGATCATTAACCGACAAATTAGTGCATGCTCTTTATTCCACAATATGCCTACAAAAGTTCCACAAGAACAATACTATTACTAACACCAACAATATGAAGTGACTTATACAGGAAAGAAAATCATCATGTTGAGACCAGACTTTCAACAGTGATGCTTCATGTCAAAGACAGTGGAGTTACATATTTAAGATACTCAAGGCCAGGCACGGTGGCTCACGCCTGTAATCCCAGCACTTTGGGAGGCCGAGGCAGGCGGATCACATGAATTCAGGAGTTCGAGACCAGCCTGCCCAACATGGTGAAACCCTCTCTACTAAAAACACAAAAATTAGCTGGGCATGGTGGTGCATGCCTGTAATCCCAGTTACTCAGGAGGCTGAGCAAGGAGAATCTCTTGAACCCGGGAGGCAGAGGTTGCAGTGAGGCGAGATTGTACCATTGCGCTCCAGCCTGGGCAACAAGAGCAAAACTCCGCCTCAAAAAAAAAAAAAAAAAATGCCCAACAAAAGAAAATGTGAGACACTTTCACGTACAGCTGAATTGTCTTTCAAGAAGAAAGGAATATCAACAGGCAAGAACTCAGAGAATTGTGTTCCCATGGAACGTTCCTGAAGATTCTTTCTGATAACTCACTTCAGACACCCAAAATCACTGGAGAAACAATGGCACAAAGGCTGAAGGTGAGCATTAAATGCCCACTTTACATTTGTTTATCTATACTTGGCCAGTGGATCATTGCTGTTTTCTTTTCATTTAAAGTCAATAGTTTTATGAGGTTATATGTCAGGATTGTTAATTTTGTGCTGATTTTCCTAGGTACCCAGTGTGCCTTTTTGATATATAATGTCAACTCTTTTAGTCCAAGAAAATTTTAGTAAAATATATTTGTTCTCTTCCGTTGCTCTTCCATTCCATTGCTTGGATATTCTTTTCAGAAATTCTGATTGTGCGCATATTTGATATTTTGGCCCATCTACCGTATTTCATCACTACAACCTTCCAGGGAGCCCCTGTTGTCAAAGAGAATGAGCCCAAGGCCCGGGGAAGGAAGTTAACTTAGTCACATCTGAACACATAAAAAAGAGAATGATGCACATTGCATGGTACAATTGCATGAACTTCAACACATGCCCCAAAGACATCATGACAAGAGGTGCCCATCACCTTCCGGAACTGACCAGCCGCAATCCCCGCAGGCTTGCAAAGCACCGGACCCTCCTCGCCTGTCCCCACATTGAACTGATATCAGGCTCTCCATGGGAATCCCACCCCACGAATAGCCCCGGGTTTCTCGCAATCCACGGAGCAAGGGAGCAAACTCTCCTCTAAGGCTCCCCTTGCCACCAACCCACACGGAAGCGCTGTTTGTCCAGGGTCTGCTGCCTGCCCTGCGTGAGCCTCCTGCGGCTCCATCGTGAGTGGCTTCTGAGAGACGAGACACACGCAGCCTCAGGGGGAAACCTCAACCCCTTCTCCTTCTGTCCCAACACCCACCCAGGGCCCAAGTCCACCGATGCTTTCCTTCCACCCTAAAGTCAGCGGCTTCTCTCCATCCACAATGTTACCATCACCCCCCAGCATCCTCACGAATCAAGGATTGCTGCACAATGACTGTGTCTCCTGGATGACCTCTTAATTGCCAGTTTTTTTAAAATTTCTTCTCTTATATTAGCTTCTTGTGGCTGATATAACAAAATAACCACAAACTGGATTGCCTAAGGGAACAGAAATGTATTTGCTCACAGTTCTGGAGTATGTAAGTCTGAAATCCAGGTATGGGCAGGGCCTCTCTCCCTCTAAAGGCTCTAGAGGAGGATACTTCCTTCCCCTCCAGCTCCAGGTGGCTCCCAGTGATCCCCGTAGTTCCTTGGCCTGTGGCTGCCTCCCTCCAGTCTCCGTCTCTGTCATCACAGGGCTGTCCTCTCTGCATCTGCATCTCCAAGTCTTCCTCAGAGGAGGACACCAGTCATACTGGACTAGAGGCAACCCTAATCCAGCACCACCTCATCTTAAAACCTCACTTCCACATGAGGTCACACCCACAGATACCAGGCTCTGGACTTGGACATATCTTTTTGGGGAACACACTTCAACCCAGTACCTGTGCCTTGTCATGAGCTTAAATGTATCAAATCCGTGGGTAAGAAAAATCTGGCAGAAATGCTGAAATATTGGTTAATTTAGGAAGAGTTTAGTAGGTACAAAACATAATTCAAACCCCATAAAATAATTTTTTTCAGAGTTAGATATATGTATATTCAAAAATATTTAAACTCAAACAAATGGTACAAGCACTTACAGAAGTTAGCCTGGGAATATTCTAGATGACTACTGTGTGGCATTAAGTGAAAACTGGTGTTCATTTTAATGAAGGCACATGGGGAAAATAACATTGTCTGAACATATCTGAAACGTTGTGTTTCAATCTAATTCTGCATTTCAAACTTAAAATTTGGTAGCCTGTCACAGAAAGTATCTGAAAAGTCAATCACATAAGGAACCAGTAGAGAAGCAGAGCGCATAATTTAGCCTTGAGAGGGAAGACCGGGGGCCAAGGAGAAGGAGCTCACCTCAACTGTCTGAAGTGTTGACAGAAACAGGTTTGGAAATGCTGTGAGGTAGTAAATGAGATAACAAGGAAGGGTGGGCCAAGGCTTCAGGAGCCCAGGTTTCAGGTCAGGGTTTTTCTGTTTTTTGTTTCCTAGTTCCATCTCATTTTTATTGCTAAGTCAAAGGAAGTTTTATTTATTTATTTATTTTGCTTTAAGTTCTAGGGTACACATGCACAACGTGCAGGTTTGTTACAAACGTATTCATGTGCCATGTTGGCGTGTTGCACCCATTAACTCGTCATTTACATTAGGTATATCTCCTAATGCTATCCCTCCCCCCTCCCCCCACCCCATAGCAGGCCCCGGTGTGTGATGTTCCCCTTCCTGTGTCCAGGTGTTCTCACTGTTCCATTCCCACCTATGAGGGAGAGCATGCAGTGTTTGGTTTTTTGCCCTTGCAATAGTTTGCTGAGTATGATGGTTTCCAGCTTCATCCATGTCCCTACAAAGGACATGAACTCATCCTTTTTTATGGCTACATAGTATTCCATTGTGTATATGTGCCACATTTTCTTAATCCAGTCCATCACTGATGGACATTTGGGTCGGTTCCAAGTCTTTGCTATTGTGAATAGTGCTGCAATAAACATACATGTGCATGTGTCTTTATAGCAGCATGATTTATAATCCTTTGGGTATATACCCAGTAATGGGATGGCTGAGTCAAATGGTATTTCTAGTTCTAGATCCTTGAGGAATCGCCACACTGTCTTCCACAATGGTTGAACTAGTTTACAGTCCCACCAACAGTGTAAAAGTGTTCCTATTTCTCCACATCCTCTCCAGCACCTGTTGTTTCCTGACTTTTTAATGATCGCCATTCTAAAGATGGTGTGAGATGGTATCTCATTGTGGTTTTGATTTGCATTTCTCTGATGGCCAGTGATGATGAGAATTTTTTCATGTGTCTATTGGCTGCATAAATGTCCTCTTTTGAGAAGTGTCTGTTCATATCGTTTGTCCACTTTTTGATGGGGTTGTTTTTTTCTTGTAAATTAGGTCACGGTCAGTTTAAGTAATACCCTTCTACACCTCAGAGCTATCCAGTAGAATAAGCTATGTGGAAAGCAGTGAGTTCCACACTGCTGGAGGTGTTCAATCAGAGAATGGATGAGCTTCCAACAACGCTGGACGCAACATTTCCACTCAACTAGAGTCTTGTGCTAGAGAACCTCTTAGGGCCCTTGTAAAAACATCAAATCATAAGGTGAACAAGCCTCATACCAGCAAATGGATGCACAATTCCCGTTTTCCAGCTGTCACAGCAAAGTATTAATTCAAGATTACTGAATAGCGTTTTGCTGTTGTTGTTGCGGTGAAGATTTAAATTCAACTTTCTTCCCAAATTATTACACATATGAATTACAGGTTTTAATACAAATGTATACCTTATTATGTAAATAATGTATATACATATTTCCAAAAAGTTTCAAAATGTCACATGAATAAAAGAGTTATCTAAAAGGTCAACATGTAAATTCCTAGAAACAATGGCTGTTTATGATCATATATTCAGGATTTCTGTACACTTTCTCTGACTAATGAAAATTGATGTCTGGGGCGGCTTTGGCACTCAGGAGACATGAATGTGCTCATTCTTTTTATAACAGGGAATGTGAATGACTTGTAATACGGAGGCTCCTTTATCATACTGAATGTAAACTGAAATTAAACTAGGATGTGTGAATAACTGCATTAAGGAAGTGAGTAACCCAGCCTCTACAAAACAAGAAATCAGTAAATTTTCTGGAAAAATGAATAGAAGTATATTGATCGTGTGAGAAACAATGCAGTTTCCCAAATGAGTATTTTGTGGCCCTCCTTGTCGTAATTGCTGGGAGGACCACGTTATGAGTTTGGGCAAGTAACAGTGAATGGAAATTTTACTTCAAATTACATATAATTACCTCTTCGTGCTGCCAAAAAAAAAAAAAAAAAAAAAGGAAAAGAAGAAAAAGAAATACCATCTTCTCTTGTCCATCCCTATTTTCCTTAAGTTCTACTCATGGCACAGCTGGAGTCGTTATTATCCTAACACGAAGACTGGACAGACAAGTGGCTGCACTGAATAGTGAGGAGGAGGTGAAACAGTTCCCTCCACTCCAGTGAGGCCTGCGATGAGGACAGCGCACTGAGCTCTATTGAGTGGCACGTGGGTAATGACAGATTGGCTTGAAAATGGTTTTCATCACAAGGACAGCTAGGAATAAAGAGCTGGAGGGGTGAGTTACAGCTCTGGCAGGGAACTGCTTGAGCATGGCCTTTCACATTTAGGCCACACTCCATCGTATCTCCGGCATGCATGCTGTCTACGCTAGACCGTAAAATCCGTGGGAATGATAAACTATGGGAATGATGTGAACTCAATTCTCAGCCATCCGAAAGAAAAACACAACTTACATACTTACAAAGCCAGGGAAAAATCCAAACCCCTTTCAAATTACAGAAAGTAGATATTTGAGTCACGGATGTGCAGAGTTGCTTCCTTTAAAAAAATCAGAGGAATAGAATGAATGGATTTTATAGGACGGCACGACCTAGGAGACAGGAGTCCAGAAAAGTGTCAGGGAGCTGAGGAGATTGGATTCGGTAATTTGGGGGCTGATGCAAAGAGTAAGTGGCAAGTGATATAAGAATTTTAACCCAGAAGACAGCTGTGCATGTGAGGCAGGTATGTGTGTGTGTGTATCTATCTCACCTAAAAGGAGGCAAACCCAGTCAACCCGAGTCCCATTGCCCAAAGGGATGCCTACCAAGCTCCATTTGTGTCTCTCGAACCCCTCTCTGACCTGTGGGGAAGGAGGAAGCCCCTGGCCTGTCCCTGGAGGCTCCCCACACTCGAAGAGCAGCCTTGAGGGAGGGAGCAGGAGCCTCCTCCAGCCCCGGAACAGGGGCACGGGGCACAGAGCTCACCCCCCGAAAGTGCTTTCTCAGTCATGGTTTCCACTAGAAACATGCAGAACACGTCATTCTGAATCCACTCATTTCTCCTCTAGCCATACAAGCTACAAGAAGAAAGACAGGAAAAAACTGCCCACCAACCCAATTATCACGAAATAAAAGAAATCTGTGAACTCTCGACTGCATGTAAGGGCTGCCAAAAACAACAAAGACCAAGAACGTTTTCATAGATCCTCAAGGGAGTCCAAGGTGTTCCAACAGGTGAGAAAAGGGGTGCGGGGATTTCAGACATTGTCAAGAGCAAGCACAGTCAGGAGAGACCCACCCCAACAAGGACCCGCCGAAGGCAGCATCAGCTTAGACGGGCACAAGGTCCGCAGGGTAGGGGAGGTAGGGGATGCCTCAAGGGGGAGATCTGGCAGATATCAGAAAGCAACGTAACAACGAATCTTCTAAAAATTAGGGACTCTTCAGGGGTCTGAGTCTGGTTGGGTCCTCAGAGACAGATGATGCATTGTTGCACCCCCATGTGCCTCTGACCATATAGTTGCCCATGGGGACTTTCTGTAAGGTTAGCAAACAGAATCCAATGGCACACTGCAGACAAACATGTCATGACCAGAGACAGTGTATTCCAGAGATGCAAAGGGGCATTAGGAAATCTGTTCTATAATCCATATTAGTAGGTCTAAGAACAAAAAGTTATATGACTATCTCTATGCCTATTGAAAACTCTTTTGACAAAACACATCTATCCTTGATTTTAAAAAATTAAATATCAAAGAAGGTATTGGATTCCACTTACTGTGAATCAAAGAAAATACTTTTACTCAACTCAGGAAAAAGACAAGAATCGACACTGTCACTATTAGAAGAATCCACTGCAAATGTTTGCTAAAGCAACTAGACATAAAAGAAATCGGATGTCCAAAATCTAATAAAAAGGAGTAAAATATATTTATTTTAACTTTTTTTGCAGATTATATTTATACATATACAATCCAACAGAATCCACTAATCCACTGAAAAACTACTACAAAGGATAAAAAGTCAGTAAGGTCACAGGACAAAATGAAGTGCAGAAATCAGCAGTCCCTCTATAATGGTTAAAACATCACCAACCAGAGCCATAGAAACCAGCTAGAAGGTGCAAGGGAAGAAAAGATATTACTAGCAAGAATAGCAACTAAGCAGATAAGAAAATGCCTTGGAGTCCTGTTAACAGGAAAGGTGAAGCAAAAACAGATAAATAATAAGTTGATAAAAATCTGAAAGACACACAAGTACATTTGAACACAAGGAACGGCGTGCAGGCCGACCTCGGAGATATTGTGGGTTCAGTTCCAGACCCTTATCACAACAAAGCCAGTCACACAATGCTTTTGTTTCCCAATGCATTTAAAAGTTATGTTTATGCTATACTGTAGCCTATAACACGTGCAACAGCACTGTGTCTACAAAACAATGTACGTACCCTCATTAAATATTGCATTGCTAAAAAATGCTGTCATTCATCTGGGCATTCAGTGAGCCATAATCTTTTTGTGGTGGAGATGCTTCAGCGTTGATGGCTGCTGACTGATCAAGGGGTAGCTGCTGAAGGTTGGGGTAGCTATGGAATTTTATTAAAATAAGGTGACAATGAAGTTTGCTGCATTGACTGTTCCTTTTGTGAAAGATTTCCTCATGGCAAGCAATGATGTTTGACAGCATTTTACCCACAGTAGAACTCCTTTCAAAATTGGAGTCCATCTCTCAAAGTTCTCCACCACTTTACCAATTAAGTTTACCTAATATTCTAAATCTTTTGTTGTCATTTCAACATTGTTCACAGCATCTTCACCAGGAGTAGATTCCACTTAAGAAACCACTTTCTCAGCTCATCTGCAAGAAGCGATTTCTCATCCTTTCAAATTTATCATGAGATTGCAGCAATTCAGCCCCATCTTCAGGCCCCACTTCTCCTTCCAGTTCTCTCATGATTTCCACACGTGCAATCACTTCCTCCACTGAAGGCATGAACCCTGTAAAGTCATCCAGGAGAACTCAAACTTTTTAAAAACTCCTATGAATGTTGATATTTTGATCCCCTCCCATGACTCACAAATGTTCCTACTGGCATCTAAAATGATGAATCCTTTCCTGGTTTCCAATTTACCTTGCCCAGACCCATCAGGTGAATCACTTTTTATGGCAGTCTAATGAAATGTCTTTTTTGTGTATTCCTTTTTAAAGTTTTTATGTATTTGTGTATTTTTTAAGAAATAATTTTACATATTCATGGAGTACATAGTGATGTTTTGATCCATATAATATATGGTATCAGATCAGGGTCATTGCATATCTATCATCTGAGACATGTATCAGTTCTTCATGTTGGAAAAGTTTAATATCCCCCTTCTAGCCCTTTGAAACTTTATGTTACTATTGACTGTAGTCATCCTACAGTAGTATCAGACCCTAGAACTTATTCTTCCTATGAAGCTGTAACCTTGTATCCTTCAGCAAATTTCTCCCTATCCCTCCCTTCTTCCTGCCCTTCCCAGCCTCTAGTTTCCTCTGTTCTACTTTTTACTTCTATAAGATAAACATTTTTTAGCTTCCACATAGGAGAGAGCACTTGCAGTGTTTTAACTTTCTTTTCTAGCTTATTTCATTTAACATAGTGCCCTCCAGTTTCATCCATGATGCCGAAAATGACAGAATTTTATTCCTTTTGTGGCTGAGTAGTACTCTATGGTTATATATACCACGTTTCCTATATTTCTTAAATAGTAACACTCAAAAGTCAAAATTACTCTTTGATCCATGAGCTGCAGAATAGATGTTGGGTTAGCAGGCATGAAAGCAACCTTAAAATCTGGACACCCAGAGTTCATCCCTGGCGGGAATGTAAACGTGTAAAATCAGGATGAACATTAATTGGGTTAATGTCATTAACTGGGTTAATGTAGCAAGGTTGCAGACGTTTACAGCCTGTGGCGCAGAAATTCTACTTTCAGGTGCCAAACCGAGTTCTTGCTGATGGGCTCTGGGAAGGAGGCACGGAAAAGTTCACAGCAGCAAAACTGCATCATGTGAAAAGATGGGGAGGGCAGGTACAGAAAGGGTACAACAAATAACCATTGCAGGGTGCTCACAGGATGCATCCTACATAGAAAACGAATCAAACTCCAGTTAGGTTCATAACTAGCTTGGTCTCGTCTTGAGTTGAAAAGAATATGCATATGTGACACAAAGAAAAGGCAAAGAAAGATGATTGAGGGTTTTGGTTATGTAGGAATGGGGAGAAAACACCAAAGGACTTCAAAATGAACAGGAATTGCCTTAAACTGCGTGTGGTCCCATGCAGTTGTTTTCTTCCATCCTCACAGTCTCTAAGCATTTATGTATATTCAGTACTTTAAAAACAATGACACAAAAAGCCTGCTTTCCTCATCCCCTCTCCAGCTCTGGGCATCTTGCTTGCTGAGGGCAGTGCTGAGAACTGGCTGCCAGACCTGGCACTTAAGGCACGGTGGAGTCAAGGATGAAATTGTTTGATCTTTCCAGTGTACCATAATTTTTCTGGGTGTTCTATAAAAGATATAGCTGTCGGCCGGGCGCGGTGGCTCAAGCCTGTAATCCCAGCACTTTGGGAGGCCGAGACAGGCGGATTACGAGGTCAGGAGATCAAGACCATCCTGGCTAACACAGTGAAATCCCATCTCTACTAAAAATACAAAAAATTAGCCAGGCGTGGTGGCAGGCGCCTGTAGTCCCAGCTACTCGGGAGACTGAGGCAGGAGAATGGCGTGAACCCGGGAGGCAGAGCTTGCAGTGAGCTGAGATCCGGCCACTGCGCTCCAGCCTGGGTGACAGAGCGAGACTCCGTCTCAAAAAAAAAAAAAAAAAAAAAAAAAAAAGATATAGCTGTCATATAACTTGCACCTCGAAGCATTCATTTCAGGATTATTTGAAATAATCTATAAGGAGCACTTACACAGTATCTGATTTAAAGAAATCACTCCAAGAATTTTAGTGTTTCTTAATATGTTGTGTTTAGCATTATTTTATCCATAGGGAAAAACTAAAATGGGTAATAGGGTCAGGTTTCTGTTTTGGCTTGGTTTGATTTGATTTTTCAAACTGGAGTTTTAGAGGTCACAATCTTGAAATACTGTGGCTCAGGCTTGAGCAGAAGAAAGAGGAGATTGTTAGAAACACACAGGAAGACCTGCAGTCTCCTATACGGAGTCACCGTCACCGTTCATGCCCTGCCCTTTTTTTAAAAAAAAGAGAGTCTCGCTCTGTCACCCAGGCTGGAGTGCAGTGGCACAATCTTGGCTCACTGCAACCTCTCCTCCCAGGTTCAAGGGATTCTGCTGCCTCAGCCTCCTGAGAAGATAGGACTACAGGTGTGTGCCACCACACCCAGCTAATTTTTTGTATTTTTAGTAGAGATGGGGTTTCACCGTGTTAGCCAGGATGGTCTCCCTCTCCTGACCTCATGATCTGCCCACCTCGGCTTCCCAAAGTGCTGGGATTACAGGCGTGAGCCACCGCGCCCGGCCCTGCCTTTCTTAAGAAAATACAATTATCAATGTTGATAATATTTTAAGCTTCTTTGAAAATCAAATGTGCTGTGCAGAGAAAAGCTCTTTGAAAATTTTTACAGTTGAGTTTGAAAGACACTTTTATTATCAATATCCCTAGTGACAGAGAGAAAAAAAAATTGAACTTTATTCTTCTCATCTGTGTTATTGAAAATTCTTGATTTTGTAATAGAGATCCAAAATTTCCATAATAGTTCAAGTCAGAAGTTCTACCCAATGGTTTGGTACATTTTACATAATTTGATTTCACTCTAAAAAACAAACATATTGTCTGTTAGTCTGCATTTTCATTGCTGAAAATTTAGAGAATGAGTATCCTTATTAGGATATATATTGTCCTAATAACTCCATTATTAAATATACCTGAAATCATGAGTGTCTTTCAAATAAATCAAAAACAGTTTATGAAGAAAGTACATTTTGAAATTAATTCAGATCTAGTCCCTAGTTTGCCCTCACAACTTTGTTCTACCTCCTTACTCAAATTCACAATATTTCTCAATAAGCAGGAATCTGACTACGTCAAATGGAAAGAAACAGAGCTGGTGTATCAGCTATTCCACAAGGTAATTTGTTTTTAAAGTGAGTGAAGCTACTCATTAGACCAAGGCTTTAAAAATGCAAACCAGGACTAGAACCGTTGCCCACAAATTGTAACACAGGGTCATAACCAAGGCTGGAAGAATGCTGCAATGACACGCACACACACAAAAGCCCACAGACAGTGCGTTAATGCCATGAAGCCAGCAGGGCCCTCAGATGGGCGCTCACACCTCGCAGCGGCACCAGCCAAGCTGCTGACGGGGAGAGCTGAGGCTGAAGGGTGGACGGCCCTGTCTTTCTTCCACTGCTGTTGTTCAGCCTTACCTATTCAGACAGACTCAGGAAGAAATTGTGCAAATCTGGGAAATGTAGAAGCACTGGATTTCAGAATTCCCCCTTTCTCTTGGTGTCTCCACCAATCCAGGCTGGGCACTTTTTTCCCAGTCTGAGCCCTGACCTTCCCGTGAGCTCCTGGGTGGTATATTGAGGGTAGAAGACTAAAATATGAAACCCAGACAACAGTATGGTAAACTGACCTTGTTCTACTAGGAATCTGAAAACTCAGGGAAGAGTTTTCAGAACTCTGAAGGAACAATAGAGAATCTCAGCAGTCTTCTTTCAATGTGAAGGGGGAAATTTTTTTTAAAAAGACTGGAGACCATTATTCTAAGTGAAGTAACTCAGGAACGGAAAACCAAACATCATATGTTCTCACTCATAAGTGGGAGCTGAGAGATGAAGTTGTAAAGGCCTAAGAATGATACAATGGACTTTGGGGACTCAGGGGAAAGGGTAGCAAGGAATAGAAGACTACATATCGGGTACAGTGTACACTGCTTGGGGGATGGGTGCACCAAAATCTCTGAAATCACCACTAAGGAACTGACTCATGTAACCACATACAACCTGTTCCCCCAAAAATCTATTGAAATAAAAATAATTTTTTAAAAATTAAAAAGAAGCATTTTCATAAGATCACATGAAGTGTAAGATAACAGAAATACTGAAGCCACATGAGGACCTACGAGTAGGAAAGGATGGCCGGAAGAAAGGGTGCTGCAGAAGGAAGCATTGAAAGAGAAGCAGGAGAATGAGATCGTCTAAGTGTTTATGGGGAACTGGGTGTTGATTCCTTTCAGGTTTGCAGAACTTGGGAAGAGGGTAGTGAATCCTCAAGTGAGGAGGGAAATAGCACAATGTTAAAGAAAACAAGGTCATCTTTAATGGGATAATCCAGACTCAAACCTTTCGGAAAAAAACACTATTGCTTCTCTCCTTCCCTCAGGAAGCAGTTTGGGTTTTGTGAACACACGCAGAGTTTTAACACGGGATCCTCCATGTAGCGTTACTGATCTGAGGGGACTGCGCTGACTCTGGCTGGGTTTTCACTTCGCTTCTCGGGTCTGTTCTCCTCATGTCCCCAGTCGCAGCCTCTCCCCTCTGCTACCTGCCCAGCATGTTCAGGAACAAGAACCCACAGGCAACCATTTCCCCGGCGACTTCCTATCAGAAACAGGGTCACCTCTTATTGATCTTCAGAATTTCTTTCCCATAAAAATATAGGGCCATTGAAATCTTTTTTTATTTTTATTTTTATTTTTGAGACAGAGTCTGGCTCTGTCGCCCAGGCTGGAGTGCAGTGGTGTGATCTCAGCTCACTGCAACCTCCGCCTCCCGAGTTCAAGCGATCCTCCCGCCTCAGCTTTCCAAGTAGCTGGGATTACAGGCGCCTGCCACCACCTCTGGCTAATTTTTGTATTTTTAGTAGAGACAGGGTTTTGCCTTCCCAGAGCTGCGGAAAGTGACTGTCACTGTGTTTAATCTCAGCTCCAGCAGCCAGCAGAAACCTCGGCCCGAAACAGGGGCTCCCTGCGCCCTGCACTTTCCACGCGGAGCCCAGCGTGCCCTCCCCTGCAAAGCCCCTGACCACAGCCCTCCATGCCCACGATGGCTCTACTGTGCAGGGTACCCACGGCACAGGGCGGCCCCGCTCCTCATTCGCAGCTGTGAGCGCTGCCCATTGGATTCCTGGCCACCATCCTTTGTTTAGCCTGTGCTATGCCTGGTCACTTTCTTTTGGACACCTCACTGCCTGCTTGTGCCAGTGTCCACCAAATATAAGGTTTTTCCAGCAGGGTGAACGTCCTATGCCAGAGGCTCCATCCATGGCAATAGTTCCCTGAGAGTCACCTAGACACAGAACACCTCATTCCTGACTGTTTTCCAACCAATTTGGTTTCATTGAAAATAACGAGTCATGCCCAGTCCCATGCCAACGAGTGAGAGAGGCAGACACGTGTCACAATGTCCTGGTGGGAAATCCTGTCATTTTTAATTTTGATTTTTTTTTTATTTTTTGAGACGGAGTCTCGCTCTGTCACCCAGGCTGGAGTGCGGTGGCCGGATCTCAGCTCACTGCAAGCTCCGCCTCCCGGGTTCACGCCATTCTCCTGCCTCAGCCTCCCGAGTAGCTGGGACTACAGGCGCCCGCCACCTCGCCCGGCTAGTTTTTTGTATTTTTTAGTAGAGACGGGGTTTCACCGTGTTAGCCAGGATGGTCTCGATCTCCTGACCTCGTGATCCGCCCGTCTCGGCCTCCCAAAGTGCTGGGATTACAGGCGTGAGCCACCGCGCCCGGCCCATTTGTCATTTTTAAATGGCAGATGTACCAAGCATTAAGGTGCTCCAGGACGGTCCCTGAACCCAATCTCAGCAATCACCACTGAGCGTGTGCTAGATTTCCGCATATCACCAGAGGTGCACAGCACCACCTTCTGCACACGTGGAATCAGAATCACACACGTTTGACCCTGATGAGCAACAGAATTACCACCTGGGAAAAACGATCCTTCTGTTGCCGGAAAAATTCCCCCAGCTCACTGGAATAAGCCAAGCACCAGCTTTGCTGATAACCCAGGACCTGGCACTATTGTTCCAGAGGCCACACTCTGATTCTGTCCAGTTCACTCTTTACCTAAATTAGACCTTGACCCGGAAGATGCGTCTGGAGAGCTCCTGCGGTCACGCTCGATGATGGAGGCAGGTGTGGAAAAGGAACAAAGAATCCACCTTGGAGAGCTCGGAGTCTATTACGGAAACTAACACAAAAACTGTTACGTGCCAGGTAATGCAGTCACAATAAGAGCCGGAAGAAGGACACAATGGGCTTTAGGGACTCACGGGGAAAGGGTGGGAAGGGAGAGATAAAAGACTACAAATTGGGTTCAGTGTATACTGCTTGGGAGATGGGCGCACCCAAATCTCACAAATCACTGCTAAAGAACTTATCCTGTAACTAAATACCACCTGTTCCTCAAAAAACCTATGGAATTTTTTTAAGATGTTAGGGACGCGTTATCTCCACACTCAAGGTGCAAAGGGGCATTTACTGGCCAAGTGATTGAGGATAACTAGGAAAGTAAAAGCTACCAAGGGTCATCCAGAGACTGAGACGGAGGAGCCAAGGTAGAAGGATGAAGACACACCCGTGCATGCAGAGGTACGTGGGGGCACGGTGGGGAGGAGCCACTGACAGGTGTGAGGCTTCTCCGGGAGAGGCCTTTACAGCCAATAGAGACGTCCTGAGGAGAGACAGCAAGGGAGCCCCATGGGCAGGGCTGAGTTTTAAATGGATGAGTCGCTGTGATATGGAGGATGATTCCACGGTAGGCATGATTGAAGGGAGGGAATCAAATTGAAAGCCCCTCTATCCATGCATTGGGCAGTGATTATTGATTGTCTCTACTATGTTACAGGAAAGATGGAGTGCTTGTGCCGTGGATAGAGCAGGAAGCATGAGCCCGTTTCCAGAACTGTGATGAGTTCTACAAAGGAGACACGTGGGGTGTTAGGAGTCCATGAAACAGAGGCACTGCTCAGAGGAAATGCTCTCTGGGGATCCCTCTCTAACTGGAAGCCTGCAGCTTTGTGGTCAGTCCACGTGTGGGCTGTGGCAGCAATTGGTCCACAGAGGCAGGGAGGGGTGCTGGGGCCTGGGCAGAATGAACAGCATGGATTCATGGGACTGCAGACCAGAGGGAGGAGGAAGAGCAAAACAGCAGAGGCAGAACAAGAGTGCAAGAGTGTGTGATGGAGCTGGTCTCTTCGGCAAGAACCAGCGTTTCATGGACCAGGCTACCGTGCAGAGCCATGAGCATGCAAGTCACTGTCCCATCTGAGCCCCTGGAAGGGGAGTGCTCACCTGCAGCCTCTGTTTGCCCTTGGTCAAGGACGTCCCCTTGGGAATGGATTCCCTGGCCCTGCCAGGTTCATGCGTCCACCAGAAAAGCTGTGAGGGATCCTGGGGCATCCAAGACCGTCACAGTGTCACGCCTGCAGGAGGTGCCTCAATAAGCAAATTTGGTAAAAGGGCTTATTGCATAAACACGTTAATGTTACTGCTTGGGGAGAGACATGACATTCAAATAGTTTTTCTCATTTATTTGGCTTTTTACATGCTCTGATCCACAAAATGGCAGTGTTCCTTAGACACAGGCAGAGCAAAGATTCCACAAACACAGAAAGAGCAAAGACGAGCACTTTTGTTTCAAAGGCTTGGACAACCTTTTCATTACACCAGCCACAACGACATAAAAAATTAAAGGTAAAACCTAATTGAGTTTCCTTGGTCACAAGTGGAAATCTCCAATAATGCTTTCTATGTTCAAACACATGGGGAACTTCACAATGGAAAATATAACACAATTATTTTATTATTACAATTCAAAATCAGGAGAGGTCATGCAGGCCCAAATGACAACCTACTCAGTAAAGACTCAAACCAGTGAGCATATTGAAACCATTATGTAGAAAACATGGAGGATCACCCTTCCAGGATGCCCTTATTAGTACTGGAAGCTAAAAATCTGTAGAAGATGCTGTATATTTGTTGGCTCTGCTAGATTTCAAGTGTTTTTATTTGTTTTAATTTGATTTGGTCTGGCTTTTGAGAGAGGATCTTGCTCTGTTGCCCAGGCTGGAGTGCAGTGGTGCAACCTCAGCTCACTGCATCCTCAACCTCCTGGGCTCAAGTGAACCTCCCACCTCAGCCTCCCAAGCAGCTGAAACCACAGGCAAGCATTACACATCCGGCTTTTTTTTTTTTTTTTTGTATTTTTTATAGAGACAAGGTCTCACTATATTGCGTGGGCTAGACTCAAACTCCTGACTCAAACAATCCTCCTGCATCGGCCTCCCAGTCACAGTGGCTCACATCTGGGATTACACGTATGAGCCACGGCAATTGATCTAGTTTACAAGTCTTTAGTAATTTATTTTTGCAAAAAAAAAAAATGACATTAGGTACTATGATAATTAAAAAACAAATACCTTCATTACACATCACCCTCTCTAAAAGTCAGCAGAGATGGTTCCTTCTGTGATCCTGCTCCTCCATTCACAAACCACAGCAGAACTGGGACTGTAAGAATCTGCAGGAGAAGCTTCTCAAAAGCAGACATGAGATCTTATTCATCTTTCTAGTCTGATATTTACCTGGAACCTAGCCCGTACTCTTCAAGAACTGTGCAAGGTTTGGTTATTACCATATTTAAAAGCTAACAAGTTAGGCTTTGAGATGTGTTTACATTCTCCTTTAAAAAAAATGGATTTTTCTATTGTGGATTTATTTATCAAGGATAGATTTTTTTTAATGACTGATATTTTTAAAATGCCTGGTCTGGGTTTATGTGATGATATTTTTTCTCCAAAGACAACAATAATGAGTAATATAAGATAAATCCTAACTTTAAGACTTTTTTTTTTTTTTTGAGACGGAGTCTCACTGGGTCTCCCAGGCTGGAGTGCTGTCATGCTATCTTTGCTCACTGCAAGCTCCGCCTCCTGGGTTCACACCATTCTCCTGCCTCAGCCTCCCGAGTAGCTGGGACTACAGGCGCCTGCCATCACGCCTGGCTAATTGTTTTGTTTTGTTTTAGTAGAGATGGGGTTTCACCATGTTAGCCAGGATGGTCTTGATCTCCTGACCTCGTGATCTGCCCATCTCAGCCTCCCGAAGTGCTGGGATTACAGGCGTGAGCCACCGCACCCGGCCTAGACATTCTTACATTTACAAAATAAATTCTATTTGAACATGCTTTACTATTTTTTTAAAAAAAAAGCAACCTTGATTTTCATGAACTAAGCTTTATTTTATGTCAAATCATACCTTCCATTAATATATGATATGCTATTATACATCATTTAATCTAAAATTGACAATTACCCTCATTTGAAAAATAGTAATATTTTGTTATTCTTTAAACAAATTTTTTATCAAAATTAGAACTGACACTGAATACATGACTTTTAGTTTTCAGCGAGTTAAATCATTACATTTATAATGCTGCTTTCGGTACCTTCATACACTTATGTATTGAGCACCTGAAAGCATTTCACAGTTTGCTTGTTACACGGAGCAGGTTAACAACATGTGAGTCTAAAGTAAGAAAAGATCATAAACAGACACCTCTCAAAAGAATAAATACAAGCAGCCAACAAACATATGAAAAAATGTTCATCGTCACTAACGCTCAGAGAAATGCAAATCAAAACCACCATGAGCTATCATCTCACACCAGACAGAATGGCTATTATAAAAAGTCCAATAGTAATGGATGCTGGCAAGGCTGCAGAGAAGAGGGAATGCCTACACACTGCTGGGGGAATGTAAGTTAGTTCAGCCACTGTGGAAAGCAGTTTGGAGATTTATCAAATAACTAAAAACAGAGCTACTATTCAAGCCAGAAATCCCATTACTGGGTATATATCCAAAAGAAAATAAATCATTTTACCAAAAAGACAAGACTCTCCATGTCCATCACAGAATGATTTACAATAGCAAAGATATAGAATCAGCCTAGGTGCCCATCAATGGTGGATTGAATAAGAAAATATGGTACCTATACCTCGTGGAATACTACACAGCCTTGAAAAGAATGAAATCATGTTCTTTACAGCAACATGGATGTAGGTGGAGGCCATAATCCTAAAATAATGAATGCAGGACAGAAAACCAAATACCACATGTTCTCACTTATACGTGGGAGATAAACATTGAGCACACAGGGACATGAAGCTGAGAACAGCAGTCACTGCGGACTTCTAGAGGAGGGAGGAAAGGAGTAGGGGATGGGCTTAAAAACTACGTCTTGGGGACTGTACTCACTGCCTGGGTGACCGGATCATTTGTACCCTAAACCTTAGCATCACGTAACATACCCATGTAACAAACCTACACAACCCCCTGTATCTACAATAAAAGTTGAAATTATGTTTTTTTTAAAAGGTAAGCATTATTGTTCGTTAAAAGAATCTCCTTCTGTGTTTTGGGGCTAGGCTCTTTGTTGCCAGGTTTGATCACAAGGTAAGATGCTGTATCATTGATTTTCTAGGGGGTCTAGAATGAACTCATTTTATTACCTTATTTCTGGAATATACAACATTAAACCTAATTTAACCCACTGTATGTAAAAGGGCTTTTAGCCTACTACTTATTATCAATATTCATGAAAATATATATATAATGGTCTGAAAATTCTCATCATAAAATTCTATATTAGCCTTAAAGATGGAAAACACTATAATTCAGATCCAAAATCATTAGTTGTTTCTCTTTTATTATGTTTTATTTTATTTTATACACCATACAATGCCTCTGTTGGGCAATGTATTTCCACAAGATATATGTTCCATACTGCACTAGTAGATTATGCTACTTAGTATTGTTTTGTGACATTTATTAGAATAGAAGTAAAATAATACACGTAAACTAAACATCTTCAGCCTCTGTGCTAACAGTAACCATACACTCAAGATCTTTCCAACCAAGTAGTTGTTCCTTGTTCATCTCTCTAAAGGCATTAATTACTTGTATTCACAATGATTTACCTATCACTTTATTGTAGTCAGAGAAAAAAAATTTCAAATGTAAGAAATATGATGTTGTTTCTGTTTTGGAAAATTATTACACTGGTGATGTCATAAAAGCTGAAAATGAAATTTCCTAATTCTACACTTAACACATTTCATGGATTTTCCTTAGAAGTAAGGTGTCATTAAAGATTCAGAAATAATTTCAATTATTCATTGCTTTTGAGTTGTGAAATAATCCCAAATTGCTAAATAATTTTTTAAAAATAAAGGATTCAAGTTTCTAACTCTACCCAAAATGGAGTAACTCACTGCAAACTATGGATACCACAAAGTGCAACTAAAAACCACAAACAAAATACAAATACTGATCTATCGAAAATAACAGCAAGCAGACCACAGTGCATTTCTTGTTTTGTTTTGTTTTGGTTTTTTCTGTTTTTTTTGTGTGTGTGTTTTTCTTTTATCTCCAGCTTTGACCCAAGCATAGGCTGGCTAAGGCAGGTCACTGAACAATACAAACGGACAACAAAATCTTAAGAAGAGACTGTCCTTATCAACAGAGAACTGGAACAATGGGCTTCTCTGAGCTTCCAGAGAATGGGAGAAATTATTTTTTCCTCTCTCTCTCCCTCTGTCTCTCTCTTTCTCTCTCTCCCTCTCTGTCTCTCTCTCCAGGCCTGCCATGAGGGCTGCCTCAGTTACAGAGTTGCACTACATACAAATCGTAAGAGAAAACCCACCTATTAAAGAGAACAGCCATAAAAGGAAGCTCTAGTTGTACAAAGATTGAGGAGGATAAAAATCCTTTTTTTCTATTCATTTTCTCTCCTTGCTTCACCCTGCAGGTAGGACCAGTCAACAGCACTGTGTGCCAAGGACAGTGGCTAAAACTCTGAAAATATTTCTAAACAACAGAGCAAAAGCTTTGAAAGCAAAACTGATATTGAAAAAAGAAAAAAATGAATTAGTCAGAGATCCCCAGAGAAAAAGAACCAATAGGAAAATACATATAAATGTACAGGTTCAAATAATGAAAAAGAAAGCAAAGAGAGGAGGTCAGAAAAATAAAAAAGAATAAAAATAAAATAATAAAACAATAGGTCTAAACACATTTCGATTATTAAATTAAGAGATCTAATGACACTAACAGACAGAAATTGCTGGGTTGACTTAAAAAAAAAACAAAACCAAGATCCAACTGGATTCTGCCTTAAGAAAATTTACTTTAACTATAATGGTATAGGCATATTAAAAGTAAATGAAAGGACAAATATCCACAATGCAAAAGAAAACTAGAGTGTCTCTATTAACATTAAAACAAATCAAGTTTAAAACAAAAAAGTTACCAGGGATAAAACACACACACACACACAAACACACACACACGTAGGTGAACATATCCAAGATGAACAAGGTACCAATGATGGAAGCACCAAAGCTGCAATGTGAGATCTAGTATTGCAGTCAGAAATCAGTACTGAACAGGGTGATGTAGGAGTATGTATACTCCCTCATGTTCATTCAAAGAATAAAAGCCATATTCCTTTTAGCCTAGATAATATAAATCACAAAATTGTTCATGAATGTCAGGAGCTCTCTTCATCTGTCATTACTACATCTCCCTCATCATTTGAAGAAAACAAGATTGTATTGGAGGAACAAAGTTCCAGAGAATAAATTAGTTTAATGGAGAAAGGAAAGAAGAATGCTACACCAACCAGGAATACAACTTCTAAAGTGACCAGTAATTTGAGAGTAAGAAGTAGATTTGCCAAGCCTAAACCAAATCTTGAGAAGATTTTAGGGACCAACAGGTTTGATGATTATCAGGAAGTTTCCAGTTTCTGTGTAACCAATGGGGAAGAACTGGAAACTCAAAGAGAAACAGAGAAAAATGCTTCCGAAGCAACAGAACTAGAAGATAAAAACCTCAGACCAGTTACAACAGCAGAGAATAAAGAACAGAGCAAATCGGCATGCGTACGTGGTATCCAAGGGACCAGGATTTCTCAAGAAGTAAACCTAACTGAGAGAAATGAAAATCAAGAAGAGCGCTCTCAAGAGGCTCACGTGTTGTCAGTTGCTCCAGTTGCTTCCTCTGAGACACAGCCCTGCACACTTGGTTTGCAGAGGGGTCTTGGTGAAAATTCTTTTGAAAATTCTTTGAAAATTTGAAAAGCCCCAGATAAAGGACTCTAAAGGAGACAATGTGCTTACACTTCCTGTGCCAGGGTAAACACCAATAAGTATTCCAGAAGTCCAACAAGAAAATATAATCAGTCCTCAAGACCTAACAGTGAATCCAGTTGCTAATGTACCTCAAGATGGAGAAGATGAACAAGCATTTATTTTAACTCCGGTGGAAATCCAACCAATCTCCTTTTTCCATTAAACTACTGGAGAGTAGAAGAAATAACCGAAGCCACCGCACAGTTAATGCCAAAACCCTTCACTGCCAGCTCCCGTATTGGTCAAATCCGTGAATACTGAAGAAAGGGGTGGCATGAGTATTTGTTTCCCAGCAACTTCAGTTGGTCAAGATGACATGGGTTTATCTATTTTTGAAAGAGGTGATTCTAAAAAGCTTCCTGATAATTTAGATCTTGCACCTAGGAAGAGATTTCATTGCAGGCTTGATGAAAATGACCACGTTCTTCCTGCCAAAAACTGTTCACTCACTTTAAGAGATGATTGTCAAGCATAGACCTCTGAGGTGCACTCAAAGGAATTAACAAAGGTTTTTGAGGAAACAGGGGAGTCTCGCAAGGGACAAGATATTTTTCCTACCTCAGGAAGCACATTGACAACTCCAGAACCTCAAACAGAGCAAGTTGAACCAACTTTTCGGAGTACAGGATCTAGATCTCCCGATACACACATAGACAAGACTGTGCCTCAGTTACCTCAGAATGAAATGATTGTGTCTGATAAGGAAGAAAGAAGTGACGCTGCTCCTAAGTCTGAGCAAATGGACAGCAGAACATCATCTTCAAAAGCCCCACTATCCAGACCTGGCAGAAGACCCTTGGGATGTTTTATCTTTCACGTGTTCAAAGAATAGTTTGGAATCTGATGGACCTAGTCAGGTCTATAGTAAGAAACGCCGAAAGCCTCTTATACCTGCATTAAGACAGAATCTGAAAAGATCCAATGCATCCAGTGAAAGCCAGAAAAAGAAGCAGGAGTCCTCTGATCTGCTTGCATCTCCAAGAGTTATTAATACTCAATCTGAGAATATTAGCAGCTCATCAACTCAGGTTTTTTGTGATCAGCCCTTACTGAAAGAAGGACACAAAAGTGGCCAAAAGAGGCCCCTGAAGGGAAGCCAACCACGGTCTCTGAATATTTCTTCAATGATGTCTTCATTGAAGTGGATGAAACAGAAGAAAACAATCTTTTGTCTTTTTCTTTTTAAAATTAAGTCTAGGATTTCCAGAGTCAATTACATCAACAAAACAGTATTTAGAGCAAAACATCAATGTCTATTTTTCTTTAGGTTGATTTTGAATATTTAATGAGCTTGATTTGAAGCTTTTGTAATCAGTGGAAAACATTCCTGAGGTTCCTTTCATTCTGATTGATTTAGCATTTTGCAAAGAGCAAGCAATTAAGACTGCTTTCTCAGACAGAAATAACAACTCTTGTTTACAATTTGACTCTTCCTGTGCTAAGCACACATGGACATTTGGGAATGTTGTGGATATATGTCTCTGTATGAATTGCATTGCAGACAGATTTGGGGGTTGATTGTATCATATTTAATGTTTAGAAACTTCTTTTGTGAAGTTTATTTTTATTTTTAGAGGAAGATGATGAAGGATGAAGACCTTTTCAGTTGCTTCTAAGTACAGTCATTTTTCACATGATGTTTAAGTCAATGACAGATCGCATATATGACAGTGGTCCCATACAATTAAAATGGAGATAAAAAATTCCTATCATCTAGTGACATTATAGCCATCATAACACAGTGCGTTGCTCTTTTATGTTTAGACCTGTTTAGATACACGGATACTTACTATTGCGTTACAACTGCCTACAGTATTCAACACAGTAACACACTATAGAGGTTTGTAGCCAAGGAGTGATAGGCTATACCACATAGCCTCGGACTGTAGGGTGTGCAGCAGTCTGTACATCTCAGTGTTTGTAAGTACACTCAGCGTTGTTCCACACAAGATCACCTAACAAGGCATTTCTTAGAACATATAGTTAAGGGACACATGACTGTATATGAAAACAAATTGTCAAACTCCACTTTAGTATGGTAAATGTTAGATAACTTTTCTATTATCAGCTGTTTGTCTGACTGAAAAACACATACTTTTTCAGTTTATGGTGATGTAACATGAGTCCTAATTGAAAAACTAGTATTTAAACATAATTATTTCTAAAGATGACACAACAAAGAGCTTATTTATTTTTACATTTTTTATTTAAAAGGATATTCAGTTTTAGCTATTTTCACCCCTCAGATTATAAAGAAGGCATTAACAATTTTATGTTTGTCTCCTTTTTCTCTTTACTTTTAAATATATTTAAAATGATATAACTAAAAATGTTTGGCCAGTATATGTTTGGAATACTTTTTTCCCTAAATTTAATGTATTGACTTTGTATTGTGAATTTTTCTGTTTTTCTTATTTCTGGGATATTCTCAGGATTTTCATGAGGGTAGGGGAAACTCAACTTTATGAGACAAATTTTCATACAAAACGCAATCTCCTTTGTACACGCACAGACATATATTAGTTTTTAAAAAGCCAATTTCTTCATAGATTTTTTTACCATTAAATTCTCAAGAAACACTTAGATCTTTAAGCATGGAACACAATCATGATGTTAAAAATAGAAAATAAGACTTACTGCATGTTCTCACTCATAGGTGGGAATTGAACAATGAGAATATTTGGACACAGGGTGGGGAACACATCACACAGCAGGGCCTGACATGGGGTGGGGGTAGGGGGTAGGGATAGCATTAGAAGAAATACCTAATGTACATGACGAGCTAATGGGTGCAGCACACCAACATGGCACATGTATACATATGTAACAAACCTGCCCATTGTGCACATGCACCCTAGAATTTAAAGTATAATAATAAATTAAAAATAAAGTTAGTGATTATCATCAATATGAATTTAAGGTTTTAATTTCAAGATTTGATGATTGACACGTATAATTCTACGATCTACTCAAGCAGATCTGTAGTGGTTCCCTTTAGACTTCTCAAACGGCAAATTTACTCTGATTTTATTTGAAAAGCCTCTTGGATTGATAATATATTATCTCAAGAGTTGGAAACCTTCTGCAAACTATTTTGGGTTTGCAGGCCAGAGGGTCTGTCTGGCAGCTACTCCGCTCTGCAATTTCAGTGTGAAAGAAGCCATGGACGGTACTTGAATGAAGGACTGTTGCTGGACTGGCCTTTTAGTTTGACCGCTATATTAGACCCCAAGTTTTCTTACCCTAAGGTGCTGATGTCTGTAGGTATGAGTTATTTGTCACTGAAGTCATGAGTTGTGCCTAAAAGTTAGAACTGTGTTCATTGTATTATGTAATGATCAGTATTTCAATTGGGAAGATATTTTAGAGTCTAGATAATTAAGTTTGTATATTGAAAAAATGGTGGCCAGTTTTTAAATTCCTTAACAGAAGAGAATTATGTCTCAGCAGGTATAACAGTTATGCTAATTTATTGAAACTACTGCTATGAGAGCACTTCTTTCTCATTGTCTTTTAGTGAAATTTATGGCTTATCATTTTGTCAGACAGGAGGCTATATAATTCTGAGTGGAAACTGTCTACAAGTAGGCATTTATTTCGTGATTAATATGTCAGAGAAATCATGGTAGTAAATCACATTGCTATTTTAATACCCTGTTTTTGTAAGTTTTTAAAACTCATATTCTGGAAAGATTTCATTCTCTTAACGTTAGTTTGGGAGTTAGATTGCCATGATTAAACTATTATTTATCCTTGTGTAATAATAATTTTTAACTTTAACAACGGTCTCTTTTTAATATATAATAAGCTAGTTTTATAGAAGATAGAATTTCTTGCTATATAAAGAATACAGGGACTCACTGTATTAGAGAATCAAGTCAGCCAGCTAAATTATCCTACCACTATATCCTTAAACCTAATTTTGGAAAAGAGAAAGTTAATCAGTGTATTTACCTTACATGGTGGCAAGAACTATGTTAGGCCTGATTCATGTAAAGAAGATGTTGCGAAGAATTTATTTCATAAATTTTAAAGAAGATATGATTAATGGTTTTCATCTTTTCTTGACTTTTTCTCCTAAACACTTATGTTTTAGCAAGTGATCAACCTGAGGGTTTGACGCCTAATTGTCGGTAAATGGTTGAGGCATGACAAAAATATTAATATCCATTGTTTACCATCATGTTATTTGAAACAAAAGTGCCCGTGTGTACTCTCTTGCTTGACGAAGTCTTTGACAAAAAAAATCATGTCATTTATAAATTTTCTTGTTCTAAAGAAGTTGTGTTATATATATATGTATATATATAAATTATGTAAATAAGTTATTTTATACAGAAAAAGGATAAAGTAATCAAGAAAACATAAGAGCCTTAAATGAGCATACACCTAACAGAGCTCCAAAATACATGAAGGAAAAACTATTAGAACTAAAAGTTTAAAAAACCCAGATGTGGAAAAACTATTAGAAGTATTAAAAAAAACCCAGATGACACATTTTTAAATCTCCAAGCACCTGGAAATCAAAAGCACACTTTCAAATAACCAAGGGGCCAAACAACAGATTGACAGAAATTTTTGAAAAACATTTTTTAAACTGAATGAAATGGTGATATAACATATGAAAATCCTTGCTAAAATAGTGCTCACAGGGAAACTTGAGCATTAAATATTTAATTAGAAAATTAAAAGGTCTAAACTCAATCATATAGTTTCCACTTTAAGAAACTAGAAAAAATAAAGGACATTTCAATGAGGCTCATGGGGCTGTGAAGCTAAGAGCTATTAACAATATGACCAAGGACTGAAATTCTCTGTAGGATCCATAGCACTGAATGGTGCAATACTTTCCTGAGGAAGTATAAGACTTAGCCGTTTATAATTATGACATGATAATCCATAATTGTTGATGTGGGAAAGTAAATACATTTCTCAAAGTTTAAGTAGATTTTCTTTTTTTTAAAGGAAAAAAGAAATAGACCCACAGTAAGCAGAAGGGCTAAATAATAAAGATAAGAACCAAAATCAATAAAATTTGAAACAGAAAAACAATGGAAAAAAATTGATGAAACCAAAAGCTGATTCTTTAAAGAGACCAAGAAGAGGCAGTGACCTAGCAAAAAAAGACAGGTATATCGCAAAGAAATCTCTGAACAAACATACCCAATAAAAATCAAAACAAGCCAGGCAGAGAAAACAAATAAATAGCTAATTTTTCACCGCAAAACCAGATGTACATCCACAGGAAACAATAGCAAACAGGAAACCAGGACCTCCCCAGACAGATTAAGTTGCCAGTGACTGACCCTAACTAGAGGGGAGTAGATGAGCTCTCTGATCAATAATTCAAAATAGCAGTTTTAAGAAAACTCAGTGATCTTTAAAATAACATGGAAAACTCAGAAATGTATTAGATAAATATAACAAAGAGATTTAAATTTTTTTCACTTTTTTTTATACTTTAAGTTCTGCGATAGATGTGCAGAACATGCGGGTTTGTTGCATAGGTACACAGGTGCCATTGTGGTTTGCTGCAACCATCAACCCGTCACCTACATTAGATATTTCTCCTAATACTATCCCCCTCCTAGCCCCCCAACCACCGAAAGGCCCCGGTGTGTGATGTTCCCCTCCCTGTGTCCATGTGTTCTCATTGTTCAACTCCCACTTATGAGAGAGAACATGCAATGTTTGGTTTTCTGTTCCTGTGTTAATTTGCTGAGAATGATGAGTTCCAGCTTCATCCATGTCCCTGCAAAGGACACGAACTCATTCTTTTTTATGGCTGCATGGTATTTCACGGTGTATATGTGCCACATTTTATTTATCCAGTCTATCATTGATGGGCATTTGGGTTGGTTCCAAGTCTTTGCTATTGCAAATAGTACTCCAGTAAACATATGTGTGCTTGTGTCTTTATAGAATGATTTATAAACCTTTGGGTATATACTCAGTAATGGGATTGCTGAGTCAAATGGTATTCCTGGTTCTAGATTGAGGAATTACCACGCTGTCTTCCACAATGGTTGAACTAATTTACACTCCCACCAACAGTGCAAAAGCGTTCCTATTTCTCCACATCCTCTCCAGCATCTGTTGTTTCCTGACTTTTTAATGATCGCCATTCTAACTGGCACGAGTTGGCATCTCATTGTGGTTTTGATTTGCGTTTCTCTAATGACCAGTGATGAGGAGCTTTCTTTCATGTTTGTTGGCTGCATAAATATCTTCTTTTGAGGATTGTCTGTTCATATCCTTTGTCCACTTTTTGACTGGCTTGGTTTTTTCTTGTAAATTTGTTTAAGTTCCTTGTAGATTCTGGGTATTAGCCCTTTGTCACATGAATAGATTGCAAAAATGTTCTCCCATTCTGTAGGTTGTCTGTTCACTCTGGTGGTCATTTATTTTGCTGTGCAGAAGCTCTTTAGTTTAATTAGATCCCATGTGTCAATTTTGGCTTTTGTTGCCATTGCTTTTGGCATTTTAGTCATGAAGTCTTTGCGCCTGCCTATGACCTGAATGGCACTGTCTAGGTTTTCTTCTAGGGTTTTTATGGTTTTAGGACTTACATTTAAGTCTTTAATCCATCTTGAGTTAATTTTTGTATAAGGTATAAGGAAGAGGGCCAGTTTCAGTTTTGCACATATGGCTAGCCAGTTTTCCCAACACCATTTATTAAATAGGAAATCCTTTTCCCATTGCTTGTTTTTGTCAGGTTTGTCAAAGATCAGATGGTTGCAGATATGTGGCATTATTTCTGAGGCCTCTGTTCTGTTCCATTGGTCTACATACCATGTTCATAAAGCAAGTTCTTAGAGACCTACAGAGAGACCTAGACTCCCATACAATAATAGTGGGAGACTTTAACACCCCACTGTCAATATTAGATCAATGAGACAGAAAATTAACAAGGATATTCAGGACTTGAACTCAGCTCTAGACCAAACAGACCTAATAGACATCTACAGCACTCTCCACCCCACATCAACAGAATATACATTCTTCTTAGCACCACAGCACACTTATTCTACAATTGACCACATAATTGGAAGTAAAACACTCCTCAGCAAATGCAAAAGAACAGAAATCATAACAAACATTCTCTCAGACCACAGTGCAATCAAATTAAAACTCAGGATTAAGAAACTCACTAAAAACTGCACAACTACATGAAAACTGAACAACCTGCTCCTGAATAACTACTGGGTAAATAATGAAATTAAGACAGAAACAAATAAGTTCTTTGAAACCAGTGAGAACAAAGACACAACGTACCAGAATCTCTGGGACACAGCTAAAGCAGTGTTTACAAGGAAATTTATAGTACTAAGTTCCCACAGGAGAAAGGAGGAAAAATCTAAAATTGACACCCTAACATCACAATTAAAAGAACTAGAGAAGCAAGAGCAAACAAATTCAAAAGCTAGCAGAAGACAAGAAATAACTAAGATCAGAGCAGAACTGAAGGAGATAGAGACACAAAAAAAACCCTTCAAAAAATCAATGAATCGAGGAGTTGGTTTTTTGAAAAGATTAACAAAATAGATAGACCACCAGCCAGACTAATAAAGAAGAAAAGAGAGAAGAATCAAATAGACACAATAAAAACTGATAAAGGGGATATCACCACTGATCCCACAGAAATGCCAACTACTATCAGAGAATACTATAAACACCTCTACGCAAATAAACTAGAAAATCTAGAAGAAATTGATAAATCCCTGGACACATACACCCTTCCAAGACTAAACCAGGAAGAAGTTGAATACCTGAATAGACCAATAACAAGTTCTGAAATTGAGGCAGTAATTAATAGCTTACCAACCAAAAAAAATCCAGGACCAGACGATTCACAGCTGAATTCTACCCAAGGTACAAAGAGGAGCTGGTACCATTCCTTCTGAAACTATTCCAATCAACAGAAAAAGAGGGACTCCTCCCTAACTCATTTTATGAAGCCAGCATTATCTGATACCAAAACCTGGCACAGGCTTTGGTATCAAAAAGAGAAAATTTCAGGCCAATATCCCTGATGAACAACGATGCAAAAATCCTCAACAAAATACTGGCAAACCGAATCCAAGCAGCACATCAAAAAAGCTTATCCACCACGATCAAGTCAGCTTCATCCCTGGGATGCAAGACTGGTTCAATATATGCAAATCAATAAACGTAATCCATCACATAAACAGAACCAATGACAAAAACCACATGATTATCTCAATAGATGCAGAAAAGGCCTTTGATAAAATTCAACACTGCTTCATGCTAAAAACTCTCAATAAACTAGGTATTGATGGAACATATCTCAAAATAACAAAAGCTATTTATGACAAACTCACAGCCAGTATCATGCTGCATGGGCAAAAGCTCGAAGCATTTCCTTTGAAAACAGGCACAAGACAAGGATGCCCTCTCTCACCACTCCTGTTCAACACAGTATTGGAAGTTCTGGCCAGGGCAATCAGGCAAGAGAAAAAAATAAAGTATATTCGAACAGAAAGAGAGGAAGTCAAATTATCTCTGTTTGCAGATGACATGATTGTATATTTACAAAACCCCATCATCTCAACTCCAAATCTTTTTAAGCTGATCAGCAACTTCAGCAAAGTCTCAGGATAAAAAAATCAATGTGCAAAAATCACAAACATTCCTATACATCAAAAATTGACAGCCAAATCATGAGTGACTTCCCATTCACAACTGCTACAAAAAGAATAAAATATCTAGGAATACAACTTACAAGGGATGTGAAGGACCTCTTTGAGGAGAACTACAAACCGCTGCTCAAGGAAATAAGAGAAGACACAAACAAATAGAAAAACATTCCATGCTCATGGATAGGAAGAATCAATATCGTGAAAATGGCCATACTGCCCAAAGCAATTCATAGATTCAATGCCATCCCCATCAAGCTACCACTGACTTTCTTCACAGAACTAGAAAAAACTACTTTAAATTTCATATGGAACCCAACAAGAGCCCTTATAGCCAAGACAATCCTAAGCAAAAAGAACAAAGTTGGAGGCATCAAAAGCTACCTCACTTCAGCAGAGATTGAAATAATTTTTAAAAATCAAGCACAAATTCCAAAACTGAGAAATGTATTTGTTAAACTGAAAATTTCATTACAGGCTCTCAACGTTAGAACAGATCAAGCAGAGGAAAGTATCAGTTAGTTCAAAGACAGGCTATTGAAAAATACACAGTCCGAGAGGATAAAAGAGAAAAAAATATAAAGGAATGAAGAACACCTACAAGACATAAAAAAAAACTGAAAAGACCAAATCTAAGAATTATTGATGTTCGAGAAGGAGCTGAGCAATGGCAGATATTATCTCAACTCAGTTAAAATGGTTTTTGTTACAAAGACAAGGAGTAATGGATGCTGATGAGGATTTGGAGAAAGGGAAACCCTCGTATACTATTGCTGGGAATGTAAATTAGCACAGCCATTAGGGAAAACAGTGTGGAGATTCTTCAAAATCCTAAAAATAAAACTACTATATGATCCAGCAGTTCCATTACTTGGAATATATCCAAAAGAAAGAAAATCCACATATTGAAGAGATATCTGCCCTCCCATGTTTGTTAAAGCACTATGCACAATAGCCAAGATGTGGAGTCAGCCTAAGTGCCCATCCATAGATAAATGGATACAGAAAATGTGACAGATATACAAAATAGAATACTATTCTGCCATAAAAAGAATGAAATCTTGTTATTTGCAGCTACACAGATGGAGCTGGAGGCCATTATGTTAGGTGAAATAAGCCAAGCACAGAAAGACAAATATTGCACTTTCTGTCTCATATGTGGAAGCTAAGAAAGTGAAACTCAGGAACATAAAGAATAGAACGGTGGTTACCAGAGGCTGGGAAGGGTGGTGGAGGGAGACAAAGAGAGGTTGATTGATGGGTACAAGAAAATAGTTAAAAGAAATAAGCTTTTGTGTTCAATAAATTAGTAGAGTGACTATAGTAAACAATAATCCATTTTATATTTCAAGATAGCTGGTAGAGAATCAATCAAATGTTCCCAGCATGATAAAAAGATAAATGTTTAAGGTGATGGTTATCCCAATCACCTTGATTTTATTATTAAACATTATATGAGTATATCGAAATATCACATATACCCCTAAAATATGTACAACTATTATATAGCATTAAAAATATTTAAGATCAGAAAAATGATAAATCTCTAGCTAAAATTACCAAAAAAGAAGGGAGACGCCAATTAGCAATATCAAAAATGAATAAAGAATATCTCTACAAACACTACAGACATAAAATGGATTGCAAAAGAAATTATGGATTGCATAAATTTCACAACTTAAACTAGAACAATACATTAAAAGACACATAGTCACAAAAATAATAAAATTCCTAGGAATACAGTGAACCAAGGAGGTGAAAGGTCTCTACAATAAGAATTACAAAACATTGCTCAAAGAACTCAAAGATGACACAAACAAATGGAAAGACATTCCATGCTCATGGATAGGAAGAATCAATATCATTAAAATGGCCATACTGCCCAAAGCAATTTACAGATTCAATGGTATTCCAATCAAACTACTAATGATGTTCCTCACAGAACTAGAAAACAACTACATATATACATATATATAGTAAGCGTAACTCGCCATTTAAAGAGGTTACAGTAGACAAGGCTACATATATATACATATATACAGTAAGCGTAACTCACCATTTAAAAAGGTTACAGTAGACAAGGCTACATAATCATCTCAACACATGAAAAAAGTATTTGGTAAAATTTATTATTTATTCATAATACTTTTTAAAACTTAAGCAAACTAGGAGGAATAAAGGTAACTTCCTTAACCTAACAAAAGGCATCTACAAAAAATTCTAATCTCATACTTAATGGATGGTCTAAAATGAAGAACAGGAGAAAGACATTCACACATAACACTTGCATTTGACATTGTACTAGATGTACTATATATATACATGTATATATACACACACACACATATATGTATATACACACACACACACATATTTTTTTTTTGAGATAGAGTTTCACTCTCGTTGCTGCGGGTACAGTGGCGTGACCTTGGCTCACTGTAACCTTCACTTCCCAGGTTCAAGTGATTCTCCTACCTCAGCCTCCCGAGTAGCTGGGATTACAGGAATGTACCACCATGTCCAGCTTATTAGATAAAAACTATTTTAAAATTCATATGGAACCAAAAAAAGAGCCCAAATAGCCAGGGTAATCCAAGCAAAAAGCACAAGGCAGGAGGTGTCATGATACCCAACTTCAAATTACACTACAGGGCCACAATAACCAGAATACCATGGAACTAGTACAAAAACTGACACATAGACCAATGGAACAGAATAGAGGGTCCAGAAATAAGGCTATATACATACAATCATCTGATCTTCAACAAAACTGACAAAAACGATCAATGGCCATATGCAGAAGATTGAAACTTGACCTCTTTCTCATACCATATATAAAAATCAACTAAGAACGGATTAAATACTCAAATGTAAAACACAAAACTATAAAAATCCTGGAAAACAACCTAAGCAATACCAATCTGGACACAGGAACTGGCAAAGATTTCATGATAAAGAACGCCAAAAGAAACTGCAATAAAAACACAAATTCACAGAGGAGATCTAATTAAACTTAAGAGCTTCTTTGCAGCATAAGAAAACATCAACAGAGTGAAAAGAAAACCTATAGAATGGGAGAAGATATTTACAAACTATGTATCTGACAAAGCTTTAATATTCAGCATCTATAAGGAACTTAAAACAAATTTACAAGAAAAAAACTAACAACCCATTAAAAAGTGGGCAAAGGACATGAACAAACACTTTTCAAAAGAAGACATAAAGCAGCCAACGAGCACATGAAGTTCAACATCACTGATTGTTAGAGGAATGCAAATCAAAACCACAATGAGACACCATCTCACATGATTAAGAACGGCTATTACTAAACAGTCAAAAAATAACAAACGCTGGCAATGTTGCAGCAAAAAGAGAACATTTATACACTATTGGTGGGTTGAACTAATTTACAGTTAGTAAATTCATTGTAAATTAGTTATAAATTAATTGCAAATTAGTTCAACCATTGTGGCAAGCACTGTAGGAATTCCTCAAATAGCTAAAAACAGAACTACTCTTCAATCCAGCAATCCCATTACTGGGTATGTACCCAAAGGAATACGAATTGTTCTGTCATAAAAATACAAGCACATGTATGTTCACTGCAGTAATAGCAAAGACATGGATTTAATGTAAATGCCCATCAGTAGTAGAATGGATGAAGAAAATATGGTACCTATACACTATGGAATACTATGCAGTCATAAAAGTGAACAAAAACCCCCGTGACACAAGTTTACCTATATAACAAACCCGCTTGTGTACCCGAATCTAAAATAAAAGTTTTCTGAAAAGTAAGACACACCATGCCAAAACTCACTGAAAAAGTAGATAATCTAAATAATCCTAGACCTGTTAAAGAAATTGAATTTATAATGCAAAACCTTTAGTCAAGGAAAACTCAAGGCCAGATAGTTTCACTGGCAAATTCTACCAAATATTTCAGAAAGAAATAATACCAATTTTACACAGGCTCTTAAAAAAAAAAAAATACTCTTGAATTCTTTTATGAGGCCAGAAGCGCCCTAATCCCAAATCAGGAAAAAATTATATAAAAAGAAACCTGTAACTAATAGCCCTCATGAATATAAACATGCTCAACCAAATATTAAACACAACAATGTATAAGAAGGTGAGTACATCACACCAAGTGAGATTTCTTCCGAAAATGCGTATCTGCTTCAACATTTGAACATCAGTAAGCGTAACTCGCCATTTAAAAAGATTACAGTAGATAAGGCTACATAATCATCTCAACACATGAGAAAAAGTATTTGGTAAAATTTATTATTCATTCATAACACTTTTTAAAACTTAAGCAAACTAGGAGGAATCAAAGTAACTTCCTTAACCTAACAAAAGGCATCTACAAAAAATTCTAATCTCATACTTAATGGATGGTCTAAAATGAAGAGCAGGAGAAAGACATTCACACATAACATTTGTATTCGCATTGTACTAGATGTCCGAACAAGTGCCATAAGGCAAGGCAAAGGAATAAAAGGAGCAAAAATCTTAGAAAACTGTCTATATTCACAGATGGCATGATTGTCTGTATTGAAAATCCCATGACATTTATTTATTTAATTTTTTTGAGACAGAGTCTCGCTCTCTCACCCAGGCTGGAGTGCAGTGGTGCATTCACTGTGCACTGCAACCTCCACTTCCCGGGTTCAAGCGATTCTCCTGTCTCAGTCTCCCGAACAGCTGGGATTACAGGCGTCCACCACCACACCCAGCTAATTTTTGTATTTTTCTAGAGACAGGGTTTCACCATGTTGGCTAGGCTGGTCTCAAACTCCTGACCTCAAGTGATCTACCCTCCTCGGCCTCCCAAAGTGCTGAGATTACAGGTGTGAGCCATCGCGCCTGGCTGACACTTATTTTTTTAACAAATAAGTGAGTTTTCCAAGGATGTAGACATTTCATCAAACAAACATGCAAATGACAATAAACATATAAAATAGTCTGAAAATCATTAGTCATTAAGAAAATGTAAATTAAAGCTATAACGAAAAAAAAACATGTTTATGGGGATGGCTAAAATTTTTTATAAATCCAGACAGTATCAAATACTAACCAGATTGCACAGTAAATAGAACTCTCATGCATCACTGGGAAGGCTGTGAAAGGGCACAGCCCATCTGGAACACACTGGTCAGTTCCTCACAAAGTTAAACATGTATTCACCATGAACACAGCAATCCTATTTCTAGATATTCATTCAAAAGTAGACTTGAACACTGAAAAATCTGTGTTCACACACCCCCCCCCCCAACGGTGAATGTTTATAGCAGATTTCTCACAATTCACAAACCCTGGAAACATCTTCAATGTCTCTCAACTGGGAAAAGGATTAATAAACTGGTACCTACATAAAGTAGAGAATATCACCCATCAATTTAAAAGGGGAAACGGTCATTGGTAGACACATAACATGCATGAATCTCAAATGCATTACCCTATGAAAGAAGCCATATTCTAAAGGCTACATGTTACCTACATGTTATGTGACTCCATTTTTATGACTTTCTTGGAGATTAAAAAACAGAATGAAGGAAAGCAAATCAGGGATTTCCAGGGATTAAACGTTTGACTTCAAAGGGCCACCAGGAGGGAACTTTTTCAACGGTGATCAAACTATTCTGTATTTTGATTATGATGGCATTTGCATGACTATGCATTTGTCAAAACTCATAGACCTGAACAGTGAAAATGCTATTGTGTATACATTTAAAAATAAATTTAAAAGAAACACAACCCAATAATGAAAGTGGATCCTCAGAAATAGATAATTTATAATCACTCACAAATGTATTGCTGTGTATACTTCTCTACAGCATTTGAAACTTTGTATTTTATATAATTGAAATTTGTGTGTGTATATATCCTATAACAACATAATACATTACATTATAGTTCAGTGAATGCAGGAAACAGGAATAGCGTATATATGTATGCCATTGTCTGGCAGAGGTAATAATCCATAAATGTTTGTTAGATACATAATTTAATAGAAAAAACTTATCCCTGATGACACAGAACTGGCTCTCCTGCATAACTCTCTCAGTTCATAGCCAGTGGAAACAGCAGATTCGAAGGGGCAAAGAAATGGGTAGAAAAAGTTATTCTGACAGAAAAAAAGTGATCAATGTTAACCCCACATAGACAGCAGAGTACAGAATAATAAAACTCAAACACACAGATTTGTGTGTGCATGTGTTTTACATACCAAATAGGTGTCATTCATCTCTATACAATTTCAAATAATAATTGACATGGAAAGGGGGCCTTATAAAAGTTTTATTGTATAAAATATTCTTTAGAAAACTTTAGCAAATAAATTATGAAAAAATTAATTTTTATCTATTTATTTTGAGATTAACTTATAAGACTAGCTAATTTTTGTATTTTGGGTAGATATGGGGTTTCACTATGTTGGCCAGGCTGATCTCGAACTCCTGGGCTCCAGTGATCCACCCGCCTCAGCCTCCCAAAATGCTGAGATCACAGGTGTGAGCAACTGCGCCCAGTATGCTGCCTTCATACTCTATATGGACATTCAGTGAACCTCTGTTAAATTAGTAAATGTCGAGTGATGTTACCATACCCTTCCTGAGTACTAGTTCTGAGAAAAAGCAAGCATTAAAAAAATGTTTAAAAGGATAACATACACAAAACCAAGTTTTATGTGTGTGTGCCTGTATGTGTGTTCATTTGTGTGTGTGTAAAAGAAGGATGCATCAATGCCTATACCTAACTTACATATGGCTTTTCTTCTTCTTAACATTTTTTAAAAAACAACTTACCTTTCAAGAATTGAATAAGGATGTCAATAAGCTAAATTTCTACCAAATGATAAATGGTACAACTAATAGTAAATATATAATAATAATAAATGCATATGCAGCCATATACATTAGGCAAACAGAATCATAGCAGAAATTTAACAATGATGCAAATTTTGTGGGGCATTTTAATTATGTGGTTTTAATACTTTTAAAGGTATAAAATAATTGAGGGAATTTACATTAATATATTAAGGATGAATAAATAATGGCAAAAACCACAATGACTATTGCACAGTGATTGTCCAACCTAATAATGTGGGCAAGTACCCTTGACTGGAAGCGTCACCCAGGTAGGGTACGGTAACATCACTCGACGTTTATTAATTTAACAGAGGTTCACTGAATGTCCATACAGAGTATGAAGGCAGCATTAAGCACGTCTCTAATCATTCAAAAAGATCACGCGGAGCAGCAGACAGAGTAGAGCATCAAACATTGTGAACCAACGCCAATGTCATGCATTTAATGATAGAAACTAGGCTTATACTTCTAGAATAAAAATCAGGTTGACAGTGAAACACATTTTACGTAACAAGGACAAAGAGAAAGAAGGAGGCAGGGAGCCCCGGGGAATGACTGTGAGTGGACGACGCCCGGTTCCTGCTGGTGCTGCCTCCTTCCGGGATCATATTCAGCCTCTGAACAATCCGAGAGGATACAAAAAATTCACCAAAAGATTGAACCATTAAAAGTGATAAACTATAACATTAAGAATTGAGTCACTTAAATATAAAAAATAAAAATATAGAATAACAACACGAAATTGAGAAACTTATGAGTTATCCAAAGCATTACAATATATTCATTGCTAAAGTCAATCATACTAAAAAAGAAATTCAGGTGTTATATAAAATATTACTCAGCATCCAACAAAGAAGTCAGTCACAGAGCATGTTTTATGAGCTGAATAATGGCCATTATCAAAAACCTAGCCTGGCAAACAGTCAAGTAAATGGCACCAAGTATGAGTCATTACAAATTATTATAAGACAGAAATGTATCATCTAGACACTTTTCTGCAAACTCAGTTCGAAGCAGCACTAGGATCTCCTGGCTTACCTTCCACAGGGACTGTTTCTTTCAGCATTACATGTCTTATTTTTTGAAGATTAAAAGTCACAAATTCAAGTAATGACTATTATTAAACTTCAAGAAATATTTCCAAATGAATACCATGTACCAAATGTTCTAGAATCTCTAATGGTCTAGAATTTATGAACATGACTATTAAACTATATTTATTAGTAATGATGAAATCAATGGTTCATATTGTAACCCTGGGGACAACAAAGGACACTGAGAAATCGGGATCGTGGCTGTCTCAAAAGTTACGTCACTTGACACTCAGCACTTGCTTTGTATTAATTTTTTTTTTTTTTTTTTTTTTTAGACAGAATCTCACTTTGTCACCCAGGCTGGAGTGCAGTGGCGCGATCTCAGCTCACTGCAATCTTAACCTCCCGAGTTCAAGCGACTCTACTGCCTCAGTCTCCTGAGTAACTGGGACTACAGGCACATGACCCACGCCCGGCTAATTTTTATATTTTTAGTAGACATGGAGTTCTGCCATGTTGGCCAGGCTGGTCTCAAACTCCTGACCTCATGATCTGCCCTCCTCGGCCTCCCAAAGTGCTGGGATTACAGGCATGAGCCACCACGCCCAGCCTTGCTTTGTACTGTTGTCACCATGACTTGGTACAAAGCCTACCCTCTGTTATTTATCCTATAACTGACATTCTGCCATGCAAAGGATATAGATAATAAACAACATATACTTACATTCAAGGTCTGATTTCTAAGTAGGTTTGATGGTCAGCCCCCTGAAAGAACACAGGAATAGTGGAGAAATAAGTGTGAGCCCACTTTGTAGTCACCTATTTGGGACTCGGGGTTGTAGAGGAGCCCTCTAAGATCACAGGTGATCACAAAAGGCTAGAATGGAGGCTTCATGAGACAGCCTGCTCGTTTCTATGGGGATAGTCACACACACCATCCAGGTAAGGCTTGACAGAATCCGCCTCTATCAAGTGCAGGACTCACACGCCTCCAGCCACTTCATCTCCTGCTGAGCTTCCAGGTTCCCGGAGGGAGTGTAGAATGGAGAAACAGGTATTCAGCCTCGCTTTTGATCCGGATCAGCAGCAGCTGCTGAGGCAGCTGAACCCCCTCCCCACCACCATCCCCCACCCAACCCCACCCCAGGGTTCAGCAGACTGTTCCTGGTGCTGCTGTAATGAATATCCATTTGGGTTAAAACATCACCAGTAGCCCCAGAGGGAAGGAATCCTTCTAACCATCATCCTCCAGCAGGCTTAGTGAAGTGGAACCACGGAACAAATTCCATCTTCTGCCTCTTTGGTATCGTCCCCAAGCTATGTAAAATGTAAACACAACAGAACAAAGCTATTCATCTTTGATGGAGAACATTTGCTCAAAATTTGGAGGACCTTGTTTCTCAGCATCCACAAAGCTGAAAATATTTACTATCTGCCCTTCCATGAAAGTTTGCTGCCCCTAGAAGAAAATCCCAGGTAAATTAATCCAAATAGCTTTATCTTCAGGAACTTCCTAGAATATAAAAGGTTAAGGCAGAGTTTGAATGGAGAACTGGAAGCTAGCACAGTTTTGTTAATCTTTGTGGTTTTGTATAGTGGAATTTAATTTATATATTTTTGGATTATATGTTAGGTGGCCCTTTAGTCATAAAATTAAATGACTAAATTTTTTTTGCAAAGATCTTTAGATAATTACTTTGTTCACTTTTGAGATTACCAAGGAAGCTTGCAATGTCTATTCTTTTGCTAATACCCCTTAAGACTGGTTGAGGCCGCAGTAACAATGCTTTGCAAAACAGGCATTCACCATTGCAAACATATGATATGCACACTCCCAAATAGACATAGGGAAGCAGAGCTGATTTTTTATTGTGCCCCATGAAACATCAGCAACTCCTGCTAACTTTTAGCACTACGTGAGAATGTGACTAGTGAGAAGATCTAGATGAATCCGTTTATGGAAAATCACACATTAGAACAGTATGTGAGGTGTCCACATAATGCCACACATTGTTAGGTGAAGCTGCTTTAAGATCATTAAAAAACCAGTGTTGCATACTGACACAATGGAATAAAACTGTAGCAATGAGAATGAGCAGCCCACAACCGCAAGCGATTATGCGGCTGCATCTCATGAAGGTGATGCTATGCTCAAGAGAAGAGGCCATAGACTAAGCACATGCTGTATAACTTGAATTACATAAAGTACAAAAATGGGCAGAAACCTCTTGGAAATTAAGATATGGCCACACACGGCAGTGGCTGTGACTGGAAGGGACTTGAGGGGGTTCCAGGGTCTTGATCTGGATGTTGGTTGCACGGTTGTGTTCAGCTCATAATCTACACTTTATGATGTATAAAGTTTTCAGAATGCATATTATATTTTTAGCTTTTAAAAATGTAAAAGAGGCCGAGTGCGGTGGCTCACGCCTGTAATCCCAGCACTTTGGGAGGCCAAGGCAGACGGATCATGAGGTCAGCAGTTTGAGACCAGCCTGGCCAATATGGTGAAACCCCATCTCTACTAAAACTACAAAAATTAGCCAGGCGTGGTGGCACATGCCTGTAGTCCCAGTTACTTGGGAGGCTGAGGCACAAGAATCACTTGAACCTGGGAGGCGGAGGTTGCAGTGAGCCGAGATCATGCCACTGCACTGTAGCTTGGGCAACAGAGCAAGACTCTGTCTCAAAAAAAAATGTAAAAGAAATTAGAACTGGGTCCATCCAGCCTCTGTTGAGCATACGACAAATGTAAAATCACAAGAGAGAACACATATTAAGGAGTGATTTTACCCTTGCCACCTGAGCTGCGGTGAATAACACTGGATCCCCCTGAGTAACATGGAGCCGGTGGAGGTGTGCCCTTACTGCCTGGCTCTGGGGAAAGCAGGGGAGGGTTCCAGCTCTGGTGGAACATGACCACAAGGGAAGCCAGAAGAAAACCAGGCCTCTGGAAGCCCCGGACCTTGCGGGTGTGCGTAAAGGTAGCATGGAAGCAAACGTCCAAGGCTTAGTGTCCTCTTTGCCTCTTGCCCAGGATTTCCCAAGCCTATTTCAGTTATTGATGCCAGCTTCATGGACTGAGGAGCCATATGATTTCACAGCAAATGAGAGAGGAAGTATTCATGACAATTATAAGCCTATGGATATTCCAGCTCTGATAGTCTCTCCATGAAGCAGAACATTCACCAAGCTAGTCACCAGCAGTGACGAGAGCCCTCAATGTGGGTGTGTGAGCAGCCTTTCCAGGGGTAACCCGATGATGCAGCTCTGAGTGATATGTGCAAAGTGGCTGACTCCAGACCACGACTTATCCACAAGGCTGCTGCTGTGCTCTTTTTTGGTGGCACCTGGTCCCCAATGGAGGAGTTAGAGGTTCTTGAAAATCCCACGAGGTAAAATCTTCTTTTCCAAGAAGAAATGGTAAAAAACACCCAAGGAGAGTTTCAGCGATGCATCTCGGTCTCAGTCTGCACAGCTCCAGGTTGCTGAGGAGGGCAGGAAAAATACATGACTGGACATAAAATTAAAATTGAAGGAAATCCCATGACCTCAAAATGGAGAGAAAGAAACTGAGCTTCTCTTTTTGGGATCTTGAATGACTTGAATAATGGCGGTGATTGAAACTGTGCTGGATCACAGTGTCCTGCAAAAATCCAGGTACCACTGGAACCTGAGAATGTGACCTTATTTAAAAACAGGGTCTTTGCAGCTAAGTGAGTTCACACTGGACTATGATGGGCCCTAAATCCAATCTGACTGGTGCCCTTATAAAAAAAAAAAAAAAAAAAGAGGAAAACACGTGTGAAGGCTGGCAGAGGTGGGAGGATGTGGCTGCATACCAAGGAACGTACAGACTGCCAGGAGCCACCATCAGCTGTAAGAGATGAAGTCCTTCCCAAGACCCTTCAGAGAGAACACAGCCCTGCTGACCCTGCATTTTAGACGATAGCATGGATTTCTGTGGTTTTAAACCCCCCAGGTTGTAGTTTTCGTCACAGGAGCCACAAGCAACTAGTGACCTGGTCTTTGGAGATTTGCATGACTGGATGTGAGAAGAGGTGGTAGAAATGGCTGTTGTGTACTCAGGGAGCATCTCACAGCACTCGGAGCATTACATGAAGATATTGGCTCCCTAGGAAGAACAACAAACCAATATTCACTATTTTATTTTTATTTAGAGCTGCTAAGGCCATCAAACCCAGATAAGAAATTTATGTCTGGCTGGGTGCAGTGACTCAGGCCTATAATCTCAGCACTTTGGGAGGCTGAGGTGGAAGGACTGCTTAAACCCAGAAGTTCCAGACCAGCTTGGGCAACATAGTGAGACCCTCATCTCTATAAAAAGAATTTTTGAAAGCCAGATGTTGCGGCTCACACCTGTGGTCCCAGCTACTCAGGAGGCTGAGGCAGAAGGACTGCTTAAGCCCAGGAGGTCAAGGCTGCAGTGAACCGAGACTGCACCACTACACTCCACCCTGGGTGACAGAGCAAGATGCTGTATCAAAAAGTCTGATGCATCTGGATTAAACATTCTGAACTTAGGCAGTCTAACTGGAAAGCCACAAATCAATGACTCCTAGGTTCAGACTTCTTGTTAGAAACGGACAGCCAAGAGTGTGGAACGTGCTCCCGGTGCCCAGCCAACTGCTGTCCCAGCTGAGCCCACCTGGACCAAGGGACAGGACATCCTCCATTTTCAGTCACTATGAAGAAACTATTTCTCATTGTGAGTCGTTTTGTTAGATCATTCTGATGCCCCTCTCAGGTTCATGAAGCAGGTGCAAGATTCATCGGCCTGTTTTGAGCTTGCTGGGAACACTTACATCCGGAATAAATGTCAGCAGACTCAACTCAAATGTGGCATTTCTTGCCCATGTTGACAATGCCTCTAATAGAGAGATTCACTTTCTCCCTTGTTTTCTGGTGTTAGAGTTAGAACACCAAATGTTCATGCACCTCTGCTTTGCAGATTCAGAAACCTCAACGAAAACAGCCCATTAACTGAGGGAGAAACCCCAGGTCTACGCAGCTCAGCGCTGGACGCTCGGGACAGGGCCATCATCCACCTGCTTCCACACCAACGGCAGGAATAAGGAAGTGAGTAACCCCAGACCTCCGAATATTCCAGGAAAAACCCCCTCCTCTAGTTCCCCACCTCCCTCAGTGCCTCACCAGCACTACCTGCCTGGAGTCCCTCTGGAATAATCGTATTTTACTGCGTAGTCCTGTTAATAGAACTCTCCAAGAAGCTCAGGAGTCCCAGTTCCTCATTCCCCAGACACACCTCCCCAAACCGTCCCAAGCACCTCCCTTCTCATCCCTCTGCCCAACGTTCCTGGCTCCTGGGCCCGTCCACTGTGCCCTCTGCAGATCACATCATCCACAGCAATTTCCTACCTCATGACATTTCTCTCTAAATGCCCTGCGCTTTCTCGCTGTAAGAGAAGCAGGGTCTTCCCCGAGGGAGCTGCTTCATTGCGCTCTCCAGGGGTGGATGCAGTGAGCGTCCTCACTCTTCCTCTCCCCCTACCCTGGTGTTCTCAAGTCAGTAGGAGGATTAGGGGTCCTCAGAGCCCCCTGGTTCCACTTCTAGACGTTACAGCTTTTCTCTGTTCTGAAAACCCTCAAGGTTAACTGTTGTACCCACCTTCCCTCTTTCTCATGGTAACTGTCTGCTGCTCCCAGGCCAGGTCCCTGACAGTCCTAGAATGAGTTCCTGTCACTGCCACTCCCCACACCATTTCTGCCACAATCTGTGATTTTCACATCAATGTCCATGATCCTTTCAAAATCCTGGCATCTTTGATTTATTCTCTTTTGATAGCCTTTCCCCTAGGCTAACTCAACCACTGGTTCCCATGACGATGGAGTTGCTAAAAACTACATCCCGGTAAAACTCCACACCTCAGTAAGTCCAGCGTCCCCAACTTCCTCAGTGATTCGGCCCCCTGAGCCCTACAGTTTTTCCTAAACCCTTTGCACTGCCCCATCCTCCACCATCCTCACTTCCCTCCGTCCCAAGCTGACTTGCCATGGTTGTCATCCCCTCGCTCAGATGCTCAACTCCACCCGTGGCCTTTTTCCCTCCTTACTGCTGTCCAGGCCCCAACTCTATCGCTCTACACAATGTGCACATTGCTAAACAAATCCGGAGAAAAGCATGTCGCCGGGTTAAGGGAACTCACTTCAATCTCTAATCACCGATTTCAGATGTGCCCTCAGCATTCTACGGCAACACACAACACTCCATCACCCTTTCACAGTGTGTCCCCACCTCGGCGTTGTTGGCACTTTGTCCCAGGGGCCCTGCTGTGTGGGCTGCCCTGTGCACTGTGGGATATTGAGATGCATCTCCGGCCTCTGCTCACCCAAGGCCAGTATCATTTTTTTCTTCCCCAAATTGTGACAACCACAGATGTCTCCAGACACTGCCCAATGTCCCAGGGGGAGCAAAATCGCCCCCATTTGAAGACTATCTATCTATAGATTCCACTTCCAACATGTCTTTCCTCGTTGTCACTCTCTGCTGGTTCCTGTATCTGGTATTTGATTAAGAAGATTGACGAAACCCAGTCTCTACTAAAAGTACAAAAATAAGCCAGGCATGGTGGTGCGTGCCCGTAATCCCAGCTACTCAGGAGGCTGAGGCAAGAGAATCGCTTGAACCTGGGAGGCGGAGGTTGCAGTGAGCCGAGATTGCACCACTGCACTCCAACCTGGGCAACAAGAGTGAGACTCTGTCTCAAAAAAAAAAAAAAAGATTCATACACCAGAAAACGTCTTCAATCTCCCACTGTCCAATGGACTCATCTGCAGCTGTTACCTTATTCTCGCTTTCTCTCTCTTCATTCTTTAGGACGCAGTCATGCACCCCTTTAAATTCAACTCCTTCACGTGGGTGCTAGAACACAAGGACTTTCTTCCTGAAACTCTGCCTTCCCGGGTGCATCACCTGTTTTCCCTTTCTCCTGGGTTGTGTGCATTAGCACACAAATGTCATTTAACTTTTTCCACCTTCTCAAAAATCCTTTTGATTCTATAACCCCTTGCAGATGTCAACCATTTTTTCTATATTTTTCCTCAAGAAGTGTCACTCCTGCGAGTTTTCTAACTCACGTTCACCAGTTCTCTTCCCATGTCCTCCGAATTGCACTGGAGTTTACAAGTCATCCTCTCAACCCATTGATACATCCTGCGTATTGTTATCTCGGTGGCTTTTGTGGAACCGCTCACATCCTCCTTCTGAAACACTTTTCTATTTGGTTTCCGGGATGCAATGGTCTCCTTGATTTTCTCTTACCTCACTCATTTCTGATTCTTAATTATTTTTGCTGGTTTTTCTTTCTCTCTCCATATTGGAAAGTTTACAGTGCCCCAGAGCACGTGTTCGGAATTTCTCGTCTTCTCTCAATACCCTCACTCCTTTGTTGACAGCATGCGGTCCGTGGCTCTGAACAGATCTACAGCATGGTGGCTCATAAAGACACATCTCCTCCCCAGACCCCGCTCCTGGACTCCGGTCTCACACATCCATGTATCTACTCAAAGTGTTTCATTTGCTGTCTAGCAGCCATCTCTACATAAACACTTGAAATCCAAACTTGTTTTTCCTCTCGTTTTCCTCGTATCAGTCAACGGCAGCTGCATCATCAGACCAATCACCAGAGCCTCATTGCTGAATCCTCTTTTCCTCATCTTCTGTATCCTGCCTTTCATCAAATTTGTTAGCTCCTGCTTCAAAATGGGTAATTAATTAATATTCATTTTTATTGCTTGTCTCCAACTACTACAAAGTAAGCTCCATGAAGAGCAGAGATGTTACTTCTTTTGTTCATTGATGTATTGGCAACAGCAGATGTTTAACAAATACTTGCTACATTAAGAAATAAATGAATGAAAGTGTAGTTGGTCTCCTGGGGGGGCACTGCTGCTACTTGTTTTAAAACAGAAAAGTTGGTATTTATTAAAATATGAAAATGTCATGGAATCTAAACCTTTATTTCAAAATGACACACAGAAGTTTGACCTTAAAGAAACAGTGTATGAATCAATGTAGAAACCAAGTGTAAGAACATTTTGAAACAGATTTTTTCATTGCTCTTCAGTATAGCAGGTTCTTCTCTGCCAGTGTCCTCTTTCCAAGACACTCAGTGCTCTCAAAATCAACTTATAAAAATGATTCAGTGGATAATTTTTTACCCAACATGTCTGTAAGGCACAGTAATAAGTTTCTCCTTTTCTGCAGGAGTGACAGTAGTAAAGGACTATTTTATACATTATTAGACAAAATATTAAAGATGCTCCCATGTCGGTGGCATGCCACATGCCGGCTTATTCCTCACGCATGTGGGTGTCCCCAGGGCCAGCTGCAACCTCTGCTCTGCAGGGTGGCCTGGGAGGCAGGACCCCCACCTCGGGAACACTGCCGGCCCTCAAGGTAACGGGTTACCCTTTCCTCGTTTTGAGAGGTGCCACCGGCAGCGCCTTCAGCTGGACTCTGCTGCTGTTAGACTGAACACGCTGGGGTCACCGTAAAGTGGGGGCTAGGAGTGGGCAGAAGGGGTGCATCCTTTTCTGATGAAGTCTCCGTCTCTTAGGTCCTGATATGGTTTGGATATTTGTCCCACCAAAATCTCATGTTACATTGTGATCCCCAGCGCTGGAGGCGGGGCCCGGAGGGAGGCATCGGGGTCACGAGGATGGATCCCTCATGGCTTGGTGCTGTCTTCCCAACAGTGAGCTCTCCAGAGATCAGGTTGTTGCAGAGTGTGGCACCTCCTCGCCTCTCTTTCTTGCTCCGGGTCTCATCGTGTGACTTGCTGGCTCCCCATTGCCTTCCACCAGCTTCCTGAGAACTCGCTAATGTAGATCTGCCAGCGTCAGGCTTCTCGTATGGCCTGCAGAACCACGAGCCAATCCAATTTCTTTCCTCTATAAATCACCCAGTGTCAGGTATTTCTTTCATTTATTATTTATTTATTTATTATTTATTTATTTATTTATTGAGACGGAGTCTGGCTCTGTCACCCAGGCTGGAGTGCAGGGGCGCGATCTCGGCTCACTGCAAGCTCTGCCTCCTGGGTTCCCGCCATTCTCCTGCCTCAGCCTCCCGAGTAGCTGGGACTACAGGCGCCCGCAACCTCGCCTGGTTAATTTTTTGTATTTTTAGTAGAGACGGGGTTTCACCGTGTTAGCCAGGATGGTCTCAATCTCCTGACCTCGTGATCTGCCCGCCTCGGCCTCCTAAAGTACTGGGATTACAGGGGTGAGCCACCGCGCCTCGCCAGGTATTTCTTTATAGCAATGTAACCATGGCCCAATACAGGGCCCCAGGGCTTGGGGTGTGGCCTTCACAACGTTCCCACCCCTCCCCCAGGGTCCCAGCCTCCCCCCCTGCTGGCTTCCCTGTCTTCAGCCTCCTTGTTCTTTTCCCAAAAAGCCCCACCTCCAGCAAGGCCAGGGCAGGCTGAGTGGGGCCCTTCCTCCAGGAGGGAGCTGTTTCTGCGTGTCCCGATGGACAGTCTCCCTTGGCGGGTAGGTCTGTGATACACAGAAGGGTATCTCCCCTCCCTCTCTCAGTCATAAGGGGCTTTTTCCCAGGTCCTTGATGTGAGAACCTGGGGGGTTTCTGCAAGGTGAGCCCCTGAATGTGAGCCCAAGGCCACCCATGGCATAGCCCGGAGGAGCCACTTGCTCTCCGCTAATCCACTCTCCAGCCTGAGACCTTTGTCAAAGCCACCGGCCCAGCACGAGGTCCTACCACGCACCATTCAGGGACTTCTACTCCACAGAAGCAAACCGCTGGTGCCACATTGAGTTGGATTCTCCTGTGTCTTCAGATCTGGGCTGGCAGTTTGCTTTGCAAGCTCAGCTGTTTGATGGGGGAAGGAAATGTGATTTCAGTGTCCCACCTTCTCTTGAGGTCATGCAGGGAGCGTCTGCCTCTGTGTCCTTTCTGCATCGGAGCCGCAGTGGGGGTGGAGTAGTTCATCTGGTGGCCTAGAAATTTATAGATTCTGGTTTTGTGTCATATGCTTATCGGTTCTAATGGGTTTTATTTGGGTGGAATCTTTAAGTTCTTCTAAATATAAGACCATGTGGTCTGTAAACAAGGCTAATTTAACTTCTTCCTCTCCAATTCAGATACCCTTTATGTCTTTCTCTTGCCTAATTGCTCTGGCTAGGACTTCCAGTATTACATGGAACAAACTCAGTAAAGACACAGATGACGCAAACTATCAGTCAATCGACTTGATGTAACTGACATTTATAGAATATGCCATCCTGCAACAGCAGAATACACCATCGGGAATATCCATATAGATATTCTGCCATCCAGAATACGCCATATGGAATATGACATCCAGCCACAGCAGAATACACGTCCTTCCTATCTTCTCAAGTGTACAGGGAACACGCACCAAGACAGATCACATTCTGATCCATAAAGTCCACCTTCACAAATAACCCGTTCCTCACTTCACAGTGAGCTCTCAAGCACCATGACTCTGACTCCTGTTCTAAGGAGCAGCAACTTCGTAGCTCCAACACCTCATCACATGTTACGAGGCCGCACTGCAAACCATCGCCATCTCTGCAATACACACCCTATGCTCTAACTAATGGACCTTTTTAATTTTCCTTGCATTATGAAAACTGGTGCAAAATGAGAATTGTGGGAATGTAGTAAGACTGGAAAAGAATTCCTAGTGCCCAATTCCTCGTGGAATTGCAGCAAGGGTTGCAGGTACTAATATCATCCCTGCTGTAGGGTCTTCAAAGCCTTGTTTTGGTCTCTAGAGAAATTGAAAAAATAATTGTTCAGACACACATCTGAAAACAGAAAACAACCACTTAAGAGATGATGCTGTAAGTCTCATGGTGGGAAGAAAAATGCAAGAGAATTAATTCAAATTCTCCAGGGTTCTATATACAGCATGATAATATCTCACATGTTTGTTAATGACTGAAAGGAAACAGCATCACTGACTGTTTACAGCACATAGTTGATTACAAGTGGTTTATAGTTCGTGCACCAAAGTAATGAAGAGATTATATAACAAAATCTCACTGGAGAAAACACATTGACAGTCTTTGCCAACATTTGCTGCAGGTTGGGCCGTGAGGGCCGGAGAGGTCTGCGTGCAGGTGAGAGGCCAACGGCCAACTACCCGAGGGTAGGAGGGGGACCTTCTTCCCATCGCAAGAGTGGAATAGGGAAGAGCTATTTTTACTCATGAAAGAGATCGTGCACTTCAGCCAATAAGCCCAGGAGTCATTACATCAATATCAAATAATACGTAATGCACATTGAGTCTGAATTGTTCACGGATAAAGCACCAAGCGCGACCAGATACTGGGAGGGGGAAGCCGCCTATGTGAGGGGTATTTTTGTTTGTTTTGTTCGAGAAGGAGTCTTGCTCTGTTACCCAGGCTGGAGTGCAGTGGCGTGATCTCAGCTCACTGCAACTCCGCCTCCTGGGTTCAAGCAATTCTCCTGCCTCAGCCTCCTGAGTAGCTGGGATTACAAGTGCCTGCTCACCGCGCCCAGCTAATTTTTGTATTTTTAGTAGAGACGGGATTTCACCATCTTGGCCAGGCTGGTCTTGAACTCCTGACCTCATGATCCACCCGCCTCGGCTTCCCAAAGTGCTGGGATTACAGGTGTGAGCCACCGCACCTGGCCTGTGTGAGGGGTTTTATCACCACTTCCACCTGCCCCCCCACTGCAGCTGCACAGCACCAGAGCCAGCAACTGTCAAGACATTCATAAGAAATGGAAGGGGTGGACCCCCTTAGAACTGCAATTAAAATTTTAAAAAATAGGTTTAGCTCATGTCATGGAGAATGTTCCCATTACTGATTTACTAGTTATGTTCTGATAACTCAATCATCTCCCCCAGAAAGCTTTAAAATCTGTCCATCTGTTTCCTAGTCCTCAAATTCTAAAAATACACTAAAAAATGAAACATCTATAATTGAGACTGAATGTGACCACATTGTTTCCGTCGTGTACCATTTATACATCATAAACTCTCAAAACTAAAGAGTTTCAAAAGTTTCATAACTCCCGTGCTTGCCAGAGTTACGACCTTCACTTTAAATATATATATACACACACTCACAGGAGTAAATCCCAGTCAGTGCCCTAGGCAGCCCTGCTTACACCTTTCATGCTGCCTCCTAGGCGGTGAGCACTCGGTGCTTGTGGGATGGGCAACCCTAGGTCATGGAGCAGGTGCCATGGGCATCACTTTTCAGGTCACCTGCACTCATTCCAGCAGGGGTCTGAACACCGTGATTCCTGGACAGACCAAAGGGGTTTGTGAGCCAACTGAAGGTACCTGCAGTAATGTGTGTGAGTGCTTGTGGATATGTGTGAGCATGCATTGTATACATGTGTCTCCATGTATATATGTGTGCCTGCGTGTGCCCGTGTGTGCCTGTGGATACCTGAGTGTGTGTGTTGTAGGTATGTTTATATCTTTGTGTATATGGGTGTGTATATGAGTGTGCGAGAGTACCTCTGTGTGTCTGTGGATACATGTGTGTTGTATGTATATATGTGCCTTGTATATTTGTATATATGTGTCTGTGTGCATGTTAGAGTGCCTGTGGATGTGTGTGTGATGTTGGTATGTGTGTATCTCTGTATGTGTGTATGTTTGTGTGTCTCCGTGTATGTGTGTGTGTGTCTGCATGTATGAGTGCTTGTGGATGCATGAGTGTGTACTGTAGGTATGTATCTCTGTGTGTATGTGCGTGTGTCTGTGGATACATGTGTGTATTCTATGTATATGTCTCTGTATTTGTATACATGTGTCTGTGTGTTAGAGTGCCTGTGGATGTGTGTGTGTGATGTTGGTATGCACCTCTGTATGTATGTCTGTGTGTCTCTGTATGTGTGTGTCTCTGTGTGTCAGTGCCTGTGGATGCATGAGTGTGCACTGTAGGTATGTATCTCTGTATGTGTGCAAGTATATATGTCTGTGTGTGTCTGTGTGTGTACAAGTGTGTCTGTCTCTGTATGTTTGCAAGTGTATGTCTGTGTGTGTGTGTGTGTGTCTCTGTGTATGTGTGCAAGTGTGTGTGTCTGTGTATGTCTGTGTGTGTGTCTGTGTGTGTACAAGTGTATATGTCTGTATGTGTCTGTGTGTGTGTACAAGTGTATATGTCTGTGTATGTGTGTACAAGTGTATATGTCTGTGTGTGTCTGTGTGTACAAGTGTATATGTCTCTGTGTGTGTGTATGTGTCTGTGTGTGTACAAGTGTATATGTCTCTGTGTGTGTCTCTGTATGTGTACAAGTGTATGTGTCTGTGTGTGTGTATATGTGTGTGTCTCTGTGTGTGTGTGTACAAGTGTATATGTCTGTGTGTCTGTGTGTGTGTGTCTGTGTGTGTGTGTACAAGTGTATGTGTCTGTGTGTGTATGTCTGTGTGTGTCTGTGTGTGTGTGTACAAGTGTATGTGTCTGTGTGTGTATGTCTGTGTGTGTCTGTGTGTGTATGTCTGTGTGTGTCTGTGTGTGTGTGTACAAGTGTATGTGTCTGTGTGTGTATGTCTGTGTGTGTCTGTGTGTGTCTGTGTGTGTGTGTACAAGTGTATGTGTCTGTGTGTGTGTGTGTACAAGTGTATGTGTCTGTGTGTGTGTCTGTGTGTGTCTGTGTGTGTGTGTACAAGTGTATGTGTCTGTGTGTGTATGTCTGTGTGTGTCTGTGTGTGTGTGTGTACAAGTGTATGTGTCTGTATGTCTGTGTGTGTCTGTGTGTGTGTGTGTACAAGTGTATGTGTCTGTGTGTACAAGTGTATGTGTCTGTGTGTGTGCCCATGTGGAGGGAGCAGAGGGAGGCTCTGCTTTTTTCCCAGGAGAGAGTCCTCAGCTGTCATCAGGGTCTCAGGATGGGTCTGTGCACCAGCCCCTTCTAAATAAATACAGGAACCATGGCAAAAGGAAGGCTGGCTGGTACTGTCAGTTCTGATTAAGATCACGCTTTCCACGTTTTATAAATCTGCCTCTACCCAGACAGGCTGTAATCAGGGGGTACACTGATTTTTTTCTTAAAGCAGCTTGCTCTTGTTGGTCTTGATTGTTATTGGCTCAAAGGCATCGCAGTTAGGCGGTTACCATGTGAAGCTTCACCAGAACTTGACGAGGAATGTGCCACCACCTTGTAAAAGTTAAATTATGAAATCAACACCTGAGAGAAAAGATGGACAAACATCTGAAAACACAAGATATCTCCCAAGACTGCCAAAACGTCCCCCCCAAGCTGATCCACTGCACACTGGGAAATGCTGCATTCACCCAGAAAGAGGCGGCCAGCACTGAGTCCTGCACGGGGAGGCCAGAGGCTCACGGGGCCACGGACATGGAAGTATATTTTCCAGAGCTGAGGAAGCCTAAGCTAGGATTCTTTTTGTATTCCAATGCCTTTGGTGAAGCCATTCTTACTGTGGCTGAGGACCTCGAGAATTTACCCCATGAGTTAATATTCTAGAAACTAGAGCCTGGAAGGTCGAAAGCATTGTCACACGTGATATCTGGTTATAGTGGCTGAACCCCCAACTTAAGGAAATAGTGTGTTTTATACACTATGAAACATTACTTGGTGGAGGGGATTGCCATTTGCAAGAGCTAGGACAGAACTACGGTATTCTGAAAAGGAGAGAGGGAGATGCCAAGAGGTCCCAGAAAAGGGAAACAGAGTCAGAGATTTAGAAGTTTTGTGGCGCTGTCGACCACAAAGGTGTAAGGTGTGGGGAAGAGCAAGTCCAGCTGGGGTTGTACCGGTGAAAAACTCGAGATGGCGTCTCTGACTGTCCCACAACCTCTGTGGCAATGCTCAATAACGCATCTGTGCAAGCGACTTTTTACGTTGGATAAATCCTTTGCTTTCATATGTTGAAACGGCTTCTCAGGGTGAGCAGAGTGGCTTTCCATTCAGACTGCAGGCACTGAAAGGCTGGTGGATGGTGCGGGCTTATTGCACGTTCTGTTTTACACTCTTTGTATTACACTCTTGGTTAAGTTGTGTCTACCACTGAGAAATGGATACGCTCTCTTGTGTATTAACGAACTCAGTTCTTGGTTGTGTCTACCGCTGAGAAATGGATATGGTTTCTTGTGTATTAACAAACTCAGAACGTAGACAAGGGTGAATTTAAGAAGAGAATGACCGCCACTCCGGCAGCCCTCTTGGAAACCAGCCTAAAGGTTTTCCCCCGTAGCGACGCCCTGATTGCCATCAGCTGCCTGCAGCTCCCTCAGGGTCTGCGCTGGCTCTCTCTGTAGAGATGTGGGTGTGCTCTAAAGAGGCCACTTAAGTCCTGTCCAAGAAGCTCTCCTGTCCTGCTGAGGACGGAGCTCCTGGTGACTTGCAGTCCACCCCGACACTTTGGGAGGCCAAGGTGGGCAGATTGCTTGAGCTTAGGTGTTAAAGACCAGCCTGGGCAACATAGCAAGACCACATCTCTACACATTTTTTTTAATAGTCATGGTGTTGTGTGCCTATAGTCCCAGCTACTCTGGAGGCTGAGGTAGGAGGATCTCTTGAGTCCAGGAGTAAGAGGCTGCAGGGTGCTGTGATCACACCCTGTACTCCAGTCTGGGCGACAGAGCGAGACCCTGCCTCTAAAATCACAAAAATAAGAGAATACAATCACTCTGTCTTGACCTCCTCTGCCCTAACTTGAAGTTCTGAGGATCACACGGCTGAAATCACATAAACAACACCTTTACCACTGATTGAGCCGGGAGATAATGTCTTGTAACAGAGCCTGCTCTTTGTGAGTCTGCAGCTCACAGGCGAAATGACCGTAGAAGGTTATCTAGTCTGACTGGGCCCAGTTTACTCACCATGAAGCGTGATGCTAGTACTTATCGCACAGGGTTTCGTGAAGCCTGGGTGTACCTTTGCCGTCTCCTCCTTCCACCAAGCGCACCTGAGAGACCCTCGCTTTATTCATGTAATTTCCGTTGTTCCCCATCCCACTCCCCACAGGGCAACCAAGTCATCCTATCAATTGGAACAATTTTGTTTTGTATTTTTTCGCAGAACAATCTGATTTTCTCCTGATTCTCCTGCAAAGTAGTGGAAGCCTGTGTCACAGGTTAGACTCCACTCGAAGCTGACTTTAAGGTGAAGACCAGCATATGTCAGGGCTTATTTACATGAAGGGAGCTCTCTTGGGATCAATAGAGAGAAGGTAAAAGCGGGGCCGAGACACAGCCTCAAGAGGGACCATTCCCCCGACACGGGGAGCTGGGATGGTGTTGAGTTGTTCTGAATTACACTGAGGGGCTGGGTTTTTCACACCCTGTCTGGAGTGGAGGCTGCCCCAGGAAGGCCATAACCTTGAGGGCCAGGCAGCTCTCCACAGCAGTGACATGGGAGGCATCTGACAGCTGACAACCATGGGGAATGTATCCTCTGTCCTGGAGGGGAAACGGCTGCCCACCCCCAGTGCCCACCAGAGCCTGTGCCACCGGCTGGCTGCTCTCACTGTATAAAATGTTTGCTCTTATTAATATTCTGTATTCACTCAGAAAAACAGCTCTTCCATGCCTGTGTTATCCCAGGACTTCTTGTAAAGATATAATCACAAAGAATGAATGACTCTCTCCTTCTGTGCCTGCTGTATTTCAGTTGGCACAATGTCCTCCAGGTCCAGCCAAATATTGTCCTGTTGAACTTGCAGGAGCTACCGAAGACAGTCAGACTCAGGAAGCAGAGGGTAGAGTGGTGGGTGCCGGGGCTGGGGGAGGAGGAGGAGGGGAACAGGGTTTGTTCACGGGGTGAAATGTTTCTGGTATGTGTGACAATAAGCTCCTGGGATCCACGGTGCAGCATAGTGCCTGTAGTTAATGTTGTATGCACTTAGAAGTTTTTGAGATCTCGTCTTGTGTTCTGATTGTAGTGGTGTATGTATGACACTGTATGCTTGTCAAAGCTCATAGAACTGCACGACACAGAGCCCTAATGTACACGATGGACTTTAGTTAATGCGTCAATAATGGTTCATCAGTGGTAATCAATGTACACACCAGTGTAAGATGACAATAGGAGAGATTGTGGGAGGAAGGAGAGACAGCACACGGGAATTCTCTGTACGTGTGTACCATTTTCCTGTAAACCTAAAATGTCTCTAACAATTAAAACTTATTAGTTTTTAACATTTTTTAATGTGAGGCTAAAGAGAAAAAAGGCAAAATGTTTGAGCTTGCATTTTTTTTCCTGTAAACTTAAAACTGCTCTAAAACTTAAAACTTACTAGTTTTTAAAATTTTTAAATCTGAGGTTAAAGAGAAAAAAGGCACAATTTTTGAGCTTGCATTTTAGGTTCTGGCTTGGCTATCTGACCTGCATTTTGATGTCCCCTGTCTAAATCAGGCCATAGTGGGGGAAGCAGGTTGGGAGGTAGGAATAAGAGAAATAAATTTTGTTTGGAGCACATTAAGTTTAGTTTCTGCTACACCATGCAAAAGCCAACTGCAATAATGGTTTAATTGCCATTTGCCTCTCCCACTTCCAGCAATTTTCTTGGAACAAGGCCCTGATATGACTCAGCAAAATGATAGATTATAGAAGAACCACAATATTTTATTATATTGAAAGATCCAATAAATGCTGAGCAAAGTTAATCTATTTCTCATATAAATTATGAATTATATATGCACCAGATCTCATGGCACCCTCTATAACTTAGTTAGATAACTCACAAAAGCCCCTGGACATTTTAAAAATAATTTCTACTGGACCAGCATTCAGAATTGTCCTAGGGTCACAGGATTATTATGTGAACATTATCTTTGGTCTGGCAATGTGAATAGCCAGATTTATGGGTTAATCCTTGCAGAGTTTTAAATTTTCACCAAATAATTGAATGAGACCAAACCATTCCCGAAATTGAACTGGCATATTTCATAGAATATTTCAACATGGAATGCCCGTAAAAGAGGAAAAGTGTCTTTCTTTGAAGAGTTATGCTATTCCCCATGGATGGCACGGTTGTCTCCAGCAAGTGTTTTTAAATTTGTTTCTGTCTCTATTTTAGACATGCATAGAAATGCACTATCTAGTTAGTACAGGTACAAATTAAAAGAGACAATGGCTCTTCTGGCCAGGAATACTGTTTAGGTGGTTTATAATATGTCTGAGTATTACAGAAGTCCACAAAGAATGTACCCTACATGACAAACTTGTCTCTCTGCTTCTGATACTACAGCTCACTGTTCATTTGGATTAACTTTAGTTGGAGACATCCTAAGGCAATTGGTCTCCAGAGGCAATTACTTCTTGGAATTTTTTTTTCAATGCATATCAAAATCTAATAAACTAGAACATTTTATGAGATAAGACTTTGCTTGGATATGAGCAATTAAAATCCGATTACCTATGAGTTGCAACTTTTCTTCTATTGCTCTCCTTTGCCAGTTCATGATGGTTCTGATCTGGAATTTTGTCTTTCCAAAATGTAAGGAGCCAGTTCTTGAAACAGTGACCATCCCACCATCCTGGAGGCTGCTTTTCTCCCTGGCCCCTGGCGTTGGAGTTCCTCTTTGAGATCTCATAAAACACTGGCCTAAATGCATCTTCTGCCTTGGTCAGTAGTCAAGGCGTTGGCCTATTCAGTGGGTTGAAGGATGAGAAGTGTCCTGAGTTTTGTGTTTGGGGGTCTTGGGTGGTCCTAGTTAACCAAGCAGATTCCCCAGGAGCACCTTCTTCCCTTTAGTCTGATTCTCCTCAAACATGTGTCTTAAACACTGATACTCAGCCAGTTTATTTGGCATGTTCTTACAAGTGGAGTGAGAACAGGCTGGTGGCATGAGCCAGGCACAGTCAGGGGTCAGACGACCACTGAGCAGGAGGCTCTTGGCTCTGAGACCATTCTCAGAGCTTAAGGGATTCATATTTTTCTCTCTCACCTGTTTACAGTCTGTGCCAGTTACCAGGTGTTTCTTTTATAAAGGGAGTTAAAGATGGTTTTGTAAGGATAAGCTTTGCTTTATGGTTTATGGAAGCTGCATCTGTGCTTCAGTGGTCTTGTTTCCAGGGCAACCAGGTTTTTAGGGGGTTTTGTTTGTCTGTTTGAGACAAAGTCTCACTTTGTCGCCCAGGCTGGATTGCAGTGGTGCCATCTCAGCTCACTGCAACCTCCACCTCCTGGGTTCAAGGGATTCTCATGCCTCAGCCTCCCAAGTGGCTGAGATTACAGGTGCCCGCCACCACACCCAGCCAATTTTTATATTTTTAGTAGAGACAGCATTTCACCATATTAACCAGGCTGGTCTCAAACTCCTGACCTCAAGCGACTCACCTGTCTCAGCCTCCCAAAGTGCTGAGATTACAGGCGTGAACCACCGTGCCCAGCTGCAACCAGGGTTTAACGTCTTGTTTTTCACAGAGAACTAACAATCCCTGGGCCAGGTTGCTCTGGGAGTCTGGAAAGTCCTGTCCTGTGAGGTCTCTGGGAAGTCTCCGGCTCTGGTTGTCATGGAGACAAAGAAAGTCCCCTGGCCTTATCATTATCTACTATTGAGCGGCACATAATGTTGGCCTTGCTGGCCTTGTGAGAGTCTTCATTAGGCCTTTTGTCTATCATTTATTTCATAGCCAAGAAATATCACTTATGGTATGCTATAAAGTTAAAAAGATACGTTCACATCCTAACTCCCAAAACCTATGAATGCAACTTTACTTGGGAAGAAAGCCTTTGCTGACATAATTAAATTAAGTATCTCAAAATGGGATTATCTTGGATTACCTAACGTTCAATTGCAAGTGTCCCTATGAGAGACACACATGGAGAAGAGGAGAAGTCCATGTGAACACGGAGACAGAGACTGGAGCGATGCAGACACAGCCACAGAAAGTCAGAAGCCACCAGAAGTGGCAAGATGCAGGAAGCTCCTCCCCGGGGGCCCTCAAAGAGGGCACGACCCTGCTCACGCCTGGACGTCAGACTTCTAGTTCTGGAACTGTGAGACGGTCAATTTAAATTTAGATCTGTTAAGCCACCCAGCTCAAAGTAATGCATAACAGTAGCCCTGGTAAAACTAGCATGCCCCGAAACCATATGCTACAGTAACCACACCTCAGGCCAACAAGAGGAGAAAAAAAGAATATCCATCCGTAGATGTGAGTTCTAGATAGATGAAATACATATCTATATGTAGATCTATATAGATCTATGTAGATATATACATAGAGAGAGAGAGAGATGAGGTCTCACTGTTACCCAGATTGGTCCTAAACTCCCGAGCTCAAGTGAGCCTCCCACCTCGGCCTCCCAAAGTGTTAGGATTACAGGCGTGAGCCAGCGTGCCTGGCCAGATAGATGGATTCTTAATTTTATAAATCGTTGTCACTGCCCCACTTACAGGAATAGAATTCTTAGCAAAGTCTAAAAGAGAAAACCACAACTCTGCAAAATGCTTCTATTCTTGCTGTATCAACCCCTCATGATAACTAATCTCATTCTTATCTTGAGCACAATCCACTCATCTCCCACTCTTTTTAACACATATGTGGAGTCCCCGAATATTAATGACTACATCATGTCCTTCTCATGTTTATAGATTTTTCCATAGAACTTACCTTCCATTGGTTATGAGTATACAAAGACCAAGTGAATAGTTTATTAGGGACTTTTCCTACTTAGAGGCAGGTGCTTTTGCCCCTTGCAGAAAGCTGCACAATTTAGTCTCCACTGTGCACCTATGACCACAATCACAGGGTGACCTGTATGGATTCTGCGTATTCCTGGCCTGCTGTCATGCTCCTTGCCTGAAGAACAGAAACGCATTGCAGTCTCCACTGACAGTTACGCTATCCCTTTCATGTGTACCGTGCTAACTTCTGAGGGGCTGGGTACTCAGGGGAAGAAATAATACCAGTAATAGTTGTATATTTACTGACTTACTTAAAGCTTCTTAGACAAGCATATTTTTAATGCTACAATTTCCAAAATGTGTAATTTTTATTACAAGAGTTTGTTGTTCTTAACAACTCATAGGAGACGAACCGTACACTCTCTTTTATCTATTTCCTTTGTCCCCATTTTGACTCTGTGAGTTGATAATGCGTCAGTGTCTTGATGCAATTAGAATCCTGCTTACCAAAATACCCATGGGACACACCAGACTCCTGTCAAGACAAGTAACATCAACTTGCTTCCTTTACAAAGTAAGGAAATAGTTCATTGTCTCAGAAGTAATAATAGCAGGATGAGTGTTGGTAACACTTCTGGGGGATGGGAAAATGTGTAATGATCCAGCTGTGATTGTTCACAGTCATCGGCATGCCAATCATAAATAATATGGAAAGCAATTATAGAAACTGTATTATAAATAATAAATCAATAAGCATTTAAGGTATAATTCTAAAGATGGTGTTTGATAAATTCATAAATGTAAATACGCAAGAAAAAATAAATTATTTAAAGAGTGCTAACCCTTGAGATATGTTACACAATCTTCAGCATTATTATGGAATTTTAAATTGCCTAAGGTGCCAAGTCCGTAAGATAAGCAGCTGATTTCCCATCAGAAACCATGAAGGCCAGAAGACAGTAGGAAGCATCTTCCAAGTGCTAAAAGAAAGAGGGCCAACTAAGAACACCATCTGATGCAAAACTGACCTCAAAAATTAAGGTGAGTTTAAGACATTTCAAGACCAAACCAACAAAGAACCTGCTCTATAAGAAACACAAAAGACAGTCCTTTAGGCTGAGATGAACAGACCGTACAAAGCAGCTCCAATCCACATGAGGGAACAAAGAGTGCCCATAAAGAAAATTACACAGCTAAAAATTAAAGACAATAAAATATTTTTTCTTGGTAACCTTTTTCTTCTATTTGATTCAAAAACCAACTTCATAAGGCAAAAATTACAAATCCGTGTTACTGGGTGTGTAAGGTATAAAATTCATGTGAAAATAACGGCAAGGGTTGGGGAGAAGTAGAGCTATAAAGGAACCATGTTTTCCTATGAGTTAGAGTTAATTTTCTATTAACCCAAACCAGATTGTTACAGTGAAGATGCTCATTATAACACCCAGGACAACCCCTAAAACCACACACACGCACACACACACATATGCATGTGTATTGCTCATTATAATACCCAGGATAACCCCTAAAACTACATACACACACACACACACACACACACACACGTATGCATGTGTATTGCTCATTATAATACCCAGGACAACCCCTAAAACTACACACACACACACACACACACGTATGCATGTGTATGTATATGCGTATATATGACTCATCTGTATATATATAACAAGGAAATTAAAATGGCATACTATAGATTTCATGCAAAAGAAGACAGTAATAGGAGGATTGAAACACAAACAATATGTAAGACATACAGAAAACAGCAAAATGGCAAATTAAAATCCAATGAATAATAGCATTAAATGTAAATTGATCAATCCAATTAAAAAAAGAAATAGCCCAAATGAATTTTTTAAAGCATAATAAAACTACGTTTTCTATAAGAGACATAGTTTTTCTTCAAAGACAAAAAGGTATTGAAAGTAAAAGAACTGAAAAAGATATCTCATGCAAAGACACCCCTACCCCCACAAAAAAGAACTAGAAGGGCATCCTAATTTGTGAAAAAATAGGCTTTAAGACAAAAAAATATTTTACTAAAAAAAGAAAGACATTTTATAATAAAGGATCAATACATTCAGAATAAATAACAATTATCAACATATATGCATCCAACAAGAAAGTCTCAAATACGTTGAAGAATGGAAAGAATTGAAGCAATAAAGAAACAATATGATAATAATAGTTGGAAAATTAATAACCCAACTTTCAAATCAATAAGCAGAATATGAACAAGAAAATACAAGACTTGAAAAACACTGTGAATCAGCCAAAACCAATCGATTCCTACAGAATCTTCACCCAACAAAAGCAGAGTACAGATTACTCTCAAGTGCACATGGAAGATTCTCCAGAATAGGCCATATATTAAGTCATAATACATGTCTCAATTTAAGAGGATGGAAATTATACAAAGTATGTTCTCCAACAACAAAGAAATTACATTAAAAATAAAAGGAAACAAGGGAAGTTTTTTAAAGGTGGAAATTAACACGCTGCAAGAATAAACAATGAGGAAAATAACAAATGAAATTAGAAAATACTTTGAGAAGAATAAAAAAGAAAATACAACATAGAAAAATTGATGCGATGCAATTAAACTAGTGCGTAGAGGGAAATTTATGGCTGTAAACATTTCTAAGAAAAGTAAGAAAGAACTGGCATCAATAACCTAACCTTTCATCTAAAAAAAAAATAGGAAAACATAGCAATTTACATCCACTGTAGGAAGAGAAGGGGAAATAATAAAGATCAGGGCTGAAACGGGGAATAAAAAATAAGCAAATTATATAACCTAAATGGACAAATTCCTAGAAAGATGCAATTTACTAAAAATGGCTCAAAAATCAGCAATCTGAATAAATGCATAATAAGCAAAGACATAGAATCCATAATCAAAAAACTTTATATAAAGAAAAAACTTTATATAAAGGAAAAACCAGAACCAGATGATCTAACAGGTGCATCCTTCCAAACTTAAAACACGTATTAGCATCAACTTATCGCAAACACTTCTACAAATAGAGAAGAAGAGAAAGCTTCCTAACTCATTCTATAAGAATGGCATTACCCCGACAATGGAGCCAGAGACAACAGAGAAGAATAAAAATATAGAGCAATATCCTTTAAAGACATAAATGCAAAGCTCTCAAAAAAAAAATCACGCAAACAAAATTTAACAGTAAATAAAAAGAATCATACATCTTGACCAACTAAGATTTATCCTAGTAATGCAAGGTTGTTTCAACATACCTAACCCCAATCTATGTAATACACCATATTAATAGAATAAAGGACAAAAGTCATGGATAATATAAGCTGAGAGAAATGCAACATTTTCATGACAAAACACAAACACACACTAGAGTGTATAAACGAGTTCAGAAAGATTACTGCACACAAGATCAATATACAAATTTTCATTTTAATGCCACATGCTAGCAATTTTTAAAAATCCAAAAATGAGTTAAGAAAACAATTTCATTTACAATAGCATCAGAAGAATAATATACTAAGGAATAAATTTAACCAAAAAAGAACAAGACTTGTACAACTGAAAAACTACAAAACATCATTGAAAGCAATTAAACAAAACATAAATAAATGAAGACAACCTGTGTTCATACATTATAAGGCTTGGTAATGTTAAAATGGCAGTATGTTCCAATTTACCTTGAGATTCAATGCAATTTCTATCTCACCCCACTACCTTTTTATAGAAATTGGCAAGTGGATCTGCCTTTTAAGGAAATACCATGAACCAAGAATAGCCAAAACCATCTTGAAAATGAAGAACGAAGTTGGAGGACCCAATTTTGAAGTTAACTACACAGCTGCAATCATCAAGGGTGTATGGTGTGGGTGTTTAAAGAAAGTAAAATCTTGTTGGATGATCTCAATAGTGAGTGGAGATGAAACAGGATGGAATCAGTGGACTTGATAGTTTAGGAGAATTTTCCAAATTTGGGCAAGAGAGAGAAAAAAAACAGACTAAAAAAAAAATAAAAAGAACAGAAACAGAACCTCAGGCACCTATGGGACACTCATAAGGTCAAAGATGCATTTACCACTGTCTTATACAAAAACGAGACAGTAGGGCTGAAATAGTCCCAGAAATTGCAGTTGTAAAAGTTCCAAATTTTTCAAAAGAAATAAACCTACAGATTCAAAACCCTGCGTGAAGCTCAACCTCATAAACCTGAAGAAATCCATGCCAAGACAGATGTGATGGTCAAAAACCTGAAAAATATAGCCAAAGAAACAATTTTGAAATTAGCCAGAAAGAAAAGACACTAAATTGTAGGAAAATTCCAGTTCAAATGGCAGTGGGTTTCTCAACTGCTCCAGCAGAGGCCAGAAGGAAATGACACGCACATTCAGGGCCGAAAGAAAGGAACTATCAACTGTGGAGGCCACATCCGGTGAGACTATATTTCAGGAATGAAGGAAATTAAAGATGAAAAAGGAAAACTAACAGAATGTGTCCCTAGTCAACAAGGATAAAAGGATCAGTACACCAGGAAGACACATAATCCCTGAATGGAAATACAACAAAAGACAGAGTCTCAAAATGCACGAGGAGTAAACCGGATGGAGTTGAACAGTGATCAGCAAACCCACAGTTAGAGTTGAGGATGTCCTCACTGCCTTCTCAGGAACTGATAAAACTATGAGGCAAAAATTCAGCAAGCGCAGAGAAGATCTCAACAACATGATCAACCTACTGAATTCACTGGCATAAACACTGCAGCCAACATCAGGAGAACACACAATTATTTTCATGCGCCCATGAAGCATTCACAAAGATAGATCATATCCTGGCACAGAAAAACAAACCCAAACAAAATGAAGAGAATTGACATCTTACAGAGCGTGTGCTCCAATTATAAAGGAATCCAACTAGAAATCATGAACAGAACAACAGGAAATTCGCTAAATACTTGGAAATTAAACATGACACTTCTAAATAACTCATAGGCCAAAGAGGAAGTCTCGAAAGATATTTTTTAAAAAAAAGATAACTGGAAGAAGGTGAAAATGCAACATATCAACATACGTGCAATACTACGGTGATGATGGTGTATTTACAGCACTACATGGTTACGTTAGAAGAGAGAGTCTCAAATTGACAACAATTCTCTGTCAAGAAGCTGGAAAACGATCACAATAAAATAAAACAGCATAAGGAAGAAAATAATACATACATAATAAATGATATTATATATAATACAAATATGACAGAGCAGAAATCAATAAAACTGAACAAAGGAAAATAGAGAAAACTTCTGAAACAAAAAGCTTGTTCATCAGAAAAGTTTTTTAAAAATGACAATACTGTAGCAAAATGATAAAAGTAAAGAGAAGAAATAACTATTCTACAATCAGAAGTAACAGGGTATTATTACTACTGGCCCCGTAGCCATTAAAAGCTTATTCAGGGAATGCTATGATCAAATTCATGATAATAAATTTAATGAGTTAGAGGAGATAAATCAATTTCTCAAAATGCATGGTACTCTTTTTTTTTTTGGCTACCATGACAATTATCAGAAACCTAGTAGCATAAAACAACAGAAGCTTATTATCTCACAGTTCTCAAATCAGAAGTATGAAATGGGTCTCATGGGGTTAAAACCAGGTTGTGAGGCCCGCGTGGTGGTTCACACCTGAAATCCCAGCTCTTTGGGAGGCCGGGACCGGCGGATCACAAGGTCAGGAGACAGAGACCATCCTGGCCAACATGGTGAAACCCCCTCTCTACTAAAATACAAAAAAATTAGCCGGGCATGGTGGCGGGCGCCTGTAGTCCCAGCTATTCAGGAGGCTGAAGCAGAAGAATCACTTGAACCTGGGAGGTGGAGGTTGCAGTGAGCTGAGACCACGCCACTGCACTCCAGCCTGGGTGACAGAGTGAGACTCCGTCTCAAAAAACAAACGAACAAACAAACAATAAAAACAGGTCATGGGCTGGGCTGGTTTGTTCTGAAGGCTCCTGGAGAGGATCCATTTTCTTACCTTTTTGGCTTTCTAGAGCAGCAGTGCCCACCCTTTTTGGCACCAGGGACCAGTTTTGAGGAAGACAATTTTTCCACAGACCAAGGGTAGAGCAGCATAAGGAAGAAAATGGTTTCGGGGTGATTCAAGTGTGTTTCATTTATTGTGCACTTTATTATATTGCAATATATAATGAAATAATTATACATACTCACCATCATGTAGAATCAGTGGGAGGCCTGAGCCTGTTTTCCTGCACCTAGACGGTCCCATCTTGGGGTGATGGGAGACGTGACCAACCATCAGGCGTTAGATTCTCATAAGGAGCACGCAGCCTGGATCCCTCGCATGCCCCGTGCACAACAGGGTTTGCACTCCTGTGAGAACCAAATGCCGCCGCTGATGTGACAGGAGGCAGAGCTCAGGTGGTAACGCAAGCGACGGGGAGTAGCAGTAAACACAGACAAAGCTTCACCACTCACTCACCTCCTGCTGCGGCCCAGTTCCTAACAGAATTGGGGACCCCTGCTCTAAAGGCTGTGCTCGTTCTCAGGCTGTGGCCCCCTTCTTCTAGCTCCAAAGCCAGCAACATTGAACTCGGGAGTTCCCTAGCTGCCATCTTTATCGGTTCTCTCCAGCCTTCCTCTTCCCCTCCTAAGGACTCTTGATGACATTGGGCCCATCTGGATAACACGCACCATCTCCTCATTTTAAGGTGGAGGTTATTAGCATCTGAATTCCACGTGTCATCTTAATTCCTCTTTGCCCTGTAACCTAAGTCATTCAGAGACTCTGGGGATTACAATGTGGCTATCTTTGAGGTGCTGTAATTCTGTCTACCGTGTCACAAACCACCAAAACTCAACCAAGATTAAATAGATCATCTAAATAGCACTATCACCATTAAATAAATTGAATTAGTAATTAATGAGCTCCCAAAAAGAAATCTCCAGGCTCAGATGGTTTCACTGAAAAATCTGACTACACTTTTAAGAATTAACACCAATTTCACAAACCTCTTCCCAAAAATAGAAGAGAAAGAAACATTTTTATACTCATTTTATGAGGCCAGTATTAATGATACCAAAACCAAACATGGTACACACTGATCAAAACTACAGACAAATATCTCTCATGAACTTCAACAGTATCACTGTCAAATTATTAGCGAATTAATGAATAAAAAGAGTATAACATGAACAAGTGCATGGCTAATTTAACATTCAAAATTAATCAATGTAATTACCGTATCAACAGTCTAAAGAAGAAAAAAATGATGTGATCCTGATAACTGCTGCAGAAAAAGCATTCGACAAATCCAACATCTCTTAATGATAAAAACTTGCAGCAAACTAGGAACGCAGAAGAATTACATCAACAAAAATCCCACAGCTGACGTTGTACCGAATGGTGCGTGCTTTCCCTACTGTCAGAAAATAAAGAGGCTATCGGCCCTCACCATGTATTCAAAATAGTAGTGGGAGTTCTAACCAGAACAATAGGCCACAAAAGGAAATAAAAGGCATTCACATAAGGAAGGAAGAAATAAAACTATTACAATTTGCAAGTGACATGTTTGTATATGGAGAAAAGAAATCTACAAAAAACAAAACCTTCTAAAACTCATATGTTTAGCAAGTTCAGAGAATACAAGGTAACATTTACTCACATTTCTTATACTAACAATGAACATGTGGAAAACGAAGTTAAAAGCACAATGACATTTATACTCACTTCAAAAAAATGAAATAAACTAATAGAAAAATTGTTCTTGCACCAACTAATACTTAGGTAAATACTTCACAAACCATACATGAGATCTACGTGCAAAACCTACATAATACTGACGCTGGTAACTTCAGAGAAAGGAGTAATCCCGCCCTTGTTCAGATTTGACTAGAACGACATGGACTCCTAAGGATTCTTACTGATGCGTGATATCCAAAAACATATTGTATGCCTCAGAGTATGAAAGGAAGAAACTTAACGTCACATGGGCATTTTTAATTTCCCCTTGATAAAGTTTCCTTTATTTAGCAATTTCATTAATTTACTCATGTATGTATTCAATGAATCTTTCCTCATTGCTGATCCTACAATATATGCTATAGAAAAATGGCAAAGATGAATAAGAAAGCTTTCTTTCAACAAACTTTACAACTGAATAACAGATGTAGATAATCACAAAACCAACTATAAGAAAATCATCCTTTTCTAAGAATTTAAATTGTACATTCAGAAAGTCGATCTGTATGTGAATAGATATATCAAGTTACATTAATACGAGCAGAAATGATGAATATTATATGCTTATAATCTATTTGGTTGTGTTTCTACCTAAACTACAATTGACAAGTTTGCTTTTGCGTAAATATCTGCACATATTTCAGCACAATTGTCTTTAGTGACTGTTTTAGAGCCCTGGCTTCCCGTGTCCTAATAAAGAGACACATTGTTTTTTTTTCTTACTAAGCATTTTTACAACACCTACTTCAGACCAGGCTCAGTTGCTCATGCCTGTAATCCCAACACCAAGGTGGAGGCCAAGGCAAAAGGCTCTCTCAAGAGAGCCCAGGAGTTCGAGGCCAGCCTGGGCAACATGGTGAAACGGCATCTCTACCAAAAACACAAAAATTAGCCAGGTGTGGTGGTGCGTACCTGTAGTCCCCGCTACTGCAGAGGCTGAGGTGGGAGGCAGAGGTTACTGTGAGCTGAGCTGAGATTCCACTGTTGCACAGCAGCCTGGGCAACAGAGCCAGACCCTGTCTCAAAGCAAACAAAAAAAGAATACCTATTATATATTCTAAGCATCGAAGACGGAAAAAGAACAGTAATTCCTTGCCTGTCTAGAAGCTTCTAGTCACACTGTCCTCTTCTTTTAGTTCCCTTTATAAAATGGTATCAAAATATAAGTTTGCAATAATTTGTTAGCATCCATTTTCACCCAGTACAATCCAATCACAGTTAAATTAGTAAGTGACCTGCTTTGAGAATTTCTAGTCCTGATATTAATGATGATTTTATGGAAAAACATAAAGAACTGAAGAAACCTGGAAAAGTGATGAATAAAAAACTTAAGTCATAGCTTCGGTCCATGAAAAAATCAAATGCATATTGTGGGGCTTACAAAAAAGTATGAGTTCTAAGTTTAGACAAGAAGAATGTGTTTTATTTAATTAGAGGACTTTACAGAGGAGAAAAAGGTATCAGAAACTCTTCAGATGAAAAAAAAAATGTAAGAGTACTTAGTGAAACTGATGATACTCATTTCCATGCTAAAATATTCCAACATTACAACTGTAATTAAAGCACACTGAGGATAATTATTTAACATCCCCCCCTTTCATACTGTGGGCTTAATAAATGCATGGCTCTTCTCTCTCATTTCCTTCCTCATCCCCAGAAGGCAGCCCGACGGGAGGTGTGGGGCAGGTGCGGGCAGCGCACTCAGGAAGAAATGAACAGCACGAGTTCTGTGTGAAAGTGGAGTGGGGTGCTGTGGGTGAGATGACCTCCAGCCCGCCTGGGAGGGGCTTCCACAGCTTCTCAGCAACATCCTGGCACAGGCTCTGCCCCACCCGTGAAACTACAGCTCTTTCCAGCACTTGAGAATTGAGGCCTGTGTGTTCACTTATTTAGTGAGCATGTATCCAGCTCCAAACCTGTGCCAGACAGCACTTGCGACGGTGCTCACACCTACTGGGCCGGAGCTCTTGCTGCCCTCCTGAAAAAATGCAGAGGCGGTCCCCAGTGGGGACCCTCCTGTCCCATTTTAATCTGGGGAGAAGTACTCACAAGCTCTCTGCTAGTGAACTTCCTGGCGTCTCCATTCAGTTAGACCCAGACAGGCACACACAATCGCTCATGCTGGACTTCAGAGATGTGAGAAAGCGCCTTAAATCTAAGCAGACCTCATGTCTACACTTCTGTCCGTGAATACTGACTATATCCTTCTATTGATCCCAGGGTTCTCATCTCAAGTTCTTCCCAGTATCGAGACACACATCCCAAATTGTACCTTCTGGAATCACTGTATCCTCTCATTTTTGCAGAAAAGCCTCTCCATCCCCTTTGCCTTCACTGAAATCTGATACTTCACTGTGGGCACTGATTCCTAGTAACCCCTGGAGATGGGAGCTTCTTGCCCTCCCACACGCTGGCCCCCAAGAGGAATGAGACCCCAGGAAAGGGAGTGGAGTTGGCATTGCCCTGACACCATCATCACTCCCCTCTGCTGCTCTCCCTGTCTCCACTCACCCCTTCGGCTGGAGCACGCTCTAAGCAGGGTCACCCTATCACCGCACCTCCCAGGCACTTGCCTCCCTTTGCTGAAGACCCTGTTCTGTATCCCAAACCCGCAGTGATCTGGGATGTCTCGGCTATTCCTGAGGAGCGTCACTATCCCCAGACAACATTAAGTCTGAAGACCTTCAGCTCCGCCTGCTCTGCTGGATCACGGTGCCAAGCCCTGGATCATGTCATCACCTAGAAATACTTCTCAAAAGTTATCCACACCACTGTGTGTTTTCTACAAGCCTCGCTGATCCTCATTCCTGACTGAGTCTCCAGTGCCATGAGCCTTCTGCCTTTTTCTATGTTATCCAACCGTGACTTTCCTCACTCAGAACTTCTCTTAAACTGAAATAACCCCATTTCTTTGTTATGGTTGTTGTCGAGATGGAGTCTCACTCTGTTGCCCAGGCTGGAGCGTAGTGGAACAATCTCGGCTCACTGCAACCTCCACCTCCTGGGTGCAAGCGATTCTCCTGCCTCAGCCTCCTGAGTAACTGGGACTACAGGCACGTGACACCACACCTGGCTATTTTTATTTTATTTATTTATTTATTGTAAATGGAGTCTTGCTGTGTCACCCAGGCTGGAGTGCAGTGGTGGGATCTGGCTCACTGCAACCTCCACCTCCTGGGTTCATGCAATTCTCCTGCCTGAGCCTCCTGAGTAGCTGGGATTACAGGCATGCACTACTACACCCAGCTAATTTTTGTATTTTTAGTAGAGACAAGTCTTTGCTATATTGGCCAGGCTGGTTCTGAACTCCTGACCTCAAGTTGTCCACCCACCTCAGCCTCCCAAAGTGCTGGGTTTACAGGCATGAGCCACTGCACCTGGCCAATAACCCCATTTCTTCCACCTGATCTGCTCAGGAAACAAATGATCTGAAATATTTAATGCTATAATTTACCTTTCATATCTTCTAAAACTAGGTATCTAGCAAAAAAAAAAAAAAAAAAAACCAAAAAAAACAAAAAAAAAAACTTCTACAACTGCTCCAAAATGCTGTCAAAACACATATGTATGGAGAGCCCACAGTCCTCCAGGCATGGGCACTATGAAAATGGTGATGGCACAAGAAATAAAACACAGTTTTGTGGAGAGGAGGACAGTGATAATGCACATAACCACAAAATATCAACTCAATGATCACAAGAAGCAAAGTGCATCAAATATGTAGAAATCCAGGGGTTCCTACTGACACACACAGACATCATATTTGGAGATTGCTGGGATAGCTACTCGTTTTTCTGAAAATCAGTAAATAAAGGGTAAGAGTCAAGCATTTGTGCTGCTTTTCTGTATCAAACAGAAAACTAAGTAGGTGGTGAGAGAGTCTTATTGAGGAAACCCAACTAGTAAGTTCAGCAGAAATTGTACGTTAGGAAAATCACCACTTTGTAACCTCTGAGGACATCAAGGATCTGGACAGTAATCATCGATGGATACAATTCATCAGGTGGAGAGAAGGAAGCATGATGACAGAAGAGAAGACTCCCAGCCCCATCTTCCACAGAAACACTGATTTAATAACCATCCCTGGGGGAAAAAAAATGCTGTCATGAGAGCTTCAGGATTCAGGTAAGAGGTAGAGGTGCCAGAAGAGGGAAAAACTTGATGAAGGATGAATCAAGGGGCAATTGAATCCATTGATCAATCTTAATGTTACATGTCAATCAAATAACGGTGGAGGAAGTCTCTGAGTCCCTTGCACACTAGGTGTGTCCACACTGCACTGTAATTCTGCCAGCATTGTTCTGATCCAGTTCAACCCCAAGACCTGTGAGAACGGGCAACTTTTCTTTGGTTCTCGTTGAATTCAATTACATGAACAGTCTCTAGAAGAGCAGAAGAGAACGTCTTAACTCTGGGAACTCTATTAACCTGGAAAAGGGAGACTACCCTGGAGGCACGGGAATGCACTCCGATTGCCTTGCGAGTCCTGTGAAATGACATCCTTCTAAGAACATTTCCTCTCAGAGAGCATTCTTGCTTCAGATGAGCCCATTTGTGTCAGCACTGTGAGAAGCCACATCCCTGTCACCCTTCTCAGGCCCTGAGAGGTGCTGACTTAAGAGGTCATCTTAGCACAGCTTTTCAAACTATGAGAATCACTTTATGTCATGCTCAAGACAATCACAAAGAGGAAAGAATTTGATCTCAACACTCCTTTGCTGCCCCTCTCAAATAAGAGGAGAAAGAAGGATTTCTCTTCGAGATAAGGACAGTCTGTGTTCCACTCATCACGTGCTACGGTGATTACTGAAGGCATTATGTTTCACGTGGGCGTTCAAGGCTGAAACCCAGATACTCTAATCACAAACCACTTCAGTCCACACTCCTGGCTCCCACAAATTGTTATTTGTCAGAAGACAGCTGCTTATTCTCTTAAACAGTTCTGAGAAATCAGTTGTTGCCAGGTGCAGTCAGCTAAAGCCCTCTGCCAAGCTCTCATTTCCTAGACCTTGACAACACCTGCATCAACCCACTCTAATAAGGAGAATCAGACCCACCAGACATTCCTGAGATCTCCCTCGCCTGGCAGCTCAGTACAGAAGCGATGTCATCAGGGTTCAAATACTGATCTTATCACGGCGACATTTGCAACCATCAGGAGACAAGAGACATGCCAACATGTCAGAGATCACAACACACACATCCATGAACTAATGGAAGCTGCTCTTTGGTTCAGAGGAAACGGGAACTAAGTATTCTGCATTTGTTTATATTGCATTCCCACAGAGAGAAGACAACGAAACATCTCTAGGTAAAGGGCAACTCTATTTTATCCATCCATCACCTTTGATGGTTAGGATTTCCTAGGATTGGATGAGCCTCTAACATCCCTCCCTAATTCTCTCCTCCCATAGTCTCTATTCCAAGTTAAGTGACTCGAAGCTTTGGTGATTGGGGATGTGAGAGAAAACCAGCACTCCCACTGGAAGCACTGGAGGAGGTGGAGAGGAAGCTCCACGGTCTTACTACAAGGCTGAGGATTTGGGGAGGATGTTATTGATCAAAATGAAATGAGAGGAAAATTTACTAGTCTAGGGGTTAGAACCTTCAAGTCCTTAACTAGGCTACTAAGACAGGTGAGCTCCCCCTTTAAAAGGAGCAGGGCAGAGGGAAGGATGAATGTGCTGAACCCTTGCTGCGTGCAGCACCCAAGCTGTGCTGTGCTGTGTGTACCAGCCGTGGGTCCTCACACGGACTCTACAGAACAGTTACAGCCATTACCAGGATTTTACAAAGGACAGTAGTGAGGGCACAAATGGAAGTAACTTGCCAAAGTCACGCTGCTGGTGGATAGTGGAAACAGGACGCACACCTGGCACCTGGCTGCAGGTACCTGAACCACGCTGATGTCCTCTTTCCTCGTTCAGCTCTCCTTGAAGGAAATGAATGTGGATGATGTGAACGTGGATCGCCTGGGGCATAGATCCCAGTGTGGTTTCCTGATGTATGGGAACATACTGTACAGCTTTTGTCTATAAGAATCATTCTCATGCAGGCAAAGCGCTCTTGACCCCGACACAGACTTTGAGTCTTGAGATTTTTTTCACTCAATGGAAAGCAGAGGGCAAGAAAGACTCAGAGGAGGGAGTGGTGAATTACGGGGAAAACTCATGCCACTGGCAGTTCACCAACCACCCCGGCCGTCTCTCTCTTTGTATGTCCACCTTAGTTCACCATTGACTTTCCAAGGAAGAGGACAGGCAAATAATTCAAGTGGGAGAAACACTCTCCTATTATCACACCAACACACAGGAGAGATTGCAGAAAAAGGAAAATCCCAACAGCCTGTTTTTAAAATAGGGTATTTCACAGGGAACTCAGAGTTTTTATGCCAAAAGTTCCGCCGGTAATGCACCATCCATAGCACACTGGATCTTTACCCATCCTGTCTAGAGCTTCTCCATGAAGGCATTGCAGAGGCCTTCAGCTCCTCACCCTGCAGGAGTCAGCAGCATCCATCAACCTTCTCTCCCACAGAGGAGATCAAAGATTCAGCTCAATGCCATAAATGCAATGGTTCTCAAAATCTGGTCCCAGAACCGGCATCACCTGAGAACTTGTTAGAAATACAAATTCTTGGGCTCCACCCCAGCCCTACTGAATCAGAACTTCTGGGGCTGGGCCCAGCAACCTGTTTTACCAAAGCTCTCCAGGTGATCCTAAGCCTCAGTGGGTGTCAGCACCAGGTGTAGACCAGTGGGCCTCAAGTGCTTATTACATCCACCTAGGAGAGTTTTCAAACTCCTAACGCCTCGGCCACAGGGCATGCGATGAAGTAGTCCTATGATGAGATCCGAGCCTCAGGAAAGTCTAAGGCTCCCCAGCAGATTCCATTGTGCAGCCAGTCTTGAGAGCAGCATTCTAGTGGATGTGCTTGTCAGGGAAACAGGCTTCACTTGTGCAGCGAGACCAGCAAAGGGGGAACTGAAGCACTACTGGGGTAACAAGCCCATTATGCTCAGCAAGGAGGTTGTGTAATCTCAGTAGGAATGGGAATTTTTGCTGAGGCCAGAGTAGTTGGGACCACTGTGAGCCAAGTGCGCACTGTGTGTGCCGAGTGTGTGTGTGTCAAGAATGCACTGTGTGAGCCAAGTGTGCACCGTGTGTGCCAGGCAGGTGCTGTGTGTTCCAAGAGTGCACGGTGTGCTGAGTGTGGGCTGTGTAAGCCAAGTGTGCATCAAGTGTGCCAAGCATGTGCTGTGTAAGCTGAGTGAACTTCGTGTGCTGAGCATGCACTGTGTGTGCCGAGCATGTGCTGTGTGCCAAGTGTATGCTGTGTGTGCTAAGCGTGCATTGTGTGTGCCAAGTGTTCATTGTGTGTGCTGGGTGTGCACTGTTGTAAGTTGAGCATACACTGTCTGACCTAAGCACATGTAGAAATGATTCTGCTGCCCAGAAGAAGGGATAGGACTGTGAGTCCAACTTAGGCTGCACCCTGGGGTCCCCTGGGGAAGGTTTGTAACCACCGACATACGTGCTTTGGGAAGCTTGGTATCCGGATTTTAAAAGCTGTGTGAGTAATGCTGGCATGTAGCAAAGGTTGACAACTTGGAGTCATGGTTGGAAGCTCCCTTTGACAACCAGCAGTTCCAGTGCATGGGGTGGGGACACAGTAGCCCTTTACTTCCGACAGCCAATGCATCCCCATTTCTTACAGAAATTCTACCTGTGTGGCGGTGGGACCTGGAGCTGTCACACTGGAGACTCCTTTCTGGGGCTGAGGAGGCTCCTGCAGGAACCTGGAGCTGAGTGCGTGTATGGAGCACTCAGTACATACAGCAGGCAAGTTCCTGCCCAGAGAGGGGATTGGACTCCTGCCTCTGGCCAGGGAGCTTGTGTGCTATTTTTCATGCCTGGGCCAAGCAGGCTAACTCAACGGTGGAAGGACTTCAGCATGGAGTTGAATGGCCCGATGTAGATCACACCAACATAAGCTGTTTTCTTTACTATTTTCTTTACTATTTTACTCAACGAGCCTGAAAAATGTGTCTCTAGAGAAAATCAGCTAAGTCCTGCTGGGTGGGGAAGCTCTTGGCACAGGGGATGGTTCAGCTTTCATCTGAGTCACCAAAGCAGAGAAGGAAGATGGGGCATGAGGAGCTGGTGGTGGAAGACTTGGGGTCCCACTGGGCCCTGGAGATAAGCACTTGGAGGCACCCCCGACACTGGCAGAAGAAGAAAACAGTCCGGGGTCCTGCCAAGGAGGGAGAATTGACGCGCGGAGAAGACCAGGCTGCACCGTGAAGATTGCCTGTTACAGTCAAGAGACTCCAGGACCCCATAGAGCCGAGCTGTCTGCCAGACAGAGCCCACATTCAATTCAACACCAGCATGCCAAATGCCCAGAGAGGCCCGAAGCAAACAGAAGTGTGGGGTTTTAAGTACTCAAATTCAGGAGACATCAAGAAGATTGGAGACCGGGGCATCACTGGCAGACATTTCTAAATGTTAGGGCAGAGTGTACCTGAGTCACCCTCTAAAGAAAGAAGGATCTGTGTTCGTGTGTTTCGTGTTGCTATAAGGACTACCTGAGATTGGCCAATTTATAAAGAAAAGAGTTTTATTTGGCTCACAGTTCTGCAGGCTGTGCAAGCATAGTTCCAGCACCTGCTCAACTCCCAGTGATGCCTCAGGAAGCTTTATTCACGGTGGACGGTGAAGGGGGGAGCAGGCATGTCATATGGCAGGAGACGGAGCAGAGAAAGGGGTTAGGAGTTGCCAGGTTCTTCTAACAACCAGCTCTCCCTGTGAACTGGTAGAGAACTCACTTCTTACCTCAAGGGCAGCACCAAGCCATTCAGGAGGGATCCGCCCCGTGACTCACACCTCCCCCCGACCCCACTTCCAACACTGGGGATCACATTCAACATGAGATTTGGAGGGGACAAACATCCAAACTGTATCAGAAGTCTTTTGGTTTCTGCTCAAAAATGTGGAGACGTGAAGGCTGTCACTCCCATCCACAAAGGGAAAGTGAACAAACTGACCATCAGACCATCAGGAAACAGAGGTCAGAATGCATACTTCAACCCCAAATCTGCAGACAGGCTCCTGCAGAGAGTCAGGGTTGAGACCACTGATCTGGAGCAGGAGCCACTGAAGCTCACCGGAACCCTCCAATGGTGGTGCTCATGAACCCCTGGAGGCCAGTGTGGACTATCTGGAGGCTGCAGGGTGGGGCTGCAGAGCTACGTGATCCTCTGCACTTTCACGGCCTTACCTTGAAGAACCCAGTGGGTGCTCACAGTAACAATCCAAGAGAGAGACCCTCATGGCACCACCGGTGGAGGAAAAAGCAATCATTTTGAAATACACCCAGAGCCTTCTTCCATATACCAAAGGCCCTCCCTCCAGAGGGAAATACTGTGCCAGAGTCTTATCCCTGCTGGGGGAAAAGAATTCCTCCCACTCCTGCCCTCCCAGCATTCCTGTACCACCTGAGGGGGACCGTAGGAAGCACAGACTGCAGGGTGGAGTGTCAGGAAACACTGGGAGGCATCTGCCGGGGCAGCAGCAGCAACACGGGCATAACGTCAGTGCCACTGGAGGAACAGGAAGAGCCGTGGCCCCAAGACACCGGGGCGAGGTGAGCCTGCGACTTAATCCTAAGGTTACAGGGTGTTCCTCCTTCCCCAGACGTTACCACCACCACGAGATTCCAGGGTAGTAACTGTGATTCCAGCCACAAGAGCTGAGAGACACAGACTTCCTCCGAACAGACGTCTGTAGGAAAGCTCACAGTCCAGAGAGAGTAGAACAAGCTCACCAGGGTGCACCTGGATTAGGTGCCGCAGGCAAGTGATGAGCAAAGCCCAGATGCTAACCAGGCTGGCACAAATCGTCACCAGAAGGTCCTGTTCTCTCCATTTCCTATGACGCGATGTCCAGCTTTCAACAGAAAGTGCACGGCACCTGCAATGCAGGAAGAGCAGGGCCCGAAGCGACAAAGCCAGCAGGAGAACCAGCTCAGGTGGGACAGACGCCGGGAGGAGCAGACGGGGAATGTGAGTGACTGTTATGAGGGTGCCAATTTCTTAACCTATTAATGTGATAATACATTCACATATGTTAATTGGACTATTCGTATGGAATGGTCCACAGGCAGTCTGGCTAAAAGAAAATAACCAGGGCTGCCCAGGACGGGGGTCACAAACACCTTGCAGGGCTGGTCACCAGAAACAACCTTGCAGGTCCTCAGAATGCTCAACAGAAAACGACCCCACCACCCAGCAGCGCCACTCCCAAATGTACACACAGGAGAGGTGAAGACTCATCCACACAAAACTTCTGTGAGGTTAGATTACACACAACAGAAAATCGTGAAGTGTGAATAAAGTTGTAAAATAAAAATGTATTGTAAAATAAACATTGTAAACAAAAATTCACCGGAGTGTCATCAGTTGGTTATTCTCTGTACCATGCCAATGGCACCTAAGAAGAGACCCCACGGTGTTTGTTCTTTGAGCGCTGCTGTGTTCCAGGCACCATTCCAAGCTCTAAGGAGTCCTGAAACGAAGCAAACGAGCCCCATTACTGAGCAGCACGTACAGCCCCGCGGAATGGGTTTCTGTGAATCCGCAAGCACAATGTTCATGGAAAGGGGGCGGCCAGTCTGGGAGCTACCGATCCTGACTGTGGCCGCCCGGCCCCACGTGAGTCTTGCTTGTGGTATGTGTTAGACAAGACGCCAAAACCATGTTGAACTGGGCTGTGTGCGAAGACAAATGTTATTTTTAGTCCTCATGACGTTGGTATCCTTACTCCAAATTTACGGACGAAAATGTATATCAAAACATCATATTGTACACCCAAAATATATAAACTATTTCTTAATATTTTGTAAATAATGAAAATAAAGACATTGCAGCTTCTATAAAAATAAAATACTACAAAAAATAAGAAAGGAAGCTTTAAGAATTGAAGCATTTGGGCCAGGTGCAGTGGCTCACGCCTGTAATCCCAGCACTTTGGGAGGCCGAGGAGGGTGGATCACCTGAGGTCAGGAGTTCAAGACCAGCCTGGTCAACATGGTGAAACCGCATCTCTACCAAAAAACACAAAAATTAGCTGGGCGTGATGGCAGGCGCCTGTAATCCCAGCTGCTCAGGAGGCTGAGGCAGGAGAATTGCTTGAACCCGGGAGGTGGAGGTTGCAGTGAGCCGAGATCACACCACTGCACTCCAGCCTGGGTGACAAGAGGGGAACCCTGTCTCAAAAAAAAAAAAAAAAAAAAAGAATTTAAGCATTTTGTCAAGAATCCAAACACTGGTAACTAGTATGGATTTGAAGGGTGGCATTTTTTACTTTTAGCTGCAGTATTTTACTGCCCGCTAGCCCACTCCCAGTAGTCTATTACATGAGAGAATTTGCACTTAGAGGACACAGCGGGTGTCTCACTTGTGGCGCTGCAGACGTTGCTTCTGGACGATCGCATGGTGCTGGGTGCCTTTCTGATCATTGAGAGATGCTTGGCAGCATCCCCATCCCCACCCACTACAACCCGCAGAAGGCCCTTCCCAGGCCACAACAGTCTGCGTGGCCTCTGGACCCTGCTGAAGTCCCCCTACGCGACAGTGACCCTCCACTGAGAGGCACTGCTATGAGGCAATTCAGATCAGTGGTTGCACCTGTTTCGAGATTTTACTTATAATATCTAAATACTGTAGGCATGTGGCTATCAGCAAGAGGATATGTGCATAGTTAAATACTGTAGGATAATGGGAAGCATACCTTTTAGGCTAGTCATATTTTTATTATTTTGCTTAGATTACATATTTTTACTATGGAGCAAATTCTAAGGAGACTGGTTGAATAAGCTAGCTGAGCATAATCGGAGATGAAAATTGTAACAGTGGTTCATTTTTAGCTTGATAGAGAGTAACTTTTCAAAATATATTAAACGTAAAGATGTCCTAAGGAATTTTCAGAGACTTCTGGAGACAAAATCAAAAACAAGTTTTTGTTCTAGTGCCCTCTGTTGCTAGAATTGCTCCTATAGAACTACTCACTTGCTGACAGCAATGTAACACTCTGGAAAAATACATCTGAAGAATAACTGCTTGAAGACACTGGAGAGTTACAAAACGCAGGGACAACGCAGATGTTCCAGCCACGAAATGAGGAACTGCCCTGCAAGCAGCACCCACAGGACTCCACCTCCCGGGGTGGGGCTCCCAGCGAGGCAGAGCACAGCCCTAAAATCAGAAACCGGGGAGGGATTTGAAAGGGGACCAAGGAAACCTGCTGGGGCGATGGAAATGCGTTATGTATTGATTGGGGTGGTTGTTACACATGTTTATACATTTGTCAAAACTTTTTTTAAATGCACACTTAAAATCATCAGTGTTATTGTCTTTAAATTTTACCCCAATAAGGAAGCAGAAGTACATCAGTGCCTGACAAGAAACAACAATGTCTCTTATACAAGGAAGTCATCAGCGCCTTGAGGAGTTTAATGGCCCAGATGGACGTGCGGCCGGGCTTAGAAAGAGGCCTCGCAGGGCCTAGGACAGAACTGTTTGTTCTCGTTTGCTTATTTTCATGGCTTTGTTGAGATATAACTCACAGAGCAACGATGCCCTCATTTAAAATGTACAATTCAATGGTTTTCAGTGCATTCACAGATGTGTGCAACCATTGCTGCAATTTTAGAAGATTTTCATCACAAAAACCCGCTTTTTTAACTCACGCTAAAACTTGGTTGTGTTGTAAATATCAATTTTCTTTCCTTCTTTTTCTCTGTATTTATTAAGTACTGCCTCTCAGCTCCCACTTGAGAGTTCAGTAGGGGAAAAATATGATCTAAATGTCAAATGTGAATTATAGCTTAGAGCAAGCCAAAATTTAAATCAGTATTTCCAAACCGAAGGGTATTACCCGTTAGCTGGTCACGACCCTTAGCTTAGTGGGTTTTCATTATCATTTGTTTTTAAAAAAAGAAAAAGAGAACAGAATAGAAAATATCAGCGTGTGCTACACATAATGTCAGTATTATTTGATGAAATATGTTTCAGGGGTGTATGTTGGTTCTTACTGCAAAATCTGTTTGTTACCATGGAGTCAGTGAAAAAATAGAAAAGACAGGTATTTAAACCATCCCTTTGGCTGTTTTTGGTCTTCTTTGGGTGAAAATGCCCCATCTCTGCCACCTTGTCCTGACCCTCCCCTCAGATGCTGCAGCTGGGGTGTGAGGTGGGGAGCAGGGCCATGAGTATGGGTCCTAGGCTTGGTCGGGGTGTGAGGTGGAGAGCAGGGCCATGAATGTGGGTCCTGGGCTTGGTCAGGGATGCACTTAGTGGGAATCTAACGGAACTCTAATGACCCCCTTCTCCCTCCGGCCTATTGTCTTGCTGCAAAATCCTAAGAATCTGAGTGTTATTCCATGTTTCTTCTTTGTACTCCTACTGTAGAAAATGGGCTCTCCTTCACCTTCCCCTCCCTCTAGGCTAAGAAGGACATGGAGGCACCTCAAGATCTCTTCTAAACGTTATCTGTCAACATCTAGGAAAATAAGAGGGCCAGCATTTCTCCAGGCGAACTTGAGGACTCGGGTGCCCATCAGCAGAGAGAAAAAGCTCCTTTCCTGCCAGGGTTTGGCGTGGGTGTTGAGGTGGAGGAGACCAGCATGGCATGTGTATACCTATGTAACAAACCTGCACATTCTCCACATATATCCCAGAACTTAAAGTATAATTTAAAAATGAAAAAAAAAAAAAAAAAAAAAAGATGTTGTTGGAAGGCCTAGAGACAGAACCATCATATAATATTTTTTTCCTAGAACATAGTCAAAACTACACAACTCACTCACTCTGGACTGTCAAAACCCAACTCATTCGTAGATCATGCACTGCCAGCAATTATCTAGAAATTGTAAGTTGAAAAGTGCTTCAAATTTGGCCTAAATTATGCGCAGATAATTAGTGTAATTAGAAAAGTAATGCAGCTCAGAAAACCTGCACACAGAAGTGTGATAAATTAATCTTAGTATTAAATGACAAGGACATACACAGAGTTCAAACACAATTCTAGTTTCAAAAAAGCCCTTGGGGAAAAGGAGAATATCGTTAAGGTCTCCAGATTATTAATTAAGCCACCTGCTTTATTCTGCTAGTAAGGCTTTCTTATGTTTTACTCCATTAAGATAAAATTTTCTTTTGACAAAGGAAATTTAGGATAATAGTCATTTTACCTATTTATGCCAAGTTTATTGAACCTATGTGGTTGCTTTTCCTTTAAATGATTGTATCATAACATTATTGAGAAGTAATCTATTATTTACTTCCCAAATAACCACAAAGTGAGTTGACATTTTCATTAAAGGAAAAAGAGAAAATTATTATGTCTGGGACATTCATCTAATAAATACATTTTACTGACCTTTCATATGTTAAAGTCCATGACATTTTAAAAATTTTTTTTGCTCATTTGGGAATCTCAGAAAAGAAAAGATAATGAGAAGGGAATTTGAAGCTCAAATTTTAAAAAAAGAAGAAGAAACACCAACTTACTGGGAACTGGAGTGTCAATGGCCCGGGATCTAAAGCCTTTAAGTACCATAAAATCCCTGCATGCATACATTGATTTCAGAATCCTGACATACAGTTCTTTGTGCAATGCTAGTCTTGGCACTCACAATTTATTTAAACAGCATGTTACACTCTAGAGGTTTGCTTCTGCTTAAGATGTGGAAAGCCAGGGGACTATGGTTACCTTGGGCTCAGAGCAGGGCGAGGAATCAAAAGGCATTGGGTTCCAAAGGGTTTGTGTCCCTGCCTCCCTTTTCTCTCTGCAGGCCGGAGATGCCTGCAGCATGGACCAGGTCTTCCTCCACTCTGGCTCCCCGCCGGGTGCTCAGTCATCATTGCTGATTTCTCAGTGCTAGAATCAGTCAAGCAAAGGCTGGAGCAGGAGGCCTCTGGTTCTGCTGGTCCAGACTTGGCACTGGGCAAGCCTGGGCATCTGGCCATAAAATCAGGTTTGTTTTTTTTCACTGCCCCTGTCCTTTCTCCAGAGGGCAGAGAAACTACCTCATGGATACAGGAGAAAAGGGTGTCCTGTGTCTTCCCACTGAAGACAGCTGAGGAAAGAATCAGTGAGCTTAAAGCTAGGTTGAGAGAAGTCGCATGAACTAAAACACAAAGAAGAACAAAAGCGAGAAAAGGGTGGGGGATAAGGAAGAAGAAACCACTGGGATACTACACTTGGTCTAACACAGGTGTAATCGATACCCTAGGAAGAAAGACAGGAATAAACAAGAGAGAAGAAATATGTTCCAGAATTAAAGAAGATCACAGATCCCAGAAGCTCCAGATAGCTTGAGAAGGAAAAACAACAAACAAAAATACCCTCAGACATCTAGGGGAAAAAATAAAGAGAAAATCTTGAAAGCAACTAGGAGAAAGAGCATTACACATTGCTCACAGAGGAACACCAAAGAGAATCTCAGCACACTTCTCCTCAGAAGTAACACGAGCCAGAAGGTAATAGAGGGACATCTTTAAAATAATGAAAGAGAAAATGATTGTCAGAGAGAATTTCATACTCACAGAAAATATCTTCCCCAGAAAAGGTAAAATAAAGATTTTCCAGACCAAAAAAGAAGCTGAGAAAATATATGACCAGCAGTTCTGCTGTACACGAAATGCTAAAATTCTTCAGGCAGGAGTGTGATGCCAAATGGTCATTGGGATTACACAAAGAAACGAAGCTCTGGAAATGGTAAAATGCAGGTAAATCTAAAACACGTTTTAATTTTTATTCACTTTAAACATATAACTGAGGTCAAACACTAAAACAGGAACAGTACATTATTCCGTCTCTCACATATTGTGTTAGGCAGAATAATAGACCCCAAAGATGTCCACATCCTAAACCCTGAAACCTTCAATTATATCATCTTCCATGGCAGGGGGACTTGGCAGATGGGATTAAATTAAGGACTTTGAGGTAGGAAGGTTTTCCTGGCTTATCTGCGGGGGGTTCAATCTAACCACAAGCGCCTTAGAAACAGAAGGCATCTCCTGGTTGTGGTCAGGGAGGTGGGACTACGGGAGAACAGGCAGCAACAGAGGCCTAGCTGGTCCTGGAGGTGGACAAAGGGGCTGTAGCCATGAATGCAATGGCCTCCGGAAACCTTCTTCCCTGGGGCCTCCAGAAAGGGGCACACCCTGCGAACATCTGGACTCCAGCTCAGGGAGACTTTTGCTGACCTTCTGGCCTCCAGAATTGTAAGATAATAAATTTGCCTAATTTTTGTGGTAAGGTGTTGCAGCAGTAATTTTCTATGAAAATGAACATAACTAATATGTAGAAGTAAAATATGTAAGAATCACACAAAGAGCATGCAAAAAGTATCTAAGATTTTACTATAAATGAAGTGGTAAAATATCATTTGAAGACAGGATATGATGAGAATATGAGAAGCCTTTACTCTTACTAGCACAGGTGTATACTTTAACCTTAAAGCAACTATTTTAAAACTTTTAAAAAGGCTTCATAGTATGCCAATACTGGAAAAAATGTGAGACTATAGAAAGTAGTCAATTAATAAATGAGTACACTATTAATAAAATGAGAAGTCAGAAGACTGGGAGAAAACATTTGCAAACAAATACCTGATAAAGGACTTACCCAAAAGACATATATATATGTAAAGAAGTCTTACAACTCAACAGAAAGACAAACAATCCAATTTTAGAAGGGCAACATGGCCGGGCACGATGGCTCATGCCTGTAATCCCAGCACTTTGGGAGGCCAAGGTGGGTGGATCACTGGGTCAGGAGTTCAAGACCAGCCTGACCAACCTGGTGAAACCCAGTCTCTATGAAAAATACAAAAATTAGATGGGCGTGGTGGTGCATGCCTGTAATCCCAGGAGGCAGAGGTTGCAGTGAGCTGAGATCGTGCCATTGCCCTCCAGACTGGGCAACAGAGGGAGACTCTGTCTCAAAAAAAAAAAAAAAAAAAAAAAGGTTAGGGGGAGGTGGGGCAACATATTTCAGTAGACATTTCACCAACGAGGAGACACAGGCAGCAAATGAGCATGCACAGAAAGCTGCTCATCATCATCGGCTATTAAGAAAATGAAAATCAATACACAGCCACTAAAATGGCTTTTTTTGATTTAAAAAGTTAAAACCCAGACACCTGCTGACAGCAAAAGCCAGCAAGAATGCAGAGCAGCTGAAACCTTCACGCACTGCAGTGGGGAGTGAAAAATCACACACACACTATGGAAAACAGTTTGAAAGTGTCTTCAAAATTCAACAGACACCCACCGTGTTGACTCGGCAATCTACCATAGGCATTCTGCCAATAGAAATAAAAAGATCTGTGGAAAGAAAAAAAAAAAAAAACCTGCAGGCAAATGTTTACCATAGCTTTGTTCATAATCTCAAAAAAAAAAAAAAAAAAAACCCAAAAAACAAAACCAAAAAACCAGAAACAGCCCCAAGGTCCAGCAGCTGGCGGCTGGAGACACAAATCAGAGCACACACACCCTTGCAGCACTGCTGCAGCCATAAGCTACTGTCTCCTGCAAATGCATCACTCTCAGAGCACTGCTGCAGCAATAAGCTACTGCCTCCTGCAAATGCATCCATCTCAGAAGCCTTATGTCATTAAATGGGGGAAGACAGACACTGAGGCTACACACCGTATGAGCCCATCTGTCTGACACGCTGGGCAAAGCAAGCAGTGGCCGCCAGGAGCTGGCGCTGGGGGAGAGAATGGACTCCAAAGCCTCACAAGGAAACTCTATGGTGGTGCTGGTTACACAGTGAACGTATTTGTCACATCTCACTGACCTGCACATTCAAAAGGATGGATTCTACTCTGTAAACAATTCTACCTCCATACACATGGCTTTTAAATAAATGGCAGAACTAGCCCCTTAGGAGGAGAAACTGAGAGCAGGAGTTAGCAGGTTCTCTGCCTTCTTCCTGGGCGGGGCTCACTTCCTCTCACAGGCCGAGGAAGAGGAAGAGGAAGGCGGCGGGTCTACAGGGCTGGATCCGCCTCTGAGGGCCGCTCCTTCCCGCCTCTCGGTGCTGCCCGCGGCACCCAGGCTCGGGGCTGGCTGCACGTGGAGGATGCCGCTTTCTCATCCCCAGCGGCTAGCCAAGCCCAGGAGGAGACCCTCTGGCTCTGACTTTTCTTGTCCTGGAACAGAGCAGGCTGCAATTCTGAGCCAAGCTTTTCTTGCCCTTAGCTTGGGTGGAAAACAACGAAAACATGTGGGAGTTAGAGGTGCGTCTGACACGTGGACCTCAGAGCCGGTGCCTGCTTCCAGCGTGCAATGCAGGTTCTGTGAAACAGACATGTTTGGGGAAATAAATATTTTTTACAAAATGGGTAAGCGCTTCTCTGAAAAAACTCTTAAGTGCTGAAAACTTATTGAAAACTTATTTGTAAACTGAAATACAGCTCACTGGTTTATTCATTAAATTTAATTAATTTTAATGATCTCTAATTGTATAGGTTCAATTGCTGACAGTAAGAACCATTCCAGCCAGATTAAGCAAACAGAGGCTTATCAGCAGGGATGAAGTGGCCTCCTGAATCACTGGTGCGGCAAAGGCTCCTCACCCCAGGAGAGTGGTGCCCAACCGTGGGGAGCAGGGTAGCCTCCTCCTCAGCAGGGTCACATCGGGGTGCTGAGGCCTCCACCCGCGTCCGTGACACAACCCGGGGGCTTCTGCCCAGCCTCCCACCCAATTGTTCATTCAAGCTGATTTGCAAGGGATCTGGGAAATGTGGTTTTTAGCTCCAGGCTTGGCTGGATAGGGAGGAACACTAGAGGAGGTCAGAATGGAGTGTGAGCTAGCTCAGCCCGATAAACACACTTGGTTGGTCACAGACATGGCTCTTTGTTAAAGCCCATCCACAAACATGTAAGACACAGAAAACCAAAGTGCAGTAATGAATACAGCACCAACAACTGAGAGGGGAGCGTGTGCTTTTCAAAACAGGACGAGCAGAAGAATGCCGTGCAGGCAGGGCTGTTGCTGTGGAGAAGACATCACAAGAAGCCACAGTGTTCCAGAGAGTCTCCGGTCCTAAAAACTACTTTATGGCAAGTGCGACATGCAAAGCCTGTTTAGGTTTTTAGATAATAGATCTGGGGCAAGATCTAGAGACTCCAGCTGAGCTAACACATGATGTCTGACATCTGGAAAGTTACCAGAGTCACTGTGGTAGGACTTCCACGCACAATAAAACCGGAGGACTTGAAGGACCTCCAATCTAGCCAGTCTGAATATCTCCCAGGAGAAATGGCTCAGGAAATGGACATTCGTCCAATTTCCTGAGAAAAGAAGACTGTTTTTAAATTCAGTCTCAGTAACTGTGAACACATAACACCAGCCCACAAAAGGAAATGTTAACTACATAACCATCAAATAGAAGAGAGAATTGTGCAAAGTAGAATGTGTGAGGGGACGGTATTATGAATGAGAATAGCACTAGTCTCTGAACAAGATGAAGGAGCAGCCATCATCAGATTTTACAGATTCTGGGATCATCCACCAGCTCCTATACCAGGGTCTGAGACTCCCTCGTTAGATAGCAATGTTCTTTTTGATTAAAACATTACTTCCTCCTGGAGTGTTATTGAAAAGGCAAAATTCACTAGATTTTCCAATGTTAATACCCTAGGTGAATTATTTAATTTCATCACTTTCTTTCATAAATGTAAAAGGACTACCTATCTAAGGACATTCTTGGAATAAGCAACCTTGAAGGAAACCAGAAGTTGGGCTAAAGTAGGTAGTTACCAGGTGGTGGGAATGGGGCCTCTACCAGGCACTTCAGATGCAGAGAATAAAATACAGTCCCTGGCCTCAGTGCACTTCCAGTCTAATTGAGAATACCAGAGAGGCACACAAAAAGGTAACTAAAAACAAAACAGAAGATTGGTACAAGCAAGATCATCCATAAAGGTTTAGAGAGGGAAAACTAAAATATTGACAAGAAAAACTGCAAGAATAATTGGGCCATTCTATAACCATATACCCTTAGAGTTTGAAAGGGCTTTTCATGGAGGCTATGACAACTGCCTGCGCTCAGAGGTACTATCCCTATCTGGAGTTACCTGTGCGTGTGGACATCTCCAGTCAGGAAACTTGCGTCGTGAGTCAGCTTATTCCAATTCTGTTGTTAAAATGGTCTTTCTGCATGTCTTCAAAATTGACTTTCTTTTACATTTCACCCAGAGGTCTCAGTTACCCTTGGGAGCTACAAACATTTTGACCACTTTGCTCCTACTCAGTATTCTTCAAATAGTGAAAGAAATGTGTGTTGTCCTTAAGCTTTCTCCTTTACAGAGAAGCTTTATCTACTAAATGTCTGTCACCATGTTTTCCTTGAGATGGGCCTGAAATTTGTCATCATTCCAAAGGGGATTCAAAACACGGTACAAAAAAAAAAAAGAGTATGGCTTAGCCTTGGCCGTTTCCATGGAGAGACAATGGCTCACATGCGGCAGGTTTTGGAAATTAGTTTGCAAAGATAGGTGAGGGTCGGAGCGTGAAGGTTCTTGAGTGTGGGGCTAAGTCTGTACTTCGTCTACCTGCAGAGAAGCCACCAAATATTGCCCAGGAGATGATTTACTGGTGGGAAGCACCTTTTCAAAACATGTCCCAGATGTCAACCTTGACATCCAACTTGCAGAATTCCAAATGAAATGGACTCCAATGCTACTCCTCATGGGATGAAATTCAGTGATCAAGAAGTGGGGGTTGGCTGGCATTTTTCTTGTCATGTATGAGCTGAGTGTACTTAATAATTGCATCTTGTTGACTAACATATTATTTCCTCATTCTGCACTGCTGCACCTCTGCTGAATAGGGATCCTCCCCTGTACCTTGGCTACAAAGCTTCCAGCATCCAGCGCATTTGTGGGTGCTGCTGACTTATTGAACATTTGTGACAACCAAAGGCTCTTCTATTTCTGTTTCACAGTCTGCACCACCTGCTTCCAAACTTTCTGTTTCCTATAATCACGCCCTCTCCTTCAGGTTTTCTCTATAAACTTGATTACCCTCAGTTTATGATGCAAAGAATTTTGTTTCCCATCTCCTGCCGGGCTCTTGACTTGACTTCGCATATTCAACACCTAATCATTTGCCTGCCAAATGGAGAGAAATAGACTTCAGACTACGCCCTTTGACAGAACAGAAAGGTTGACAGATGCTCTCAGAAGCCCCTGTTTCCCTTCTCCCTCCCCAATCAACCACTGTGAGTTGTTGCTGAAGGGAATCATGTGCCACTTTATTTCCCTACTAATATAATTTCCTCCACTGGAGAGACAGAAACAGCTATAACTAGTTTTTATTTATAAACAAGATTTTTCTTTATCTCCTTTATGGAAAGATTAATTCCACAGTGATCTATAGAAAGAACTAATAGAAAAAGAAACTGAAAAAGTTAAAGCATTGAGTAAGGCATTAAAACAGTCCAGAAGTGATGTGAAATTAAACTTGTGCTGTGGCAAGAGAGGACAGGAATGAAGCAAGAGAATGAAGAAGAGGAAATCAAATGAATAAACCTAATGAAAAGAAAAAATGAGTCAAGGTGGAATCCAGCATTTTCCAGCCAGGTAACTGAGGTCATCCATCCATGTGCTAACCTGTGTGATAGACATGTATCAGGGGCTGAAGAAGAAGGGCTCTAGGTGCTGGCCTTTAGGAGTAGAAGGGCACAAGCTCCTACTAATGTTCTAGTGGGAGAAATAGACAATCAGAACACAAATAAATGGCCAAGATGATTTCAGACAGCCAGAAGCGCTGAGAAGACCATGAAACAAAGTGAGGGAACACGGCTGGGTTGGGGGAGGCAGGGCCTGCTTTAGATTAGGCAATGAAATAAGGCTTCCTTTTGAAACTGATAATGAAATAGAAATTAGGATAATATCAAGGTGGTGGCTGTGCAGATGCTCAGGGCAGACTATTCCAAAAGAAGGGTCAAGAAAAGCAAATGGTTTAAGAACAAACTAAGCATAATTGAGGGGAAAAAGACCTATGGGATCCCATGCAGTGTGAGGATGAGGGGGTGGAGGGTGAAGTTGGGGAAGTGGTTAAACAGGAGGTCATGTGGAAATGAGGTGACAATGGTAATGGTTAGGTACGATGCGTGTCCCTTTGTAAATACTCAGCAAATGACAATTATCTTCCCAATATGGTTTGAATGCGTCCCCACCCAAATCTCTTCTTGAATTCCCAGGTGTTGTGGGAGGGGCCCAGTAGGAGGTAATTGAATCATGGGGGCAGGTCTTCCCTGTGCTGTTCTCATGATAGCGAGTAAGTCTCATGAGGTCTGCTGGTTTTAAAAAGGAGCATTTCCCTGCACAAGCTCTGCTCTCTTTACCTGCTGCCATCCATGTAAGACATGACTTGCTCTTCCTTGCTTTCCACCATGATTGTGAGGCCTTTCCAGTCATGTGGAACTGTAAGTCCATTAAACCTCTTTTTCTTCTGTCTTGGGTATGACTTTATCAGCAGGGTGAAAAAAGACTAATATACATTCCTTATCTAATTATTATTATAGCTTCAGCTGGCTTGCAGCCTATGCTATACTGCTGGAGAATATAGCATGGACAGTAGGAATAAAAAATTAATCATTCCTCATAATTAATCATGTGAATTCAAAGGAAAAACAAGAAGCAAGTGATTTACATAATTGGAAGATGAGGAAACCTTGCTGTTATGAATATGATGAAAAGAATCCATAATTGCATATCTTGCTGGTAGGAGTGTACATTTGCATAATTTTTAGAAATGTGAGTTAATGAAATTTACCAACAGCATTAAACACATGTGCCTTTTGATTCAGATTCCATTTCTTAAAAATATTTAAGCATGGTAATAGTGAATTCAATGTGTGTGTGCAAATATTTCATTAAAAGGATATTCCTGTGCTATTGAATGTCTTAAAGAAAACTGGAAACAACCTAAATGTTTATCAGCAAGGAGTGGTTACATTATTAAACTTCCACATATCTGACCACAGTTCAACCACTGAAACTGCTGTTACTAAAGGTATACTTATTGACACTGAAAGACATTTCTGATATCTTGCTTAATGAGAGAGACAGTGTAGAAATATTATTGTGGTATGATTGCTCAGATGGACTTTTTTGTCTGCTCACCATTTCCTTGAGGGAACTCCCTCTCCCTCTTTTCCTAGTCCTGTGGGTGGCATGGGGTTTGGGGCAAAGCACTTTACCAAGTGGGGTATCCCCCTGCCACCGTGATCAGCTCAGGAGTGAGCTTGTAATCCTGCTGGACCAACGAGAGTCCTCCCTGGTGTTTCTGCTGGTGCTTACAGGAAAACAGCATTCTCTTTTGCTGGGAGATTTTCAACTAAAGCCAGTCCATCTTCTTGAAAGAGGCCATCATTGCCATGTCATGTTGTGAGCCAACCTGGTTTGAGCCCCTGTAATTAGCAGTGTCACCCACTGGGCTTTTCAGTTGTATGAGGGAGTGAATTCATTTTCTACTTAGAAGAGTTTGACTTAACCTTCTGTGTTTTGAAACTGAAAGAATCATAGCCAATAAGAAACCACTTTTTTAGTGAAAGTGCATAGAAAAGCACCTGGAAGGATCTAAACCAACACATTGATGATGGTTATTTACAGATTTGTGGATCTTATTTTCTATATTAAGTATATGACATTTTGTGATTTTCTTTTAGTAAATAGAACTCACTTCATATCCAACAAAAAGAAGAGGTTAAAATGGGGTAACAGGAGAAGAAGTAAGGTTGGGTCAAGATTTAGAGAAACCAAGAGTACTATTTCAACCATGTTAGTTTGAAACGCATGCTACACACTCATATGGTGACACTGAGCAGGACTTTGTCTACCTGAGTTCAGAGCTCAATGAAGGAAGTTACCACCAACACACAAAATTGGGGTTATACATTCTACAGAATGTATTTAGGTAAGCAGAGCCTACATATAGCAATTGAGACCTAAGGGATGCCAACACAGAAACTCTACCAGAGGAGAAAAGTCAGCCCAATCAGTAAAGACAGAATAAAGGAAAAGCCACTGTGGAATGAGGCAAACCTGGGAGGATGTCATGGAGAGGAGAGTGCTTCAAAAAGGAAGGAGTTGTCCGTGGTGCTGATTGCTGCAATTTGGTCAATGAAGACCAAGACAGAGCAAGACATGGGATCCAGCCAGCTCGTGATGGATGGCTGATATGGTTTGGCTGTGTCCCCACCCACATCTGATCTTGAATTTAGCTCCCATAATTCCCAGGTGTCATAGGAAGAACATGGAAGGTAGGAACTGAATCATGGGGGCAGGTCTGTCCCATGCTGTTCTCTTGATAGTGAGTAAGTCTCGTGAGATCTGATGGCTTGATAAAGGGGAATTCCCCTGCACAGACTCTCTTGTCTGCCACCATGTAAGACGAGTCTTTGCTCTGGCTTCATCTTCCACCATGATTTTGAAGCCTTGCCAGCCATGTGGAACTGTGAGTCCATTAAACCTCTTTTTCTTTATAAATTGCCCAGTCTTAGGCATTTCTTTATTGTAGTATGCTAATACAATAACCTTGAGGGGGTAATTTCAGACAGATGTGTGAGCAGAGCACAGGAGTAAGTCCAGGAAGGAAAAGGGGGCTGAAATTAAGCTCTTAATTACAGTGAACTGGAGAAGTATTTTACTGTGAGGAGACCTAAGAATAAAGCCTTCCTGTTAAGAGGGAGTGGTGTAGGGGGTCAGATTCTATCATTTATATATTTCAGTATAGGAAATACTAGAGCATGTTTGTGTGTTGATAAGAAGATGTTGAAGAAAGATTATGAACTTTCAAGGAAGGAAGGGCTTAATTATAGGCTTGAAAGAATAAGGAAATGGAATTTATAATACAAGTGAAGAGATTAACTTTATATAAAAGGAGGAAGTGAAAGCAGAGAGAGTGAATATAGATGAAGGTAGATTGGTAGATTCAAAAGTGATAAAATAAGAGCAATTCCTTCTAATCATTTCTAACCAATTTCTCAGTGCAGTGTGAAACAAGATCATCATCCAAGTGGAAAGGTTTAAAGAGAAAAAGGTTGAAACAGTTGTTTTTGAGCAATGAGAGAATGTAGTGGTATTTTTAGGTTTTCTTGAGGGTTTACTTGAGACTTACTGACATGAATTAAAGTCAGAATGTATTAGTCCATTTTCATACTGCTATGAAGAAATACCCAAGACTGGGTAATTTATAAAGAAAAAGAGGTTTAATTGACTCACAGTTCCACATGGCTGGGGAGTCCTCGCAATCATGGCAGAAGATGAAGGAGGAGCAAAGACATGTCTTACATGGTGGCAGACAAGAGAGCACATGCAGGGGAACTCCCCTTTATAAAACAATCAGATCTCATGAGACTTATTCACTATCACAAGACCAACACAGGAAAACCCAGCCCCATGATTCAGTTACCTCCTACCCGATCCCTCCCCTCCCATGACATGCAGGGATTATGGGAGCTACAATTAAAGATGAGATTTGGGTGGGGACACAGCCAAACCATATCAGAGACCAATGACAAAAGCTTGTTGGTTGAAACTACCAGTAATTTCATCACAATTTAATAGTAATAAAATGAATCTTTTAAATTATCTGGCCTAGTCATTCACAAAATAAAAGCATCCATTGAAACATCCTTAACTGGTAGTTGGTCACTAATAGAATTTCTTCTATACTGGTATTAGTTACAACGACTTCTGCCTACCCCTGGAAGTTCACAAAATGGAAACATCCTAATTATGCAACAAGTACAATCTTTGTTGCTATATTGATATGGACCTGATGTCTGGTTTTGTCATGAACAGGCCATGTAGCAGGGATGGCCACCTCTGAGTCTTGGTTTTCTCGTTTCTAAAGAAGAAAAATCACATTTACCATGAGGGATGTTAAACTGAGATTGCAGTCAGCACTCCTTATCTGTGAGTTTGTAATCTGCAGATATGAAGGCTGGCTGTGCTAAGGCATTTTGTAACTGGAATTTGAACAACTGCAGATCCTTGCAAGGTCCTAGAACCAGTCCACTGTAGATAAGAGGGTCAACCTTACTTGAATATGTTTAATAATGCACCAATTATTTGAATATATGAATATGTTTAATATGTGAATATTAAACATATTTGAATATTAAATATTCAATTAAATATTAAATATTTGAATATTAAACATATTTGGATATGTTTAATAATGCACCACTAAAGAATATGTTTAATAATGCACCAATTATTTAAAAACTTATTACCTCTAACTTAAACTCAGCAATTTATCATTCCTAAAAAGAAAAAAAACTTCGTAACACTTTTTCTTAGAAAAATCACTGAGTAAAAATCATTATCTTTAAAAGGTACTTCACACAATAAAGTCCTAATGCATCCAAGTTAGACTTCTCTAATTACAATGGAGTTGAAACATGAAAATTACCTCCCTCACTGCTTTTAAAAATTTTGGAGCCCATTTCCTAAACATGTATTGTCTTTCCTACTTCATTCTGAAAAGCAAACAAACAGGAAAGCAAATTAAAATACAGGCTATTAAGCGATTCCTTCCTGCAGAGTGATGAGGAAGGTGTCAGTTGCACATCACATAGAAGAAATCTTCATTCCTTATATGCATGGTTTCTCCCACCACAACATTCTTGAGCAAATTCCCTGATACAAAATGCTCCCAACTTGCCCTCTTGAAGATAAGCCCGGAAGCAGTTTTTCTCAACATTAGCCTTATAAAAAATGACGGAAATAATTCAGTGCCAGAGTTTGAAAAAGCACTCGTTCAGTTCCCCAGAAAATAAAATTCTTAAAACATATACATAGGAATCAATAATAAAAATAAGTATCTATGACAAAGCAAGGAGGTAAACAAAAAAGGAATTTTTTTTTTTTTTTTTTTTTTTTTTTGAGACGGAGTCTGGCTCTGTCGCCCAGGCTGGGGTGCAATGGCCGGATCTCAGCTCACTGCAAGCTCCGCCTCCCGGGTTTACGCCATTCTCCTGCCTCAGCCTCCCGAGTAGCTGGGACTACAGACGCCCGCCACCTCGCCCGGCTAGTTTTTGTGTATTTTTTAGTAGAGACGGGGTTTCACCGTGTTAGCCAGGATGGTCTCGATCTCCTGACCTCGTGATCCGCCCGTCTTGGCCTCCCAAAGTGCTGGGATTACAGGCTTAAGCCACCGCGCCCAGCCACAAAAAAGGAATTTAACATACATAAAATGTGACACACTGTAAAATAAAGATACGTAACCTTCGATGTGTGCAGATCCCATGTGCTTCTGTAAAATACTGTCTTTATAAAGTAAACACTTCACATGTCATTCCCATAGGCTACAAACAATGACAGATTGGATGGAAAAGAAAAGTGTTCCTATTCTCAGCGTCGTTTTGGTTGTCTGTTTTTGTTTAATGTATTCTGGAATGAGATAGAGAGAAGCTCTGGAACTGCAGAATCAGCCTAACTAGACAGGTGAGACTGCGGGGGGGGGGGGGTTATAGACATCCCTACACATTAGGGAAGGTGCTGGCAGTCATCTAGAGCCAGGAAATGATGACAGACTGCAAGAAAGTAAAACAAGCTGGTCTCTGAAGGTGGCCCAGAGGCTATTGAAGTATACAGATTTCCACTTTGGAATCATTTCTCGTTTGCTTTAAAAACATCCGTATGACACCTCATATTGTGTTAGATATCTCCATCATACACAGGGCAGGTGATAGAAAAATTGTTCAAATGTAGATTGGAGTATTTGCAAACACTGAAGGAAACTTAACACACTGTAGGGACTCTAGGTTGAGGCGTTCTTACACAAGAGAAGAAACCCACGTTCTTTACATTCGGTATTCAAAACAGTTATATTTGGAGCAAAGCTTGCTTATTAATGTACCTAATTAAATTAAACTGAGCCAGTAACGCTGTTGAAGCCCTAAGAGCTGACTTTGGACTCAAGACCTATAAGTAGATAGTTTATTATTCCTTAAGCAACTGTCTTTGCCTAGGTATAGACATGACTGATCTATCGTAAAACTGTCTGTCCCTAGTCATGTGGACTAATGTGACGTCTACTGCTGCTCAGTTTCTTACAATTGAAGCTGAGTATGTTCATACCGAAGTCACATTTTCCCAGGTTTCTCCAATTTAGCCTGTAAACAGACCCCTTCAAGCAACATCCAGGAATAAAATGGACATTTTAGGGGGTTTTGGTTTCAAAAAGAAAATAAAAACAATTACCTAGCTATCTAAATTTTTGTAAATGATTTTAAAATCCTTTAAAGAAAATAATGGGAATCCTCGGAGGAACTACGACAAGTAGGATTTGTAACTGATTAGATCTCTTGGTTAAGTCCAAACATGCAATGAAGAGTAGAGAAACATTCAGAAAATGAACAGGTCGTTTTGTGTGCAGATCTGACCCAGAGCAAAACCGTAGCTCTCACCAGTCAATTCACACAGAACAGGTGAGCTGGATGGCCCCAGCACACTCAAGGAAAACAAGTTTGGAGCCTGCTCTGTACATAGTTTCACAGGAGGCACAGGGAAGCCCAGGCATGCTCCTCCTAAGCTCCTGCGCACACCAGCGGTGAATGAGATGAGAAGGAAATTTAAAAAGACCCATCTTGCAGCCATGGCCCTACTTTTCCTCCACTTCACTGCCTTTTCCTCCCACAATCTGATAATGGGAGAGGGGGTGATGACTCAGGACGCTTCCACAGATGTCAGGGACTTAGTAACACCAGAGTCACACAAAAGTGAATGATGCCTTCCCCAGCAGAGGCCCATGAGTCACATGGCAGCTTCACAGAACTCAGCTTAGATTTCTCTTGGGCTTTACATGGTTAACTTCAAGGAAACTTGAAAAGTCCAGGTTCATATGACAGGAGTCAAAGATTATATCGGGGCATTCCCTGAACTAACACAAGAAGTGATCTTCCTCTTGAAACCTTAGGGAAAAGCAAACCACGGCAGGAATCACCCAACACTTTATTCTAAGAGGTCTCTGAATCTATAAAATGCCTGTTAAACAAAAGGGTCAAAATGCTCTCAAATCAGCAGTTCTAGTACCCAAAAGAGATGGAAATCTCAGTCATGTGGACTAGGTTTCTCCAGGGATAAGTTACCTTCTGATGGGACACCGAATTCAGACTTCTATGATGTTGATTTCTTGATGAATCCCAGCTTCCATCTTCCTCCTCCCCACCCTCAAGCTATGAATGGGAACATCCAAAGACACAAATGTTCTTCATTTTCACTCATGGGAAAGTTGTGAGAGCCATATATTGAAAGAAGGTCAGAGCCTTAAAAGAAAATTGACACTCAGACCAACTGCCTAATTTTTTTCAGCAGTTCTACAGAATCCTAGAGTGGCGAAGTGGCTACTCAAATGCACTCAGCAAGTTAAAAACTCAACTGGGGGTTGGGCATGGTGGCTCACGCCTGTATCCCAGCACTTTGGGAGGCCAAGGTGGATGGATCATGAGGTCAGGAGTTCAAGACCAGCCTGGCCAAGACAGTGAAACCCCATCTCTACTAAAAATACAAAAATTAACTGGACGTCGTGGCCACCTGTAATCCCAGCTACTTGGGAGACTGAGGCAGAGAATCACTTGAATCCAGGAGGCGGAGGTTGCAATGAGCCAAGATCACGCCACTGCACTCCACCCTAGGCAACAGAGCAAGACTCCATAAAACAAAACAAAACTGGGGAGACATAAGCCAAGGGCCCAAGACCCTGTAGATTTTATTTTCCATTACTACCATTCCTTGTATAATAATAATAATAATAAAATGTCACCCCTAGTTTCAGGACTTTGGCATTCAAATTAACTTTAGGCTCATAGCTTAAATTTAACAGAAGTGTTCATAGTGATAGTTCAGAGATATAGCAGAAAATCTTTCTTCAAATATCTCTTCTATGCTATTTTATGTCTTGAAGTCTGGAATAATTATAATAGAAAAGCAATCAAGAAACCTGGGCTCCTTGGCTGAGCTTTTCTGATGCACACATGGCAGTGCAGTGCTTTCAGGGTATGTCTAAGGTTAGCATTTCCTCACTTTCTTAAAGGCCAGCCTGAGATGATGCCTAATGCATTGGAACTGTGGTCATAAATTTAAATTTGGTTCACTCTTGTAGCCAATAGTTAGAATTGTGGCTTCCTGGACCACTGTTTCCCTCGGCAAGAGCAGCTGAGATGCAGAGTGGGCCCTAACCAGCCACTCCAGCTCTCATGATTGATCCAAAGACAGTTGCATAATCAAAATAGATTTGATCAGGGTTTCTCTCCCAGTAATTTAAAATGTGGAATAAGAAGACCCAGAGACTGAGAACACTGGGGATGAAATTCATTAACGGCAGCATGCAAGAGGCAATAGCCCTTCAGTTCCCTTGCTTGGCCGAGACATTCCATGCTGTGAGACAATTAACTATCCAGGGAGGAAAGAGATAAAATCGCCTCTCTTATCACACCCCAAAATCAACTACAGATGGATTAAAACATTCAATGTAAAGGAAGCAAAACAAACTACAAAAGCACTGGGGAGAAAAACAAAAAACCCTAACAAACTCAACTTTAAAAAATGTAAAACTTCTGTGCTACAAAAGATAGTCCTAACACATTACAGTGTGAGTGACAGAATGGATGGGAAGCGTCACTCTACACATATCTGATAAAGATCAATACACAATCATACAATAGCCTCAAACCCACAATCATGTACACACTGGAAATAGTCAAAGGGAATGCATTGACCATTTTCAGAGCATGGATTATAATCGTTCCTGTAAGAGTGAGTCTTGGTGACTTTACGGATGAGGGGGTAGGATGCGCAAGGAAAATGGTGCAGGGAAGAGAGGATTTGGGAGGGCAAACCAGCCTCTGCTGTGGTCTGGGCAAGATGGCTTGGCAAAAGGAAAGGTAAAGTCATGTGGACACATTGCAGGAATGTCTTAGAGGATAACCAACAGGATGGGACAGGGATTTGAGGGTGGAAGTAAAAGAAGGCGTCATCAAGGACATATGCCCAGTTCAGCTCTGGGGAAGATAAAGGCAGCCTTTACTGAGAAGCAGATCATGGGACAGGAAGGAGTTTGGGCTTTGGGTGTTGCCGTCATTTATTTTTAAATACTTAAGCAGAGACAGCACAATCAATACATGTGGAAAGATTAGTTTTTGTCTGTGTATCCTTGGGGTGTTGGCTAATATTTGAATGATTCCAACCTAGAATATACACTTCACAAACCACACTGGAACATCTACAAACTCTTTAACTTGTCTTACTTAGGGTCAGCACCAGAGTTTGTGTATTAACGTAACAGATGCTAGAAGTCACCTTTCACCAGTGAAATGAAAGCCGTTCGACACATGAACTGGACAGACGTGCTGCATGGACCCTCCTTTGTTGCATGAACAGGGTATAAAAACCTGACAACTACAGGAGGCTTAGAGCTCCTTGCCGGCCTATGTCTGCCACTCAGAAATTTCACACACATAGTCCTGATAAGCAGATTCACTAAGACCTGCTGCTGATACTGCTGCTTCTCTCCCAAGTAAACCTTTCATGCAAGGACCTCATCAAAGAGCCTAAAAGAATGTAGAGAGGCTGGGTGTCGTCAAGAGCAGGCTGGATCACCCTTTATGCCCTGCTGCTGGTCGTGTTTCTAGACATAACAGAATTCAGTGTGATTCTTGCTTCCCTGGTGACACGCCACATGGTAGCTAGGTTGTAGAAAGAAAGATGTTAGCCATCATCTACTTCTAACTATCAGAAGCTATCAAACTTTCTGATAAAAAAGTAACAAAAGTGAGGAAAACCAAAGAGCATTAAATTTGAGGTGCTCTGTAGACTTTCATGTGGCAGTTACAAACAGGCAGTTGGATATATAGGTCTAAAGTTTAAGAATATATAATTTGGAGCCCTAAAAATATAGTTCATATTTAAAGCAATAGGATTGGTGAGTTCACCAGGTAAATGACTGCAGAGAAAAAGAAAGAATGTGAGCAAGATTTGAAGGGCCCCAATATTTAAAAATAGTGTAGAAGAAAGAAGAATTAGTAAAGGGCCAATGGAAGGAGGCAGAGAATTAGCAAAAACCCACAAGAAGAGAATGTTATGGAAGCCAAAACAAGAGAAACGTTCAGGAAGAAAAGATGTGGCAAGCTGTGCCACCCACTACCTTGGGTTTTGTATAAAATTTGGATTTGGAGGGGAGAACCTGTTCTGCAACCCCATAGTGTGTCTGATACCAGGTCTGCTGATCTGTGACCCCACCAGCTGTCTTACACAGCCCATTACATGCTAGGTGGTCTGTAAATTATAATGGAGCTACAGCAACACTTTGCAGTCGTAGAAACAGACTTTCAAATAAATAGCCTTCATTCTATGCACGAAAATGCTCTGAAATAGGCAACACTTAACTCATTTGTTTATTATCTGTGTGAACAAATCAGGCTAGAGTGTTCACAGAGATCAAGCTTCTCACATCACAAAGAAAAGATAAAATAGGTTGAAGAACATGTCATGACTTGAAAATAGCTCCAAAATAGTTGAAAAAAATACAAGATGTGAGTATGGTACATCAGTCACATTAAAAAAACACACACACACACACAAAAGTTGGCCGGGCGCGGTGGCTCACGCCTGTAATCCCAGCACTTTGGAAGGCCGAGGCGGGCAGATCACGAGATCAGGAGATTCAGACCATTCTGGCTAACACGGTGAAACCCCGTTTCTACTAAAAATACAAAAAAAAAAAAAAAAAAAACCTAGCCGGGCGAGGTGGCGGCGCCTGTAGTCCCAGCTACTCGGGAGACTGAGGCAGGAAAATGGTGGGAACCCGGGAGGCGGAGCTTGCAGTGAGCTGAGATCCGGCCACTGCACTCCAGCCTGGGCCACAGAGCGAGACTCCGTCTCAAAAAAGAAGAAAAGAAAAAAAAGTTATATGTGTTTGCTTCTTTATTGTTTTTAATGTCAATCGCATAGAAAAAAACAGAATGAGTTTACAAAGCTAACTGCAACAATGACTTCTGGGAAGACCATATTAACCTTAAATCATGAGGGTTACATGATTTAAGAATATATGTAATTGTTGAAAATAAGCCGTATGTCTGCTCATTGATGAAACGTGAAAATAGGTATAAATAATAGATTAAAGTCTCCCATAACCTCACAACCTAGAGATAACTGTTGTTACTATTTTGGCGCAGGTGGGGATCATCATGGCGGAGGGGAGGAAGGACCGGGCCGCAGCTCTGACTCGGACACACAGCAGTGTGCAGAGGCCTGCATGGTGAATCTTAGCTCCAGAACGACCGGAGTAACAAACCAGGAAACCCGAGGGGACCCACAGACCCTCTGAAGGAAGCGGATTGCACCTGCAAGACCCGAAGACACCCCCAATACTACTGTGAATGCCCAAACTGCGGGAGTGGGAAAGAGAGTCTCCTCCGCCCAGAACACACACCCGCACTGGGGAAACGGATGGTCTAGTCTGCAGAAGTTTCTGGCCTTACCTGGAGCTGGGTCAATTTAGAGAGCCAAGCGAAACACGGGGTAGAGGAAGCAGCGGGAGAGGCCCTGGGAGCTGGCTGGGTCCCCACGCAGACCATTCCTGCCTGGCAACGCAGGGATCCACGCAGGGCGGCCAGAGGCACGGGGGAAGCGCAACAGGGAGGAGGAAGTCTCCAGCTGAACTTTGTAACACTTTGAAACAGGTGAGAAGCTTCCCGCCAAAACTGGGGGGAGGGCGCGAATCTGGCGCGCAGACTCCATAGGCGGGGAAAGAACTAAGCCTGTTTCTTTCTCACCTGACAGGCAGGTAGCCTGGGGCAAGGTCTCAGCCCTGCACGCCGTCCTCCTGAAAACAGACTTGGGGCTGTTATGGGGGGCACAGTGGGAGTGAGACTGGCCCTTCAGACTGCACGGGAACGGGGTGAGACCTGTGGCTGCTGGCTTTCCCCCACTTCCCTGACAACCTGCCTGACTCAGCAAAGGCAGCCATAATCCTCCTACACAACTCCCTTCACCTGGGAACCTCATTCCACTCCCTCACAGCAGCCGCAGCAAGACCCGCCCAGGCAGAGTCTGAGCTCAGACAAGCATAGCCCTGTCCCCACCTGATGGTCCTTCTCTACCCACCCTGGTAGACAAAGGGCATATACTTGGGAGGTCTAGGGCCGCACCCACCACCTGATCCTCCCTGTACTCCCACAGCTGATGCTTTCTGAGAAACGCCAGCTTCTGGCAGGAGGCCACCCAGCACAAAAGTAGTGTTTTAAACCCCCAAAGCTAAGAACCCTCATAGAGACCATTTCACCCCTGTGCCACCTCCACTGGAACAGCTGCTGGTATCCATGGTCGAGAGACCCACAGATGGTCCACATCACAGGACTCTGTGCAGACAGCCCCCAGTACCAGCCCAGACATGGGTAGAATTGCTAGGTGGCTAGACCCAGAAGAGAGATAACAATCACTACAGCTTGGTTCTCAGGGAGCCATATCCATAGGAAAAGGTGGACAGTACTATATCAAGGGAACACCCCGTGGGACAAAAGAATCTGAACAACAGCCTTCAGCCCTAGACCTTTCCCTCTGACAGAGCCTACTCAAACTAGAAGGAACCAGAAAACCAACTCTGGTAATATGACAAAACAAGGCTCTTTAACACCCCAGAAAAATCACAGTAGCTTGCCAACAATGGATCCAAACCAAGAAGAAATCCCTGATTTACCTGAAAAAGAATTCGGGAGGTTAGTTATTAGGCTAATAAGGGAGGCACCAGAGAAAGACAAAGCCCAATGCAAGGAAATAAAAAAATAAAAAAAAATACAAGAAGTGAAGGGAGAAATGTTCAAGGTAATAGATAGCATAAAGAAAAAAATGACCAAAACTTCAGGAAACATTAGACACACATAAAGAAATGCAAAATGCTCTGGAAAGTCTCAGCAATGTAACTGAACAAGTAGAAGAAACAAATTCAGAGCTCGAGACAAGGTCTTCAAATTGACCCAATCCAACAAAGACAAAACGAAGAAGAAAATATGAGCAAAGCCTCCAAGAAGTCTGGGGATTATGTTAAACGACCAAACCTAAGAATATTCGGTATTCCTGAGGAAGAAGAGAAATCTAAAAGTCTGGAAAACATATTTGGGGGAATAATGGAGGAAAACTTCCCCAGCCTTGCTAGAGATCTAGACATCCAAATACAAGAGGCACAAACAATACCTAGGAAATTCATCGCAAAAAGATCATTTCCTAGGCACATTGTCACCAGGTTATCTAAAGTTAAGAAAAAGGAAAGAATCTTAAGAGCTGTGAGGAAAAGCACGAAGTAACTTATAAAGGAAAACCTATCGTATTAACAACAGATTTCTCAGCAGAAACCCTACAAGCTAGAAGGGTTTGGGGCCCTATCTGTAGCCTCCTCAAACAAAACAATTATCAGCCAAAAATTTTGTATCCAGCTAAATAAAGCATCGTATATAAAGATACAGTCTTTTTTCAGACAAGCAAATGCTGAGAGAATTCACCACTACCAAGCCACCACTACAAGAACTGCTAAAAGGAGTTCTAAATCTTGAAACAAATCCTGGAAACACATCAAATCGGACCTCTTTAAAACATAAATCTCACAGGACCTATAAAACAAAAATACAATTTAAAAGCAAAAAACAACAACAACAAAAAAAAACAAGGTACACAAGCAACAAATAGAATGATGAATGGAATGGTACCTCACATCTCAATACTAACACTGAATGTAAATGACCTAAATGTTCCACTTAAAAGATACAGAACTGCAGAATGGATAAGAACTCACTAGCCAACTATCTGCTGCCTTCAGGAGACTCACCTAACACGTAAGGACTCAAATAAACTTGAAGTCAAGGGGTGGAAAAAGGCATTTCATGCAAATGGACACCAAAAGTGAGCAAGGGTAGCTATTCTTATATCAGACAAAACAAACTTTAAAGCAACAGAAGTTAAAAGAGACAAAGAGGGACACTATATAATGGTAAAATGCCTTGTCCAGCAGGAAAATATCACAATCCTAAATGTATATGCACACTCAAAGAAGAGTTGGTACCAATCCCTTTGACATAATTCCACAAGATGAAGAAAGAGGAACCCTCCCTAAGTCATTTTATGAAGCTAGCTTCACCCTAATACCAAAATGAAGAAAGGACGTAACCAAAAAAGAAAACCACAGACCGATATCCCTGATGAAAATAGATGCTAAAATCCGTAACAAAATACTAGCCAACTGAATCCAACAACATATCAAAAAGATTATCCACCATGATCAAGTGGGTTTCATATCAGGGATGCAGGGTTAGTTTAACATGCACAAGTCAATAAATGTGATTTACCACATAAACATAATTAGAAACAAAAATCACATGATTGTGCAGACTGTGTCGAATGCAGAAAAAGCATTTGACAAAATCCAGCATCCTTTTTGATTAAAACGCTCAGTAAAATCAGCATACAAGGGACATACCTCAATGTAATGAAAGCCATCTATGACAAACCCACAGCCAACATAATAGTGAATGGAGAAAAGTTGAAAGCATTCCTTCTGAGAACTGAAACAAGACAAGGATTCCCACTCTCACCACTCCTCTTCAACATAGTACTGGAAGTCCTAGACAGAGTAATCAGACAAGAGAAAGAAATAAAGGGCATCCAAATTGGTAAAGAGGATGTCAACTGTCACTTTTTGCTGATGATATGATCATTTATCTCAAAAACCCTAAAGACTCCTCCAAGCTCCTAGAACTGATAAAAGAATTCAGCAAAGTTTCTGGACACAAGATTAATGTACACAATTAGTAGCTCTTCTATACACTAACATTGACCAAACAGAGAATCAAGTCAGGAACTCAACCCCTTTTACAACAGTTGCAAAAAATAAAAATAAAATAAAATATGTCTGTTGGCTACATAAATGTCTTCTTTTAAGAAGTGCCTGTTCATATCCTTTGCCCACTTTTTGATGGGGTTGTTTGTTTTTCTTGTAAATTTGTTTAAGTTCTTTGTAGATTCTGGATATTAGCCCTTTGTCAGATGGATAGATTGCAAAAATTTTCTCCCATTCTGCAGGTTGCCTGTTCACTCTGATGATAGTTTCTTTTGCTCTGCAGAAGCTCTTTAGTTTAATTAGATCCCATTTGTCTACTTTGGCTTTTTTTGCCATTGCTTTTTGTGTTTTAGTCATGAAATCTTTGTCCATGCAAAAATGCTCATCATCACTGGTCATCAGAAAAATGCAAATCAAAACCACAATGAGATACCATCTCAGTCCAGTTAGAATGGCGATCATTAAAAAGTCAGGAAACAACAGATGCTGGAGAGGAGGTGGAGAAATAAGAATGCTTTTACATTGGTGGTGGGAGTGTAAATTAGGTCAACCATTGTGGAAGACAGTGTGGCGATTCCTCAGGGATCTAGAATTAGAAATACCATTGATCCAGCAATCCCATTACTGGGCATATACCCACAGGATTACAAATCATTCTATGATAAAGACACATGCACACTTAGGTTTACTGCGGCACTATTCACAATAGCAAAGACTTGGAACCAACCCAAATGGATTAAGAAAATGTGACACATATACACCATGGAATGCTATGCAGCCATGAAAAAAGGATGAGTTCATGTCCTTTGCAGGGACATGGATGAAGCTGGAAACCATCATTCTCAGCAAACTATCACAAGGACAGAAAACCAAACACCGCATGTTCTCACTCATAGGTTGGAGTTGAACAATGAGAACACATGGACACAGGGCAAGGAATATCACAAACCAGGGCTGGTCAGGGGGTGGGGGGCTTGCGGGCAGATAGCATTAGCAGAAATATGTAACGTAAATGACAAGTTGATGGGTGTAGCAAACCAACATGGCACATGTATACCTATGTAACAAACCTGCACGTTGTACACATGTACCCTACAACTTGAAGTATAATAAATAAATTAATTAATTAATTAAAATACTTTGGAATATACCTAACCAAGGAGGCGAAAGACCTCTACAAGGAAAACTACAAAACACTGCTGAAAGAAATCATAGATGACACAAACAAATAGAAACACATCCCATGCTCATGGATAGGTAAAATCAATATTGTGAAAATGATCATACTGCCAAAAGCAATCTACAAATTCAATGCCATTGCCATCACAAAACCGCCATCATTCTTCACAGAATTACAAAAAACAGTTCTAAAATTCATATGGAACCAAAAAAGAGCCCATAGAGCCAAAGCAAGACTAAGCAAAAAGAACAAATCTGGAAGCATTACACTACCTGATTTCAAACCATACTGTAAGGTCATAGTCATGAAAACAGCATGATACTGGTATAACAATAGGCACACAGACCAATATAACAGAATAGAGAACCCAGAAATAAACCCAAATATTTACAGCCAACTGATCTTCAACAAAGCAAACAAAAACATAAAGTGGGGAAAGGACATCCTTTTCAACAAATAGTGCTGAGTTAATTGGTTAGCCACATATAGGAGAATGAAACTGGATCCTCATCTCTCACCTTATACAAAAATCAATTCAAGATGGACTAAGGACTTAAATCTAAGACCTGAAACTATAAAAATTCTAGAAGATAACATTGGAAAAGTCCTTCTAGACATTGGCCTAGGCAAAGATTTCATGACCAAGAACCCAAAAACAAATGCAATAAAAACAAAGATAAATAGCTGGGATTTAACTAAAGAGCTTTTGCACAGCAAAGGGAACAGTCAGCAGAGTATACAGACAACCCACAGAGTGGGAGAAATATCTTCACAATCTATACATCTGACAAAGGAGTAGTATCCAGAATCTACAATGAACTCAAACAAATCAGCAAGGAAAACAATCCCATCAAAAAGTGGGCTAAGGACATGAATAGACAATTCTCAAAAGAAGATCCACAAATGGCCACAAACACTTGAAAAAATACTCGGCATCACTAATGATCAGGGAAATGCCAATCAAAATCACAATGTGATACCACCTTACTCCTGCAAGAACGGCCATAATCAAAAAAATCAATGATACTGTGAACAGGGAACACTTCTACACTGCTGGTGGGAATGTAAACTAGCACAACCACTGTGGAAAACAGTGTGGAGATACCTTAAAGAACTAAAAGTAGAACTACCATTTGATCCAGCAATCCCACTCCTGGGTATCTACCCATAGGAAAAGAAGTTATTATCATCAGAGTGAACAGGCAACCTACAGAATAAGAGAAAATTTTTGCAATCTATCCATCTGACAAAGGGCTAATATCCAGAATCTACAAAGAACTTAAACAAATTTACAAGAAAAAAACAAACAACCCTATCAAAAAGTGGGTGAGGGATATGAACAGACACTTCTCAAAAGAAGACATTTATGTGGCCAACAAACATGAAAAAAAGCTCATCATCACTGGTCATTAGAGAAACGCAAATCAAAGCCACAACGAGATACCATCTCACACCAGTTAGAATGGCATCCAGTAAAAAGTCAGGAAACAACAGATGCTGAAGAAGATGTGGAGAAATAGAAACGCTTTTTTTTTTTTTTTTTTTTTTTGGTGGGAGTGTAAATTTGTTTTGTTGTTGTTGTTGTTTGTTTGTTTGTTTTTTGAGATGGAGTCTTCCTCTGCTGCCCAGGCTAGAGTGCAGTGGCATGATCTCAGCTCACTGCAACCTCTGCCTCCTGGGTTCAAGCGATTCTCCTGCCTCAACCCCCCAAGTAGCTGGGATTACAAGTGCTCGCCACCACAGCCAGCTAATTTTTGTATTTTTAGTAGAGACAGGGTTTCACCATCTTGACCACGCTGGTCTCAAACTCCTGACCTCGTGATCCACTCTCGGATTACAGGCGTGAGCTACCATGCCCAGCCAATTAATATCACTCATTATGCATACATGACTGTCTGCAGCTGGAACTAACCTTTCGAATGTGTTTTTGAAGCTACAATTATTAAATCAAAGAATCTTAAATATAACTGTATGTCTTGACAAATATTGTAAAATGGCTTTAAAAACAGTTGCACCAATTTATTCTTCCACTAACGGTGAGAGGAATAGTTGTGTCTGGGTCCAGATCAACGCTGAATATGATTTGGGCTTCTCATGTTTGCGGATTTATAGTTGACCAGTATCTCTTTTAGAATTGTTGAAATAAAACCTTGTTGCTTATTAAGACACATTTCCATTTCCCATGAATCACAGATGTAGAGTCTTCTCTGCCAAGTGTGTAGACTCTGATCATTGAAGACTATGAACTCAATGTCTGTGAAATTTCTGGCAATTTTCCCTAGTTTATTTTTTCATTTTTTATTTTGTTTGTAAAACTTTTTTTCATTTTTTACAAAATTTTATTTGTATGTTGTCAAGTAAGCAATCTAAGCAATGGAAATATCACAAATGAAAATGCCCACGTATTTGTTAGGTGTGGTCCCTTGTTCCAGTTTGCTCATAATCTACTGTATTCATCAGGATTCTCCAGAGAAGCGGAAGGATCTATATGGACATACAGAAAGAGGTTTATCATGAGGGATGGGTTCATGCCATTATGGACACTGATAAACAAGATTAAATCTCAAGAAGTTATCGGCTAGACGCAGTGACTCACACCTATAATCCCGGCATTTTGGGAGGCTGAGGCAGGCAGATCGCTTGAGCCCAGGAATTCAAAACCAGCCCAGGCAAAATAGAAAAACCTGTCTCTACAAAAATACAAAAATTAGCCAGGCATGGTGGCGTGCGCCTGTAACCCCAGATACTCGGGAAGCTGAGGTGGGAGGATGGATGGAGCCTGGAGGTCAACACAGCAGTGAGCCGAGATTGCACCACCACTGTCTAGCCTAAGTGACAGCGCGAGACCCTGTCTCAAGAAAAAACAAAAAGAAGTTATGCTTCCCCCTGGCCTATATAATGTGCCATCTGCAAGCTGGTGTTCCAGGAAAGCTGGTGGTGCAGATCCCAGGCCAAACCCAAAGGTCTGAGAACCAGAAGCACCAATGTCTAAGGGCGGGAGAAGGAGGAGGTCCCAGCTCAGGGAGAGCCAATTCCCCCTCCTCTGCCTTTGTTCTGTTCAGGCCCTCAGCGGACTGGATGGTGCCCACCCACACTGGGGAGGGCAATCTTTTTCCCCATCCACTGGGGATTGGTTATCTCCGCCAGAAACAACCTCACAGACACGCCCAGGAGAAATGTGTGGGCAGCTACCTGGACATCCCTCAGCCCAGTCACAATGACGTGAAGTTAATCCTCTCATCTTCTGAAGGGAGGCAGTATCATTTTTAAGACAGGGTCACAAATGACCAGAGAAGTAAGCATAGGCCGGGTAAGAATATAGCTTCCTGAGATCTTAATTTACCATATTTCTCCCCTTTTACCCCTTTCTCAACCTACATAATGTGTACATTCTGTGCTTCCTTGCCTGGGGAAGGTTATTTTCTAAAACCTTAGAACATTCAGAAAAAAAGTAAAAACTGCACGTGGAAATAACGTAAGAGGGACTGGCAGGGAACCTTCCTGGATGAAGTGTGAATAGTCTGCTGGTCCCATGAACACCGGGAACTGAGTGCAGAATCTTAGAAGGTCCCACATCTACGACAGCTTCAAGGGAATCAAATTCAGCATCTCAGGAAAGCCAGATCCAGGCTCTACTTCCCCGGGTCCAAAGTTAACCAGCCCACACCTCCAGGGCGTGGATGATGTGGGCTGAGGACACTGGCACCCCTCGGTGGGTACCGGTGTGATTAGATGACCAGTAACACACTGACCACAGGACACACAGCATCAGGCCTGCCCCCAGGAGCCCCGAGAGTGAACCCGGTGGCTGTTGCTGCCCAGAGGGTGAAATGGGAGGAGACAGGGAGTCAACATTGTTTCAGCTGGCTTAAAAAAACAGTCTCATTGTACATATCTTGGAACTGGAGTTTGTAGACCAGAGTTTATTACTCCTCCAGCCAGACTATGGTGGAGCCACTGAAACCACATTAAGGCATTCAGATTTTTATCACTGTCCAGGGCCATCAGCCAGTGATAGTCTCTGGGAAGCTCAAATGGGGGACAGGTGGTGTGACAGGAGGGAGGCTGGCCTCACAGAGCTTGAGTCAAAATTATGAGAGCTAATATCCAAGGGGAGAAACAGACATAAATATGATCAGATGATGCACTTAGAATCCATTCCAAGGGGCTAAGCTTTAGGAAGTTAGTTTATAGCACAGCCAGCCAAGGACCCCAGGTCAGAGGAAGAGAAAGTGACAAGGGGGGTGTGGAGCCCACAGAATCCTCTGAGAGTAGCGGCAGACACAGAAACTTGACTGAGTATTTTCTTCCTCCTGCAAACCTGCTCTTCAGGGCAGAGAGAGGCAGGGATTTGCCACCGTGCACCCACTGAGGGACCCTGACCCACAGGGTCTTCCAATGCAAGGAGCCAGTTTCCATCACTCCTCAGAGCCTCATCTTTCATTAACGCCGGTAGCTCTGCGGGAGGCCAGCACTCCCTCGATATTTATTCATTCTCAGTCCAGACAAGGGGCCCGAAGTGGAGGAAGTGGAGGAAAAGCTCCCGGGGATGGCTAGAGATGGGATGGAAAGAAGTGGAGAATGTGCACAGATGCAGAAAAACGGAATAAGAAAGGCACGTTAGGGGCCCAGGCCGCGTGCCCCTCAGGAAGCTGGGGGCTGTGCTGAGAGCTCCTCCAGAGACCAAGGCCAGGAAGTCAGTGGGCCCCACAATGCCTAGAAGCAGCATCCGTGGGCTGCCAGCGCTGGTGGACAATGGTTCTCAAACCCGCCCGAGTGTCAGGAGGGCTTGTTAGACCTGGTCTGCGGGTCCGTCCCTCACGTTTCAGCTTCAGAAGATCCAGGGTAACGCCCAGAAATTTGCATCTCTAACAACTTCCATGGTGAAGCTGAGGTGGCTGGTGCAGGCACCACACTGTGAGAACCACTGGGTGGGGAACGACGGGGCTTGCTCACACAGAAGACCCCTTACACACAGGCATGAGCCACGACACCAACCGAGGAAGGACCTGTGTTCCTGCTCCTGGTGGCACCACCACCAGCATCACCCCAATCTCATTACAAATGCACTCTCAGACTCAGCCTCGCAGCTTCCAGACACAGGTCTGCAAGTCCGGATCCCAGGTGACCCAGGTGCACACTAAGGTGAGAAGGAATTGTGCTATCAACAGAATCACGGTAAAAAAGGGGAATGCCATTGCTAGACCCTGCCCCTTTTAAACATTTCCTGAGAGGATGGGGGAGATTTGGATATGACTGAATTATTGGCCAAATATGAACACCCCTTCCCCAACACCCCCCCAACATCCCTTCCCCAACACCCCCCAACACACTCTCCCCAACACCCCCCAACACACTCTCCCCAACATCCCCCCAACACCCCCTTGCCCAACACACCTCCCCAACACCCTTTCCCCAACAGCCCCTCTATAACACCCCCTCCCAACACCCCTTCCCCAACACTCCTCCCCAACACCCCCTCCCCAACACCCCCTCCCCAACACCCTCTCCCAACATCCTTTCCCCAACACCCCCTCCCAACATCCCTTCCCCAACACCCCTTCCCCAACACCCCCTCCCAAAACCCCTCCCCAACACCCCCTCCCCAACACCCCCTCCCCAACACCCTCTCCCAACATCCTTTCCCCAACACCCCCTCCCAACATCCCTTCACCAACACCCCTTCCCCAACACCCCTCCAACACCCCCTCCCCAACACCCCTCCCTAACCTCTCCCCAACACCCCCTCCAATACCTCCAGCAGCCCTCCCCAACTCCCCTCCCCAACCCCCCTCCCCAACTCCCCCAACACCCCCTCCAACACCCCCCAACACCCCCTCCCCAACACCCCCTCAACATCCCCTCCCCAACATACATGCATGTCTCCTCCACTGCAGGCCACACGGGAGGCGTGCCCTCACCCTGCTTTCACCAGACGGCCTTTCCCGAGCAAGATGGCCGTGGCCCTTACCAGAGCCCTCCAGCCGTGGCTCTTTAGGGCTTTGGGATAATTCAGAGTGGAGACATCTCTGGCTTATGATTTCTACTGATCTTAACAATGTGAGCATGAACAACGGAGCTAGGAAATGACTCCGTTTCTCAGGGGGATTGTAGGAGCCTTATCTCCTTCCAGTCCCACCACTGCCATCGGCAAAGCAAGGCACCCGTGCTATTAACAAAGGAGGCCAGGAGACCGTCTGCCAGGGGTGTCTTCTGGGGAAGCTCCTCTCTTTTCTGACAGGTAAGGCCAATCCAGTCAGTCAGATGGCACCAGTAAGCCAGGCTCTCCTCCAGGGCCCCGGGGCATCTCCCACGATTGCGAGTCTTCTCTTCTCAACGTCCAGAGTAAGCTTCCATCGCCATTTTGGAAAACACTTCTCATTGCAGTGCAGTTATTTAGTATAAATAACTATAGAGGAAGCTGTACGCTGATGATTGGCTGGTGCACAACAGCTGAGATGGGGCTGGCCTCCCCATCCTGCAGGAGCCAGCACCCCCACCCACAAGATTCCCACAACCAGGGGCTCCCTTCCGCAACAGGAGGGACCGACATCTGCAAGGACAGAGCCCCTGACCTTCCCACACAGCTGCCAACAGCTGGCACCCCACACCAGCAGTGGGGATTTCCCCACAAAACCGCTTTCCCACGGAGGGCTGGTCCTTCCCTGGAATGCGGACTCTCAGTGTGTGCCCATGAAGGAAGACGGAAGATGGGCGAGCTAAGCCTTCTTCTGCTGGAACCATGGCCTAATTACATTTTCCCCATAAGCCCTGTTCCTCACCCACACCACGTGGTTTTGAAGAACTCGCCCCAAATGCTGTGAGTGCAGAAGGTGGTCCTCTTGCTCACACCAGGCAGGTGACTGTGGATCCCACCTTTTGGAAGGTGGTCCTCTTGCTCACACCAGGCAGGTGACCGTGGATCCCACCTTTTGGAAGGTGGTCCTCTTGCTCACACCAGGCAGGTGACCGTGGATCCCACCTTTTGGAAGGTGGTCCTCTTGCTCACACCAGGCAGGTGACCGTGGATCCCACCTTTTGGAAGGTGGTCCTCTTGCTCACACCAGGCAGGTGACCGTGGATCCCACCTTTTGGAAGGTGGTCCTCTTGCTCACACCAGGCAGGTGACCGTGGATCCCACCTTTTGGAAGGTGGTCCTCTTGCTCACACCAGGCAGGTGACCGTGGATCCCACCTTTTGGAAGGTGGTCCCTTGCTCACACCAGGCAGGTGACCGTGGATCCCACCTTTTGGAAGGTGGTCCTCTTGCTCACACCAGGCAGGTGACTGTGGATCCCACCTGATGGAAGGTGGTCCTCTTGCTCACACCAGGCAGGTGACCGTGGGCCCCACGTGATGTGAGTGCTACAGACATCGTGGGACCGAAGGACCAAGTGCCCTGGCTGGAGGCCCCTCACCTGCCAGGAGCTGCCAAGACCTCACCTGGGCAGGTGTGGAGCCTGCTGGACACAGAGCAGGATGGGGAAGGGAAGTCACCTTCCTCCCTGATTTCTCACTGCCCTCCATGCCTTTCTGCTTGAAGAGCTGCCCTGTCTAAGCCCCTAACTATCTCGACTCAAGAGAACACGCTCCTTGTTATTCCCTGAGGAGTCGCAGAGCTGAAGCCCCCAGGGACTAGCTTGGGGCGACGTTTACCCAGGACACTTAGTTAGTTGGCATGGAAGGAGCCTCAGACTAGAGCCAGAAAACAGTGCCCTGCATGTCTTGTTGTTGTTCGCATTTTCATGATTGTGTCACTTAATCTGAGTCTCCACCTCCTAATCTAAAAGAGAAATACAGCATCCAACCTTTCTTCCACTACAGTGCATTGCAAAACCAAATTCCCTCAAGACAGGTAGTGCAGGCAGATGGCAGTGCCCTGGAGTCCTGAGCACGGTGCAAGGGGGAGGTTCCATGTGGTCTGTGGCTGCCCACGGCCCTGCTTAGGACAGTCACTGACCCAAATTTGATGCCTCTGCTGGAAATAGCTGAAGCCCACAGGATGTCTGAGGCAGCCGGGACCGCTAGGACAAAATACCACAGTCCGGGTGGCTTATAGGCAGCAGAAGCCACTTGTAGGAGTCAGGAGGCTGGAGGTCCAAGATCAAGTCCCCGCAGGTTTGGTGTCCCGTGAGAGCCACTCCCCAGCTCCTGGCTACCTTCTCACCACACCCTCACTTGGTGGGACAGGCGAGGCAGCTCTCAGGGGTCCCGTTCATAAGGGCACTCGCCTCATCTTTGAGGGCTTTGTCCCGGTGAGCTAACCCCCTCCCAAAGCCCCATCTGCTCACCCCCATGCTGGAGACGAGGATTTCCAGGCATGGATTTGGGAGAGACACACAGATAGCCCATTGCCCTGGGGATCCCTGGTTTCTCAATATGCAAAAGGAGATGCTGGGAATCAGTGATTTTTTTAAGTCCTTTCCAGCTCTGGAATTCAATTAATTCTGTCCCATCAGCATGAAGTATCTGAGAGGCAGTCAGTGACGTAAGCTGTTATTTTTGCTGCTATGGGTGACTGGGGGTCCAGGGAGCTGCTATCCAGGCTCCCGCAGGAGAGACGCAGACTCAAGAACCATATCCCTCTGCAGGGCTCGGCGATGAGGTGGGGGCCCGCTGAGCACCGTTGGCAGTTTAATAGGGAACTTTTGAGACCCAGAGACCCTGGTGTCCTAGGGCACATGGCCAGTGGCCACAGATGTCCCCGGATGAGATGGCCAGGCAGGCCCAGCCCACCTGCCGTCAGGTTCTTGCTGCAGGGTGATGGGCTATTCCAGCCAGGTCACCGCTGGCACCACACCTGGGCAGGGGAGCTGCCTGCCATGCACTCCTGGGTGGACTCCTGTGTGCAGAGTTCTCCAGACCCTGGCTCTCCTTGGTCCCGCCCTTAGCCCTGCACACGCTGTGGGCTGACACCTGGCCCAGCCTCTCTCACATCCCTGCCCCCACTGGTGAAGGAGCTGGGACAACTCCAGGCAGAGAGGCCCCTGGGAGTTTCACAACCCGGCGTGGGGGCAGCAGCAAGAGGGTGGGAGGTGGGAGTGCTCTGCCCTGAGCATTTTTTTAAGTTCAAGCTGCAATCCAGAAACCCGTGGTTCCAGGCTGTTGCCCCTGCAGTTGTGAAGGGAACTGTTGTGTGCACGTGGAGTGGTGCTAAAGTGGTGGGTGAGAAACTCGGGCACACCACACTGCAGGTCCAATCAAGACCCAACGCACAGTGAGCCAGTTATCCCCTGTGACTGCCCCTGATGTGTCTCCTGTCCCATGGTCTCAGGCGCCCGTGGCATGTGGCTCCACCTGCTTCTGGAAACCATGTGATACCAGCTGTGCCCCATGGGGCATCCCCCCTCCCCTCCACCCAGGGCCCCACACACCCCGTGGGCAGAGCACAATCAGACACTCCAGCCGAGCTCTCAGCCCTGACCATGGTCACCTTGGTCAGCATGGCTGATGTCTGTGACTCGGTTTCATTGAGAAAAGAGAAATTTCACCTAGTCCGTTGAGCATGATGTGTGAGGATTAAATTAGTGCACATGGGTGCGTGTCTGGGACCACGTTTCTCCTCTCCCTTGTGGGATGATGCCATCTTCAACGCCCAGCCTCCTCCGGGCGTCCGTGCTGCTGACCGTCAGGCTCAGAGGTCAGCCGGGGTGGTTCCTCCACCCACTCCTCCCTCATCATCTCTCACCCACTCCCGGATCCAGCCTCCCTCTACCTGTCTCCTTCCTCTCACCCCCCGTGAGGCTGCCCCACCGCCCTGCCACCCTTGGCACCTCCACTTGAAAACCCACTTTTTGCCAGCCCTCCCCATAAGAATGCAGACTCATGTCATTCCTCCTAAAGAGGGCATTTTGCCTGTCAGTTTTCATTTCTGAACACTTGTTTGTCATGCAAAAGCCGTGAGTGTCTGAGTTGCTTAATTTCTTCATTGAATGCATTACTTATTTAAGAAAAATGCCAATCTTTTCCTTTCCTCGAGATTGGAAACCGAAAACATAGAATAACATTAGGCACAACAGCATTTGTAACGTTCTTGGCATTGCTTTTAAAATAAACGATACCTTGTTTGTAGCTTTCTAAGTACACTGTCTACAGTGTGCTACACATCAGTTCCTCCTGCTCTCCTGCTCCTTTTGTGAAAATAAAAATTCCTGTCTCAGCCTTTCACCAGAGATTGCTTTCTATATTTGGATACATTTTCCTGTTTTCCAGTGCATTTCTATGGTTACACAATGTTTACTAATTAGTTTGTTTAATTACATTAGTCAGCAACGGATAGACCATCCCAGTAAGTAGCTAACATTGTTTTCATCTCTTCATGTCAAACCTCAGACTGTCACTTAATAAAGAGCTATGCCTTCAAGCCAGCATGTCTCACCATGAAGAATGCTTCGTGTCAACACTGTGCAAATGGACTGCATGTTGTTTAAAGTCATTGGAATACCTGGATGTTTCCCCATTAGAAATGAGAAAGCAGAGAATCGGTGTGGCAGCTAGCATTGCACTATGTGTATAGACTTTGATTAATAGGCACTGGTTGATAGATTTCAGGTACAGGGGGAAAAAAGCAGGGTTTTTAAATTTAAAGCACCCAATTGGTGCTGAATAGCCCTGCTCACTTTCCAGTGCCGCACATCACAAAGAAAGGTCTTGGCTTCTCCAAGGCTTCATCTCTGATGGACAGAAAGACTTGATGTGCGGCATTCAGCCTTCTGACCACACAAAAGGCTTCTACATTTGGCGATTACAGTGTGAGTCAAAGGCAGACGTTCTGCTAAGTTGAACATTTAGTCTGCCTGTAATTCACTGACGAGGTCACTTTGTTCTTTAATGAAGAATCACCTCCAAACCAATGAAGAGAAGGAGAAAGAAGGCCTCACCCAGGCAGGTGCATGTGGTAGGAACCAAGAGGCAGACACATTTTCAAAAGGCTTCACCCAGGCAGGTGCACATGATAGGAACAGCGAGGCAACCGCTTTCTCATTTGAGCTGTCACGTTGGAGAAAGGGAGGGGACGGGGGGAGGTTGGGATCCTGTCCCTCCTATTTGTAGTCACGTTTCGAACTGAAGAGGATTTCCCAGGATGCATTGGTATCTTAGAAAGATTCGTCTCTGGAGCCCAGAGTGATTAGAAATGTCTTCTTGGATAGTTGATGTTTTCCAGTTTCTTTTACAGAAAACTCTATTCGTCTTTTCTCTCAATTTCAAGAGGGCTGTGATTGTGCAGACAAGTTTACTTCTCCAAAATTTGATTTTCGTAGCCTCCAAAGAAACTTCAGAAGGAAACCACTGGAGGTTAACTGACACCCCGGCACTGGGAATAAACGATGGCACGTGGTGTTCATTCCCTGCTCAGTGGATATAATCTTGTCTTGATACTGTTTACATTTCACGAAGACGTGCGTTGCAACGAGGCAATCCCATGAAAGGTGTCCGTGGCCTGGAGTTCTTGGACAGACTGCACTTCAGCTCCTAGGAATCCAGTGGCCCAAACTGCTCCCTAAGGGAACATGCATGAGTTTCTTATGGCTGCTGAAACAAATTACCTTAAACATGATGGCTTAAAACAACATATTTTCTTTTTTCCTCTTACAATTCTGAAGGCCAAAAGTCCAGAATGAGCTTCACTGGGCTGCAGCCAAGGGATGTGTGCTGCCGGTTCCCTGTGCAGGCTCCAGGGTGGGATCCGTCTTTGGCCTTTCCAGGTTCCAGATGCCATGTATGCTCTTTTGTTCATGGTCCCTTCTTCTGTTTTCAAAGCCAGCCATGTGGCATCTTCGACCCCCTTCCACCCTCTCTCACTGCTCACATCCACTCATAACCTTCTCTGCCCTTGATCCTCCTGCCTCCCTCTTAGAAGGGCCCCTGTGAGGACACCATGGTCCCCCAGATAATCCAGGATGGTTTTTCCCAGCGTCCTCTACATGTTTTCACCGTGTACTGGTAAGGCCAGTGTTGAGCAGAGGCAGCCGCTGGAAGGCTTCTGCTGAGTGTTTGGTCTGCCTCTTGGGCTGTGGGACTCCCTCGTGGGTTTGCAATGACTATTCAGGAGGGGCTGCTCCAAGCATTGCAAGATGGTTTCCACCTGATGCCAGCTGTGGTCTGGCATCCCCAGAGGAGATGAGGGGATGACTATGGTGAAATTGCTGAAGAGACAAGTAAATGTGGGTAGCACTGTTGGCAAAAATAAAAATAGCCCAGTGAGTGTTGCATTACAAGCTTGGTTCTGCGCAGTGGACTCCAACGTCCCGGCCCAGGCTACTCCCCAGACTAGACAGAACCAGGCTATGAAGAGCCAGAAGGCCAAGCAGTGGCCTGCGCAGGGTGCCACAGCCTAGGGGCTTGGGGACCTAGACCTGTGTGGTCACAATATGGACAGGTGACACTCCCATTCCGGTCTTTGTGGTCAGGAACGGCTGCATTCCATTGGGGAGTGGTGACCTGCACAGGGTGAGTGCCACAGCCCAGGGGCCTAGGGACCCAGACCTGTGTGGTCACAGTGTGGACAGGTGATGCTCCCATTCCGGGTCTTTGTGGTCAGGAATGGCTGCATTCCTTTGGGGAGGATGCTTTTGGTTAAAACCATATTTGACTTTCCTTGGCCTCTTTCTGCCACTGCACTGATGTGAGTGTGGATCCACAACCGTGGTTTCTGCTTTCTGAGTCAGATCATTCTTAGTCTTACTAATGGAATCGCCTTCGCAGCTGGAAATTTTGGTAAAGCTTGTGGCTTACGCAGACACCTCTCATCTGGATAAATAGTGAAGGGGTCGCAGCTCAAGGTTCACCTTCTGTGCAGCGCTGTCCCAGTGGGGACAGGCCTGGGGGCTGAGACGGAGGAGGGGGAACTGGAGGAGGTGTGATGTAGTCCCCCTGGGCCCCATAGTGTCGTCTCATTTTAAGGGCAAAGAAAGGCATTTGGGATGTAGTAAATGCATTTTGAAAAGGAGGTGTGGACCCTAATGGCCAGGAGTTCAGCAAAAGCACAGCCTTGTGCAGGAGGGAGAGTGCTTTAGAAGATTATGCATTGTTTTATAAACAGCAGGATTTGTAGAAGTAAGTGCTCTACCAGGCCCCTCCCCTGAGGCTGCTGAAATAGGAGAAAAATCTTTGTGATTTTTTGTGATTTTAGGGTTATGTAAAATGTTCTTAAATATGATACTAAAAGCATAATCCATAGAGGAAAGATCAAAAAATTAGACTTTCAAATGAAAAAGCTAATTGTACTTCTAAAGACACAATTAGGAAAATGAAAAGATAAGAGCCAGATGGAAAGAAAAATGTTTACAAATCAAGTATCTGAAAAAAAAAACTTGTTTCTAGAATGTATAAAAAAACTTTCAGAGTCAACAATATGAAAACACATAACCCAACATTAAAAAATAGGCAAAAGATTTGAACAAACATTTCACCAAAGAGGATATATGGCTGGCCAAAAAATAAAGTGGAAAGAAGCCAACATCTTTAATCCTAAAGAAACTGCGAGACACCACAACACAGCTCTTAGGATGAAAAACAAACCCTGACATGAGCAAGTGCTGGGGTAGACGTGGAGCAGCCAAACGTTGCTGACGAAAATGCAAATGGCACAGCCTCTGTGAAAACAGTGGTGGCCCTTTAAATGTAAATGCTAAACATTCACTTAATATGACACCTAGCAATCCCATTTCTAGGCATGTACCGAAATGAAATTTTAAAAGCTGACACATGAATATTTATAATTTCATAATTTCCAAAAACTGGAAAGAATTCAAGTGTTTCTCAACTGGGGAATAGATAACGAATGTGGATATGAACCATCCAAGCCATGAAACAGTCCTCATAAGAAGGAATAAACTGCAGCAACAGGCATGGGCCTCACATCCATTAGCTAAGCAGAGAAGCCAACCTCCGACGTCTGCAGACTCCGATTGCATTCACAACATTCTCAAAAAGGCAAATTGCAGGCACGAAGACTATGCCAGTGGTTGCCAAGGGCTCAAGGGAGAAGACAACTAGTATTCCCAACTGTTCTCCGTATTTCTTAGTGAGAATTCATAATACAAGTTCGTCAAAGGGAAAATCTGGTTCACTTGGCCAACCTATCAAGTAAGGCCATCAGGACCGGCTCCCCCTGGATAACTGGTCAGCCAGATACACACACAGCAGCTCCCTACTCTGTCTGAGACATACAGAATATAAGTGAAATTACTGACAAAAGATAATCAAAGAAAGCACAATTCATATTGCAAATGAAATTAAGATAAAAACTCAAAGAAATTGTTAATAAGACGTAAGCAAAAACAAACAGAAAAGATGATCTAACAATTATGAATTGATACTGATTTGTTATATTACATTTTAAACTCAAAAAATCTCATATTGAGAAAAACTCCTGCAAATAAAGCAAGAGTGTAGAAATCCCACCAAGTCCACCTACCCAATGCCCACAAAACACAAAGCTGAAATACAAGACATGGAGAATTAAAACTTAAAAGAACAGGCGAGTTAAAACAGTCAAATGCAAACCAATAGGAAAGAAGTTTCCAATATTACTATTGGAAAAAATAGAATTTAAGATTCAATGTCTTAATCAATAATTAAAAAGTCATTGTTTTACTGATAAAACGTATCATGTACAAGTAAGGATGTAACTAAGACCATGAGTTATGATTCTCCCTCTTTCTCTCTCTCTCTCTCACACACACACACACACACTCACACACACTCACACACTCACACACACACACTCTCACACACACACACTCTCACACACACTCACACACACACTCACACACACTCACACACTCACACACACACACTCACACACTCACACACACACTCACACACACTCACACACTCACACACACACTCACACACACACAGTCACACACACTCACACACACACTCACACACTCACACACACACTCACACACACTCACACACTCACACACACACACTCACACACACACACAGTCACACACACTCACACACTCACACACACACACACTCACACTCACACACACACACACTCTCACACACACACTCACACACACACTCTCACACACTCACACACTCACACACACTCACACACTCACACACACACACTCTCACACACACTCACACACACTCACACACACACACACTCTCTCACACACACACACACACACACACACACACACAGGCTCATTCTCTCTTTGACCAAAAATACAAATGTACCCAATAGTAGTAAAAGACTTTAACACATCTCTCAATCAAGTAGGTAAGATGAAAACAGAAATTGAGGGTAGGGTCAGCAAACTACAACCCCCAGGCCAAATGCAGCTCATGGTAATAGATATTTATTCTGTACATGTGGAGAATATTTCACCTCCCTTCCTAGAAACCAACTATCAGTCCACACAGAAGATCTCAGCAAATTCCAAAAAGATAAATTGTATGGGCTAAGTTTTCCTAGCCACATGCAACAAAACTAAAAATTTATAACAAAAAGCACACACCAAAAAATACTCAACAATTGGAAATTCTAAGAACTTTTCTAAACACACAAAAAAGTTACATTGCTGTTTTGATATTATTATAATTAATATCAACACATAAAGAAGTAAATATAAAGAGAACAAAAAAAAGTTGTCAAGATTTTAAAATATGGATATATGGAGCCACCACTTCAATATTTATCCTGAGGCGAGAAGTAAAAATTTGATCAAAGACTTAGTTTTAGTGCACTTCTCTGTAGTTTTGTTTATAAAAGAAAAAATAAGAAGCCTAGATATGAAACAATAGAATGCATTCATATGGTAAATGCATACAAACGAACACTGGATCATGTATCCATCAACTTAGGAATGTGATCAAACATTTTTATTAACCAGAGCAGGCTCCCAAACAATAACATGATTCTGGGTAGTTTTAAATCTTCCTGTTGATGTGTCCCTATCTCCAATTGCTTTACTTCTATAATTACATGAAAACCATCAATATATTTTATTAAAAAACCTTACCCTACTTCTCCAAAAATGAGCACAGGAGAAAAGATACAATTCATAATATCATAATAATATGATACAATTCTCAGCACATAAAATACAATGAATTCTATTTGAATAGCATATTTTCTTATTCTTAAATTTAATGATATGTTAATGTACTTATGCCTTACATTTGCAAGTACAGTCAATGCTAAAAAATGTTTCAGCAACAAAGTAAGCCATATTCCATCTAATACAAACTTGACACATTTCTTTGGATGTTGAAGAATCATCTCCTCTCAGGAATAAGTGTCAGTCACTCCAAATCAGCAGTCACTGATGTCTTCTCTACATTCGGCTCCCCAAATGTAGACACCTGTTTGTGGTGCAGAGGAGGGGAGATCTCTGTGGTCAAAAAGCTGAGACACTGAATTAATCTGGTCTCTTTACTAGAGTATGTCTCCGAATCTTAACAGGCTAATCATATTTCCTCTATATTTCCAAGAGAGGCTGTAGGTTTCAGGCATACTCAAAGCTTTTAGATATTGCTTGATTTTTGGTTTTGTATTTGTTTTTAATCCTAGAATTGTTTTTTTATGAAGCATCTGACACCATTGCTAATACCATTAGTATTGTGCCAAACATGCTTCGGCAAACTCAGCAATAAACAAGCAATTTGGGCTTCTAAAAATGCAAAAAGATTTTTTGGCAGGTTGAAAACTGTTAAATGCCTTCCTGTTTGATGTAGTCCCACTTGCTTATTTCTGCTTTTGTTGCCTAACTTTTGGTATAATAGCCAAAAATCATTGCCAATGCTAACAGCAAGGAGACTTCCGCTTCTGTTTCCTCCTAAGAAGTTTCATGGTTGTAGGTCTTACATTTAAGTCTTTCAGTCATTTTTGAGTTGACTTTTGCATCTGGTGTGAGACGAGGTCCAGCTTTATTCTTTTGCATGTGGATATCTAGCTTTCCCAATACCATTTATTAAAGAGACTGTCTTCTCCCCATTGTGTCTTCTTGGTGGCCTTGTCAAAAATTACTTGACCATATATATTATATGGGTTTATTACTGGGCTCTTTGTCCTGGTTCTATCTATCCATCTGTCTGTTTTAATGCCAGTACCACACTGTTCTGATTACTATAGCTTTGTAACCTAATTCTAAATTAGTAAGCGTGGTCTCACCATCTTTGTCTTTCTCAAAAAGTTTTTGGATCTTTCGGGTCTTTTGTGGTGGCATACAAATTTTAGAATTTTTTTCTATTTCTGTGAAAAATGCTGGAATGAAATGTTGGAATTCTGATAGGATTTGCATTGACTCTGTCTATCACTGGGTAGCATGGGCATTTTAACAATATTAATTCTTCCAACCAAGACATAATAATGGTCAACAAGAATATGAAAAGGTGTTCAACATCACTAACCATCAGGGAAATGCAAATCAAAAGCACAAGGAAATAGCACCTCCCACCTGCCAGGATAGCTACTGCCAAAAAGACAAGAGATAATAAATATTGGTGAGGATGTGGAGAAAGGGGAATTCTTGTACATGTTGGTGGAAATGAAAATTGGTAGAGCTGTTATGGAAAACAGCATGTAGCTTCCTCAGAAAAGTAATGATAGAGCCACTGTATGACCCAACAATCCCACTTCTGATATATTCCCAAAGGACATGAAATCAGCACCTCGTAGAGATGGCTGCCAGTCCCCATGTTCATTGCAGCAGTTTTCACAATAGCCAAGATATGAAAGCAATCTTTGTGTCCCTGGACAGATGAATGGATAAAGAAATGATGGTATATACATGCATTTGGATATTATTCAGCCTTAAAAAGAAACCCTGCCATTTGTGACAACACGGATGAACCCTAGAAGAGATTATGCTAGGTGAAATAAGCCAGACACAGACAGAAAAATATGCATGATCTCACTTTGATAGGGAATCTTTAAAAAAGTCAAATATATAGAAAGAGAGAACAGTGTTTACCAAAGGCAGAAAAGGGGAAGAAATGAGGACATGTAGGTCAGAAGGTACTAAGTGACAATTATGTAGGATGAAAGGACCAGAGATCTAATGTGCAGCATCAGGATTCTAAAATTAATATATTGCATTGTACAATTATAATAGTTATAATAACATAATATATTAATAATAATATAATTATAACTATAATTATTATATTTAATAATAGTGTAGTGTGTACCAAAAAATTGCTAAGAGCAGATTTTGGTGCTGTTACCACACACACAAAACTACCATATCCATGGCTATGGAAGGTGATGGGATGTTAATTTTCTGGACTATAGTAATCATTTCACGATATATCTGTATATTAAAGCAATATATATACCTTTTTAAAGTCTCACTGGGCTTTATGAGCTCATGTGCCCTAGGCTACAATTATCACACCAATGGCTTAACATGTGTATGGTAAGAAAAGCACTCAAAGCAAAGTAAAGATGTGAAAAGATTCCTCTCGTGGATCAGAGCCTGCCGAGATTTTGGGAGAAGGCTGGAAATGAAGATTCCACTTTTATGAGATAAACTATTCTGATTCAAATCAACCCTGTTTATTCAGAACTGCTGCACCACTGGTGGGCACCCAGGTGCAGCAATGCTCATGCATATTCCTGGCTGGACATTTCTTTAGTCACAACCTGGCACTTAGATTTTGACAGAGTGATGTGCACCGGGGGCAGCCAGCTTTTTCAGTAAACAGCCAAACAGTAAGTCCTCTAGGTCCTGTGGGCCACACGGTCTCCCTCAGCGTTCTTCAAACCCGCCACTGTGGCACCAAAGCACAGGGGAGCAGCTGTGTTCCAGTAGTATCTCACTCAGGGACACTGAGACTGGGATTTCCTGTAATTCTCATGTGTCTCAAAATCTTCTTCTTTTAATTTTTTCCAACAATTTGAACATGTAAAGATCATTCTTAGCCCCATAGCTGGCATCTGGCCCTCAGGTTGTTGTAGGATGTGAGCCTCTGGTAGACACTACTACTCTTTCTTGGGAACATTTTCTCTATCACATTCCAGTTTCCCATAACAACTTTTCTGCTATTCAGTATGTGTTATTCAAGATAAAACTTGACATTGCAATCATCATTTCTAATACACTATTCGTCGCACCTGCTTTGTTTCTTTAATTGCTAGTTCTGCACCATGCAAGACGGTTTTCATGCGAATTGTTCCACATTTCTTGCCGATTTAAAACTCATGGTGCTTTGACTGTGGTGCTGTTTTGTTTTATTTCGTTCAATTTAATGGCCACATGTTTTGAGCAGGAGCTTTAAGAAATATATAGTTCTTCTAAGTGCTGTGGTCATAGCAAAATTCTTTCCGGGATCATCACTGGTTGTCCATCCATCGATCTTAACTTTGAATGAGACATAAGATCATTACCTGCTTGCATTATTAATGGAATCCCAAATACATAGACTTTTTCTTGACAACTTATTTTTATACAAGTAATATTTATTAAAATAAGCCATTTTTGAAAAAAAAAATCTGCCGTTCCTAGACCTAAGACTTCCCAAATGCATTCGGCGTAGATGTGTTCTTTCACGCTGTGTTTTGCTTTTCACTGTCACTTCCTATGCACACATTCAATCATGGATACAGCCACGTGTTTGACTGTGCTGTGGCAGTCCACTCTATTATCAGGACATAGGTTGTTGAAACATGCCATTTGCTTGGTTTTTCGGGGAGGTTTCCAAGCTCTTCGTCTTACACAATGTCACCGAAGTTATATTTGTCCAACTTCAAAGGGAGTTATTTCCTTGAGATTCATCCCCCAAAGTTGAATTTCAAATCGAGAAGCACTAGCAGCGCTATTTTTATTGGATATTGCCACATACGGAGTGTTTCAAAATAATCCCCACAACCTTGGATTTTGTCCTTTTAATGTACTTGTACTGCGTTAGCGTGGGTGGCACAGTAACAGGCTTTCATCTGCATTTTCTGATTTAGCTGCACTTCTCTTCAGTTGATGATCTTCCGTTTGTATTCACTTATATTGTCTGTGATATTGGGAAAGTCCTCTCGGCAGTTGGCAGTGCTGCTGAGGACACATGGAAACACTTCTGAAAGAATTTGTTGGGAAAATGTATTTCCAGTGCCCAGGATTTTGGAACGGAGATGCTCCTTCTCTGCTGCCAGAGACCATCTCAACTCCAGATCTGGAATTTAGTTTTGAAGAGCCCATTCCTCCCACCTTCACCCAATCTGCCAAGGACACACCAGACGTCATTCCAGCAAGCCAGCTTCCTGTCCCCATGCTGTTCGCACAGCTCCTAAGCCATTCATCGCCACCCAGCATGACGTGTTTCCCCGACGTCCTGGCACGTGCTCCCTTGGCAAGTGTTTATTGAGTACTGACTACGCGAGGTGCTCTAAGTGTGAACAAGAGAGGCGTGGCTCCAGCTCTCATTAAGCTTCAGTTCCTGGGCGCGGGACTTACTTAGACGTTACTTAGACATTTAAAACTTTCAGTGACCTCAGTGCAGAGGGGTCTGTGGCAAATAATGCTGTGGCATAAATGTTCACTTAGTCAAGTTTAGATTTGACACAGCCTGTGGGATGCCAATGGTCGCTCTGAGTCCTTGTCTTCCCCTCCGCACTGCACACACCTTTCTTCCTGAAACACCTTCCTCACTTGGCTATGGGATGTCACACGCTCCTGGCGTATGTCCTACAACATAGGTGTTTACTCTTCTTCTTTCAACCCACTCAACACTGGAGCGCTCTGGGCTCGTTCTTCATCCCTCTGATCCATCGACACTCAATTTGGATGACCCATGATTCTAAATGCAATGCATTCCTGATTTGATGATACTCACAATTGTATCTCCAGTCCCAACTTTTCTGCTAAACTCCATGTTTACATATTTCTACTCTCTACTTGATAATCTCCATTCGGATGTCCAAAAGCACTTCCAATTTTAAAATGTCCAGATAGCTTTGATTCCTCATTCCCCAGCCTCCATTCTACATAAATCAGTCCCATTTCAGTAGCTCAGATAAAAATACTGAGAGTTATCTTGTGTTTCTCTTTCACTTCTACTTCTCCAGCCAATCCTGTTGACTCTAACTTCAAGTTACATCCCAAATAAGCCACTTTTCACTGCCCAAATCACCACTACCAAATCCATGCCACTATCACGTATCATTTACCTAAAATAAAAGTTTTCTGCCCTGAGGGTTCTGCCCTTCCATGGTTTACTCTCCGCACAGCAACTGGAGCAGTCTTTCAAAAATTCAAACCTGAGTGTGCGCTCGGAGTGAAATTCAGACCCCCCGCGACAGCCTTGCAGAGTGAGCCCTGACTCCCTGAGTGCAGATCCCGTCGGCCTTCCTGCCACATCAGGACCAGGCCTGACCGTGGGCTTTGCCTCTCCCATTCCTTGGCGATGGGTGAAGTACAGGACCAGGCCTGACCGTGGGCCTTGCCTCTCCCACTCCTTGGCGATGGGTGAAGTGCAGGACCAGGCCTGACCGTGGGCCTTGCCTCTCCCATTCCTTGGCGATGGGTGAGGTGCAGGACCAGGCCTGACCGTGGGCCTTGCCTCTCCCACTCTTGGCGATGGGTGAGGTGCTACATGGTTGCTTCGGGTCCGTCTGATCCAGCGAACGTGTACCTCTACGTCTCCGAACGTTTGATCTCTTGTTGACCTAACAGGAAAAGCTGAATCTGCACTCCCAGGTTGTAGTACTAAGGCTTGGCCCAAATTGCAGAAGTAGAGAAGCTGACTTGAGCCAAACCTTAGTACTGCAGCCTGGGAGCGTAGATTTAAGGAGCCCGAATGTACACTCTCATTAGCAGCAGTAACAAGTGAACTTTTAAAGGGAAAGAAGAGGCAGTTTCTGAGTTGGTTACCAAGAATTTACATTAAAATAACATGAGCTATTCATTGGCTAGACACCGTTAAGCTTCAGAGTAGGGGTTAGAGTGTCCAGTGTCCAGTGCAGCGTTATTCAGTTGACTTATAACTGCTCGTGGCAACAGCAAGCAGTTTCAGGGGAACGCACAGCCCAAAGTCGGGGGAGCGGGACGCGATTACCATCTCCTTTTAATGCTTCTCTGGGCCTGATCATTTAAAAGGACTTGCATTGCACAGATAAATGTTCTAGTCTTTCCTCACTCTTTTATTTGGAATAAACACAGCTGTTCACTGCCGATAACGGCTGTGTCATTTGTACAGGACTAACCCTTCTGCAGGTAACAACAATAAACTCAGAATGAAATACAGAAAACAACTATGGAAGGCATTGGAGAGAGATAAGGGGCAGGAAGACGTGGGAGTTGGGTCACTCCCTGAAAAAAGGAGCTCCACCTCCCCAGCATACGTGTGCCCGTGCGCGTGCAGGGAAGCTGCGACTCAGAAGTCGACTGACTTTCAGACTCCAGAGGTCAGAGGACAGAGCACAGGGCTGGCAGAGCTACCAGAAAGTGAGGGGGTGGATATCTCAGAAGGAGGAAGCTGCAGAATGCAGAGCAAGAGCCAGAAAACTCTGTGTGTATGAATAAACCATACACATGCATCTGTGTGTATACGTATACCCACATATATATCATGTATGCTTATGTGTGTGTACACATATAAAGATATGTATACACACATTAAATATATTTAGTATACTAAATATTGCTAAATATCAAATAATTGTTTATGATATTAATAATTTAGTAAACAATTAATACAATAAATAATGTTTATTGTATTACATTAATTATTGCATACAATTATGATAAACATTATTGTGTTAAGCATTCATTAATATATTAAATATATTAATTACTGGTTAATTGATATATTTGATAATTATATTTATTATTGGTTAATTGATATATTTAATCTATTAACTACATTTTTAAATAATATATTTAGTATGCAAAATGTTTAATATAGTGAATATATTTATAAATGTAATAAATCTATGTACTGTCTAAAATGCTGACAATAATATTTTAGTAAGGTTGTCTTTGAGATGACTTCACAGCAGTCTGTAGAAGTGTGAGGTGCTTATGCTGAAAGTTGCGTCCTGCCGTGCCAGGCTTTACAAGTGGCCTTTAGTACAATCTTCTTCACAGATTATTAATAGCTCCTTCAAGGACTGCCTAGACCTTAGATAACAGCAGGAAACACAAGCGTTGTCTCTAGTGGAATCATAGACTAGGCAGCCACACTGACAGAGGGTCACAAGCACCAGAGATCCCAGCGGAAGAACAGGTGCCCTCAGCCACATCAGGATTGCAAAACAGTCGCGGGACAATTACTGGCACACTTACTGGCCTCCAGGCTGCACACATTCACCAATGTCCATGTTTGTTGCTAATATTTGTAGTGTCTCAAGTCAGGGCAGCACAGATATCAATCTTATACTGACCAGACTTTTCATGCAGCCGTGTTCCATGGTGCATGGGTGGCAAATGCTCCAAAAAGTGAGTTTAGTATTTTACTTCATATTAGCTATATTTGGGGTGGTGAGTTGGACCAGCCAGAAAAAAAGCGTCTTGTAAGAGGAATACCATATTGCCACTTTCCCAGAAATTCCCAATCCTGATATGCTTTGGAAATTTAAATTGTTTTTTTTTTTTTTTTAATTGAATACTCTGCTCATGTTACCGAACAGAACTGGGGCCAGCTCTCCCATGCAGTAAGAGCAGATGTCCACACGAAGGCTTGCAGTGGAGACAGGGAGGTGTTTATTTGCAGGGCACTGAGCACGGGGGACCATGAGGCTAGTGCAATGCCTTGCAATGCCTTGCAGGAAAGGGGTTTTAAAGGCAGGGGTAAATTTCAGAAAAACAGAAATTACAGGGAAAATAGTAAATCAATATGAAGGTTATACACTGGTTTTGGTCTAAAAGAGTGAATTATCTTGAGGTGGGGGCTTACAGGTCATAGACGGATTCAAAGATTTTCTGATTTGCAACTGGTTAAAGAAGAGAAAATGTGTTTAAACGTTGGGGTCAGCAGAAAGGAACCTCAGCTCTGGCTCACGGGTGTGACCTCCTCTAAGCCCCTTGGGAAGAAATTTAGAACAACGAGCAGTGGTCCGAGTTCACTCTCAGCTTCCCTTTATCTGAGGTCTGTGTGCCAGTAGATCTGTTTGGTGGGGGGCCAGGCTCCCCCAAAACAACTCAGGGAATGTATGAGGATGTTATCTTTAGCTTCTATGGGGAACCAAACCTCCCGCGACTCTAGCTTCCTTGGCAATTGTTTTAAGCTACTATTACCTTCTTGCTTATCACATTGCTTATTTACTTCTCAGGGCTAGCTAAGCACTTGGAATTTCCCCCCGAAAGAACTCAAGATTTTCGTGTATTTCCACGTGTGGAGGGACCCGCAGGCCCCAAGAAGGACCTGCTCCATCTCATTCACAAGCACGTATATTCCTACTTCTCTCTTTTATCTCCTACTGAGAAATGAAATTCCTTAGGTGATTACGTGACAAACATACATTTAAGTAAACACATTTTTGGTAAAATGTCACTGCTGAAACAGAGAAGGAGGAAGAGAAGGAGGAGGACGGGAAATAGGAGAGGTGAATAAACGTAAATCCTAATCCTGTTTTACTTCTTTATCTTTTCTAAAGGGTTACGAACTGCATGAATAGAAAACGTGGTCTTGCCTTTACTGCTAAGGCTGCCAGGTCCCTCAAGATGAGGAGAAACCAACATTTCCGCAACCCCCCACCCCACAAAAAAAAACCCTGAGCCATGGAAGAAAAACCTTCAATTGTGACAAAAATAGAAAAAAAGGCCGGGCGCGGTGGCTCAAGCCTGTAATCCCAGCACTTTGGGAGGCCGAGACGGGCGGATCACGAGGTCAGGAGATCGAGACCATCCTGGCTAACACCGTGAAACCCCGTCTCTACTAAAAAATACAAAAAAAACTAGCCGGGCGAGGTGGCGGGCGCCTGTAGTCCCAGCTGCTCGGGAGGCTGAGGCAGGAGAATGGCGTAAACCTGGGAGGCGGAGCTTGCAGTGAGCTGAGATCCGGCCACTGCACTCCAGCCTGGGCGACAGAGCAAGACTCCGTCTCAAAAAAAAAAAAAAAAAAAAAAAAAACCACAGAAAATTAAAATGCTCTAAAAATCTACTGGGGACAAGTGGATATTTTACTCACAAATGGGTTTTTTACTGAGTATCATCTGGGTTACTGTCGTATTGTCCACAAAACAGACCTAATATGCTACAACATGCATAACTCTGAGGAGTGCCCCACGTATTCACACAAAGCAACTGTGAAAACTGAAAATGGCAAAAAGAACTGGTAAAATATATTAGAATTTCAAAATTATGCAAACTACCATACCCAAGAGGGTTTGACCAGAGTTTATTTGTATTTTAATTTAGCTTTTATTCATAATGTAATCATGTAGGTATATGCCTTACGGGCATGAGGAAGAAGTTCTTACATGAAAGAGGGTATAATAATAAAAATATAGATACTCAGCAGAGGCTGCTGGCAAATTAAAAAACGAAAACTAATAATGTGGTGTGCTACAGGGAAGGCAATTTAGTTTCAGCCCAGTTGCAGCTCACTGCCTTGGTAGGAACCAGGCCTTTCTTTTTGTTCTGGACCATCAAATAATGATTACATGTTATTAGAGCAAAATTAAGTGTTAAAGTTCATTTGTCAAAAAATGAATAACATAATAAAGTAATATTTAGGCCACCTTCCTTCTAAGAATTTTAGTTTTATTCCAGTAAATGAACCATAAAGCCCTTCAATGTTAAAGCTGGAAAGAACCTTAGAAATAACCGTATTTTTCCAGTAAACTGAAGCTCCACACAGTGAGCTGGGGGCTGAGAGAGGCTTTCCTTCCACATTCTTCTCAGTATTTCAGCTAGGTTCCCAGCAAGGACCCACTGAAAGTCCTGAAAAGGGAGTGCTTTTCCTAAATCCTCTCTGATGGGAACAGAGTCCCTGGTCTCAGCCTCATCTAGATCTTCCCAGGAAGGTCATCCTATGGCAACCGCTGTTGTCTATGATGAGGATTCAAACACAGAAATCACTTAAAGAACTATCCATCTGTACCACAGACACACACAAATTACTAAAGGAAAAAAAAATCCTATTAAACTCAACCTAGAAAATAAACCCTACAACAGAAGCTGCTCTGTTAAATTAATGGAATGAAAACTAGATTTTAAAGGATGGCTCTAAAATAATGCTACAGCTTTTCAAACCTGGATATTCCCCCTCTGCACCAGGCAGGATAGATTTGGGAATCCGTGTGATACTAGACATGTCTGATGCCCAAAGCGAACTGGGAGACTGAGTCAGGACCCAAGTCCATGCCCCAACAGACCCTTTATTCTATCTCTGAGAATTCTAAGAATTAGAGATAAAGTCAGAAAAGCCCCCAAAATATAAGCATCATGAAATGCTGCCAAAAGCAGGTAAGGCCTGGCTTAGTCTTTTATTTGGCAATGACAGCTGTGATTAAGCAAACCAAGGTACCCAGTCACATTGAAAAGACAAACATTCTTCTTAAAACTTGGAAAATATCTCAAGTCTAGTTTAAAACCTAGCTATATTTTTCCAAACCCATCAAACTTCTTGGTTTCTTGCAATTCAAATCTGTTCAAGGAAATCATCTGTCTTCAAAGGAATTAACTGCCTTTCAAGGTGTAGCAAATCTTATCTGTGTTTGAGAAAAGAATTCTGCAAGAAAAAAGTTCTCACTATAGAAATCGGAAACTCTCCTTGACAAGTTGACAAAAGGTAGACAGCCAGTTAAAAAGAGAATATAGGATTTAGGTATCGTGTGATTAAATTCCCTCTAGAAAATAACTCACTGAAAAATTACCCAATTATCAGAACCTCCTATCTTTAGACACATTAGAAGTGTTTCTTCATTTAATGGTCAACATTTATTAAGCTCGTATAATGAGATTTATGAAGGTTAATCAGCACTGAGATAAAAAGATTCCTGTGCTCAAGGAATTTGAAGTCTACTAAAGGAAGACAGGCTAACAATTTAGAACAGGATGGACAAACTTTTTCCACAAAGCGTGAGATCGTGAATTTTTTTCCCTTTGCCCACCGTTTGGACTCTGCTGCATGACTCAGCTCCACTGTTGCAGTGTGAAATCAGCCATAGACAGTCCCTAAATGGCAGGCATGGCCATACACCCTCAAAACTTACCACCACAGGTAATGGAGACTGTCAAGACCATAAAACACAAGGAAACACTGAGAAACTTTCGCAGACCAAAGGAGTCCGGGAGACACGATGGCCACATTAGCTAGGATGCCCCAGGAAGACTCGGGTAAAAGGAGTGGATGGCTGGAGAGAAGCAACACTGAACAAATCGCCTCCTCCTCTGCTCCCGGGCAGAAGTCAGCACCAACGACAAAAGGACTGTCTCATGCTAGTCAAATCACTCACTGCTCAAGAGTCCAGTCCTCTACCCAGGCTGAACCACAATATCGTTTTTTAAATACCAATGGATAAAAGTTGGAAGAGAACAATTTGAATCTCCAAGCAATTTTTTTTTTCTAGTTGTGGAGGCTCAACCCAACCTCTTACTGACAGCTTCTTTATTTAGGTAAAATATTTTAATAGTTCATTTTGCATACAAGAGAAATAGAGGCTGTATTTAGGAACAGAAAGGATTAAAACTGTGAGGTACTAAACTGTGATAGATAATTGAGTAGATGGTCACCACTCTTGCACGGGAATTTGTATCACTGCAGATTAAGCTTCCCTTTAGAAAATGTGACTTGGTTTTCTCTAAGGAGGCCTCAATTCCAAATATTGGGAGAAGTTGGACAATTTCTCAACAGGACAGAAGACAGGAGTGAGGGAGAGAGATCCTGGGGATGCCCTGGGTCTGCGCGCCCTTCTGCTGGTGCAGCTCATGTCTCCTGGACTCCCCATCTCCAGTCAAGCTCCATGAGGAGGCACCATCTGGGGGATGTGCTCCCGCCATCCTGAGCAGATGCCAGTGTGTGCACCTGGGAGCACCCAGGCTGGGGAGCAGACGCCCAGGGACCAGCCTGGGAAACAGGATGTGGTCAAAGACAGAAGAAGGCATCCAATGCCAATCAACTGGCTGAAAGGACACAGTGCAACCAGAGCAGTGTGAGAAATGAAGAAAACCCTGGCAAAATTCCCTTGACTACTTGGCAAAGGAAATCTGGTTAGAAGGAAGGAGGGAGAGGGAGAGAGGATAGACTAGGCATCCTAGATCCAATAGGAAGGGGACTTAATTTATTATTATTTGCACACTAAACTGAAATGTGAAGTCCTTGTGCTGAAGCTTGGAGTCTCAGGATTGCATGTCAATATATATATATTCTTTTTCTAGTTATTTTTTGTTTATTTCAGATGGAGACAAAATATATGCAAATACATGAAAGTTATCATGCAGTAACATGAAATTATGCTTCTGATTTTGCTTTTTGTTTTCAAAAAGAGACAGATATGATGCAGTTATTAACCTCATTAACCTAAAAATGAGATCATGTCCTTTGCGGCAACATGAGTGGAGCTGGAGGCAACTATCCTTAGCAAACTAATGCAGGAACAGAAAACCAAATACCACATGTTCTCACATGGAAGTGGGAGCTAAATGATGAGAACACACAAACACATAGAGGGGAACAGCAAACACTAGGGCCTACTGCAGGGTGCAGGCTGGGAGGAGGGAGAAGATCAGGAAAAATAACTAATGGCTCCTAGGCTTAATAGCCAAGTGATGAAATAATCTGACAAGAGTTTACCTATGTAATGAACCTGCTTGTGTACTCCGAACTGAAAAGTTTAAAAAATATGCATATATAAGTGTAATAAATGTTTATAATAAGTATGTGTATGCATATACACACAGAAAAAGATGTCCTTTTTTTAACTTGCTATTCTGTGTAAAGGGCCGTATTGTCTGTAGAAGCCGTGCAAGCTAAGATCCGTGAGGGTCATGACTTTTCTGCCTTCTTCATGGGCCTGCTCAACACCCAACAACAACGGGAAATAACTACTTTTGAGGCAGGAAAATAGGGTCTGGAGCCAGGGAACATAAGGCCGATTGACACATCAGCTATACCAGGAAATGTCCTCTCCATAGGGCGGATGCTGTAACAGACTTTAACTTTACTTCATCCTAAAGCCGATTCACACATCAGCTACACCAGGAAATGTCCTCTCCATAGGGCGGATGCTGTAACAGACTTTGTAACTTCACTTCCTCCTCTCCATTTACATAGGGGATACCCAAAGTCATCCATGGAATCCTCTAGAGGATATTTAAACTCCCCAAAATTCTGTGACGGGGTCTTTGAGCCCCTGTGCTCCGGCCGCTCCCACACTGTGGAGTGTACTTTCATTTTCAATAAATCCCTTCACTGCTTCCTGGCTTTGTTTGTGTGTTTTGTTGAATTCTTTGTTGAAGACGCCAAGCACTGGGACACCATCCACGTTTAACATATTTTGGCGAGCCAGCCAGGAGGAAGAGGTAAGCCCGAAGTTTGGGATTTATTCTTCTCCTTTCTTCCTTCTGCTCCATACAGGGGAATATCTTTCTCTCTCTTTTCCTTTCCAACCTGAGACCCTTGGTGGCCAGGCCAGTACCTAAACATGGAAGCAACTGCAGGTTTCTGGCCATGGCCAGTGAAACTAAGCGGTTTCCATGTGGAGAAGCCTGACTGCCACCGCCTGGTTCGCTTAAGGGCCCTGGATCTTTTTCATGGGTTTTGTTTTTTCCTTTCTTCTTCAGTCCTTCTGTGGCTGTTTCCTAGTAGCTCCTTGGAAATTGAGGGCAATTGGCTGGGGTCACTCCCTAGTGCTGCCTGAAGGCCTAGGAATGAATGGGAATAATTGCCCTGCCTCAAAGCGCGGATTTTTTTAATCTTTTCTACGTGTGGTCCTTGATCCCTATGTGCAGCACAGCTCGGAGCAAACCCGCACATTTCAGGGGACTTAAACCTTCTTTTCTTACATTCTTCCCTTATCATACTCACTGGCTATGGAGCAGAAAGGCCCACCCGGCCTCCAATTCTTATTACAGCTCATGGCTGTTCTTATAAAGCTCATAGTATGCTCTGGGAGGGGGAACCTGCATGTGTCACCAGAGACGTCTGGAACGCTAAGACTGGACCCCACCGGAGGACGTTCCGTGGGTCCTGCAGACCCCAACCACTCCAGAGAGGATGCTCTTGGCAGAGGTTCTGAGGCCTAGTGTTAAACCCACCGTAGAATTTTCTCTTGCAGGTGCAATGCTGTTTGGCCCAACACTGTTTGGAATCTGGAGTTTACTGTTGAATGGGAAAGTGGGATAGCGTTGCATGTATCCAGGCTTTCCTGCTGCGGTTCTAAGCAGGGGGCCTGGTTAACATGTGACGCCCTCCTTTGATACGGTTTGGCCCCCATGCTCTTTGGAGTCTGGGGAGGTCTGGCCTGTAAAACTCACACTGCCATGGAGACTGCTTTACCCAAAAGTTTGGTTCACAGCCTTCATTGGATTATCTATTGGGGCAAAATAAAACCAGCAAGCTTGTATTCCTATCTCATGGCTAAGGTCCCAAGCTCTTGGATCTTCATTTATCTATGTGTGTGTATACAGGTCTAGAGGTGTTTATTTACATGTACACTTATTGTTATCTGTTGCGTCTACCAAATTAGCTTGTAAGTAAAAGAGTACTCATAAATTAAGTAAATAAGTCTGAGCAATTTTCAGGTTCATGTGACTTAAAGTATAACTTTACTAGACAAGCTAGCTTTGAAATTATTGGTAGAATAAAAATAGAAATGCCTTCAGAATTGTCAGTGTACATTTTGTCTGAATTTTATGTTTGTCTTTGGAAATAAACCTTATCAGAACATAACTTACCAGGTTGTATGTTAAAATTTGCCATTATAATATGCAAATAAGACTATTGGAAACAGTTTTACATGCAAGGTGTGTAAGAACAGTAGAATGTGTTTTTTGTAATAAAAGATTATACAAGGTTTTTGCTTCTTTAAAATTTCTGAATCATCATTTTGTCAAAATAAATAGTTTATGATCATCTGGAATTCCAAAATCAAACTTCGGTTTTAAAATCGTCTTTCCTAATGCCTGGCTTTCTGGATGGATCAGAGGGCCCTTGAAAACATCCAGAAAAGAGGTAAACAGGATTATTTGATATGTTTAGGTACATGGGATTGCCAAAATGATATTCAGTCTTCTTTAGGTTATACATTTTTGTGAATTATACTAATATACGTTCCCAAATTGTATGGGATTTCTAAAATAGCATATACTGTCAATTATAATTATGGTTATTAAGTTATTGTAAATCACAAAAATAACCAATTTTCTTGTCAGTGCTATGCACTTAATTTGGAAAAACAACTGGTGTCCAAGTGGAAGTAAGTCTAATGTTAATTAAGCATGGACTCATGGAGAACCAGGATGGCCACCTTGTCTTTCCTGAGTCCTTAAAGCTTTTGTTGTTAAAAGTTCTGCATTCCATGACTCATCATGGAAAAGATATAATGATCCAAATTGAATACATTGGTGTGGTGACTTACAAATTGCTAAAATAGTTTATGACCAATACTTGATCCCACATTCCTGGGAAAACAATTAAAGCTTCAAGTACATTTGCTGACGTGGTGAACCATTTAAACATTATGTAAAGGAATTTCATTCAATTACTACTTTCAATGTATGTTTTCTGGTTGTATAAAAGTCTTCCCATGCAAGAGGGCTGATGTTATAACAGTAGGTTATTATGCTAGTGTATTTTCACCTGGTAAAAAAGCTTCTCATGGTTTGGATCTTCTGAGAACATTGGTGAAAGATTGTCCTTGCCATCCACATTACAACAAAACTTCAGGACCACGGGCTTTGGGTTCATGGTCTTGCAACTGAGAAGGGTCCCTCCACACTTTTGGAACTGTACATGCTTTGGAACCCTTAAGGTAAAACTAACCAGGGAACTTTCTACCAAAAAGAGACTTCAGAGATCATACAATCTCTGATGTATGTGAACAGCTTTCCGCAAGTTCACAGATTCAGACTTCAAGATCATGAAACTCTTATCTTTGAACGCTTTTTCTTGCTTGTGTCTCTATGAACAATAGAAGTGGAAGCGGGGTCTGTTCTGTACACTAATGGGGTGTACTTTTATTTGTGAAGGAGTTTGCAGCCTTATACATGGATAATCTTATAATGAAACTATGGCACGAGAACAACATGACGCATGCACAAGCTTCAATAGCCAATTGATCAAGTGGAAGAAAGGGTATCAGTGATTGAAGAGCAAATTAATGAAATAAAGTTAGAAGAGAAGTTTGGAGAAAAAAAAAAGTAAAAAGAAACAAGGCCTCCAAGAAATATGGGACTACATAAAAAGACCAAATCTACGTTTGATTGGTGTACCTGAAAGTGACAGGGAGAATAGAACCAAGTTGGAAAACATTCTACAGGATATTATCCGGGAGAACTTCCCCAACCTAGCAAGATAGGCCAACAATCAAATTCAGGAAATACAAAAAACATCACAAAGATACTCCTCGAGAAGAGCAACCCCAAGACACATAATTGTCAGATTCACCAAGGTTGAAATGAAGGAAAAAATGTTAAGGGCAGCCAGAGAGAAAAGCAGGTTACCCACAAAGGGAAACCCATCAGACTAACAGCGGATCTCTCAGCAGAAACTCTACAAGCCAGAGAGAGTGGGGACCAATATTCGACATTCTTAAAGAAAATAATTTTCAACCCAGAATTTCATATCCAGCCAAACTAAGCTTAATAAGTGAAGGAGAAATAAAATATTTTACAGACAAGCAAATGCTGAGAGATTTTGTCACCACCAGGCCTGCCTTACAAGAGCTGCAGAAGGAAGCACTAAACATGGAAAGAACAACTGGTACCAGCCACTGCAAAAACATGCAAAAACAACTGGTACCAGCCACTGCAAAAACATGCCAAATTGTAAAGGTCATCAACACTAGGAAGAAACTGCATCAACTAATGGGCAAAATAACCAGCTAGCATCATAATGACAGGATCAAATTCACACATAACAATATTAACCTTAAATGTAAATGGGATAAATGTCCCAATTAAAAGACACAGACTGGCAAATTGAATAAAGAGTCAAGACCCATCAGTGTATTCAGGAGACCCATCTCACATGCAGAGACACATATAGGCTCAAAATAAAGGGATGGAGGAAGATCTACCAAGCAAATGGAAAGGAAAAAAAAGAAGGGGTTGCAATCCTAGTCTCTGATAAAACAGACTTTAAACCAACAAAGATCAAAAGAGACAAAGAAGGCCATTACATAATGGTAAAGGGATCGATTCAATAAGAAGAGCTAACTATCTTAAATATATATGCACCCAATACAGGAGCACCTAGATTCATAAAGCAAGTCCTAAGAGACCTACAAAGAAACTTAGAATCCCACACAATAATAATGGGAGAATTTAACACCCCACTGTTAATATTAGACAGATTAATGAGACAGAAGATTAACAAGGATATCCAGGACTTGAACTCAGCTCTAAAACAAGCAGACCTAATAGACATTTACAGAACTCTCCATCCCAAATCAACAGAATATACATTCTTCTCAGCACCACATTGCACTTATTCCAAAATTGACCACATAGTTGGAAGTAAAGCACTCCCCAGCAAATGTAAAAGAACAGAAATCACAACAAACTGTGTCTCAGATCACACTGCAATCAAATTATAACTCAGGATTAAGAAACTCACTCAAAACCACACAACTACATGTAAACTGAACAACCTGCTCCTGAATGACTATTGGGTAAATAAAGAAATAAAAGGCAGAAATAAAGATGTTCTTTGAAACCAATGAAAACAAACACACAACATACCAGAATCTATGGGACACATTTCAAGTAGTGTGTAGAGGGAAATTTACAGCACTAAATGCCCACAAGAGAAAGCAAGAAAGTTCTAAAATCAATACCCTAACATCACAATTAAAACAACTGGAGAGCCGGGCGCGGTGGCTCACGCCTGTAATCCCAGCACTTTGGGAGGCCGAGGCGGGCGGATCACAAGGTCAGGAGATCGAGACCACGGTGAAACCCCGTCTCTACTAAAAATACAAAAAATTAGCCGGGCGCGGTTGTGGGCGCCTGTAGTCCCAGCTACTCGGGAGGCTGAGGCAGGAGAATGGCGTGAACCCGGGAGGCGGAGCTTGCAGTGAGCCAAGATCGCGCCACTGCACTCCAGCCTGGGCGACAGAGCGAGACTCCGTCTCAAAAAAAAAAAAAAAAAAAAACAACTGGAGAAGCAAGAGCAAACAAATTCAAAAGCTAGCAGAAGGCAAGAAATAACTAAGATCAGAGCAGAACTGAAGGAGATAGACACACAAAAACCCTTCAAAAAAAAAAAAAAATCAATGAATCCAGGAGGTGGTTTTTTGAAAAGATCAACAAAACTGATAGACCACTAGCAAGACTAGCAAGACTAATAAAGAAGAAAAGAGAAAAGAATCAAATAGACACAATAAAAAACGATAAAGGGGATATCACCACTGATCCCACAGAAATACAAACTACCATCAGAGAGTACTATAAAAACCTCTATGCAAATAAACTAGAAATTCTAGAAGAAATGGATAAATTCCTACACACATACACCCTCCCAAGACTAAACCAGGAAGAAGCTGAATCTCTGAATAGAACGGTAACAGGCTCTGAAATTGAGGCAATAATTAATATCCTATCAACCAAAAAAAAGTCCAGGACCAGACGGATTCACAGTCAAATTCTATTAGAGGTACAAAGAGGAGCTGGTATCATTCCTTCTGAAACTATTTCAACCAACAGAAAAAGAGGGAATCTTCCCTAACTCATTTTAGGAGACCAGCATCATCCTGATACCAAAGCCTGGGAGAGACACAACAAAAAAAGAGAATTTTAGAACAATATCCCTGATGAACATTGATGCGAAAATCCTCAATAAAATACTAGCAAACCGAATCCAGCAGCACATCAAAAAGCTTATCCACCACAATCAATTTGGCTTCATCCCTGGGATGCGAGGCTGGTTCAACATACGCAAATCAATAAATGTAATCCATCACATAAACACAACCAAAGGCAAAAACCACATGATTATCTCAATAGATGCAGAAAAGGCCTTTGACAAAATTCAACAGCCCTTCATGCTAAAAACTCAATAAATTAGGTATTGGTGGGACGTATCTCAAAATGATGAGTTATTTATGACAAACCCACAGCCAATATCATACTGAATGGTCAAAAACTGGAAGCATTCCCTTGGAAAACTGGCACAAAACAGGGATGCCCTGTCTTACCACTCCTATTCAACATAGTGTTGGAAGTTCTGGCCAGGGCAATCAGGCAGGAGAAAGAAATAAAGGGTATTCAATTAGGAAAAGAGGAAGTCGAACTGTCCCTGTTTGCAGATGACATGATTATATATTTAGAAAACCCCATCGTCTCAGCCCAAAATCTCCTGATAAGCAACTTCAGCAAAGTCTCAGGATACAAAATCAATTGCGAAAATCACAGGCATTCCTATACACCAGTAACAGACAAACAGAGAGCCAAATCAAGAGTGAACTCCCATTCACAATTACTTCAAAGAGAATAAAATACCTAGGAATCCAATTTACAAGGGATATGAATGACCTCTTCAGGGAGAACTACAAACCACTGCTCAACGAAATAAAAGCAGACACAAACAAATGGAAGAACATTCCATGCTCATGGATGGGAAGAATCAACATCATGAAAATGGCCGTACTGCCCAAGTTAATTTATTGACTCAATGCCATCCCCATCAAGCTACCAATGACTTTCTTCACAGAACTGGAAAAAACTACTTTAAAATTCATATGGAACCAAAGAAGAGCCCTCATTGCCAAGACAATCCTAAACCAAAAGAACAAAGCTGGAGGCACCACACTACCTGACTTCAAACTATACTACAAGGCTACAGTAACAAAAACAGCATGGTACTGGTACCAAAACAGAGATATAGACCAATGGAACAGAACAGAGGCCTCAGAAATAATACCACACATATACAACCATCTGATCTTTGACAAACCCGACAAAAACAAGAAATGGGGAAAAGATTCCCTATTTAATAAATGGTGCTGGGAAAACTGACTAGCCATATGTAGAAAGCTGAAACTGGATCCCTTCCTTACATCTTATACAAAAATTAATTCAAGATGAATTAAAGACTTAAATGTTAGACCTAAAAGCATAAAAACCCTAGAAGAAAACCTAGGTAATACCATTCAGGACATAGGCATGGGCAAGGATTTCATGTCTGAAACACCAAAAGCAATGGCAACAAAAGCCAAAATTGACCAATGGAATCTAATTAAACTAAGGAGCTTCTGCACAGCAAAAGAAACTACCATCAGAGTGAACAGGCAACCTACAGAATGGGAGAAAATTTTTGCAATCTACCCATCTGACAAAGGGCTAATATCCAGAATCTACAAAGAACTTAAACATATTTATAAGAAAAAAAAATCAAACAACCCCATCAAAAAGTGGGTGAAGGATATGAACAGACACTTCTCAAAAGAAAACATTTATGCAGCCAAAAGACACATGAAAAAATGTTCATTGTCACCAGCCATCAGAGAAATGCAAATCAAAACCACAATGAGACACCATCTCACACCAGTTAGAATGGTGATTATTAAAAAGTCAGGAAACAACAGATGCTGGAAAGGATGTGGAGAAACAGGAACACTTTATACAGTTGGTGGAAGTGTAAACTAGTCCAACCATTGTGGAAAACAGTGTGGCGATTCCTCAGGGATCTAGAATTAGAAATACCAATTGACCCAGCAATCCCATTACAGGGTGTTTACCCAAAGGATTATAAATCATGCTACTATAAAGGCACATGCACACATATGTTTATTGTGGCACTATTCACAATAGCAAAGACTTCAAATTACCCAAATGTCCATCAATGATAGACTGGATTAAGAAAATGTGGCACGAAGATGGCCGAATAGGAGCAGCTCCAGTCTCCAACTCCCAGCGCGAGCGACACAGAAGACCGGTGATTTCTGCATTTTCAACTGAGGTACTGGGTTCATCTCACTGGGGAGTGCCGGACGATCGGTGCTGGTCAGCTGCTGCAGCCCGACCAGCGAGAGCTGAAGCAGGGCGAGGCATTGCCTCACCTGGGAAGCGCAAGGGGGAAGGGAGTCCCTTTTCCTAGCCAGGGGAACTGAGACACACAACACCTGGAAAATCGGGTAACTCCCACCCCAATACTGCGCTTTAGGAAACAGGCACACCAGGAGATCATATCCCACACCTGGCCGGGAGGGTCCCACACCCACGGAGCCTCCCTCATTGCTAGCACAGCAGTCTGTGATCTACCGGCAAGGCAGCAGCAAGGCTGGGGGAGGGGCGCCCGCCATTGCTGAGGCTTAAGTAGGTAAACAAAGCTGCTGGGAAGCTCGAACTGGGTGGAGCTCACAGCAGCTCAAGGAAACCTGCCTGTCTCTGTAGACTCCACCTCTGGGGACAGGGCACAGTAAACTAAGACACACAGACACCTCTGCACAGACGCAAACGACTCTGTCTGACAGCTTTGAAGAGAGCAGTGGATCTCCCAACACGGAGGTTGAGATCTGAGAAGGGACAGACTCCCTGCTCAAGTGGGTCCCTGACCCCTGAGTAGCCTAACTGGGAGACATCCCCCACTAGGGGCAGTCTGACACCCCACACCTCACAGGGAGGAGTACACCCCTGAGAGGAAGCTTCCGAAGCAAGAATCAGACAGGTACACTCGCTGTTCAGAAATATTCTATCTTCTGCAGCCTCTGCTGCTGATACCCAGGCAAACAGGGTCTGGAGTGGACCTCAAGCAATCTCCAACAGACCTACAGCTGAGGGTCCTGACTGTTAGAAGGAAAACTATCAAACAGGAAGGACACCTACACCAAAACCCCATCAGTACATCACCATCATCAAAGACCAGAGGCAGATAAAACCACAAAGATGGGGAAAAAGCAGGGGAGAAAAGCTGGAAATTCCAAAAATAAGAGCGCATCTCCCCCGGCAAAGGAGCGCAGCTCATCGCCAGCAACGGATCAAAGCTGGACGGAGAATGACTTTGACGAGATGAGAGAAGAAGGCTTCAGTCCATCAAACTTCTCAGAGCTAAAGGAGGAATTACGTACCCAGCGCAAAGAAACTAAAAATCTTGAAAAAAAAGTGGAAGAATTGATGGCTAGAGTAATTAATGCAGAGAAGGTCCTAAATGAAATGAAAGAGATGAAAACCATGACACGAGAAATACGTGACAAATGCACAAGCTTCAGTAACCGACTCGATCAACTGGAAGAAAGAGTATCAGCGATTGAGGATCAAATGAATGAAATGAAGCGAGAAGAGAAACCAAAAGAAAAAAGAAGAAAAAGAAATGAACAAAGCCTGCAAGAAGTATGGGATTATGTAAAAAGACCAAATCTACGTCTGATTGGGGTGCCTGAAAGTGAGGGGGAAAATGGAACCAAGTTGGAAAACACTCTTCAGGATATCATCCAGGAGAACTTCCCCAACCTAGTAGGGCAGGCCAACATTCAAATCCAGGAAATACAGAGAACGCCACAAAGATACTCCTCGAGAAGAGCAACTCCAAGACACATAATTGCCAGATTCACCAAAGTTGAAATGAAGGAAAAAATCTTAAGGGCAGCCAGAGAGAAAGGTCGGGTTACCCACAAAGGGAAGCCCATCAGACTAACAGCAGATCTCTCAGCAGAAACTCTACAAGCCAGAAGAGAGTGGGGGCCAATATTCAACATTCTTAAAGAAAAGAATTTTAAACCCAGAATTTCATATCCAGCCAAACTAAGTTTCATAAGTGAAGGAGAAATAAAATCCTTTACAGATAAGCAAATGCTTAGAGATTTTGTCACCACTAGGCCTGCCTTACAAGAGACCCTGAAGGAAGCACTAAACATGGAAAGGAACAACCGGTACCAGCCATTGCAAAAACATGCCAAAATGTAAAGACCATCGAGGCTAGGAAGAAACTGCATCAACTAATGAGCAAAATAACCAGTTAATATCATAATGGCAGGATCAAGTTCACACATAACAATATTAACCTTAAATGTAAATGGACTAAATGCTCCAATTAAAAGACACAGACTGGCAAACTGGATAAAGAGTCAAGACCCATCAGTCTGCTGTATTCAGGAGACCCATCTCACACGCAGAGACATACATAGGCTCAAAATAAAGGGATGGAGGAAGATTTACCAAGCAAATGGAGAACAAAAAAAAGCAGGGGTTGCAATACTAGTCTCTGATAAAACAGACTTTAAACCATCAAAGATCAAAAGAGACAAAGAAGGCCATTACATAATGGTAAAGGGATCAATTCAACAGGAAGAGCTAACTATCCTAAATATATATGCACCCAATACAGGAGCACCCAGATTCATAAAGCAAGTCCTTAGAGACTTACAAAGAGACTTAGACTCCCATACAATAATAATGGGAGACTTCAACACTCCACTGTCAACATTAGACAGATCAACGAGACAGAAAGTTAACAAGGATATCCAGGAATTGAACGCATCTCTGCAGCAAGCAGACCTAATAGACATCTATAGAACTCTCCACCCCAAATCAACAGAATATACATTCTTCTCAGCACCACATCATACTTACTCCAAAATTGACCACGTAATTGGAAGTAAAGCACTCCTCAGCAAATGTACAAGAACAGAAATTATAACAAACTGTCTCTCAGACCACAGTGCAATCAAACTAGAACTCAGGACTAAGAAACTCACTCAAAACCGCTCAACTACATGGAAACTGAACAACCTGCTCCTGAATGACTACTGGGTACATAACGAAATGAAGGCAGAAATAAAGATGTTCTTTGAAACCAATGAGAACAAAGATACAACATACCAGAATCTCTGGGACACATTTAAAGCAGTGTGTAGAGGGAAATTTATAGCACTAAATGCCCACAAGAGAAAGCAGGAAAGATGCAAAATTGACACTCTAACATCGCAATTAAAAGAACTAGAGAAGCAAGAGCAAACACATTCGAAAGCTAGCAGAAGGCAAGAAATAACTAAGATCAGAGCAGAACTGAAGGAGATAGAGACACAAAAAACCCTCCAAAAAATCAATGAATCCAGGAGTTGGTTTTTTGAAAAGATCAACAAAATTGACAGACCACTAGCCAGACTAATAAAGAAGAAAAGAGAGAAGAATCAAATCGACGCAATTAAAAATGATAAAGGGGATATCACCACCGACCCCACAGAAATACAAACTACCATCAGAGAATACTATAAACACCTCTACGCAAATAAACTGGAAAATCTAGAAGAAATGGATAATTTCCTGGACACTTACACTCTTCCAAGACTAAACCAGGAAGAAGTTGAATCCCTGAATAGACCAATAGCAGGCTCTGAAATTGAGGCAACAATTAATAGCCTACCAACCAAAAAAAGTCCAGGACCAGATGGATTCACAGCTGAATTCTACCAGAGGTACAAGGAGGAGTTGGTACCATTCCTTCTGAAACTATTCCAATCAATAGAAAAAGAGGGAATCCTCCCTAACTCATTTTATGAGGCCAATATCATCCTGATACCAAAGCCTGGCAAGGACACAACAAAAAAAGAGAATTTTAGACCAATATCTCTGATGAACATCGATGCAAAAATCCTCAATAAAATACTGGCAAACCGGATTCAGCAACACATCAAAAAGCTTATCCACCATGATCAAGTGGGCTTCATCCCTGGGATGCAAGGCTGGTTCAACATTCGCAAATCAATAAACATAATCCAGCATATAAACAGAACCAAAGACAAGAACCACATGATTATCTCAATAGATGCAGAAAAGGCTTTTGACAAAATTCAACAGCCCTTCATGCTAAAAACGCTCAATAAATTCGGTATTGATGGAACGTACCTCAAAATAATAAGAGCTATTTATGACAAACCCACAGCCAATATCATACTGAATGGGCAAAAACTGGAAAAATTCCCTTTGAAAACTGGCACAAGACAGGGATGCCCTCTCTCACCACTCCTATTCAACATAGTGTTGGAAGTTCTGGCTAGGGCAATCAGGCAAGAGAAAGAAATCAAGGGTATTCAGTTAGGAAAAGAAGAAGTCAAACTGTCCCTGTTTGCAGATGACATGATTGTATATTTAGAAAACCCCATTGTCTCAGCCCAAAATCTCCTTAAGCTGATAAGCAACTTCAGCACAGTCTCAGGATACAAAATTAATGTGCAAAAATCACAAGCATTCTTATACACCAGTAACAGACAAACAGAGAGCCAAATCAGGAATGAACTTCCATTCACAATTGCTTCAAAGAGAATCAAATACCTAGGAATCCAACTTACAAGGGATGTAAAGGACCTCTTCAAGGAGAACTACAAACCACTGCTCAGTGAAATCAAAGAGGACACAAACAAATGGAAGAACATACCATGCTCATGGATAGGAAGAATCAATATCGTGAAAATGGCCATACTGCCCAAGGTAATTTATAGATTCAATGCCATCCCCATCAAGCTACCAATGAGTTTCTTCACAGAATTGGAAAAAACTGCTTTAAAGTTCATATGGAACCAAAAAAGAGCCCGCATCTCCAAGACAATCCTAAGTCAAAAGAACAAAGCTGGAGGCATCACGCTACCTGACTTCAAACTATACTACAAGGCTACAGTAACCAAAACAGCATGGTACTGGTACCAAAACAGAGATATAGACCAATGGAACAGAACAGAGTCCTCAGAAATAATACCACACATCTACAGCCATTTGATCTTTGACAAACCTGAGAGAAACAAGAAATGGGGAAAGGATTCCCTATTTAATAAATGGTGCTGGGAAAATTGGCTAGCCATAAGTAGAAAGCTGAAACTGGATCCTTTCCTTACTCCTTATACGAAAATTAATTCAAGATGGATTAGAGACTTAAATGTTAGACCTAATACCATAAAAATCCTAGAGGAAAACCTAGGTAGTACCATTCAGGACATAGGCATGGGCAAAGATTTCATGTCTAAAACACCAAAAGCAACGGCAGCAAAAGCCAAAATTGACAAATGGGATCTCATTAAACTAAAGAGCTTCTGCACAGCAAAAGACACTACCATCAGAGTGAACAGGCAACCTACAGAATGGGAGAAAATTTTTGCAATCTACACATCTGACAAAGGGCTAATATCCAGAACCTACAAAGAACTCAAACAAATTTACAAGAAAAAAACAAACAACCCCATCAAAAAGTGGGCAAAGGACATGAACAGACATTTCTCAAAAGAAGACATTCATACAGCCAACAGACACATGAAAAAATGCTCATCATCACTGGCCATCAGAGAAATGCAAATCAAAACCACAATGAGATACCATCTCACACCAGTTAGAATGGCAATCATTAAAAAGTCAGGAAACAACAGGTGCTGGAGAGGATGTGGAGAAATAGGAACACTTTTACACTGTTGGTGGGATTGTAAGCTAGTTCAACCATTATGGAAAACAGTATGGCGATTCCTCAAGGATCTAGAACTAGATGTACCATATGACCCAGCCATCCCATTACTGGGTATATACCCAAAGGATTATAAATTATGCTGCTATAAAGACACATGCACACGTATGTTTATTGCAGCACTATTCACAATAGCAAAGACTTGGAATCAACCCAAATGTCCATCAGTGACAGATTGGATTAAGAAAATGTGGCACATATACACCATGGAATACTATGCAGCCATAAAAAAGGATGAGTTTGAGTCCTTTGTAGGGACTTGGATGCAGCTGGAATCCATCATTCTTAGCAAACTATCACAAGAACAGAAAACCAAACACCGCATGTTCTCACTCATAGGTGGGAACTGAACAATGAGATCACTCGGACTCAGGAAGGGGAACATCACACACCGGGGCCTATCATGGGGAGGGGGGAGGGGGGAGGGATTGCATTGGGAGTTATACCTGATGTAAATGACGAGTTGATGGGTGCAGCACAGCAACATGGCACAAGTATACATATGTAACAAACCTGCACGTTATGCACATGTACCCTACAACTTAAAGTATAATAATAATAAATAAATTAAAAAATAAAAAAATAAAAAAATAAAAAAATAAAAAAAAAAAAAAAAAAAAAGAAAATGTGGCACATATACACTATGGAATACTATGCAGCCATAAAAAAGGGTGAGTTCATGTCCTTTGAAGGGACATGGATGCAGCTGGGAACCATGATTCTGAGCAAACTATCACAAGGACAGAAAACCAAACACCAGATGTTCTCACTCATAGGTGGGAACTGAACAATGAGAACACTTGAACACAGGGCAGGGAACATCACACACCAGGGCCTGTTGTGGGGTGGGGGGTAAAGGGAGGGATAACATTAGGATAAATACCTGATGTAAATGACGAGATAATGGGTGCAGCAAACCAACATGGCACATGTATACCTATGTAACAAACCTGCATGCTATGCACATGTACCCTAGAACTTAAAGTATAATAATAATAATAAAATTCTCAAGTGAAGCCACTGCTCCTAGATTTCTCCTTGTGGGAAGATTTTTTTATTATTACTAACCCAATCACTTTACTGTGTGTTATTTTATAGCCCTTTTTCCCTATAAGGTCAATAATATTGTTCTTCCTTTCATCTTGATTTTAGTCATTTAATTCTTTTCTCTGTTTTTCTTGGTCAGTCTTGTTAAGGCTTTTTCAACCTTTCAAATGTTTTCAAAGACTGACTTTTGGTTTCATTGATTTTTTTGCTATTCTGTTTCTATTCTCTAGTTCATCTGTTTCCACTTTAATCTATACTGCTTCCTTCTTTCTGCTAGCTTTGGATTTAGTTTGCTCTTTTTTTCCTAGTGTCTTAAGGTTGAAGGTTATATTATTGATTTGAGGTATTTCTTCTTTTTTAACATAGGTGTTTACAACTATAACCTTCCCTCTGAGACCTGCTTTTGTTACTTCTCATGATTTTTGGTGTCTTTTTAACTCACCACCATGGTTTCCTATTTACCTTTTGATATCTTTTTGGATCTATTCATTATTTAGGAGCAAGTGTTCAATTTCAACATATTTGTGAATTTCCCAAGTTCCCTTCTGTTACTGAGTTCTCATTCCCTTCCACTGTTGTCAGGTAATATATTTTGTATATCATCAGTCCTTTGAAATCAAATTGAATATGCTTGATGGTGTAATGTAGAGTGTACTTAGAGAATGCTTCATGTACACTTGAAAGTTGTTGCTGGGTAGAGAGCTCTATAGATACCTATTAGGCGTGGATGATGTACACCATCGTCAAGTTTTCTTCGGCTTGCTAATCTTCTATGTCTTCTATTCATTATTGAAAATGAGGTCTTCAGGTCTACTACCATTGAAGTCTCTATTTCTGCCTTTGATTCTGTCCATTTTTGCTTCTATTTTTCCTCTATTTTTGCTTCTATTTTTGCTCTATTTTGCTCTATATTTGTCCATTTTTGCTCTATTTCTGCCTTTGATTCTGTCCATACATTTTGGGACTTTTTTGTCAAATGCAGACATGTTTGTTTTCTTTTCTGAGACAGGGCCTCACTCTTGTCACCCAGGCTGGAGTACAGTGGTACAATCTCAGCTCACTGCAACCTCTGCCTCCCAGGCTCAAGCATCCTCCCACTTCAGCTTCCCTCGTAGCTTGGATTACAGGCATGCACCACCACATCCGAATAATTTTTTGTATTTTTAGTACAAACGGGGTTTCACCATGTTGCCCAGGCTGGTCTCAAACTTCTGAGCTCAAGCAATCCACCACCTTGGCCTCCAAACGTGCTACCATTACAGGCATGAGCCACCACACCCAACCTTATAATTGTCTTATCTTCTTGATGGGTTGACATTTTTATTATTATAAAAGTATTATTTGTCTCTATTAACAAATTTTGTATTAAAGCCTATTGTATCTGATATTAGCATGGCCAATCCAGCTCTGTTTGGTTGCAAATATGTTTGCATGGCATATCCTGTTCCATCCTTTTACTCTCAGTCAATTTGTGTCTTTTATTCTACTGTGATTCTGTTGCAGACAGCACATAGTTGGAGCATTTTTTAATGCATTCTGCCAGTCTCTGCCTTTTAGTTGAAGCGTTTCATTCATTTAATGTAACTACTAGTAAAGCGAGATTTATACATGCCATTTTCTCTATGTCCTACGTCTTTTTTCCAGTTCCTTCATCACTACCTTCCTTTGTGTTGAATAGTTATTTCCTACTGTACCATTTCAAGCTTCTTGTCATTTCATTTACTATGTATAGTCATTTCCCTAGTGGTTACTCTCACAATCACAATTACCATCTCAAATGACACAAGTCCCTTCCAAGTTAATGCCAACTTAATTTTAATAGTATACAAAAACTTTGTTCCTATATAGCTTCATTCTTCTCCCCCATATGGTGTTATTTTCACATATTACATATCTATAAATAATGTGCCAATCAACATACATTTAAATTATATTATTCAGTTGTCTTTTTAATTATAGAGGAAATAAAAGGTGTAATTACAAGCAAACGTGCAAACATACACTCTTTCCTGTATACTTATGTAGTTACCTTTCCTGGTGCTCTTTATTTCTTCATTTAGAATTGAGTTGCTGTTTAATTTCCTTTCATTTCAGCCTGAAGGACTCCTTTTAGTATTTCTTGTGGGTTAGGTCTATTAGCAGCAAACTATCTCAGCTTTCATTTATCTGGAAATGTGTTAATTTTTTTCTTTATATTTAAAGGCTAGTTTTGTAGGATATAGTATTCTTGGTTAAGGCTGGGTACAGTGGCTCAAGCCTGTAATCCCAACACTTTGGGAGGCCGAGGCGAGCGGATCACAAGGTCAAGAGATCGAGACCATCCTGGCCAACACAGTGAAACCCCGTTTCTACTAAAAATACAAAAATTAGCTGGGCGTGGTGGTGGGTACCTGTAGTCCCAGCTAATCAGGAGGCTGAGGCAGGAGGCTCACTTGAACCCAGGAGAAGGACTTTGCAGTGAGCCGAGATCGTGCCACTGCACTCCAGCCTGGTGACAGAGTGAGACTCCATCTCAAAAAAAAAAAAAACACAAAAGAATTCTTGGTTAAGAATCCTTCCCTCCCCTTCCCTCCCATCCCCTCCCCTTCCCTTCCCTTCGCTTTGAATATGTCATCCCACTGTCTTCTATCATTGTTTTGATGAGACGTTAACTATTAATCACACAATTTTGGCGTAATAATTCACTTCTCTCTTGATGCTTTCAATAGTTTTCTCTTTGTCTTTCAACAGTTTAATTGTCGTATTAGGCTGTTCTTGCATTACTAAAAAGATAAACCCAAGACTGGGTAATTTATAAAGAAAAGAGGTTTAGTTGGCTCATGGTTCTGCAGGCTTTACAGGAAGTATGGTGCCGGCCTCCGCATGTCTTCTAGTGAAGCCTCAGGAAGCTTTCAATTATAGTGGAGGGTGAAGGGGGAGTAGATACATCACCTGGCAAAAGCAGGAGCAAGCAAGAGTGAGTGGGGCAGGGTGAAAGTGCCACATAGGTTCAAATGACCATATCTCACAAGAACTCACTGTCATGAAGACAGCACCAAGCCATGAGGGAGCCGTCCCCCATCATCTAAACACTCCTATCCCCGTGATGCAGACACTCCCACCAGGCCCCACCTCCAGCAGTGGGGATTACAATTGAACATGAGATTCGGGTGGGGACAAATATCCAAACTATATCAATTACGATGTGTCTAGGCATGCGTCTCTTTGAAATTCTCCTATCTGGAGTTTGTTGAACTTCTTGGATGTTAGATACATGTCTTTTATCAAATTTATAGAGTTTCAATGACCAAGGGCATAAAACATGTAACAATTCAGTCTTAAAACTGAGTCTATTAAAACAAAAACTACCATATAGAGTCTTTCAGGTAACTTTGTACTCTGGGGGGTTTCCTCTTAATAAGGCTTCTGCCTGATCACTCATTTGCCGCTTGATATTTCTGTCAATTTGTCTTAACAATCTATCTTCTTCTTTTTTTTTTTTTTTTTTTTTTTCCCTTGAAACAGAGTTTCACTCTTGTTGCCCAGGCTGGAGTGCAATGGCATTATCTCAGTTCACTGAAACTTCTGCCTCCTGGGTTCAAGGGATTCACCTGCTTCAGCCTTCCAAGTAGCTGGGATTACAGGTAGGTGCCACCACGCCCAGCTAATTTTTGTTTTAGTAGAGACAGGGTTTTGCCATGTGGCCAGGTTGGTCTCGAACTCCTGACCTCAGGTGATCTGCCTGCCTCAGCCTTCCAAAGTGATGGGATTACAGGCATGAGCCACCACACCCGGCCTACCTTCTTTCTTAAAATTATATAGTTACATTCCTTGGGTGACAAGAAATATATATTATATTCATTTTTATTCCTGACAATGCCTAACATCGTGAATTGCATACAGATGTTCAAAAAAAGTTTATTGATTGGCAAAATGAAAAAAAATGTTTCAACTTAAAGAAACTTTTATTTTGGGACCACAACTATTATTCATTAAAGTAACGTAATCTTCCTGAAATCACATTTATGAAATGTTTTCTTGTAAAAGAGAAAATTTATAGTAACTTATACATTCAACATGAACCCTATCAGCATATTCTTTATTTTTTCAATTGTTCAGATAATACATTTAAGATTTATGGATATTTACTTTACCAGTATTCTGTAACTACAGTGTAATCACCCTAGGTAGAAACAAATTTCTGAAATTTCATTTATTCCTTCCCCATCTATTATTTCTTAACAGACATTCATCATACACTTAATTTAGACTTCAGAGAATAGAATGCCATTTATATATATTAATACCCTTATCTGAAGTCTCTGCAAGCATTTTCTTCTCTCACAGTTATTCTCAAAATGTCAAATGTGTTTAATCCCATTTTACAAAATAGAGTAAAAGGCAATTAGCAGCTTTCAGTGTACCAATTTAAGTTTTTAAATGACAGCTTTAAAACTTAATAATATACTCCTCAGGAGAACGCTATGTACAAAAAAATGATAACACCTGCACAAAATTATTTCCGGAACACCACTTCTCAGGCCTGGCCCCCCAAGCTGTAGAATCCTAGAATCTTAGAAGATATCTTAATGGACACGTGCTACAACATCCCAGCCAAGGAAGGGTGCAAGGGCCTAAAGGGGGCTCCCAGAGCACAGGACTCACCGCCTTCAGAAACAGCCTGTATCCCTTCGCAGACTCTAAAATTCCTATTGTTATAGTTATGAATGGTTTAAGAACTAAGAAAGGAACATTACTGCCTGCACCCACCAATATCTACCAATCATCTAAAAAGAGATTGCAGGTGTCAAGGGGGAGGAGACAGAGGCAGAGAATTCCTTCTCTACATCCCATGAACATGTGGATGGGCTTCTTGGATGAGCATAGTGAAAGTTCTGAGTTCACCTAAACACAAGACCGATGAGCAGGTGAGTTGCCAGGGGTTGGGGGCAAAGCCATGGGAGTCAGGCCCCGATTATGAAGGAGGGCAATGGATTAGAAGAGCCAGGGAAGTCCTCAAAGACACAGACAGTAGAGAAACTTTGTGCAAGGTCAAGAGAAACCCGTCTGGTGAGAGGCCAGTGAGGTAAAAAGTGCGATGCTACAGAAAGGGAAGAAGGAAGACACCTCGAACTACAACACACCCTCATGGATGGATGCCTCAGCAACTACCTAACCCATCATATATGCCCGTGTTTATGCATTCACAAGAAAACCATCAACCCTGGATTTTTTCCTGCAATATTAAGTAATATTTTATTCTATCATTAAATAGTACCTACACCTTGAGATGATGATATTGGAATATGCATTTTTAAAATGGCTTCAACTGAAGACATAATATTCTCTTAACTGCTGAGTCTATGAATTCTTTAAATATTTTTCACTTAAAAAAAACGTAAATGACCCACTGATCTTATTTACACCATAATTGCGGTCATTTTTGTATTTGTTTTTAAAATGATCTTAACCAGAGATGACAACACCAATGAACCAGAATCTTTTCTCTTGCATGTAGAGAAAATCATATCAAGGCCGGGCGCGGTGGCTCACACTTGTAATCCCAGCACTTTAGGAGGCCAAGGCGGGCAGATCACAAGGTCAGGAGATTGAGATCATCTTGGCCAACATGGTGAAACCCTGTCTCTACTAAACTACAAAAAAATCAGCCAGGCATGGTGGTGCGTACCTGTGATCCCAGCTACTTGGGAGGCTGAGGCAGGGGAATCCCTTTGAACCTGAGAGGCAGAGGTTGCAGTGAGCTGAGATCGCGCCACTGCACTCCAGCCTGGCAACAGAACAAGACTCAGTCTCAAAATGAAAAAAAAAAGAAAATCATATCAAATGTGTGTAAGTGTGCAAAAGGAAGATATGAAGCTTCTTCTTACTAACCAACAAGCCAAAGTGGAATGAAAAATCAGGCAACTCTCTGCAGCATTAAAGATGTGGCCAGAGGAACTCACTATAAAGCAGACAATATTAAAAGGCATTACACTTGAAATCTATTGATTTTATCTCAGTGTCTTTCAAAATTTTAATCACTACAGAGAGGAGATATTAGACTGGGACAATCTCGGGACCCAGATGTAATATTCCATGGCCAAGTCCTTTATTTTAGGCTCACTGCCACCTCCGTCTCCTGGGTTCAAGTGATTCTCCTGCCTCAGCCTCCCGAGTAACTGGGATTACAGACGCCCATCACCACACTCATCTAATTTTTCTATTTTTAGTAGAGACAGGGTTTCACCATGTTGCTCAGGCTGGTCTCAAACTCCTGACCTCATGATCTGCCGGCCTCAGCCTCCCAAAGTGCTGACATTACAGGCATGAGCCATCCCGCCCAGCTGGGGGGATTTTCTATATAGATAATCATGTCAGCTGTAAATAAAGACAATTTAATCCCTCTTTTCTGCTCTATATGCCTTTTCCTTTTTTTTCTTGCCTTATTGCAGTGACTACAACTTCCATACCTTGTTAAATAAGAACAGGTGTTCTTGCCTTTTTCCTTATCTAAGGGAAAAGCATTCCATCTTTCACTATTAAAACATGATGTTAGCTCTAGAGTTTTATTGTAGATGCTATTTATTAAATTGAGGACATTTTCCTCTACTCCTAGGTTACTGAGAATGTTTTTAATCATGAATGGGTGCTGGATTTTGTCAAATGCTTCTTCTGTGTCAATCATGATAGTCCAATTTTCCTTTAGTAGCCTGCTAATACGGCAAATAACAGATTGATTTTACACTGTTGATCCAGCTTTGCATTCCTGGAATAAACCCCTCTTGGTCATGGTATATAGGTCCCTTTAAACCTTTCTGGATATGACGTATCAACATTTTGTTGAAGATTTTGTGTTTATATTCATGAGATAGAGGTCTGTAGTTTTCCATCATTTTGTATTTTCTCTATTGACATATATTAAAAGTACATTATTGTCATATGAAAGTCTGGGAACAATTTCATATTTACAAAAGAATCCTTACATGAAAAAAGATTGGGAATTGCCAGGCTAAATGGTCACTTTACCAGGCTGAATGTCCCTTTCACGTTTATGGAACTATAATTCAATTTATGAAACTATAATTCAATTTATGAAGAATATTCAGGTATTAGAGAGTGATGAAAAGACATTCTGGTGAAGGTATCAGGCATCAGTAATTTTAAAAAGCAAGTGCTCATCCAAGCGGAAAAAAAGCTAGTTACCTAAAATGGGGGCATCAATTTGCCTTCTGACTTTTTTCTAGTAACATTCAAAATTCCGAGTTGGGTCTAGAGATATCTTAATAAAAATAAACTGCAATAAAATAGTTTCATCTGACATTGTTTTTCAGGTATAAAAGCAACAAATTAATATTCTCAAATATGCAGCAACTAAAGAATACAGTGTCTTCAAGAACTTTATGGAAACAGAAAATTATTTCCATTTTGTTTGGGGAAAAAAGCACACTTTCAAACTAGAGCATTTTAAGGAACAAATTTTATTTTCAATTGAAGAAAACTGGTTCCAGTTACAAAGGCCAATTATATTTCATGCAGAACACAGAGGTAGAATGATGGAGGATGACTAGATTTGGCATTAACTGAATTAATACAAACTCTTAGTTTTTGGCTTTTGGCTTTGTCAGCTTGCTGGCATTCATGCTAGATCTATAAATAATGAGATAAATTGTATGGCCAGCTCTCTAGAGAATAATTATAACAGCATCTGGTAAAAGAAGATCCACGTTCAGTACTGCTTTCATATCAGCATTTAAACAATCACATTGTATTAGTCCGTTTTCACATTGCTGATAAAGACATACCCGAGACTGGGCAATTTAGTAAAGAAAGTGGTTTAATTGACTTACGGTTCCACGTGGTGGGGGAAGCCTCACAATCACAGCAGAGAGTAAGGAGGAGCAAGTCACATCTTACATGGATGGCAGCAGGTAAAGAGAGAATGTACCAGTAGGGGAAATGCTAGATGCTTATAAAACCATCAGATCTCGTGAGAACTCACTATCATAAGAACGGATGGGAGAAACCGTCTCCATAATTCAATTATCTCCACCTGCCAGTCCTTAACACGTGAGGATTATTACAATTCAAGGTAAGATTTAGGTGGGGACACAGAGCCAAACCATATCACACATTATTAAAATTTTAAAATACAGTACACATAGATTTTTTTCCTTACTCATACTACTTATGTTATCAGGAGATAATTTAAAACCTTTAAGTACAGGGAAAGTTTATTTATCTCTTAGAGATAATGATGTAGTTAAAAATTAGCAGTCACATAGAAAGACATGCAAATATTTAAACACTGAGTTAAAACACTGGGTTCAAAACTTCACATCTAACAATTTTGAATCCTATTTTAACCCTTAATGTTTGAGAGAAACAAACTGAATGCATAGGTGCCCTTTTCCACCAAGCTATTTTATTTTATTCTTTTGAGGGGAAAGTTATAACAATCTCTGAAAGTCTTTCAAGTTATCAAACTCCTTCATGCTTTTGAAAACTTATGAATTTCTGTAGCTAGGGTAATGTAATAGTTAAACAGATATTTTATTGATCTGATCAATGTAAGCAATACAAATTCTGAATGATTTAAATTCCATGTACATAATTTTTTTCACAGAACCATAAAAACTTAGACTTTAAAAGACCATCTGCTCAATTTGATTGGTTATCTGCTCTGAAAATGCAGATGCTATTTATTTTAAAAAGCCTGGACTCCACCTTCACCTTTAAACCAATTAAATCAGGTAGTAGATCTCACAAGGTGGTCTCTGGACCAGCTGCAAATCCTTGGGCCCCATCCCAAATCTACTGAATGAGAAATTCTGGAGATGTGGCCAACAATCTGTATTCAACAAGCTCTGCAGGTGATTCTGATGCCTGATAAAATATGAGACTCTCTGATCTAAGGTAAGGCCAGAGCATCACAGGTACTTTCAACTGCCCAGCTCATTCAAATGTGCAGCCAGTTCCCAACTCACTGATCTTTTCCAAATCCTTCTTGTATGCATGAGGATACCAAAGACAGAACTTCCAGTAGCAATGAAAAAACAGAATTCAGACCAAACCCTCAGTATCCTAATGTTCATTTTATCCTTTCTAGAATGATCCACAACTACTCTCCTCACTTAGGCAGATAGAACTGAAGAGAGTAAAAGATTTGTTCGATCGTACCCAACAAAACTTTGGATTTCTATACCTCTTTGCCAAATTTTGAGCCTCTATGTGCTATATGGCAATAAAATGTGACTCTTAGAAAACCAAAATATGAAAACTAACATTTACACATCCATTTCTGGCTTGTAAATATTTCTAAATTATAATCCAATTTTATTTCAATGGAATGATTAAGTTTGATTTTTTATACATGCTAGCCCTATTCTGAAAATATCTCAAATCTAGGAATCTGTGTATTCACTCAGTGTCTACCATGTAAAAGTTCCTCTGGGGCCCATGAGGCTGTGAAGAACACAGGGCACGCGCACCTGAGGACACTACCGAAGCCTCTTCTGTAACCTCGCCCTGAGCCAGAACACTGAGACCTAGTTCTGAAGCTACATTGACATACCAGCAAATTCTCTCCAGAAGGAAAATGATATGCTTTCCGTTTTTAAAAAACACTCTCATCGTCAAAGCTAGGTGACCCTGACACAATGTTCCCAAACAGCATTTGTGCACCCTGTTTCCTTTCTTTCCAACAAAATGGGCAGATTTCCACTGAAGAACAGCACACATAGTCTCACTTCCACCCCCACTCTTCTGTTTTCTTGGATCTTTGCTCTTTCTCAATGGAGACTTTGTATAACCAGTGACCACGATGGCAAGTCACATAGCAAGGTGTGTCTATCATGCTGGTCATGTCTTTCACTCAGAGCTGTGTGCTGCCAAGTCCCCACCTATATTTGACCTTCACACATGAACTCTAGACCAGGAATGACGGAAACTCCGTTCACCTGCGCAAATCTCCTTACAGGAGCAGATGCAGTTCCCGGCCAGAGTAAGTCCGAGGGAGGCACACCCGTCACAACTCCACCCAGCATGCCCAGGCCCAGAGAGCTTCCTGCAGCAGGAGTCAAGTCCCAGCTTCGGAAATCCTCTCACTGAGCGGACGGACAAGTCTCATCTGCTGAGTCATAGCATCTCAGAAGTAACTGCACCCCAGACACCCACAGGGAATGAGTTCTCAGAGACGCAGCCCCCGCTGGATCCAGAACCCCACGCAAGGCCCTCAGGAGGCCACAAGCCAACTGACCTGTGCTACAACCAATGCTATGCAAGAACTGCTCACATGATCTGTTACAAAAGTTACTTGTTCACGAAGCTTGAGTTTCTGTTAGACAGAAAAGTATTGACAGGATAGCCAGGAAAAAAAGTCCTAAGTCGAAACAAAATAATGAGGATATAGAAGTCTTGGGCCAAGCCACTTTGTGAACCCCTCAACATTCACAGAAATTGGAAGATCCCAAGTGTAGAAATATGACCAACTTTAAGAAAAGACTAGGGAAGAATAAAAACAGACGTGTATGAGTAATAAAAAGACTGAATGAAGGCATAATCAGAAAGCCAACACAAAGGATGATAGATTTTTTGGATTAGTTGTTCTCTAATGATTCTCAACAAATTATTACACAGACATCCAAAGGCCAATGGAGGTAAGAATCGCCTGGCTGAGAAGGAGAGGAGGAGCTGGGAGCCTGCTTCTGCCATCAGCTTCATTTCTCCACCCTCCCGCCATAGTCAACAGTCCCCAGACGTCTCCAGAAGCCCCAGCGCTACAAGATGCAGGCTCTAAGAACCAATCAGAAATGATGCTCTGTGATTCCTCCAACAAGACAGTGAACCCTTAGATACCTGACACAAGTCCATTATATAGTGAAGGCCTTACACGTACCCCATTGCAGCAGTCCTAGGGGAACGCCACTCACACAGTGCAGGCCACACAAACATAAATGGGGCCCTGAGAGCTTTGCCTGCAGGGCCTGAGTGGCGCCCGGTGATCTGCCCTTCACTCAGCTTTTGGACGTCTGCCTGCTTTGGTGCTCCCCATACTGGAAAAGTTCTACGTTGGGCCCAGGTCATTCTTCATTAGCACCAGCCACAGCACCATCTGCATTTTCCCCATGATGTGACATGTTAGCTAGATTGCCCAAAAACAAGCTCAATTAGCCAGCAAAAAGAAGAGCTTCATAGATCACAATGCTCTCTAGAATAATGACACATAAATAGTTCCAGTGTTCATAATCAATATCCAATATTTTGGAATACAGTACTGTGGTATATGGTGTCCCAGAGGAAACCCACAGCAGGCCCCAAAATTCGTCCCAGTTCACGGGTTACCATACTGATCTCCACTACCTGAGAGTCAAGAATTTAAACAGTGGAGCTCAGTTCCAGTCTATTCCACCAGCAAGGGATCTTTTCTTCACTGTGCCTTCCCTAATTGCAGAGAATTCGGAGCTACACAACGTGGCCTGAGAAATCTGGTCTCCGGCAGAAAGGGAGAGGCTTTCTATCCAACAGTGCCAACAAAATCTTGAGCTAACAGTTCAGCTCTTCAAGCAATTGCCTGAATATGGCAAATGAAGCCAATATTGAAAAGATGCAAGAGAAAATTCAGCGGAGGTTATTTCCAATGAATACAAAGATAAGACCCTCACTGGCCGCCTTCCCTTCTTTTTTCCTTTTTTTTTTTTTTTAATTTTTATTTTTTCGAGACAGAGTTTCACTCTTGTTGCCCAGGCTGGAGTGCAATGGCGCAATGTAGGCTCATCACAAGCTCCGCCTCCCAGGTTCAAGCAATTCTCCTGCCTCAGCCTCCTGAGTAGCTGGGATCACAGGTGCCTGCCACCACACTGGCTAATTTTTGTATTTTTAGTAGAGACGGGATTTCTCCGTGTTGGTCAGGCTGGTCTTGAACTCCCGACCTCAGGTGATCCACCCGCCTGGGCCTCCCAAAGTGCTGGGATTACAGGCGTAAGCCACACATCCAGCCCCACCTTCCCCTCTTATTCATCATTCACGATGATGGCCTCTCCCACTATTTCTGCACCTAGAACAAAATACAAGCATCATCCAATGCGGGAACAGGGCCTATGGGGAGGGATGGGGAGCATCTGCCAGTGAGTCAGCACTGTGAGTAGCACCAGGCACCACAAAGAAGCAAAAGCCAGGACCTGCCAAGTCGTGTGAGGGTCAAACAGACATGCTGCCCTCAGAACCCCGGGATGGCAGCTAAAGTAAAACACGTGAATGTGAGGGAACTTGCTACACGAGGAAAAGAAACCACCATCTATTATCCACAGCACTTTCACAAGCTGATGAACAAAACATCCTGCTAATGCATTACAATACACGATACACTCTCCTTAGACACCTCTGCCTTATGCAGATACAGCCCCCATTAAAGATGTCTTAAGCATTTGAAATTCTTCCTCAGGCTCAACTTTTCCACTTTTAAAAGAGAACATATTAAAATATGGTTAAATAAAATCACATATAATTACCATTTAATAATGTTTTTCTTTCCAGGTCAACATGTAACTATCTGAATTTTAAACCACCTACTTGTTCTTACTACATATAGCTGTTAAAATAAGTCAATAATTAAACAAGTCATTAACATCTACTTGAGAAATAGCCTTACATGCAACATCTTTAATGGCCAAGAAGAACATGATTACCTTTAATAGAAACCCACTTACAAATTTAAGACATGGAAAATATGTGCAACAGTATAGATTAAATTTACAAATTACAGACAGTAACTTTCCAGAGGACGTAGCCACATTTGATGCATTTCCCCAATTAGTATCTATGTAGTTTACATACATGTATTCGATAAATCATTGAAAGCAAGAACATGAAGAAGCTGCACAATAGGTTATTTTCCTCAATGTAATGCTGCTTTAGCATGAGCAGTTTAGTGTTTACAGATATCCATGGCCATGATTGCAAAGGAAAGGGGTGCTCAGGTAAGCTGTCCTCTCCTGCTGAGATCTTGGGTCTCAGTTAACATATTAGAATGATCGCTGCACTGCCTCAATCTGTGAGAATGCAGAAATGCAGTATGATTTTGAGTTGAGCCACAAGAAGTTCTGAGCCTTGCATGACTCATGCACTTCCTCAAGCATCTCTCCTCCCCACTCTGATTTGTTTTATCTGGGCCGAAGGAGGAATTTTTGTGTGGTAAATATTATCGAGAGGAAATCTGGATAGAAGACAGTTCGGATAAAAAAGATAAAAGCACAGGAGATTGGGATGGTGCAGGAAATGGTTTTACTCCCAATGTGTAAAATAAAACAATTTAGTTAAAAGCAAAAGTAATTTACCTAAAGTATTCAGAAATGGTTTTACTCCCAATGTGTAAAATAAAACAATTTAGTTAAAAGCAAAACTAATTTACCTAAAGTATTCAGAAAATGGCCTCAGTCCCCCATATGAGCACATACCTGGTCGGAAGAGCACACAACACAGAGAATCTGTGTCCTGTCTCCAGGATATAGGACAAGAAAGCGTTTCCATCCACATCACTGTATTCATCAGCAGGACACTGAAATTGTTGCTTATGCGTGTGAAACAGCAAGCATTTCAGCCACGAAATATCCCAGAGCCTGTCTCCTTACGTGAAAGCAAAAAGCCTAGGGAAATAACAGCTGCCTTGGGGCACTGAGACAACCAAATCTATGTAGAAAGCATCGATTTTCTTTGAAGTAAACTGAAAATGTGGGTTTCAAGCAGCCTGACTTCAAAGGCACACGCAATATTTCTCCCTCAATCTGATGCTGGGAGAAAAAGTGTGTCCTTGGGAAGCTGTCTTTATTTAGCGATGGAAAAGAAGGTGCTTCAGAATTGGTCATTATATGTTAGGGAAAAGTCTAGCTAGGAAGCAGATGCTTGGCAAATGCAATACACTCCTATACTTCTCTGGATAATTTCATACTGTTTACGAGTTCTTCTGGAACTCTTTATTCAGAAAACTTTGTACAGGTTTAGATCTTTGCAGAAGATGTCATTATCCCTATCAAAATTTGTTTTAGAAGTAGACTCAGCTGAAACTCTGAGTAAGAGGAATTGATTAGAATGACAATATGCAGGAAGTATAGCCTATCTAACTGTAAAATGCAACAATTAGCATTTACATTTAGCAAAGCAGGGGGTGCCTCAAGCTTCCCTCACGCCAGCAGCATCTGGGAAGGACAAAAGGCACAGCACGTTTTCAGCATACCTCTAGAAAATAGCAACAATGGCTACAGCATTTTAAAAAATACTTCCATTTATGTGCTTACAGATCAGAAGGAGAAAACAAAGAAATAGCCATGGTGCAAGAAATCATTTCCATTCATGCAAATTCAAATGCAACCAGAGCGCACTTCTTTGCACAGTTTTGTGAATTCACACCCAAAGAAGTTGTTCTGGAGTTTGCAACAACAGCTTCAAGTTCCACAAATCACATGAGGTATCATTGTCAGGATAAAATTTTTCTGCTCCTATATATTTGAATAAAGTGCAAAAACATTCGATGCAAAGGACTTATTCTTTAAGACTCTCACTTACACATAAACACAATTTCTTTCTCTGGTCAATAAACATAAAAATATATCACTTCGAAATCTTTCTAACATTTTTCTTTCCTTTTATCCAGAGAGTTATTAATAACGTCGCAAATATAAACACTGGTCACTGAAATATGATTAGTGAAAGTAAGTGAACCAGCTAAAAAAGTTAAAAAGTTAGCATGCCAAAGGCTTATGTGAAGTTTGTATTTTTATCTAAAATTTGATGTTTCATGTGGCATGCTGATTTGGCACAGATGTACACTACACATTTTTTTTTTTTTTTTTTTTTTAGACAGAGTCTTGCTGTGTCGTCCAGGCTCGAGTGCAGTGGTGCAGTCTTAGCTGACTGCATCCTGGACCTCCTGGGCTCAGGTGATCCCCCACATCAGCCTCTAGAGTAGCTGAAACTACAGGCATGCGCCACCACACCCAGCTTATTTTTATATTTTTAGTTGAGACCGAGTTTTGCCATGTTGCCCACGCTGGTCTCAAACTCCTGAGCTCAAGCACTCCACCCAGCTGGACCTCCCAAAGTGCTGGAACTGCAGGCATGAGCCACTGTGCCTAGCCAAATCCTTTTTAGCAAACAAACAAACAAAAATTCTTGCTTTTGCTTCCTCCTAAAACATATCAAAGTCTTACAGTCTGAAAAGTACTTTTCCGATACAAGATAATTTAATATTTTCATGCCATTTTCTCATTGTAAACACACATCAATATAAAATTGTTATGAAAACTACATTTGAAATTCAAGTGGTGATAGTTTTAACCCCAAGTTAACATTTTTAGAGGAAATAGTATTTGGTGGAAATGTGCATTAAACATTATTACAAATGTGATGAAAACGCATGCATTTGTACAAGATAGGACACCCCAGGTATATTCAGTCCCATGGTTTTTTTGAATGTCATCTAAATCAAACATGAAATATGCTTTATCGATAGGCATGACCATTACTTCATGTGACTTACTGAATTCTGTCTAGTCTTTGGTCCCATAGAAATTATTAACTACAGCAGCCTCACTGTTTTTTATTTTTTATTTTTTTTTTATCTCTCTTTTTAGTAGGTTCCATTCAAGGCAAAATGAAAACTTTGGTCAAGTACTTACACAAAATTTCAAAACCCAAAAAATTTCTGTTTTGTTAACTCTATAAAGCCTAATTTCACAGGATAAATTTGAATCAACAGTGCCTACTACTGCACCCCAGGTCATCACCACAACCCTGAATTGACTCCTGAGATAAACCGACTGTATCTCATGACGACAGGCTTCCAAAGCTCTGTACACTAGCTACAATTGGAAGCAAACGCCATCTGTGCAAACAGACTTCAGAAAGCCTTCTTTCCATTTCATAGATGTGTCTATGCAAATAGCCAAAAATTCATCACTGTGTGTCCATGATCATATTTTAAAACACATAGTTCACAATATTACTTCTCTTAAAGACTTAAAGCTCAAATTTTTTTCTAAATAAATTTGGTTTAAAATGGAGACTGCAAATATTCCTGACCATATTGACGGGCCAGTTCTCAATCTATGAAGAGTTGAACATATCTACGGAATTCTACTCAGCTTCCATTTCTGAAGAGGAACAAAACTATGCAGCATTGTCTTTTGTTTCTGAAACGTCATTTAGAACTAAAATAAAATTGAAAAATAATTCTCACTAGACCTAGGAATTTCCTAAATGGATCAAAGTACTTTTTAACACAGGTGGGATTTAATTAAAATGACTTGAACTGTTGTTAAGATAACAAGGAGCAGCATTGCTCACCAGCTCACTCTGTTTCTGTGCCTGGTCCACTTATATGGAAACTCAACCATAAGGATACTCTCATACATCTTTTATCACACATGAGTACAATTGGTTGATGGTGGGGTGTCTATTCGACTTTTATTTTCTTTATTATCACTCAGATGTGAATCTTTGCGAATGCGACACTTGAACACTTGCTTATAGGCCTTCCTGAAATTTTCAGAGAGAAAGGCGTATATGATAGGATTCACGGAGGAATTGCTGTACGCCAGGCAGTGGGCGGTGATTCTGAAGAGGAAGGAAGCCGGGGTCAGCGGGAAAACTCCAAACTCAGCCCAGAGATGGATGATGTGGTGCGGCAGCCAGGAGATTCCAAACACCACGACCACCACCAGAACGGTCTGTGCAGTCTGGAAAGGAGGAGGAGGCGGAGGCGGTGGAGGAGGAGGGAGAAGGAGGGGGAGGAGGAGAGGGGAAGGAGGGGGGAAGGAGGGGAAGGAGGGGGGAAGGAGGGGGAGGAGGAGGAGGAGGGGAAAGGAGGAGGAGGAAGAGAAGGAGGGGAAGGAGGGGGAGGATGAGGAGGGGGAAGGAGGAGGCAGAAGAGAAGGAGGAGGAGGGGGGAGGAGGAGGAGGAGGGAGGAGGAGGAGGAGGAAGAGGAGGCGGCCACAGTGGCCAGGGAGAAGAAGGAGGGAAATTCATTGATTACAACAGAAAAAGAATCCAGCATTTTAAAATACATCCTAAGCTAATTTTATGTATATTTTCATGAGATCAAAAATGGATACTACATCTGTTTTAAGTGTTAACCCTCACTCCCCATAATACTTTTGTTCATAACTTCTCCAAGACCTGTCATTACCTTCCATAGTAATAATTTTGTGATATGTGTGAAATGCATTATAGGAAGAATGCTTCGAGTCATGGAACTAGAAAAGTACAAAGATTAGAGACTGTAACTTTTAAACCAGCAAAACTGTTCAAGCATGCTACCCACGCAGCTGTATCACCAGCAATGCATCGCAGAGGAGTGCTGGACTTTGCTCCAAGTAGTCACCTCTATGAGCAAGAGTATACGTGTTTATTTCTCCTCATTAAACTTTGGCAAATTCAAGGCCAAATTAATTGATGCACCGATGTGTTTCATTTCAGTTTCAGTGTATGGACCAAATTAGTCCCTTTTGCTTTCTTTCATTTTAACTCTTTCTTTGCTGCTCCTAAATCAGAAATACTTAGAAATCAGAGGTAGGGTCTTTGTGTTTCTTTCATGATTTCTACTGAGCAAATGGTAGGAGGAAGTCATCCCTGATTAGGGACCTCAACAGGAGAGGACATCAACCTCCTATGCTCTACAAGCATATGCCTGTATGCATGGCCACGGCCTCCTCGACTGGCCACAAACCTATGGGACTGGAATTAAGCCTTAGGGCAACCTCGCCTGTTCCACACATGTTGAAAGACAAGAGCTAGGTGGCTTAGTCTGTGATTAATTGAAAACTCTATGTCTCTGGATTCAAAGAAACGACAATGATCTATTTTATTAAAATGCTTTCATTACAAGGTGTCTTAATATTTTTTAAACTATAAAATAAAAAGCAATCAGTTGGTTCCCTCTCAAACAGATTGTTCTTTAACAAGTGCAGCTGAAAACCCACACACAACCTCTAGTGTCTCGATGGTCACAACAGAGCCGTCGAAACTAGTGGACCAATGACGGGACCACATGCATTATTTCACCGAATCCCCTTTACAACTCTATGAAGCAGACACTCTCATGGCCCACAGATTGTAGATAAGGAAACTGAGACTCAGGAGGGGAAAAGCAAACGTCCAGTGTCTCACAGCTGAATGCAAAGCTGGGGCTGGCAGCCAGGCGGACATGCTCCCCAGCCCATGCGCTCTGCAGCTGGGGTGCAGGGAAAACTCCGGTCATCACAAGCCACATTTCCCTCTCTGCTCACAACAGGGCTGCTTCTCAAAAAGCATCGTGCTAGCTGGGTGGGCAATAAAGGCCCCCATGAGACAACCTCCATCTCAGTTCCCCGGCGTGAAGGCACAGAGCGCTTCCCCAGCCGCCTCTGTTCGGCGACTTCAGCTCTCTGTTCACTTTATCAGCAAGTTTACTTCTCGTAGGAAAAAAGGAACATTAAGTGCGTAAGAGGTGCGCCTTTCAGCCTCTTTTCCAAAGGTGTGGACTCAAGGAACCTCCTTCTCTCAGACACAGTCCAGGCTGTAGTATTTTAGAGCATGCTCGGACATGGGGAGGGAAGCATCAGAGTGTGAGCTGGCAGCAATCCCATTGATATGGTTTGGCTGTGACCCCACCCAGATCTCACCTTGAATTGTCATTCCCATAATCTCCGCATGTCATGGGAGGGACCTGGAGAGGTAACTGAATCATGGGGGCAGTGATCCTCATGCTGTTTTCGTGATAGTGAGTTCTCGTGAGATCTGGTTTTATAAGGGGTTTCCCCCGACCCTTCGCTCTCATTCTTCTCCTTCCTGCTGTCATGTGAAGACGGACGTGTTTGCTTCCCTTTCTGCTATGACTGTAAGGAGGCCTCCCCATCCCTGTGTAACTGTGAGTCAATTAAACTTCTTTCCTTTATAAATTACCCAGTCTTGAGTATATCTCTATTAGTGGTATGAGAATGAACTATACAGTACATTCCTACTGCAGAGACTGGGGCACTGCTGTGAAGATACCCCAAAATGTGGAAGCGACTTTGGAACTGGGTAATAGGCAGAGGCTGGAACAGTCTGGATGGCTCAGAAGACAGGAAAATGTTGGAAAGTTTGAAACTCCCTAGAGCCTTGGGGTGCTGAGAAGACAGGAAGATGTGGGAAAGTTTGGAACTTCCTAGAAACTGTTGAATGGCTTTGACTAAAATGGTGATAGTGATATGGACAATGAAGTCCAGGCTAAGGTAGTCTCAGATGGAGACCAGAAACTTCTTGGGAACTGGAGTAAAGGTCACTCTTGCTATGCTTTAGCAAAGAGACTGGTGGCATTTTGCCCTTGCCCTAGAGATCTGTGGAACTTTGCACTTGAGAGAGATGGTTTGGAATTGGAATTTATGTTTACAAGGGAAGCAAAGCATAAAAGTTTGGAAAATTTGCAGCTTGATCATGCAATAGAAAAGAAAAACCCATTTTTGGAGAAATTCAAGCAGGCTGCAGAAATTTGCATAAGTAATGAAAAGCCAAATGTTAATCACCAAGACAATGGGGAAAATGTTTCCAGGGCGCATCAGAGGTCTTCATGGCAGCCTTTCCCATCACACACCCAGAGGCCTACGAGGAAAAAGGGTTTCACGTCCAAGCCCAGGGCCTTGCTGCTTTGTGAAGTCTTGGGGCTTGGTGTCCTGTGTCCCAGCTTTGGCTAAAAGGGTCAACATATAGCTCAGGCCATTGCTTCAGCAGGTGTAAGCCCCAAGCCTTGGCAGCTTACCCATGAGGCTGGGCCTGCAGGTGCACAGAAGTCAAGAATTGAGGTTGGGGAACTTCCGTCTAGATTTCAGAGGATGTATGGAAATGCTTGGATGCCCGGGTACAAGTCTGCTGCAGGGGCAAAGTCCTTAGGGATAACCTCTGGTAGGGCAATGCAGAATGGAAATACGGGGTCAGAGCCCCCACACAGACTCCCCACTGAGTCATTACCTAGTGGATCTGTGAGAAGAGGGCCACCATCCTCCAGACCCCGGAATGGTAGATCCATCAAAAGCTTGCACCCTGCACCTGGAAAAGCCATAGACACTCAACATCAGCCATGAAGGCAGCCTGGAAGGGGGCTATACCCTGCAAAGCCACAGGGGAGGAGCTGCCCACAGCCATGGGAGCCCACCTCTTGTATCAGTGTGACCTGGATGTGAAACATGGAGTCAAAGGAGATCACTTTGGAGTTTTAAGATTTGGCTGCTCCACTGGATTTCAGACTTGCATGGGGCCTGTAGCCCCTTTGTTTTGCCAATTTCTCCTATTTGGAATGGGTGTATTTCCCCAATGCCTGTACCCCCATTGTATCTAGGAAGTATAATAGGTACTTGCTTTTGATTGTAAAGGCTCATAGGCAAAAGGGATTTGCCTTGCCTCAGATGAGACTTTGAACTTGGACTGTTGAGTTAATTCTGAAATGAGTTAAGATTTTGGGGGAATGCTGGAAGGGCATGATTGTGTTTTGAAATGTGAGGACATAAGATTTGGGAGGGGCCAGGAACAGTAAGACATGGTTTGGCTGTGTGTTCCCACCCAAATCTCATCTTGAATTGTAGTTGCTATAATCCCCATGTGTGGTGGCAGGAACCTAAAACGAGATAACTGAATCAGGAGGGCAGTTACCTTCATGCTATTCTCATGATAGCGAATGAGTTCTCATGAGATCTGATGGTGTTATAGGGGCTTTTTGCCCCCTTTACTCTCATTCTTCTCCTTCCTGCCACCACATTTGCTTCCTCTTCCACCATAATTGTAAGTTTCCTGAGGCCTCCCCAGCCCTGTGGAACTGTGAATCAATTAAACATCTATTCTTTATAAATTACCCAGTCTTGGGTATGTCTTTATTAGCAGTGGAAGAACAGACAAATAGACCCACTCTTCTCCCAGGCCTCACTGGGTTTCACGGAGCAGGAAAGCAGACCCCCTCCCCTGGCCTTCCCATCACAGCATACGGATGTGGTGAAGGGTTCACCTGGGGCCACCAGTCTGTTTTCTAAACAGAAATACTCTAAAATGGATGAGTGGGAGAAGAAAAGTTGGGGTAAAAGAAGAGAAAGCAAGAGAAAAAGAATGAAAATAGAGCCTTGTTTTTCTTATAACTTCACATGGAGAGAAGACTAAGACATGGGAAACTGACTCCATGACTGAGACAGCATTGTCCCACCACAGATTTTCCCTTGGGACACAGGCCTTCTTATTATGGTCCTGCATGGACCTCACACCCTGCAGGACTATCACAGGGCAGTGGGAACCACAGCTCCACACTGCTAGGAGGGGAAATCCTACGTGGCAAAAGGACTCTTTTTTTTTTTTTTTTTTTTTTTTTTTGAGATGGAGTCTCACTCGGTCACCCAGGCTGGAGTGCAGTGGCACAATCTCAGCTCACTGCAACCTCCACCTCCCAGGTTCAAGCAATTCTTCTGCCTCAGCCACCTGAGTTGCTGGGATTACAGGTATGCGCCACCATGCTGGCTAATTTTTGTATTTTTAGTAGAGACGGGTTTTCACCATATTGGTCAGGCTAGTCTCAAACTCCTGACCTCATGATCCATCTGCCTCGGCCTCCCAAAGTGCTGGGATTACAGGCGTGAGCCACCACGCCCGGCCAAAAAGACTCTTCTTGTCACTTCCCATGAACTAGAGTCCCACTGCAATAGAAATGACAACCAGACGATAATGCATGAGATGCCAGCTCTTCAAGGATTGACATGAGGTAGCAAAGTAAGACGGGAGATGAAGTTTATCAAAGAGGGGGACTGGAAGCCAGGAAGCTGTGCCCAGGATCCAGGCAGAGACAGTAGAGGGAGGGCTAGATCTCAGATCAAGACCAGGACAAATTCTACCAGCGAGGTGGACAGGACATGAGAGTTAAGCTCCCTATCCAGAGGCACCAGGGAATGCACAAGATCCCAGGACTGACAGCAGGTCTGTGTTCCCACCTGGTCATGCTATAAGCTGGTTGTATGACCTTTGTAAAATGTCATAAACTCCCTGAGCCTCAACTTCCTCATCTGACAATAGGATGAACCAATGAAATGATTCCTAGACTATGCCTCATCTATTTAAACACGACAAACAACTCAGGTATAAAAATCTGAGTATGGGTTTTATAGGGTACAAGCTTACATATTAAAACCACTTACTGCATGACACACAAAGCAAACAGATAATGTGCTCACATATATTAAGGGAGTGCCTGCTATCAATCCATTTATCCATTAGTGGATGAGAAATGCCATTCTCAGATGATTTAGTCAAAACAATCTAGATATAATTATACCTACAGATAGAATATAAAACATCATCATTTCTTTCTAAGACAATCAGACCATCTCTCCATCTCACAAAATGATTCTTTTAGACATTTTTACTAAGTGCAGGGCAGAAATCGATCCCAGCAGCTTACTGATAAGATCCATGCCTTATCAACATCCACAGGGCAAATGGTAGTGTGCCCTGAGGCCGGAGGGCAGGGTTTTCTCTGGCAGTGTTTGTTAACTTTGTGTGTCCGTGACTCATTCCAAGTTTACCTTTTAATTTTTACTAGTCCCATTAGTCTTAGAGCCATGGATAAGAATCAGGTTCTTTTTCTTGGTTTACCAGCAGCTTTGAAATGAGATGGGATTACAGTTTGCAACATAAATATCAGGAAAGAAGGCTTAATGGGTATTGCATAAACTATATCATTTGTCTCAGATTGTTCCCAAAAGAGTTTAATGGAAAGCCTGTCAACACTGACTATCCTCCCAGATAAGTATCTCCAGGGGTTTCCTATTTTCTTCATGTTTATCAAGCATCTCAGGCCATTGAAGTGGAAGGCCTCAGGGTTGTTAAAAGCCAGCTCCCTGCAAACAGGCCCTGGGCACCTGGACCTGCTGTCTTCAAACTGAGTCCAATTCAGTTGTAGCAACATCAATATGGCAAATACACCCATGTGCATGGCTGAAAACAGTAGATGATTTTTGTCGTCATTCTTCCCTTGCAACAGATGCTGGTAGAAGATGGGACATGGGGCAAGAAGTTCCATGCCGGTGGAAAACCATCTTTATTCATTTACTACTGCTCCAAACTGTCAAACTCAGGAAACAATATATGCCTAGCATAGACTAGCTCAAAGTTAAAGATCTGACAAAATAATGCATGTGTACTAATTTCAACCCTGGGATTTAAGTAGGTTAGTATGCCTATCCTTACCCAGTGCAAAGCCTTTTTTTTTTTTTTTTTTAATTCAGATAGCTATACCTCATCTCTTATAGCTTTAAAGCAATTGGTAGAGGTTATTAGTTACCCAGGAATCTGCCTTTTTAAAAAGCTCAGCCAGGTACAGTGGCTCATGCCTGTAACCCCACCACTTTGGGAGGCTGAGGCAGGAGGATCGCTTGAGGCCAGGCGTTCTAGGCCAGCTTGGGCAACATCCTGAGTCCCAACCTGTAAAAAATGTTTTCAAATAACTTAGCCAGATGCAGCAGTGTGCACCTGTAGTCCCAGCTATGCAGGAGGCTGAGGTGGGACGATCTCTTGAGCCCATGAGGTTGAGGCTGCAGTGAGCTATAATCACACCACTGTACCTAAGCCTGGGCAACAAAGCAAGACTCCATCTCTAAAAATAAATTTAAAAAGAGCTCAAGAAGGTGTTTGGAGAACCACTGATGAATTACATAAAAGTCACAACAAAAAGAAAGTTGTCTTACCCACCTCAATTTAAAGGCAATAAAAAATGCTTAGTATCAACCCCTAAGGCTGAAGCATCTCCTTTCCTAGAAAGAGCTGGAAAAGCCGCTTCCTGTCTTTCCCATGGAAACATCAGAAAGTAACATCAGAAAGTAACCAAACACTGAATCTGCAGGAGCTTGATTTTAGACTTCCAACCTCCAGGACTGCAAGGAATACATTTCTATTGTTTACGGACCACCCAGGCTGTTGTATTTTCTCATAGCAGCCTGAACAGACTAAGACCAGTGGATACAGAGCAGAGAAAGTCACAGAGAGAACTCCCCTCCCTGGAGGACGAGGCTGATTTTTAAAATGTATTTATGACGTGATTCTTTCTACTCTCTTACAGGGTCCTTCGTCTCCGTCAGACGGACATGTCCCCTGTGCTTCCCTCCTTTGTCTATTTAGCGTATAGAATCCCAACATGATCTTCTGATGGAGAAAAATTCATCGTTTAAAATTATATGCTAAATCTCTCTACAAATTCTTCTTACCCTTGAGTTTAGGTCTTTTAATAGCCTGGTTTCTCTGTGCTCCTTCTGCTGAAAGTATCTGAAAAAATATTAGTCGCTCTTCTTATTGTGAGATGCTGTTTTTCAAATCATCTGAGGTGTCTGTTCTTTCTTCAAAGAATTTTACTCACAATATGTCTAATGGAATTTGGCTGGGGAGAAAAGAAGTGACTAAAAGATGAAAATGATTTAAAAAAAAAAAAAGCTTCACAAATGTATAAATGACAGCCAAAAAGCTTACTGAGTTACTTAAAGCCAAAGAAACAACAACAAAAAGCAAACATTAAAAGAAGCCAGTGGCTGGATAGGACATCAAGAGGTCCTTTAATCCAATTTTCTCCAAGAAGCAACCATCCAGTAGGCTGTCTATCCCATTTTGAGGTCTTCCAAGGTTTTACCAATCAGCTTTGAGCCAGAAACTCAAAGCAGAGTTTAAGCAAAGCATGTGATCAATCTCAGCGCTTTATTTCTGCAGTAGAAATCCTATTCTTCTTTTGCACTTTCTCCAAACATGGAGAATAACTGTTAGCATGTTTATCATGAAAGGCCAATCTACCCACCCCATAATAGTTGTAACTCTTCACAGGAAAGCCCTGTATGGACGGCCGCACTGTCTCAAAGTTTATGTCCCCACCCCCTCCAAAAAATTCATATATTGGAACCTAATCACCAAGGTGATGGTATTAACAGGTGGGGCTTTTGGGTGGTAATTAGGTCATGATGTGGAGGGAGCAGTCACAATGGGACCAGTGCCCTTATGAATAAGGGCCCAGAGAGCTGCCTCACGCCTCACACCCTATGAGGACACAGAGACTAGCGCCCTTATGAAAGAGGCCTAGAGAGCTGCCTTATGCCTCCCACCCTATGAATAATGGGACCAGTCCCCTTATGAAAGAGGGCACAGAGAGCTGCCTCACGCCTTCCACTCTGTGAGGACACAGAGAGAAGGGGCCATCTATGAACCAGAAAACAGCCCTCACCAAACACTTAATCTGCAGGAGCTTGATTTCAGACTTCCAAACTCCAGGACTGCAAGAAATAAACTTCCATTGTTTATGAGCCACCCAGGCTATGGTATTTTCTTAAAGCAGCCTGAACGTACTAAGACAAGTGGATACAGGGCAGACAAAGGGAACTTTACTTAGCCACTGAGAGAAAGGGCTGGAAACAAGTGGAGCTGAAATGAGCAAACTATCCAAATCCCTGTCACATCTTCCATTACTAATCAAATGAACACGTGTGCACCAGTAGCAATTTTCTGTGCCGAGACCTGGGGAAATACCCACAATGGACCAATCCAGTTCCTGTCTTTGTCTTCAGGGAAGTTGCCATGTATTCTTTCTTTCCCTCCCGCATTTCCCCTTTCTCGCCTCTCCTGCCTCTGTCCCCCTCTCTCCGCCACCTCCCTTCTCTTCACTCTTCTGCTTCCACTCCCTCTTCTTTCCCTTCCTCTGCTCCTCTCTCTCATCTCTTTCCTAGATACACACACACCACCACCACCATTACCATCACCACCATCACCACCACAATCGCCACCATCATCACTATTACCACCACCACCACTGTCACCACCACCACCACCACCACTGCCACCATTGCCACCACCACCACTGGCACCATTGCCACCACCACCATCACCACCATGACCACCACCACCATCACCATCACCACCATGACCACCACCACCATCACAATCGCCACCACCACCACCACCACCACCATCATCATCACCATGATCACCACCATCACCACCACCAACACCACCATCACCACCACTATGACCACCACCATCACCACAATCACCACCATGACCACCATGACCACCACCAGCACTATGACCACCACCACCATCACAATCGCCATCGTCACCACCATCACCATCACCACCACAATCGCCACCATCACCACAATGATCACCATCATCACCACCACTACCACCCACCACCATTATCACCACCATCACTACCACCACCATCACCACCACCACATTTATTTGTCCTATGCAAACAAGGAGGCAATTAAATACATCAAAAAGATCTGACATCTGTTCAGTGGCTGTTAAGGGTCAGAGGCTGTGAAAATGAAAAAGAAAATCTTCATCCCTTTTTCAAATGCTAGAACCTCCTCATAGTAAGAATAAACAAAAGACAATTTTATATAGATATATTTAGTGTATGTATATATGTAAGCACATATGTCTTATACATGCATATACTCACATAAATCTAAGTATTTGTGTATATATGTGTGTGTATGTGTATATAACTAAAGTAATTACTGAACTAATCACTGATCTTTAGGTTTTTTACTGTAAAATAAAACAGCTTTTCTAATCATTTTTATAAGACCTATTTTTTAAGTAATTCTTCACTGAGACCTTCACAATTTCTCTCTAATACTTTTTCAAATATAGAGACTAAAACTACCATCGACACAAGTAAGATTCAGCAAATATTAAAGAAATGTTTTGTTTTATTTCTGTTGGTAAGCATAAAATCTTTTGAATCATTAACAAACATTTATCACAGATCAATGATGTCTTCTTGGTTAAAGTTTGGTGAACCCAATCTCTCCCAAGGGAAATTAAGCTCTTCCTTCCCTGATGCTCCAAACACTGCTCCCTTGAACAGGCCTTTGGGACTTACACATTTATCTCTTCCATTACAACGTTGGCTTCCAGGTGGAGCCAGTTCCTCTTAGAATCCCCTGGGTCAGCTTGGTCCTACACAGAGCAGGGGCTCCAAAAATAACTGTCCAAGGAGAAGTCAGAAATGATCCTTAATTGTCTTTAAAGAACCATTTTCTTAGAAATAAGAAGTGTGACTCAGAGGAAGAATAAATAGATATACCAGAAAAATGGAAAATCCCTACCATAACAGCACATCACTAAAAACAAAGGAGGAAGGCACCAACGTTCAGGGTTTATTCCATTCATATAACTTAGCACTTGGTCAGCTGCTCTAATGAGGGGCCTAGATGCCTAAAATGAAATATTCATCATAGTTGTTCAGATGTAAGAAAGGATCAGTGGTATAAAGCCATAACATGGTCTTGTTACTTATATTGCACCTTGTATTCTTAGGTGGTTATCCTAAAAACTGTATGATTGCATTTCTAATATAAGCTAATTTTTTGCTGCCAGAAAAAAAAAGGTCTTAATGTTTGTACTCTATAACCAATTCTCTACCACTAGTTTCGACTCTGGACTGTCAGATGGCCTTTTAGCCACATTACTGTTGATCAACAAGGAAAGTCAGGAAAAGCTGTCCTTTATTTAAGTAGAATTTTTAAGTAAACATGATTAAATATGATCTAAACTATAATTTCTATAAGTTATATATGTCATTGATCATAAATACTTATAAGGAAAAAACAAGGTATTTTAAGATGCTATTACTACACTTTTGGGTTAAAATGTCCAGTTATAACCTCCTACTCCTTAATCATATTGCCTAATAATCTCATTCTACTTCCTAAAATTAGAAGTTATATAGATATTTTCTGAGTAAAAGTTAATTTAATCTTGATCTGTGAAATAGTTTTTCCTCAAAATGTAGAATGTCAAGACCATCAGTAAGTTAGGCGCTGTAATACTACTCAGGAGAAGCTTGTTTAAATCAGGGCTGGGGGATGAGAAAGTCAGTTAGCCACGGGAGGAATCAGCTTTCAGCCTTGTCCACTCTTCAGTCTTTACCCGCGGGGTCAGAGTCAGCACATGTGGGTGAAAGAGGCAAGGACGACCCAGTGCCCTGGCGGCTTTAGGGAGGGATTATAACGACGTTGTCTTAAACGAGAACCAAACCTGGGCTTTTTGGCATCACATCAGAGACTGTAAACATACAACAAAATGACTATACTTTCCCTCTAAGTGTGCATGTCAGCGACTCTGCACTCTGCACTCTGTCTCAGTCAGCCCAAGCACACCTCCCAGTGAGGCGCAGGATCAGCAGAATCCGCGTTTCCTCGTCTCCCCAGATCTTCAGCTAAGTTTGAATGCAGCACAGAGTGACCCGCGATGCCCTTGCCAAGGCTGACCCTCCATTCCCATCCTAACAGTGGGAGGCTCATCTCAAACCTCCATAGCCACACCAAGGGTCCTAAATGTTACAGGCTTTAGGTAGACATGAGGGCAAGTAAAAATAAAGATAAAGTAAGCTCTGAAAAGTAACACATATATATATATATTTGTGATCATTACCTTTTTCTTGGATGCTTCAGACTTCTTTGACATGTTCTTCAACTTTTTATGCAAATGATTAAGAACCTGAAAGACACAGACTAATGAAATCAGTTCGCCTCACCTCTCACAACCCACTGCGTATGTTGCATTAACAATTATTGACATGCTGAAATGGTAGCATCACTATTTATAAGATCATTAAAATAAAAACTCAAATTAGGTGATTAAGTAACAATGAATGTGAGTTGCCAAATACATTCTTTTCTAACATTTACGAGCATGCCAGGAAGGCTGATGCACAGCCAGACAAGTTCACAGCCATAGCACCTGTTTGCAGAGAATGCCCAGCACATGGAGCTCTGGGGTTTTGCCCAGAAACAGCCATGCCATGACCCACTCATGCAAGCTTATTAGTCTATTATCTGCCTTGGTTTCTTCCAGGACCCCATATATTAACAAACACCAGGTCCCTACTACATGTCAGGCACAATGTTAGATCCTGGATGCATCAAAAAACTAGAGATTTGCCCTTCCGAAATTCACTGTCTGATGGGGAAAGGAGGCAAGTAAACAAATGAAGATAACATCATCAGACATTTCTTCAGCGCAGCCCACCCAAATATCGCCAGCGTTTGTGCCAAAATATTCTTTCTTCTTCCTCTTATGGGCTGCCTCCACTGCAATTGTCCTTACAGCAAATCACCACCCATCAGGCTTCCCTTCACTCTTTATTCCAATCCTACCCACGGTGCTGTGCTTTTAGACAACTTATTGGGGATTCGGCATCACCGATGATTTACAGAACATTTTTGCAAAGGTTTTACAATTAATGTCCCTGTCAGGGAATCTCCTTGAGACACACTGGCTCCCTTAATTAAAGAAGCTATTTTTGTCTTTTCTTGCCAGTGTAATACTCAGGAGAAATGATATGAAAATGTGAGGTTTTAGATATAGGAATTTCCAACATATATTTGGTCTTAGACGACATTGTTAAGCCTGCAGAACTGTCACTTAAGTTCATTGCTATATCCCATGTGAGGGAAAATCTAGAGAAAATCGAGCCCCAGGGTGACTAAGTGCTTTAGATCGTCTGTAGATTGCTGAGAAGTCTCTCAAGGAACCAGAAGCCATGTTCCAACCAGTTCTTTGTTCCCTGTAGCATGGTAATAATTTAATCAAATTGAACTTATTGCAAAAGCCTGCTCCATTCAGCCAGAGGAGGCACTTTCAGAGCAATTAGTCACACCTTACTTGGAAGCCACAGGATCTATTTACCAGCTGCCCAGGTCTTATGCAGGTGAAGCAGCAGCCATCACAGGGGTATGAATTCTCTCCCCTACTGAAATGCTTCCCAATTCCTGAAATGACTCAGCAACATCCGCAACAAAACAAGTGTTTACTTGCCGCAGGAGCATTTGGGAAAACACTCAATACATTGACAAGGTGTTAGTTTACTGTTCTACCAGCAGAAATGAGAGTATCAAAACCTGAATGCAAGGTATCGACAGAACAGGGGCTTTCTTGCAGGAGCAAATGAGAGCGTTTCAAAGAGGAAGGAAAGGGCTGGAGGAGGCAGGACCCTGCCCAAGAGGACAGGACCGCCTAGATGGCTCAATGGCAGCCTTCCCAACGCGAAACCGCAGGACAACACTGGTCACTGAGGACACAGGAGAGACCAGAGGACAGGCCGCACAAGCAAAATCAGAGAGCGACACCTGGACAAATCACAACAAAACGTCCAAATGTGACCAGCTTCATAACGCTGCCGAGCTCCATGCGTTCCTTCCAAAAAGAAATTTGGATCACAGCTCAGCCACTTCAAAACACCTAAAAATGTTGAATGCTGTTGAATGGTCAATGGAGAAAATACTCAAGTATATTTTAATCAGCTCTGTTTCTCTTCAATAGCCCATAGTATGAGCACAGAATGATGTATCATGATACACCATTGAAGGTCTTGTCAGCAAAGGAGGAAGAATGTAGATATCATGATAGGGTATGATGAGGTTTAAGAAGAGAGTGATAATAACATACTGGGGTCTCTTGGTGAGTCTGTAAATTTCTGAGTGTGCACAGGAAGGTGCTAGCTCAAACCAAACCCAGGTCCTGCTGGGCACATCCTGGAGATTCAGAGTAACTTAGTCGGGTGAGCCCATTGAGTTTATCCTCGTGGTAGACCAAGGAGGTTCTGGACAGTAATTCACTCTAAGGAAAGTGAGCGAGGGGCACAGCCCTGGTGAAGAACAGCTCCACAGCAGCAGAGGCGAGGGCTCTTCCGGGGGCACTGGGCGGACAACTTCGACTCATCCTCCCGCCATGTATTCGATGGGTTTCCCAGAAACTGTCTGGTGCAAAAGACTGTTCCCTTACAAACCTGTAAGAATTTGGAGGCAAAAGGCAACTCTGGAATGCAATTGTCTTAAGTTTGTTTATTTAAAGCATCATAACCTCAGGTTCCCTTTTAGCCATCTGTGCTTTTTTTTTTTTTTTTTTTTTTTTTTTTTTTTCAGGCTATCTAACAGACCTGAGGAATAGCGAATCCTGAAACCAATACTCAAGTAGCAAAATCCTTAACTGGATGGTGCACAGCTAATGCCTGAGCCAAAGAAAAGCAACTTGAAATAAATCTCCACCTATCCATGACAGCCCTGAAATTAACTTGTAAATATTATGCTGAATTCAAAATATTTTTCCAGTTATGCTTAGAAGCAAACTATTTCCATATAAAAAATCCAAATGATCCTGTATTCATTAAAATTTTTTTAAAAAACTATTTTTTAAACATTGCCCTTCTGTGGGACTTCTATAGACTCGCAAATGACAGAAATGTAGCCTAATTTATTCCTAAAAGCTTACTTTGTCATTTCCAGTAAGATTTTAGTTCTTCTCCCTAAAGGCTTTGGGGAAATAAGGAAGCGTGTGCTTCAGTTCTACTGCAATAATTAGGAAGTTAACAGCCATATATGGTAAGATTCCCAATCTCAGACTTCAGTGTCCTCAAGGCCTCACCAACTGTCCTGTCCTCCGGAGACTGGGAATCCCTGTGTTAAAAGCCTTCCTTCCTTCCTGAATCATTCACCAGCTTCATAATTTCGGTCAGGTGTTCCTTTCCAAAGCTCTTTTTCCTTAAGTAATAAAATACGGGTAAATAATAAAATAGCTCCAAGCCAGAGTTGTGTAAATTAAATGAGATGGTGCACATATCAGATAATTGTGCTAGGTAAGATGGCCTTTGTTTAGCATTTGCAGAAGACCACATTAATAAACCAGCCGTTTCCCAAATAGCTAAGCTAGAGTTCTTTTCCAAATTCCCTTACTGCTACTATATTGGTGGTGGTGGTGGTGGTGGTGGTGTCGTTGTTTTGAGATGGAGTCTCGCTCCATCGTCACCCAGACTGGAGTTCAGTGGCACGATTTCAGCTCACTGCACCCTCTGTCACCTGGGTTCAAACAATTCTCCAGTCTCAGCCTCCGGAGTAGCTGGGACTACAGGGGCCCACCACCACATCCGGCTAATTTTTATATTTTTAGTAGAGACGGGGTTTTACCTTGTTGATCAGGCTGGTCTCAAATTCCTGACCTCAGGTGATCCACTTGCCTCGGCCTCCCAAAGTGCTACTATATTTCTTTATATTTAACCTTTTGGTGCAAGCCGTTCAGATAATATCCAGCAATACTATTATTCAAAATCGACACGATCTACATAGATGAAACAGGTGGGGGGAAACAGGTGGCTTATAGCAAACACTTCTGTTGATAAAAATACCTTGTGAATTGAGTATTAAAAGTGATAGCTGTTCTACCTAGTGAGGTTATTTGTGGTCATATAGTCACAGCCTTATTGAAACAGAATGAGACCGAGGTGAAGTCAGGGGAACCTGGTAACAGAGCTGTATTTCAAATGGCCACGCTCTGGAGCCAGGAGGCTGCGCACACTGGGGTTTACCCCGTGAATCGCTATCACCTGATTATTAAAATAAGCTCTTGTTTACGCAAATAGAAACACGTGTGTCAAAGGCTGAAGACGTTTTGATCAGTATAAAGTCTTCAAACACTTGTGGACGTAATGAAAAAGAACGTGAGTTCTGAGCTCTGCCCGGCTGTACAAAGGGAAAAACGATCTCCCACACGCGTGGACGGTGCCTCTGCTAGAGTTAGGGTGAAGATCCGCCGCCTCAACCACTTCACCCTGTTCTGGAGACCTTTCTAAAAAGGATTGAAATGGGGAAGCCGAAAGCTCGAGTCCATTCCATTCCAAGTTCCTGGAGCCTGCGGTCAGGACTCTGTAAAGAAACACCGTTTTATAAAGCTAAGCTTCAGAATAAAATTCAAAGCTCTGTCCCCGGGAGCAGTGGCTTCGCAGAGCCCGGTGTGCGCAAAGCCTTCGGAGCGAGGGCAAACTGCGCACCCCGGGGGAGAGGGGCCGCCCCGCGAGCCCCCCGACGGCCAGCTGAGAGCCCGGGAGGGGGCGGTGGGGACCCGTCACCCTCGCAAAAGGTTCGCGCTCTGGTGACCACGCGCTCCCCTCGGGTCTCACAGTGCCGAGGCGGTAACCTCCCCGCGCAGCTGATCTGGTTGAAGAGTTGCTGGAACCGAGCGGGGTTTGCGGTACCGGGAAGGAGGCGGCAGCGCCCGCCTACCGCCCAGGCAACCTGGGGGCTCTGAAGCGCCGCAGGGGCGAGGAAGGGGAGGGGAGGAGAAACTTGTTCTACCAGACCATGCGAAGTGAACTGCAAACTTTCCCCAGCATCTCTCAGACTCCAAGTAACTTTCTTGCGCGAGCCAATGGCAAGCTCCAGCAGCGGCCAGGGAGCCTCCCCGCACAGATCCGCCCCAGCACCGGCGGGGTGGAGGCAACTGGGGCCGGGCTGCCGCCAAGGCTCCGGCAGGGCCGCGGAACACTGGGACCCCCGGGCCCCCCACCCTCCCTCGCGCGTCTCGGCCCGGTGCCCGCCGCGCACCTTTGCATAGCAGAAGCAGATGAGCAGGAGCGGCAGCAGGTAGCCGAAGACGAAGGTGCACACCACATAGGCCTTCTTGTGGCGAGGGTCAGGCCACTGCTCCCAGCAGAAAGTCTGGTTGCTGGCGCGCGGCTGGAAGAGGCCCTGGTGGTAGGCCACGGGCGAGGCCATGGCGATGGACAGCGCCCAGATGCAGCTTACGCCCAGCAGCGCGTTGCGGGACACCCTGAGGGAGGAGGAGCGCCGCGAGTGCACGATGGCCACATAGCGGTCCACTGACATCGCAGCCAGGGTGAAGATGCTGACCAGCATGGACACGGTGAAGAAGTAGTGTATGAACTTGCAGATGAAGGCGCCCAGCACCCAGGTGGGCAGCGCGTACACCGTGGCCTGGAAGGGGATGCAGAAGAGCAGGTAGGCCAGGTCGGCGATGCTCAGGTTGAGGATGAACAGGTTGGTGGTGCTCCGCGGCTTGCCCGGCTTGCTGCGCGCCAGCACAGTGATCACTAGGCTGTTGCCCAGCACGCCCAGCGCGAAGATCAGGCCGAACACCACCAGCGTGACGAAGTTCTCCACGCCGATGCCGAACAGCGGCCCGGGCTCCGGGGCTGGGGGCTCCGGCCAGCTCGCGTTGCCCTCGCTGAGGTTCCCGACCGCCAGCTCCATGGCCCGCGGGGCTGCCCGGGCGAGCGGCGGGGCGCGCGGGGAGGGCGGGTGCCTGGCAGGAAAGTAGGCGCCGGGGGTGGTCGGTAGTCCCGGCGCAGAGCACGGAGAGCGCGAGTTTAGGAGTCTGAGCTTCCCCTGAGGCGCGCGCCAGCGGGCGCGGGGATCCGGTGGCCGTGCCTGAAGGCACCGTCTTTGCGCCGCGACCTTCTGAGAGAGGGCGGGGACGGGAGCCCGGAGCTGGACCTTCTCGGGAAGGGACGGTGGTCTTGAGAGCTCTAGATCCCCTACCCGGGCGCCTCCGCCCGCTGCGCGACCACGGAGCCTGGGAAGAAGGATCCGCCGGCTGCAGCCGCGCAGGTGGAAAGACCCTTCTCTCCGCCTTACAGCTCCAGATCTTCGCGGGCCGTTTTCTCTCGCTCCCGGAGCGGCTGCGGGCTGCACCTGTTGCTCAGAGCCGCTCCTTCCCGCGGCGCTTCCCCGCACTGCCGAGCGCGCAGCAGCGCACCGTGAGGCTCCTGCAGACAGGGCTCCCCGCGCCTCCCGCGCCACCTCCCCAGTGGGCTGGCGCCTGCGACTCCCTCCCGGCTTTTCCAGGGATTCCGAGGTGTCCACAGGGCGAAAGCTCTTTTGGGGGACTTCCTGGTGGTGGAAAGAGTCGGGTACCAGGGGCCTCTCGGCTTCAACTGAGAGACGAAGACGGCCTGGCTGAAATCCGCGCCCCCTAGAAGTCACGGTGCGCGAGCAGAGACTGGACGGACTCTCGCGGGATGGGTCGCCGCCCACCTCCCGGCTGGAACCCGCGCGCGCTCGCCTCCGCGGGGTGCGGACCTGCACGGCTGGCTGAAGGCGGGGCTGCCAGCTGCTGCGGGCCGGGCGGGCGAGGGAAGCCGGGCGCTCTCCAGGGCGCTCCAGAGCGCGCCGGGGGGGAGGCAAAGGGGTTCGCGGGCCCCCTCACCCATCAGTGTCTGTCCTCCTCCTCCTCCTCCTCCTCCTCCTCCTCCTCCTCCCCCCCAGGGTGGCTGTCCGTGAGAAAACCTCTGTCCCTGGAATAACCCCAGGAAATCGAGGCTGGCGCCGCTCCCTGGAGTTTTGTAAAATTGGCCGCCTAATCCCACCCTTATCCGCGGCCTGCTAGAGAGGAGAGAAGTGCGAAGGGAAAGGGCTGTGTGGGCTTCTCTATAGATGTGGATGACATTGAAGGAGAAGGCTGTTCACACCACTCAACCTCACATCATTTTTGCCTTGCATTACTCATCTGAGGGCCATAAACTGCAGCGATGACAAAATATTTTTAAAGTGAAAGAACGTGCTTAGTATCTTACTGCGGTAAATGTAGATTTGCCAGAAAGAAATTAAGCCGTTTCGGTACAGCAGGGCCAGTCACGTTATCTTTGTAACCTGGGTGGTTCCCAGCTAGAGAGCCGACACTGATTCCTTTATTTGGGGTGATTTGTCTGTTTCACTTTCAAAAACACCGATGCGTTTCCAGCATTCTCCATCTGGTGGTTGTCCATTATGCGCGGACGCAGTGCCTGAGGGCATGGGTAATCCAACGACCAAAGAGGGCAGGGGCTCTTCACCTTAGGGAGTTGTAGGATCTTGTTTTTCTATCTTGTTAGCTCTGTTCTGCCTCATTTCCAGATAAATCTTGATGCAAGTTCATTGAACATCTGTGTATTTTATGAACATCTATGTATTTTATCTGCATTCATTGCTAGGGAGTTCCTTGCAAGGGAATTGTTCTATTCACACACATTTTCTAGAAGACCAAATTGAGTGTAAGCAACCTGCCAAGAATGCGCTTACCTGCCCTGACCTGAGAGAATGCCTTGAAATTTCCTTAGGTGATCTTGCCAATCCGTATTGCTTTTTTTCCTGAGATGCTCTCCGACCCAGGCTTTCAAGGTATCATGTTATATTGGACACCTCTGTTAGTAGTAATATGATTTGGAAGAGTTTTTAAATTATGAACTATTTTGACATGAAACAGATATGATAAAATAACATTGCATACCAATGTACCCACCATCCAGCTTAGAATAAGTTTTAAATATTATCAGTGGAGTTGAAGTCACTTTTGTATACTTTCCAATCACAACCTCCACCTCTCCTACTATCTCCAAGTAACCTAAATTTGTTGTCTGTTAGTCATTTCTTTATACATTTTTGGCATATGCATATGATCTTAAATAATATATTGTAGTGAGTTTTTGTTTGTTTGCTTTAACATTACGTAGTTGGTATTACGGTACATGTTTTGTTTTTGCCTTAAAGTATAATTTGTTATTGCTATAAGTACACCAACATTCTTTGCTTTGTATTTGCCTGTTACATCTTTTGCAGCCTTCCTGTTATGTCCTGCAATTTAAAGGTATTGCTTTAATATAGCACATAACTGAATTATTTTAAAACATAATTTTAAAATCTCTAGTTTTTAACTGGCAAGTTTAGGTCATTTTTATTATTACTAATCTATATGGATTTTTAACATTTTATTTTGTACTTTTTGTTTTCTATTTCTGTGCTTTTATTTTTTCTTTTTTTGCATGACATCTTTTGAATTGCATTTTAAAGTGTTTTCTCCCTCCCTCCACATTCTTGGAAAAGGAAGATATGACCTACTTTTATTATTTTACTGGTTACCCTTGAGTGCCTACTATGTGCCAGGAACTATTGTAGGTTCTGAAGATAGAGCAACACAACAAAGTTCGTTCTTGTATGGATTTTACATTTCATTACGGACATGACATTTAAAAATAAAATGATAATGTCACATGTGGTAAACACTGATATAGTTTAGACACCTGTCCTCGCCAAATCTCAAATTGAATTATAATCCCTAATATTGGAGGTGGAGCCCAGTGGGAGGGTTTGGGTCAATGGGGTGGATAGCTCATGGCTTGGTGCTGTCCTCAGGACAGTGAGTCTCAAGATCTGGTTATTTAAAAATATGTGGCACCTCCTCCCTTCTCTCTCTTGCTCCTGCTCCTGCCATGTAAGATGTATCTGCTCCCCCTTCACCTTCTGCCATGATTGGAAGCTTCCCGAGACCTCCCCAGAAGCTGAGCAGATGCCAGCACCATGCTTCCTGTACAGCCCACAGAACTGTGAGCCAATGAAACCTCTCTTCTTTATAAATTACCCAGCCTCAGGTATTTCTTTATAGCAATGCAGGAATGGCCTAATACAACCCTAAAAGAGAAGAATGCAGGATAAGGGATAGAGAGCAGTTAAAGAGTGTAACTATATACAGGGCAATTGGGAGAAACATCTGAAAAACTGACATTTGAGCAGGAACCTGAAGGAAGTATAGCAGGAAGCCTTTTAAACAGGTAGTATGACACATTCCTGGGAAACGGTGCAGCAGAGGAAGCTGTGTAACGAACGAGGACGACAGTTTTGCTGTCATGGAAACAGCTGGGAAGATTTGTCAGCCATGAGGGCAGAAAACATTGGTTGAGGAAAATGGGGATGGATGACCTCGGACCTTGGAGAGCAAGGAAGGGGCCTGGGACTTCATTCTGGACTTGAGGAAGTCTTGCAGGGAGTTTTGAGCAGAGAGATGTTATGCTCTGACCTGCGATTCCGAACGATGATTCTGGTGTACAGGTCAGAAGAGCAAAGGAAAGAGCAGAAGACCTGGCAGGAAGCTTGCAGGACCCAGACAACAGATTGTTCTAGGTGTGGTGGGAAGGGCTTGGATTCTGGATGTCTCAATGTTGGAGCAAATGAGATTTGTTGGTGGATGGATTTAAGGGGAGAGGAAAGGGCGAGTGAGGTTGACTACCACAGTTTTAGTCTGACAGCCTGGATGGGAAATCACCATTTACTGAGTTGACACAGAGTGGAAGGAACGGGTTTGGAGGTGGGGAGCATCAAGTTAAATTTTAGGTGTTTGCTACACATGGGACTGACAAGATGGCAGTTGGGTGGATTTAGTCTTGAGTTAATGAGAGACCAGAGCTGGAGTCATGGATTCAGAACTTACTAAAATTCTATTAATATTAAATAGAATTTAAAATTAATTGTTATCACTCCCCTCCTCCCAAGCCATACAAGTTTCAGGAAGCCTTCTAACTCCAGTCACTTTTTCTCATTCTAGCTGGTTTTGTTGCCCAGTTTAGTTTTTAATTTCCCCCCAATTAGGCATATTTGTTGTGTGATGCAGGCACTATCCAGTTTGGTTACCCACATTCTTACCCATGACTTTCTTCACCTTCTTCTATTCATCTTAAGCCTTTTCCTTGTTGTTAGAGAATATATTTCAAGTTTTCCTTTAGTGATAGTCAGTGATACAAATTGCTCATTGCTACTCTTATTATTGGAGTTGGCCAGATAGACATTTCTTTTCTTCCAGTACATTGAAGATCTTGTTCCACCTTCTGGATTTTGCTGTGGCTCTTGAGAAATCAGCTGACGTCTTTCTGTCACTCCTTTAGAGACAATTTGACTTTTTTCTCTATTTCTAACATCTTCTCTTTATCGTTGCTGTTTTATAATTTCACTTTGATATGTTTGTGATGATTTTCATTTTTTAGCCCTTCTGGTTGAGCTTCTGAAGCTAAAGATTAATATATTTTTCATCAGTTCTGGAAAAACTTTCAGCCATTATCTCATTTACTTTTCCCATTCTTGGCACTCTCTCCTCCTAGAGTTCTGAGAGACATAGCTTAGACCTTTCCACTATCTCTTTCCTATCACTCACTTTTTCATACTTTTTTTCTCTTCATCTGTGCCTATTTATTCGTATTTCTTCAGCTATACACCCTTGATTTAACTGTTCTCCTTAAGTTCTCACAGAATTTTTTCAAATGTGCCAGGCCTATTTTTTAATATTTTCTTCCTCATTTCTGATGTTTCTAATTACCTCTCCTATTTATTTGAATATTTTAGATATGCTGATTTTACATTCTGAAAATTCTAATATCTGAAGTCCTTGGAGTCTAATTGTGCTTTTATTATTTCTACCACGTTCCTATTCTCATAACTTGTTTCCAATTTTGTTTTGTTTTTGTCCTTTAGATTTCCGTTTGGCCAAAGCATATCTGTGATGATTCTATAGGTCTAAGTTAAGTGCATACTCCCATGAAAGTGTTTTTATTTGCTCTGCCATTGGCCCAATGGTACTATCAACTCAGGACATTTTTAAGTTAATTTCTCAGCATGATATGCCTCAGGACACGCAAGGGTAAATTCAAACCCCAAAACCTACATAAGAGAGGGAATGGGGAGTGAATTCTCAGGCCTTTCCCTCCCACCTGGCCCTAAGGCTGCCACAGAGTTTTCTAGAAGTGTCTGTGGGCAGATTGCTTTATTGCTCCCACTCATTTACTGCACTCCCTATTGGAAAATTCTGTAATCCTGCCTCTCCTGGGTGACTTTGTGCTCCTCTCAGGGCAGAAATGAGTCTTACTCTTTCCTTCAGGCTTTGGCTGAGAAAATGTGAGTGCAACAGCTGTGAGGTCATCCTGAGCTCAAGGTCTAAGGGATACCATGGGATTCATTCCTTGGGCACAAAGACTCTGCGTCCCAATGCAGGCTGCCACTTTGGGCTGTGTTCTCCATGAATACATGGCACAGGATTTCAGTTGACCCCAGTTAAAATGTCCCCTTAGCAAGAAATTAGCCTTTGTGGCTGTGAGCTACTTGTTACTGCAGCTTAATGCAGCAAAAGCTGACTACAGCATTTCTTCACCAGGAAGCTTTTTATAGGTGAATCCTTCACCAATAGTGTAGCCTTTCAAGGATCCTGCATTTTTACAAGGGTCTCAATTATCTGTCTTATTCTGTCTTATTCCAATTCTCTTACAGTCGAATCCAAGATGACCTAGTCTCTAATGGAAATTTTAAAACTCAGCAAGACACAGTGGCTCATGTCTATAATCTTAGCACTTTGGGAGGCTAAAGAGGGAGGATTGCTTGAAGCTAGGAGTTTGAGACCAGCCTGGGCAACAACGCAAAATCCCATTTCTACAATAAAAATAAAAATAACATTAGCTGGTCATGCTGGCATGTGCTATAGTCCAGCTACCTGAGAGGCTGAGGCAGAAGGATTGCTTGAGCCCAGGAGTTGGAGGCTGCAGTAAGCTATGATAACACCACTGTATTCCAGCCTGGGTGAGAGAGTAAGACCTCAATCTCTAAAAAAAATCTGTGACAGATATGAGTGTTTACCAAATTTTCAGTTCTCCCCTTCCAGGCTCCTGGAATACTGCAGTCCCATTGATGTTCTGCAGGTCTGCAGGATTAGTTAGGTCCAAACAAATAGGAAAGAAAGAGAAACTTCCAAGCCACAAGGAAGAACCCACACAAGCATCCAGTTTCTCTTCATCGACCTGGGTGACCCTGGAGAAGGCCATGATGTCCAGCCGTGAGATGGAAGAGGGCACGAACACTGAGTCACAAGATGGAGGAGAGTCTCTCAGAGCAGCAGCACCCTTTATGTAAATGAACATTTACCTTTCATGTGTTAAGCCCTGAAATTTTTGAAACTTTTTTTTGTTTTGTTTTGTTTTTTTATTGCAGCAAAACACAGCCTATCCTTAGCAATGCTCCAAAATTTTGGCTAATAAATTTGTCAAAAGTCCTGCTGGCTACAGTGGCTTTCATATCTGTTTAGCACTGTAATTTTCTGCTTCTTCATTTTTGGAATCCAAAAATGTCCCCAGTTCATCAAAAGCTTGTTTATGGACTCAAGATGCTGTCTTACAAAGCCGAGTATGGCTTTTCAGTATAGAGTATGTAATATTGAGAGAAAATGATGTCTGGAAAGTGTTTTTCTGTTCTCAAAGAATTTAATGCTTTATAGCAAATATATTGGGATTGAGTCAGAAAAATATCTCCAAGAGGAAAATGGAAAAATTTCATGAGAACATGAAGAAACAAATCTCAAAAACCAATAAAAAACATCCAGGCCTCATGTCCAGGTCCTCAGGATTGCTATATCCCCTTATTGTGGAGCATCCTAGAATCTGGAGTTTTTGTGTGTGTTTTTTTTTTTTTTTAGGACAAAGTCTTGCTCTGTCACCCAGGCTGGAGTGCAGTGGTGAGATTTCAGCTCACTGCAACCTCCACTTCCTGGTTTCAAGCAATTCTCCTGCCTCAGTCTGCCAAGTAGCTGGGATGACAGGTGCCCGCCACCATGCCCGGCTAATTTTTTTGTATTTCTAGGAGAGATTAGGTTTCACCATGTTGGCCTGGCCGATTTCAAACTCCTGACCTCAAGTGATCTGCTCACTTCGGCCTCCCAAAGTGCTGGGATTACAGGCACGACCCACGCACCTGGCCTGGAGTTTCTTTCCATGGGTTCCATTACGTTTGTTCTGTGCGATCAGGCGCCACGGGAAAAACAAAGGGGACTTGGAGCGATGAGCAACTGGCAGAACGATCACCTGGATCTTACAGCAAATGTGAAGATGGGCTGCAGTTTCTCCATCCCACAGGATGTCACCATCTGACACAGAGCTCTGTCCCGAGTGCCTGTGTGCTGACCCCGTGACTCCCTGAGCAGCCTTGTAGCTTGCACCAGGGCCCTTCCTTCTGGATACTGTGCAATGTCCCTGGAACTCCTGGCTCCCCACTCCCTGTGTTCCCAGGAGCCGTTCCAGTCAAATGGACTCTTACTAAGCGTCCTAATATACCCTGCTCTTAGTTTTTTTGCCTTCCTACATGACAGACTACCTATGTGAATGTCAGTTTTCATTTTATTACACCTAACATGTTTTCACTCATCGTTCAAGTCCCAGCTGCAGTGTTACTTCATTTCCAGAGTCCTCTTGGCTATCCCTGTTAGGGCACGTCACTTCTCCCTCTATATTCACAGAAAACTCGTCCTGGCTTCCCAAAGCACCCTCACAATGCTTTGTAACTTCACATGTCACAGGACAAGCATCTTGCAGTCCCACAACCCAGGAGTCTCTCCGGGGCACATTGGGGTCGGCTCCAGGCAGCTGCTCTGGGTCTCTGGAGGTCTGCCACACAGCCAGGCACCGGCTAGGGAAGGGTTTGGGGGAGTGGATGCCGTCGGCATCCTCCCTGCTTGCGCATGGGCCCCGTGTGTCTGTGAGGACAAGTGCAGGGCCAGCCTGGGGACCCAGCTGCTCCGGTCACCTTAGAGACGCAGGCAGCCCACTGGGTGGATGAAGCACACTCCTGGGGTCTGAGGGCAGCTGCACAAGCACCACTGCTGGAGTCACAAACTCCTGGGGATTTGGGGGGGGCATCATCATCCCCTCTGCCACTGACCCAGCCCCCTGGCTTCCCAGCCAGTCCCTGCCGGGCCCTCCTGCCCTCGCATTCAGCCCCAAGGGTGTGGCAAAAGCACCAGCCTTGGGTGTCCGCTGCACCCCTCTCCCACCCCGCGCCCCGGTCTCTAGGATGTTCCAGGCTCCACACAGGGACCACTGTTCCAGCAAGGTCACTCTCTGTGGTTTTAAACAGCAGGTTTTGGAACTCACAGCAAAACTTGGACTCCACTCCCTTACCCCCACCGCTGGCACTGGGGCCTGTTGTAGTTTTCCCCGAGGGACATAATCCTGTCTAGTAGCTAAGTTTTAGTGATATACAGGGTGTAAAACAAAAGTAAAATATCTTGAAAAAATGGAAAAGGAAGCATTTCAAGTATTATCTGGCCACATTCATTTAACCATCTCCACACTCTGAAACACAGCAGACACATGCTTCATCTTTGCCTCCCAAACTAGCATGTGAACATGCTAATGAATGAATAGTAATAAACCGGCATCAACCAAGTCATTAATAATTAGCAATAATTTTGAAAGTGTCTTATGTGCTATACTGTAGGAAATATGTTCACTATCTCATAGAATTCTTATAACAACTCTGTAAAGTTGGCGTTATTTTCACCATTTTACAAGCAAACAGCTAAGTCTTGGAAAAGTTAAACCAACCTTAGGACTCATGCACATTTTTGTTTGTGGTGATGAGATTTAAGCTGGATCAATTTCAGTCCACATATGATATTCTTAATCTTTATACTGTTGTAGAATATTTAGTATATACCTATGTCAAAGTACAGTGGGAGATGGTATCCTCTGAAACACATTCATGGAGATTCATTCCCTGTATAGAAAATACCTGAAGCAAGTACATATTTATCCGCCCAGCATCCCCACCTTTGAGAAACATTGTTTCACCATTCTGTGGTAAAGCAGATTCATCCTCAGATGTCCCCCAACTCCTGGGATGTAGCACTGCTTCATCATATACAGTATATACATATTGTATATACATAATGCATCTCAGCTTTAGAAATCAGCATCTACCCAGGCCTAGCCAATCCAAACACTCCACAGGTTAATCTTCCCCTGACATTCCAAACTGCCACATCTACAAAAAGTTTGAACTGTTGGCGGCTGCTTTTGTCACCATGTGAAGTAGGCCCCTTGAGGCCACCACTCATGTGGAGGGAAGCCAAATGAAAAATGGAGATCAAGAAGCTCAGATGACATCACTATAGCTGCTGGATCCAGCTGTGCCTGAAGACAGTCCCCCGCCTAGACTTGCCAGTCTCATGAGATAAGCTCCTGCTCTTCACAAGTGAATTTTAGTTAAGTTTCTGCAACCAACAAAAGGCCTGATGTAGCACTGCTTCATGAGAAATATACATAATGCATCTTAGCTATTCGTTTATGCTCCATTTGAGAAATAAAATATATAGGAAAGAAAAAAATGCAAAAATGATAAAAATAATAGGTACTTGAAACCAGATACTTCTGGTCTATTTTCTAGATTTAATACTTTAAATATTTTAATTTATCTCTTTGCTTATTTATTTTTGAGACAGTGTCTTTCTCTGTCACCCAGGCTGGAGTGGTTCAATCTCCGCTCACTGCAACCTCCAACCTCTACCTCCTAGGCTCAACCATCCTCCCACTTCAGCCTCCCATGGAGCTGGGACCACAGGTGCTCACCACAATGCCAGGCTAATTTGTATACTTTTTGTAGAGACGGGTTTCACCATGTTGCCCGGGCTGGTCTCAAATTCTTGGGTTTAAGCAATTCACCTCCCTGGGCCTCCCAAAGTGCTGGGATTACAGGTATGAGGTACCATACCCAGTTTCTTATTTAGATTTAAGGTAATCACTGTTTCCCTTAACTTCACTAAGAAAATAAAGTTTAAAGAATAGTAAGGGGTCACACATTTGAAAGATCATTGCCTTTAAGATTTTTTCTGTATTCATTCATTCATTCATCAAAGGAATACACTTAAATTTAAATCATAACACAATTCCTTCCTCTAGGCATGAAATATAGGAAATTTACACCAAGAAAGGATTATCCTGTGCAGCTTTTCCTAAACAAGCATATCTTACTGACATGCGTGATAAATGCACAAAAAGGGGCATGAATCAGAAGTCTACAGAGTGGCAGATCTTCACAAGTTCTTCAGTGCTTCAAGAAAGCTGCATTCACACACCTTCTATAAAATGCAGTGTTTGGGGATGGTGGTGCTGCAAGAAAATCGAAGATGCAGAAAGCAGGGGCCTTACGATTAGAGTCCTCTGCATTTCCAGAAAGGGACTGTGTCCCCTAACACAAAAGCTGTATGAAACAGAAACGGGGCATCTCTGAATAACAAGGGCTGCCCTCCCGAAGCTCCTCATTAATCTCAAAACCCAGTAAAGTAAGAACTGGAACAGCTGTGAGTGTCTTTCATGAACTGGTTTCTAACTTCTGACTGCTAATAAATCCCAGAGGTGGGGGTCTAGCTTACATTGTTCAGCACATTATGGATAAGCCCAGTGGCCAGTCACCTACTGTAGCTTGTAAATGTTTTCTGGCTAACGAAGCTGAAGAAATGGCCTGTCTTCCACTTACATAGCTGATGTTCTATCTTTCAATATAATATTGGAACTTGTCCATTCTGAACAACACATTTGACTTATTTCCCTTCTTTAAAGTCCATTTGGATTCCAATATTTAAAGGAGTTATCGATTTCATCTATCCAAGTCTATTTATGAGTTTACTTCCTACCTATCCCTCCATTCCATTTCTAAGTTTTGCATTAAAATAATTAGGAGAGGGCTGGGCGTGGTGGCTCATGCCTGTTTCCAGCACTTTGGGAGGCTAAGGTGAGCAGATCACCTGAGGTCAGGAGTTCGAGACCAGCCTGGCAAACATGGCAAAACCCCATCTCTACTAAAAATACAAAATGTTAGCCAGGCATGATGGCAGGCGCCTGTAATCCCAGCTACTCAGGAAGCTGAGGCGGGAAAATCGCTTGAACCCAAGAGGCAGAGGTTGTAGTGAGCCAAGATCACACCACTGCACTCCAGGTTTTATTTTCTTAAACTGCAGAATAGATGTAAAGAATGAGTTAGCCTAGGCAACATTGTGAGACCCCTATCTCTACAAAAAATGCAAAAATTAGCCAAGGATGGTGGTGCATGCCTGTGGCCCCAGACACCTGGGAGGTTGAGGTGGGAGGATCATTTAGCCCCAGGAGTTGGAGGCTGCAATGAGCTATGATCATGTCAGTATACTCCAGCCTGAGCAACAGAGAAGAACTCATCTCAATAAAACAGAATAATGAGTTACAAAGACTACGGTGAGATGGTTTTCTGACACGTTAAGGTGAGAACCTCATGGCCAGTCATCTGTTGAGTTTTAAAATATAGTTCCCATCTATTGTTTTGCTGTATAAATTTTACTCCCAGCAGTTTCAGATAACTAATACATCCAACTTTGGCCTCACAAAAAGGTGATATGCAGTCCTTGGGACTCGGGCCCTTCAGAAGTTAAGGGAAACGAGGAGCAGAGCAAGGAAGGAATGGCCAGCCCACAGGGTCAGGGAGGCCACGGCAGCAGCCCCTGGGGGAGGGGCCCAGGCTATGGGTGTACAGGTTCCCCTTGCGTCTCCTGGGGTGATCAGATCCAACATCAGGCCGTGGGGGTGATAAAGTCCAGCAGAGTCAAAAGAATGAGAAAAGACAGTTTGAGAGAGAAAGTGGGACCAGGGACCATCGAGAGTGTGGAGGCTCCAAAGGCCCCGAGCTCTGGAAGCCCAGACTATTTACTGGTGATCAAAGAAACAGGTGGTGAGAATGCGGGGTTGAAAGGAGCGTTGCAGTAAGCACATGATTTACAGCTGTGACAGTTTAGCATACGCTCTGCTACTTGAGATAACAGGGAGCAGGTTCTTTTAACTCAAGATACAATAGATTCTGGGAGAGCAAGGAGCCAGCAAGTCTATACACATTCCAGAGCCACGAGCCCTGGATTATATCCAAGCCACGAGGGGATTTTATGCCCTGGGCTTAGATTATGGTATGTGAGAGTAGCCTTCCACCCTTTAGCAGAGCTTGGTGTTCCAAAGGTCACGAGGGGTTTTAGACCCTGGACATGTTCCAAGATGCTTTTACATTATGTCAGACATGCAAGCCCTGCCTCAGCTTCTCCCAACAGCATTCCAACCCCTGCAGAAACACACATCTGCCACAGGAGCTTCCCCTCTTCCTTCCCGCATTCTTGCCCTTGCCAAGGCTCCTGAGCCCTCAGCTTCCTTGCCCCAAGGCCCTGACAGTGGGGAGGGGCTGAGGATAAACACTGTTCCACATTCCATATAATCACATTTGTTTTTCATAAGGAGAAACACATATGTTATTTAGAGGAAGTAATGTGTAATAGGATGCTAAAATAGCAAAATGATTTTTAAATTTTTTAGACATCATAGATTAATGGAGCTGGGGTAAACAACCAGTTTCTTCTTCTGTCCTCTAACCCAGGGTAACCCCAACGGAGCTACTGTTCCAATTTGGGGCACTTACACTAGTTTCCTCCTTTCTTTTGCCTCAGATGTTTTCTTGGTGAAACAGAAATAATAGCACCTCCCCTATGGAGTTGTTCTGAAAATTAAATGAATAGATGGAAAGTTCCAAGAACAGTGGGAGCATAAAATAAGCATGAAAAAATGCTGCTTTGAAGTTATCCATCCATTCAGCTTGTGAATGTTTGCATTTTAAGACACTTGCTTCTAACATTCTACTGTTACAGTATTTTATTCCTTCTCTCTGTAGTTCAGCTGATTATTTTAAGATACTTGCACTCCTTGTGACAGAATTTTATCACATCTCTCCATATTTATGATGTAATCAGCTCTGTTAATGTAATGGACCAATAGTAAAAACACCACCAATTGCTGATCATTCAAAAACACTGACACATGGCTAAGCGCGGTGGCTCACGCCTGTAATCCCAGCACTTTTGGAGGCCGAGGCGGGTGGATCGTGAGGTCAGGAGATCGAGACCATCCTGGCTAACACGGTGAAACCCCGTCTCTACTAAAAATACAAAAAAAAATTTAGCCGAGCACAGTGGCAGGCTCCTGTAGTCCCAGCTACTCAGGAGGCTGAGGCAGGAGAATGGCGTGAACCCAGCAGGCAGAGCTTGCAGTGAGCCGAGGTTGCGCCACTGCACTCCAGCCTGGGCGACAGAGCGAGAGTCCGTCTCAAAAAAAAACAAAAACAAAAAAGCAGACATATTAAGATTTTACTTTAGGATGGGTGTGTTGGCTCATGCCACCACACTGTATTTGTTGAATAATATTCTGTTGGGTGAAATATATGTGCTTTGAACCTATTACAATGTTGGATATGTATTTCACTAGAACATACTTCCTAGGGCCCAATTAAAACATACTTAAGAATGCATGAAAATTCCAAGTTATATATTTAAGAGAATTTATAAAACACTGTAGCTTAGTAAAAAGATTATAAATTATGGAATCAGAAAAGTCTGGTTTAGAATGTATTTGTTCACACTGTAACTCTATAACTTTAGACAAGTTTATTTCCAGAAATATTAAGAGTTCAAATAAATGATAGACTAACGTAGATAGTGTATCTAGTATTCTCTTAATCTTCAAAAGAATTTTATGAGGTCATTTTAATCTCTACTTTAGATAGTGGAAATTGCCCTGAACCTTATTTCCCCAAATGCAAAATGAAGATCATTAACCCTAGAAGCTACAAAGTTGCAACTACGAGGCTTACCATAGAGCTGGTTATAATATTATTTGTTAAATGCTAGATATATTTAGTAAATGTTAATGTTTCTGCTGAAATATGGTGTATTAGTCCATTCTCAGGCTGCTAATAAAGGCATACCTGAGACTGGGTAATTTGTAATGAAAAGAGGTTTAATTGACTCACAGTTCAGCATGGCTGAGGAGGCCTCAGGAAACTTACAATCACGGTGGAAGGGAAAGCAAATACCTCTGTCTTCATATGGTGGCAGGAGAGAGACTGAGAGACAAAGTGAAGGGAGGAAGCCTCTTATAAAACCATTAGATCTCGTGAGAACCATTATCATGAGACCAGTACAGGGGAACCACCCCCATGGTTCAATTATCTCCACCTGGTCCCGCCCTTGACATGTGGGGATTATTACAATTCAAGATGAGATTTTGGGTAGGGATGCAGCCAGACCATATTGTATGGACAGATCAAAAGTGAAGGCTGTGGTGTGGTCAACGTACGAATACAATGACACTGCATGCAAAATAGTGTCAATGTGTACTTTACAGACAGTTAAAACCCAAAACTTAGCAATGGTTACTGATTCATTATCAACAAATGCTGAGGAAGGCAACTTTACACCTATAGCCTTTAACTTTGTTGATAATTTTTCCAAAACTTTATCCTTTTATATATTCTCACCTAGTCAATCATCCAGGTTAGAATGGTATATTCGAGGAGGGCAACATAATTCAGACCCAAAATGGTCAAAGCTTACTGAACAATGGACACTTATGCTAACGACTGCTAAAACAAAAACTACGCAAGAGCCAGCAGGGATTCTGGGTCGATATTATTGGCTGGTGTGCTAAGTTGGAACTGCAGCCTCTTATGATGGTCTTTGTTCATCTTGAGAAAGTACTAATTGTATATGTATCTCTAAGTGGAAGGATTTAGGTACAATATCTAGCAAAGAAGAAACACTGGGGCAGGTGATAACAATTGGGAAGTGATGGTGACAAAGGGTCCACCAAGTTGTCTCATTTCATTACAAAGGATACTTGTCTTAAATAGGTGATCCATCATTCCTTAGGCATTTCCACTGAAGGAGGTTAAAGCACCAAGGTCTCTGGCACCCATCTGTCTTTGAAAGAACCACACCTGTTCTGTAATGCCCGGAACTATCAGCACCACCACCTCTTCTGTGGAATGGTCGAGATGCAGACCTTTAGCACTTCCTGCTGTCAGACCTGTCTGCCAGTTCAAGGCTGCCAACAATCAATCATTAAGAAGTTCCTTCCTTAGCCCTCCACCAAAAGCTGCTTAACCCAACCCTACAGTTGTTTGGTTGTCATGGAAGCCCACCCCACTTACTACCAGCCATTGTTTCTCCTCCCAGCCACTGATTGCCAGGAAGGAAGAGCAGCCAGGTGCAGAAAGAGCAGAAGGTGGGCTCCAAGCTCCCTAATTTACTGCATCTGTTGCCCAGCCCGCTTTAATCACGATGGTGTAGGTCAGTGGCCCAGCAACTCCCCAGTCACAATCGATCAGGCAGCACTAAGGTATAACGCCAATTTCTGTGTGTGTGGCATTTTTCAGCACTCTGGACATTGTCCCCAGGCCGCTTTTTGCCGCAGCAATACTAGAGATGACAAAACATTGAGACTCAGAGGCCGTCAGCAAGAAGCACACACTTCTGTCTTCCACATCTGCTTGCCACGTGGGCTTGGCTGCAAGTCGGTTCCACATCCGCATTCCAGAGTCCAGTTGAGAACACAGTCAGATGGGTGGGGAGGAGGAGAAGAGGCTGAGCCCGAAAGCACATTTAATTTGTTTGGATGCAGTGTGTGTCCATTCTGCTCACACAGCATTGGCCAAAGCAAGTCACACCAACAAGCCTCAGGAAACTCTTTGAGGAGGGCTGCTCCTTCCGTGTGTGTGGGAAGCCAAGAGCAAATATCTGCTGGCTGATACAATCCACTGCAGGCCTCTCTAGCTGTGAAATCGTTGCCTTCTATAAAGCAATGGAGACTTGAAATAACAGATGGCAAAATAAAGGCAGCTGGATGAGAATGATTGTTTTCTTGAAGGTATTGTCAATGAATGTGACAAGCCCCACAAGGCAGAACTCTAAATCTGTTACTTGACATCATAACTCATCACCTAAGCATTGATTCATTCTCTTCTGTTTTAGGGTATCGAGTTACCATGGTGTGCACGGCTTCCTATTAGGCATTTAGGAGCGGGAGAGGAGGAATGAAAAGACTGAGGCCACAGGCATGCCGCCCACATGGAGCACCACTGGTGGCGTCTGGTCACGGGCCTGCAGCCACTGTGTGCTTCTGCAGAACGGTGACTGCAGTCATCGTGTGTAAACAGTGCACCTGTGAGCATGACTGCTGATGACAACTTACAAAAGCAGCTGTGCAGATGCTAATTGCAAACTGAAGGTGCTAAAGCCATGCAGTAATAAAGAGCATGGATTTGTATCAGGCACACCTGGACTCATGCCCCAGCTTCTACTGTGTGGCCTAGGGCAACCTCCTCAGTGTTTCTAGGCCTCACTTAATTCATCTGTAGAATAGGTTTGCTTTATTTATTATGAGAGATAGCACCTAGGAAACGTGCTGGGCATGGCACGTGTCATGCACAGAGCGGATTTGCAGCAGCATTTAGCACAGGGGAGCAGCAGGGGCAATGCCTGCAAGAGTGTGAGGGCAGCTGCAGCAGTGCCCGCAGGTCAGGGGGCGTGTCCTTTGTGGGGGCATCATGAGAAACACGTTGGCTGGAAGAGTGGCTGAGACACAGAACTCACACCCGTTTCCTAGTAGAAGAAATGCATATGGAAACCTAAATTTCAATTTCATAACCTGTAAATAGAAGACCATGGTTTCCTAAGAGGACTAAAAACTAGAATTTGTATGTAAATTAAAATATAACTTGATATAGGAGTCTGGAATAGCAAAATTAATAGACATATTCCACTTATTAAGAGCAGACAGACCTGGTCTACCTGCCAGATGTCACTTGGTGAAATTAATTATCCAGAAAATAAGTATATACAGAGATCTGGGCACGTTTCTTGACTTTTGTAGACAGGATCTGCAGAAATTGAGCTTCACCAAGGTGACCCTGCAGAACAACTGCATCAGATGTTTCCTGTTTTACTTTCCCCAGAGCTGTTCAATCAAATAAAGCAGTAGCCAGAAAGTGAGTCTGTTTACTATTACTAAAACTCTCAGCAATAAACCTGTTGAAAACTCAACTTCAGCCCACCAAAGCAAAACTTATGCATGAATTAAGAGTAACTGCTAAGGTGGTATAAAATTTCTGTGGAACCTGACAGCCTTTTTGCCCCTAAAACATACCCTTTATTCAATGTTGAAGAAATTTTAACCACTAACTTCACACTATTGGCTTTTAGGTCTTGATTCATTTTAAAACACAGCTTTTTGGTAGAACAGGAAAGGGAAATGGAGAAAGAGAGAGAGGTAATGAAAAAGAAGAAAAAAGAGGAGGAGGAGGAGGAGGAGGAGGAGGAGGGGAGAAGATGCTTTATTGACAGTAAACATTAACTACAATATGGAAAGGGGGAGAGAGAGTAATTGTACAGAGAGGAAACCTGATAGACACTACCCCAGCTGGGTGATCAAGGTCAACATCCATAGCAATGTGTACATTCATTTATGAATTATTTATTGAATTATGATGAAAATGGCACTTCACCTCTGTGGTCTTCCTCACAAAAACCCATAACCCCAGCATAAGCATGGGAGAAATATCAGAAAAAATCGGGTTGAGAGCCATCCTCCAGTATACCTGATCCATGCTGCTCAGAATTCTCAAGTTTATCAAAACCAGGATAGTCTGAGAAGCTGTCAATGCCCAGAGAAGCCTAAAGACATATGACAATTAGATGTAAGGTGGTGTCTTGGATGACATCCTGGAACAAAAGTGAGACATTAGGGAAAATCTAGTGAAGCCCAAATTAATAGTGGAGTTTAGTTTATAGTCAATAGTAACCTATCAATATGGGTTCATTAGCTATGCTAAACGTACCATGATAACGTAAGATGGTAACAGGGAAGACAGTGCAGGGATCCTGGGACTCTGTTGCATCTGCACAACTTCCTGCAAACCAAAAACTGTTCTGAAATAAAATGCTTATTTTCTAAATGTGGGGAAGAAGTATGGCACAGGAGACAAACGTGGCCTACTTCTCCTCAGTGTGCAAGCTAGCAGGCACCCCATCCTGAGTCGAACGTGCAGCAGACACATGATGAATGATGCACGGCGTTAAGAAACAAACAGTCCCATAAAAGAAATTGAACCTAAAAGTCACTGTTTACAGTATAACAAACCTAATATGGGAATATAGATATATCCCAGAGGAATTCACTCAAGAAAGAGGTTTGTGCATTTGGGCCCTGGGTTGTTCTATTTTTCCTATAGTCATCATTTCAAACCCAGATTCTCAAATATTCAGGAGGGAACTGCACATGTATACTCTCTATTCCAAAAGAAAGAAGGACATCTTTCAAGTCTCTTTCAGAAAATTGTTCTTGGTGCATGTTATAGAACTCATAAAGTGAAAACACAGGCAGAGATTCCCCTTTGATAGAAGATAAGTCAAAATCATTCACACAAAAAGCCATTTAAAATTTATCACACCAAGACTTTAGGTCCAGCGGTAAACAGTGGTACTCTGCTGCCCAGCAATGTGTGCTGGGAGTTGCTGTCAGCCACTGTGCTCCCCCACCTGCACAGCCCTCCATGGCCTCAGCTTGGGGAACATGAAACAGAAACAGGGCCCACACCTGACCCCAGCTTGGGACCAAGTATTCCATCCTCTCCCCTCCTTTCCACTTTCAAGTGCCCCTGTGTCTCCTGTGAAAGACACCAGCCGGCACCGTCCCTCTCAGAGGGTAATGTGAGCTTCAGAGCCTCGGTTTTAGTCAACCTTTACCTATGGAATCGTGTCCCATCTCTCCCCTAAAACGGCTGCCTGGGTCCCTGATGACCCCAAAGAGAAGGGCCATCCCCATAGCCTGGAGCAAAGACTCAGATTATTCTATGAGCAATAAATAAATTTCTCCCAGAATGAGCCATGGAAATACTGGGTCTATTTGTTACCGCAGGCAAGCATATCCCAGTTTTTATAATACCTCTTGGGAGAGGAGAAGATCACCCATTGTGTAGAGCAACAAGAATGAGGATTCATGGCAAAACATTGAGGAGGAAAGATTTCAGGCACAAGAGCGTGGGAAACCAAACTAGTGACTTGAGAAGGGACAGTCACACCCACAGGAAGATAGCAAGGAAGAGAAACAGTGGACAGGGACAGAGGAGAGAACTTCCACACTCGGGCAGTTGGCAATGACCTTGAGTGCTCCCAACAGGCAGAGAAGGATGAAAATGAAATTACACTACTGCAGCAGGCAATTAAGTAATTGTTGATTAAATAAATGTCAACTTTAGTGGGTTTTTTGAATAATTACATAGTACCCATAAAATTACTGTCCTACTTTTGTTTGCTTAATCCTAGAAGAATTTCTGGTATCACTACATATTCTTGTTAGCTCTCATGTTTAATCTATTGAGTGATATCTGTTAATTTATTTAGTCATTTTCCTATTGTTAAATATTTAGATTACTTACAATCATAACATATTGGAAGCAACGTCACAATGAATATTTGTGCTTATGGAAATTTTTTCTTGTGATAGTTTATCTCCTTAGGATAAATCTCTTTAGAAGTATAATAATTTTATAAATGATTTTTATAGCCAGTGGCAATTATGCTATCAAAAATTAAACAATTTATATTATTTTCTGCTAATTTAATATATCGAATCTTTTCATTTATTACAATAGTGTAACAATCTTATCAAAAGCTATTAAATAAATGTATCATGACCTAACGTTCTAACCAGTTTGTTACAGTAAAGCTCAACTTAATTAATTCATGCATATTAATGTAATAATAACCTTTCTTCATGCTGTTGCCAGTAACTGTTTAATAGGGCAACAGAGTATCATTGGGAATTATACACAAATGAAGGTTTCCTGTATCTTAAAAGAAATGGTACCTCAGCTCTTTCTCCCCCAGGCATATTCAGTTACCTTTTCCTCCATGAGATCATATACAGGAACATTTATTAGGGTTATTTTAAAACAGAAAACTCTAAGTGGGAAATAAAAACGGCCCATAATCCTTTTACCTGATAACCCATGTTGACATTTTGTAACAAATGAAAGTAATACATGCACATGATTAGAAAAATCAGATAATAATGGAAGGTATAAAACTGAATGTGTCTAGAATAGGCAAATTCATAGGGACAGAAAGCAGAACATAGGTTACCAGGGTCTGCGGAGAGACAGGAGTGAAGAGTCATTGGTTAAGGGATAGAGAGGTTCAATCTAAGACGATAAAAAGTTCCAGAGATAGCTAGTGGGAAGATTACACAACATCATGAATGTACATTACGTCACTAAAGAAAAAGGCAACATTTTTTCACTTTTAAAAATGTTTTTTATTTCCACAGGTTTTTGGGGAGCAGGTGGTATTTGGTTACATGAGTAAGTTCTTTAGTGGTGATTCATGAGAATTTGGTGCACCCATCATCCGAGCAATATACACTGAACCCAATGTGTAGTCTCTTATCCCTCACCCCACCTACCCTTTCCCCCAAGTCCCTAAAGTTCACGGTATCATTCTAATGCTTTTGCATCTTCATAGCTTAGCTCCCACTTATGAGTGAGAACATGTGATGTTTGACTTTCCATCCCTGAGTTTCCCCACTTAGAATAATAGTCTCTAGTTCTATTGTGTGTATATATATTGTTCTATATATGTATTTTATATATATATGCACATCACAATTTCTTCATCCACTCATTGATTGATAGGCATTTGGGCTGGTTCCATATTTTTGCAATTGTCAATTTTGCTGCTATAAACATGCCTGTGCAAGTATCTTTTTCATATAATGACTTCTTTTCCTCTGGGCAGATACCCAGTAGTGAAATTGGTGGATCAAATGGCAGTTCTCCTTTTAGTTCCCTAAGGAATCTCCACACCATTTTCCACAGTGATTATACTGGTTTACATTCCCACCAGGAGTGTAGAACTGTTCAAAAAAAGGCAACTTATATTTTAAAATTGGGGATAAAAGTTTCCCTCCTCTAGTCTTTACCTTTCCCCAAAAAACAATCACTAAAATTGTTTGACAAGTGTCCTTTGAGAAAAAATTACATTCATATAGTCCCTTATACAAAAATATGTAGCATATATATTTTTTATTTGCATGAATCGGATGATAGCTTATACAAAGATGTGGATTTTGCCTCTTTTTCCCTTAGTAATATTTCTTGACCACCAACAAATGGAGCCATACCTTATTATTTTTACCATCTGAATAACTGTTCATTATATGATTATAATTTATTTAACTAATCTATTCTAGTCTCCATATGATATAGGACAAATGATAGATACTTCCAAGGAGCATTTGTGGAAAATTTTAAACAATAATGAGGCTAAGATGAAGATAATAGTCCCACCTTAATAATGTTGATGTGGAATTGACATTGTTTATGACTGTGAAGATACGATCTAAATCATACATAAGCTGTATAATCCAAAGCAATTTTTAAATGACAATAACAATAGTAGTGACTAATCTAACATTAAGTCAGTATTAAATTTGGCTAATAAAAATATGGGTGGTTATTTTTAAAGTGGTAAAGTCACTGGAAGCAATTCATTCCTCCCACGATACTCTAGACCTTAGTGAAAGGAACAGAACCAGAATATGGGGATAAGATGTGTTTCGAAGGCTTCATATACATCACCTGTGGTTTTACTAGCTGCACCCTATGACAAACTCTACTTTTCCAAATACTTGATTGAGAAATAGCTCAAAAATGTTAATATTATTCAAAGTTCTCAGTTTTCATTCTGTGATGCTAGTTTTAGTCCACTAGGTAAAAGATAATATGTCACTAGGAAAAATAGTTTTCGATCAATTTTAAATATTTATGTCAATATTGCCTCTTCTACCATTATTAAAAAGTTAAACTCTTTCAAGTTAAACAGAAATGATTTATTAATAATTCCCAAACTAAATTATACAGTCACAGCCAAATCCCAATAATTATAAGGGATTTCAGCCCTGAAGATAATTACTATATTCTTTTCGTTTCTTTCTGCTCAGTTTATCAGAATCTGCTCTCTAAATCTTCGCCCTTCACTTCTTCTTCACGGGTTTTACAAGCCACAGTTACAGAGGCAACAGGAGCATTTCTATTTCAGAACAAATTCCAGTGTAATAACTTAGATGAATAAACAGCATGGTTAATTTTGACATTCAAGATTGTGTGTTTCTAGCAAATAGCTAATTTTTTTAAAACTATTAAAGAATATGCATCTCATTTGCAACCTCTAATAAGTCTCTCCCAAATTGCGATAAAATATGACTTTTAGCAGCACTGGATATGAAGACTGGCAAGTCAAATTAATCTCAGAAATTTGAAGGAAATAAAAATAAGCAGATAAACCTAAAGATTTTATGAAACGGCCTCAAAAAACAGAAACTACCTTAAAAAGGAAGTGGAGTTGGCAGAGCCTGCATAAATCCCAGCCCCTCCTCATGTAAAGAAACAAAGGTAAATCAAACTAGAAACATGGACAGATATTCCCCACAGTACTTTAAAAAAGTACTCCCTCTTCTCACTACTTCTAGCCATTAAACACCATCTTTCTTATTCACTCACAGCAGATTCCAGACTTTCAAAATCTAGAAAATGAATAGGAGCAGATTGAGGCAGAAAGAGAAGGACGTAGTACCCTGAACGTGCACGGCGTAGCCTCCACAGGTAAAGCTCGTGGGTTGGTGAAAATGTATGAAATAACTTGATAGAAAAGCAAGCTGGGATTTTTAATTGTCAAAATCTTCATAAACTCAAAAGTATGAAAGAAACATAAATTATGGTTAGAATATGATGCATCTCAATAAATCCCATGGGGACAACTTAAGATACATTCAGAAGCAGATTAAAAGCTCTGAGGAACTACGTGGATATGCCAGAAAAAAACATATTATCACAACGGGGATGGAGATAAGGGGCCTAGAGCCTCACTTGCACTGGCCAAGCTCGTCTCAACTTGAGTTTGAGTAAAGAAAAAACAAGTATAATGAGATTGAGAAATTGGCACTCCCTATACATCATCAAACAGTCTCGAAGAAGCAATCCAGTGTAAATGGGTCATCAGAGATCATCAGCTACGTAAAGACAAGGGGGTAATATGGAGGAGAAAGATGAACAAAAACTGACAGAAAAAAAAAAAACAGAGATAACTCAGGGAACAGAAAGAAAATAATTTTAGTTAACATGCTAAGATATTCAGGAAGATATTACTTTCACAAAATAAAATCAATATGCTCTAAAATGGAATAATCAGAGAACAAAAAGGGTCTTGGAGTCTAAAATGTGCTTAAAACTTTAAAAAAAAAAAAAAAAAAACTAGAGTGAGGGAGGAATCCCAGAATGGAAAAGAAAAAAAAAGGGAAGAATAAGAAAGACAGGAGACATAGCATGAAGGCACCATCTGTGTCACCCCCAACTGACTAACAGCAGACCTCGGAAGAGAAACAAAGAGATGAAGAAATTGCCAAAAACATAATAGAAGGAGGAGAATCCCTTGAGCCTGGGAGGCTGAGGCTGCCGTGAGCAGAGATGGCGACACTGCACTCCAGCCGGGGCGATGGAGCGAGACCTTGTCTCAAAACAATAATAATAGAAGAGACTTCCTCCACAGATCTAAAGATGAACCGAAGTTTTCAGATTGAAAACATTCACTCCGAGACAACATGAATTTTAAAAGATTCACGTCCAGAAACATTCTGAAGCAATTTGAGACCAGCAAGAGAAAATGGCGGCTTCCGGGGAGAAGAAGACGCCTTCGGTGTGTGACCAAGAAAACGACCCGCCTTGACCGCGGTTCCAGCAACACACGGGACTGATCTGAACCTACTCTACGCTCAAACCAGCTATCAATCACAGGTGAGGCTTAAATAAAGACACTTTCAACTACGGAATAATGCAGAAACTGCACCCTTTCTTGTAAAACTGAGGATGTTATAAAGGGCTACAGTGAAACATGGATACAGTGCCAAGCTACTGTAAGTTCGATTCTGGACACATTTGAGGATGTGTGAGATATATATTTTTTCTTGTCAATAGAAGAGAGAAAACACAACCAGAAATTTACAGGAGAAAATTAAAACTCTACCATGGCATAACTTCAAACAATTGATGGAAAATATGTTTAAGGGAAAGAATTTGCGTGGTGAATTCTTGGAGCACTGTCTTTTTAGTAACGCAGCTTGCCTACAGACCATTTGTCACTGCTCTTATAATGCGGAGGATAAAAGCATGGAACCTGGACTCTGGCCATTTAGATTCCACCCCAGCTCTGCCCTTTACATCTGAGAGACCTTGAGGAAGTCATTTAAACCCCATTTCCATCAGTTTCTTCGTTGGCAAAATGGAGATGAAAATAGCAGTATCTAAGTCATGGTGTTGCTCCACCACCAAAACGTACAAAGACAACATCAAAACGTTCACTCGGCCTCCCTACATAACATTGTATTAATGAAGACTGGCAAGTCCAATTAATCTCAGAAATTTCCCCAAAAAACAATCACTAAAATTGTTTGACAAGTATCCTTTGAGAAAAAATTACATTCATATAGTCCCTTATACATAAATATGTAGCATATATATTTTTTATTTGCATGAATTGGATGATAGCTTATACAAATATGTGGATTTTGCCTCTTTTTCCCTTAGTAATATTTCTTGACCAACAACAAATGGAGCCATACCTTATTATTTTTATCATCTGTATAACTGTTCATTATATGAATTATTATAATTTATTTAACTAATCTACTCTAGTGTCCTGGATATTTAGTTCAATTGTTTGTCCGTATGTCCATACGATATGGGACAAATGACAGATATTTCCAAGGGACATTTGTGGAAATTTTTAAACAATAATGAGGCTAAGATGAAGGTAACAGTCCCACCTTAATAATGTTGATGTGGAATTGACATTGTTTATGACTGTGAAGATACGATCTAAATCATACATAAGCTGTATAATCCAAAGCAATTTTTAAATGACAATAACAATAGTAGTGACTAATCTAACATTAAGTTGCTATTAAATTTGACCAATAATAATATGGGTGGTTTTTTTTAAAGTGGTAAAAACCACTTTAATTAATTAATTAATTAATTTGACTTGCCAGTCTTCATTAATACAATGTTATGTAGGGAGGCCGAGTGAACGTTTTGATGTTGTCTTTGTACCTTTTGGTGGTGGAGCAACACCATGACTTAGATACTGTTATTTTCATCCCCATTTTGCCAACGAAGAAACTGATGAAAATGGGGTTTATATGACTTCCTCAAGGTCTCTCAGATGTAAAGGGCAGAGCTGGGGTGGAATCTAAATGGCCAGAGTCCAGGTTCCATGCTTTTATTAACATTGTATTAATGTTATGTAGGGAGTATTAGCAAACCTTAGTAACTTAGAAGCAAATGCAATCCTGTGTTATAGCAAAAAATGATTCATTCAAAAATGTTTGTCAAACAAATGCTTATTGATCAACCACAGTAAGTTAGGCTTATTACTGTAATCCAAGAATGGTTTGTTTAATAACTAGAAACAGTTTAATTCATTACATCAATAAAAATAATATAATGACTAAGATTTTTTAAAGGTTGTAGGAAAAATAAATCTCCGTTTCTTATTTTAAAAGACCTAATAACATTCCTTAACATGATAAAGAACATATGTTAGACCAAGAGACATTATACTACATGGCCAAACGCAAGATATTCTCACTGAAATCAGAAATGTACCACAAGCATTATTACCAAACATTATTTTGTGTGTTATTACACAGAAAAATAATAACATAACACAAATTTTTACCATCAAATGCACCAGGAAAGAACAAAACCAAGTTTGTCAATAATATAGATAAATAGGAGCTCTTAACTTGCTAGGAGAGCAAAATGAAGCAAATGTTCTGGAAGTTAAATTGCCAAAATATACCAAAAGTCATAGGATTACTTCTTTTTGGCACAGCAATTACAATTACAGCAATTAATTCTAAGTATAAAAGTCAATGATACACACAAAGATTTATTATTAAGCATGTTTATCTGTTCCTGCCTCAGTTTGCTAAGGATAATGGCTTCCAGCTCCATCAATGTCCCTGCAAAGGACATGATCTTGTTCTTTTTAATGGCTACATAGTATTTCATGGTGTATATGTACCACATTTTCTTTATCCAGTCTATCATTGATGGGCATTTGGGTTCATTCTATGTCTTTGCTATTGTGAATAGTGCTGCAATGAACATACACATACATGTGTCTTTGTAATGGAACAATTTATATTCCTCTGGGTATATACCCAATAATGAGATTGCTGGGTTGAACAGTATTTCTCTCTTTAGGTCTTTGAGGAATTGCCACATGGTCTTCCACAATGGTTTAACTAATTTACACTCCCACCAACAGTGTATAAGCATTTTTTTTCTCTATAACCTCACCAGCAAATACCACATGTTCTCAAGTATAAGTGAGAGCTAAATGATGAGAACGCATGGACACATAGAGGGGAGTAACACACACTGGGGCCTATCGGAGGGTGGAGGGTGGGAGGAGGGAGAATATCAGGAGAAATAACAAATGAGTACTAGGCTTAACACCTGGGTGATAAAATAATCTGTACAACAAACCCCCATGACACAAGTTCACCTATATAACAAACCCATGCATGTACCCTGAACTTAAAAGTTTTTAAAAAAAAAAAAAAAAAGAAAACAACAATAAAAACTCTTGCTCTTTAAAAAAAAAAAAAAAAAAAAAAAAAAAAAAAAAAAAACATTGTTTATCAAAGATCTAATTGGTATGGTCAAAATTACAAACTAATCCATTTATTAGCTGTGAATTTTTTAAATAGCAGTTTAATTAAATTGAATATGGTTTAGTCTTTTTAAGGTCTGAAAACAATATCCTCAATATTATGTGAAAAAAATAAGACACGAAAGCAAATGAGTAATGAAATTAACAAATAAGAAGGGAATTTTAAGGTGGTATGGGAATTTTAAGGTGGAATTTATAACTTTATACCTATCATGCTGAAAAAATAGAGGTAATAGGAAAATGCAGTTTTCCAGCCTTTATTTATTTGGAAAGAGAGGGAACATATGAGCAAGCCCATCGTAACAAGGAGAAAATGAAATGCTCTGCGCACACTCTGCAAGACGCTAAAACATCAGACAAGGTGTCATGCTCACAGGGAACTCACCATTATTTTCTTTTATAATTTAAACTCTTTTGGAGCAAAGAGAAATACAAAAACTTCCTGAAATACTTCTACAAGATAAAGGTAGGCAAAAATGAGCTCTGGACAAAAAAAGAAGGCAATCAATGAAACAATCCCATTGCCATTAGTAGAATATAGCAAGAAGATAAGAGAAAAGCTATAATACACCGGGAAGGAGAAGAAAACTGTCATTTTTATGCATATGGAGTGATTGTCTAAAGGTTTAGAGGAAAACACTAAACATTTATGAAAATTAAAGAGTTCATAATGTTAGTTCAGCATAACATAAAAAAATAAATGACTTTCCTATGAATTAATCAAAGATTAAGTAGATGCTTCTGGTTTATACAAAGTAAAATAGGCTGTGTAAACAGACAATAGGCAGCAATGAAGACCAAAATTGTAAATACTCTGTAGTAATTCTCCCAAATTTAATCTATAACCTCAACACACATTCAATCAAATTTCATTGCAATTATGGCTCCAAACTTTATCTGAAAGACAACATTGAAGAAAAAAAAGCGGGGGAGATCTAAGAGAATGCTATTAGATGACTCATATGAAATGAACAAATTCCTACAAAAGCAAAAACCACCAAATCTGACTCAGGGAGAAATAGAAAATCTGATTAGGCCTATAACAAAGAGAGAGTAATTAAGTTTATTAGTAATTACATTTAATAATTAAAACTACCCACAAAGAAAATCCCAGTCCTGAATTTTTGAATTCTCCCAAAATATGAAAAAAATAATAACAATTCTTCACAAATTATTTCCAAAATAGAAAAGGAAGAAATCCTGCCAGCTCATTTTATGAGCCCTGTTTGACTCTGTGTGGGAAAGAGTTAACATTTCAGGCCTGACTGCTGTGGTTGGAAAGACCTGCTTACTGGGATGGTTCTTGGCTGGCATCTGGGAACTTGGATATGGGGAGGGTCCCCACCACGATTAACTGACAAAGGTGGTTCACTACACCTAAACTGCTTCTGTGAACAACATGATTTACGCTGAACACCTGCTTCTGAGTCTGGAATTTCAGTCCATGCCAGGTGGAGGCTGCTCCCATTCTCAGCCCTGGTAAAAACCCCAGGCAATGAGTCTCTAAGGACTTCCTGGAGGGTTTGCTAACATGTAGATTGCTGGGCCACCTCCAGAGGCTCTGATTCAGCAGGCTGGGGTTGCGGTGGGGGGCGTGGGCACTTCAGCAGATTCGGAATGGGTGTTTCTAGTGTGTTTCAGGGGGATTGTGACGCTGCTAGTCCAGGGACCAAACTTGTAGGGCCAGCGATCAAGGGAGCTATTTTACCTCATTCCTTTTTTAAGAGAGTTAATTTCTTGAATATTCCTTTCCATTTTATTCCATCTGACCACAGCTTACACAATTGAATTCGTTTGTTAAATCTAACTACCACAAAGAAATTCTTAAGAAACAATGACCTAGTAATTATGAAGTTATTTTAATGTTATTTAATATCTAGGATATTAGCCAATATCTAATATGTTCTAACATATTCTAAGTATGACTATATGACTCCACAATTATCCCAAGTGTAATGTTTTTAAGACATTTTAATTGTTACAACTGGGATAGGTCAAAGTGTATAATACAATTAATTTTAAATTTCGTTACATACCTTCTAAATGACATTTGCAATATTAAACACATCTGACTCTCTAACAATACTCTAATTCCTTTGACGTCACAGTGCTGTTTGTTCGTGCTAGGTTAGGGGAGGAAAGCTAAATCCAGACACCACCACCCATCTGCTGTGCTGGCAACACGCCTTCTAACCAAAGTAACTAACGCTTCTGCAACAGCTTTGAGAAATACTACCACTAAAGGGGAATTTTCAGTTTGTCCCCTTCTAAGGTGAGCATATAAATAATCTGAAGATATTTCTACCTCTGATAAATTAAGATTTGTTTCTTCAGCCTTTCCCCATGGTCTAACCCTAATAAATTGTGGCATTGGACTTACCTATAAATCCTTGCAAGGTAATGCCTGCCCAGAAGTAACTGTAAATAATGCTATCTCAGGGACACTAAAAGCCAACTCCACCATTACAGAGACTGAAGATTTTGTTACAGACCTAATATTTTGTTACAGATGGTCCATGGTAAATATACATAATTGATTAATACACTGTGAATTGGTTTTAAAAAATGATGTGAAAAACATTTTCAAAGAAACTCTGTTTCATTACTTTCAAATATGGCTCTACATTTATTTTCTTGTTTCCAGTTTTATCTCCTTTCTAATTCAATTCCTCCCCCAAGGTAAGAGTGATTTTCCTAAAAACATAAAACATTCTCTTGCATTAAGCCTTCTTGTCCTCAAGATAAAGTTCATCTTAGTTCCCAGGCCTTATCTGTCAGCTTGCCTCCATCAGCCTTCACCCCCAGACATACCCCCCACACACAATGCTGATGCACCATATTTTTCTGTCTGTTTTTCCAACTTGTCATACACTTTTTAACCTTCCGGATTTTGCATAGACTGTGTCCTTGCCTTACTTATTTCCAGTGATCCTTCAAATCTCGGTTTAAAAGACATGACTTCAGGAAGCATTCTCTTAGCCTGGGTCTGGGTTAAGTACTCAAATCATATTATTCCATACCATCTCTACTTCTTCCATCAAAGAACCTAGGACACTGGATTTCCTGCATATTTGTTGAAATGTTCCTCTAGATTGAGAAGTCATTTCCTAACGTATTTACTGCTTTGTTCAGTGTCTAACAGAATATCTGGCACTCTAAGTGCTCATTGACTATATGCTAGATGGATGGATGGATGGATGGATGGATGGATGGATGGATGGATTGGATGGGTGGTGGGTGGATGGATGGTGGATGAATGGATATGTGGATGGATTTGCAGATGAATAAATGGATATGCAGATGGATGGATGGATGGATGGATGGTTGGATGGATGGAATGCATAAATGAATGGGTGGATGGATGGGTGGGTGGTGGGTGGGTGGATGATGGATAAATGGATATGTGGATGGATGTGCAGATAAATAGATGGATATGCAGATGGAGGGATGGATGGATGAATGGATGGATGGAATGCATGGATGGGTGGATGGATAGGTGGGTGGTGGATGGGTGGGTGTACGATAGATGAATGAATAAATGAATATGTGGATGGATTTGCAGATGAATAAATATGAAGATGGTGGATGGATTGATGGATGGATGAAATTCAAGTATATGAAGAATCTCTAAAATGTTACAGCACCCTACAAAGATCTTACTGAACCTCCTAACAGCTCATGTTCTGGCACACCTGAAACTGATCACTTTTGTAAGACACCTCAGCTGTTCTTTCCAGAGGAACTGGCCAGACCACCTAAGTGCTTTGGTTGTTACTTGCTCACAGGCACTGTGGCTGGGAAGCTGTGTCCTGGAGAAGCCTCTAGTGCTGCTTCTTACTTGTGCAAATATAAATTGAGTTTAGTCAACAACCATTGGTTTGAGAACAGGAAGTAACAGGTTTCTCCATGACCCTCCCACATTATTCACTGTGAAAACCTGGCTGCTAAGGGAAAGGTGGGTACGTTTGTATAGAATAGAAGAAAGAAGCCAATAAATAAATCTCTTCCCTCTTTTATTTTTTAATATTAGGCTTACTGAGGTACTTTTTTTTTTTTTTTTTTGGATACAGAGTCTCGCTTTGTCCCCCAGGCTGGAGTGCAATGGTGTGAACTCGGCTCACCACAACATCTGCCTCTGGAGTTCAAGCGATTATCCTGCCTCAGCCTCCCGAAAAACTGGGATTACAGGCGCCCACCACCATGCCGGGCTAATTTTTGTATTTTTCAGTAGAGATGGGGTTTTGCCATGTTGTCCAGCCTGGTCTTGAACTCCTGACCCCACGTGATCTGCCTGTCTTGGCCTCCCATAGTGCTGGGATTACAGGCATGAGCCAATGCGCCCGGCCATTGAGGTATAATTTGTATGTAGAAAAATTCACCCTTTTTATGGGTAGAGTTGTATAAGCTTTGACCAAAGGATGCAGTTGTGAGACCACCACCATAACCAACATGGGCAATTTCCATCACAGATAAAACCCTTAAATGCACAAACAGCCACTCCCACCAGTTCCAGCTCTTGGCAGGTGCTAATCTGATTTGGATTGTACAGTTTTATCTTTCTAGAATATCATATAAATAGAATCATATAGTATGCAGCCTTTGCACCTAGCTTCCCTCAACATACTGACTTTTTCATCCACGTTGTTGCCTGTGTCCGCAATTCATTCATTTTTATTGCTATGTAGCATCCCACTGTTTACTTTTTATTGCTATGTAGCATCCCACAATTTACCTGTTCACAGGCTGATGGATATTTGAGATATTCTGGTTTGAACTGACTCTAAAAATAGGGACTGTAGACACTTATACATGGGTCTTGGTGTAGATGTATGTTTTTATTTATCTTAGGTAAATACCTAGGAGTGGTATTATGGGGTTAAGCGGTATTCATATGACTAGCTTTATAAGAAACTGCCAAACTCATCCAGAGTGACCGCGCTGTGCTGGATTCTCACCAGTAACAGATGAGGCTTTCAGTCGCTCCATGTCCTCACCAGCACTCTGTACTGGCATTTTTTTTAAGCCATTCTAATTTATGTGTAGTGTTATCTCCTTTTGGTTTGAACTTGAATTTCTCTAATGACTAATGGCTTTGAGCATTTTTTGATGTGTTCATTCACCATTGATACCTTTTATTTGGTGAATTGTCCAAATCTTTGCCGCTATCCCATTTTTTTGTTTGTTTTTGTACTATTTTGCGAAAGTTCTGTATATCTTCTGATTACTGGAGTCTTTTTCCTCACATGCATGTTTTGCAAATGTTTTCTCCCAGTCTATTGTTTATCCTTTTATATCCTTAACAGTGCCTTACAAAGAGCAGAAGTTTTTAAATTCTGATGAAGGTCATTCAACTTACCCAGTGCTTTTCTGTTATAGTTTATGTTTATTAGATCTTATCTAAGAAATACTTGCTTAGCCAAAGGTCACAAAGATTTTCCTACATGTTTTTTTCCTAGAACTTTGAGTCTGCAGCTTTATAGTAAGAATTATGATTTATATCAAGTAAATATTTGTGTATTGTACAAGATATAAGCTGAGGTTCTTTTTTTATATATGCAATCCCAACTGTTCCAGCACCACTTGTTAAAAACTCTTATCTTTTTTGAGTAACCTTGTTACCATTGTCAAATAATCAATATATGTATAGTCTATCCCGGAACCTGTTCTGTTCCATGCATCGTTATGACCTTCCTTCACCAATATCACAATGTCTTCATTAATTAATATTCATTAATACTGAGATCAGTATTAAGAGGCCTCCGATCCTTTCCTTTATCATTTCAGCATTCACAGGTCTTTGCGGAGATCTGTCAGTAGGAAAGTGCACCAGGGCTGCCAGGAGGACCCCACACAGTGACCCAGACACAGCTCAGTGTGAATGAGCCCATGGGGGCTGGTGATGCAGAGCACATGGCCAGCAGTGAAGGCTGCAACCACCACAGCGGGACTGCCATGCTTTGGGCGGAAGGGGAGGTCTGTCAGGGTGAACAGAGGAGGTTTCACCATAGGAAGCCAACAGGAAGCATCACCGCGGCCTGTGTGGGGACCAGAGCAGCAAGGTATCGAGCACTGAGCTGGGCCCCGAAGACAGGACCACAGCACGGCTGTCCAGACCAGGACCACCACTGAGTAGCTTGGCCTCCACAGGTCTCCACCTCTGCAAGCCTTTGGAAGCATAACTGACTCCTTTGGACAGTGAAGCTCTTACCTTTCAAAATTAGGAGTAGGCTGGCACGGTGGCTCACGCCTATAATCCTGTCATTTTGAGAGGCTGAGGCAGGCAGATCACCTGAGGTCGGGAGTTCGAGATCAGCCTGACCAACATGGAGAAACCCTGTCTCCACTAAAAACACAAAATTAGCCAGGCATGGTGGCGTATGCCTGTAGTCCCAGCTATTTGGGAGGCTGAGGCAGGAGATTCGCTTGAACCCATGAGGCAGAGGTTGCGGTGAGCCAAGGTTGTGACATTGCACTCCAGCCTGGGCAACAAGAGTGAAACACCATCTGAAAAAAATATAAATATAAATATAAATGTAATAAATAATAATGAGGAGTAAAATGGAGCTCCAAGAGGAAAACCACTTGGACTTTCTCATACTTTGAGTTGGTAAGTGCTCACAAAATTATTTTTTTCTTTTTTTTGAGACGGAGTCTCGCTCTGTCGCCCAGGCTGGAGTGCAGTGGCCGGATCTCAGCTCACTGCAAGCTCCGCCTCCCGGGTTCACGCCATTCTCCGGCCTCAGCCTCCCGAGTAGCTGGGACTACAGGCGCCCGCCACCTCGCCCGGCTAGTTTTTTTTGTATTTCTTAATAGAGACGGGGTTTCACCGTGTTAGCCAGGATGGTCTTGATCATCAGGAAAATTATTTTTTTCATGTGGCTATATTTGTACCAGAGTCTAAGTGTTAGATCAAATTCTACAAAAGTGTAATTTCTGTGGCTTAAAAATGTTTGAATATTGGCAAATTCAAATGGTTTGAATTAATAAATCATATTGGTTCTCATTTATTCACTTTGAAATCACCTATCTTGCCGCAGATTCACAATATCTTACTACATATGGTGCCTGCTTGGGAAGATTTCTCTCTTTTATCTTTCTAATTTTGCAGTCTGTCTTCTTCCCACTCCTTAATGAAGGCTGTCTTAATATTTCAGGATATTTAACATACATATACTACTCATACATACTAAATGTCAAAACAGGCCTCTTGCTAATGTTCTTTGTGAGAGTAGCTTTTCATTTTCTTCTGACTGGATTCGCTATTTTCTTATGCTCATCATTCTGATCTATAAAGTAACTTGGATGATGTTCATTTCGGTAAATGAGAACTTTTGAACAATCACAACAAAAATCCTAATTTGTATCCCTAAGAAATTCTTTGATCTTTCTGTATCCCCTTTAAAAACTTTACAGCATTTGGCCAGGAGTTAAGAGGACATTGAGATTCATTAAAAATTTACATTTTTTTCTTTCTTACAACATATTACTAGGATAGGATTTAAACTAATGAGCCAAACGTAATAAGCAAGAAGCAAGAAAACGGCACCAAGGAACCAGCTCATTTACAAGCTGCCTGGAGAGCTGACTATAACTAAATAAACTTAAAGCTTTTCTTGAAGTTCTCTGGCAAATATATTGAGGCCAACTGGCAAATATATTGACCTGAATTTTTATTTTCTCTATTAAGAGAAACTGTGTTTCCATAGGGAAGGAAGACAGATAAGTGCAGAGGGTGGAATAAAGGCAGCAGAACATAGGGTACACCCTAGGTGGGGCGCACACGAGGTGCAGCTACCCCTGAAAGTCCACAGCAAGAAGGCAGAGAGAGCACAGCACAGCTGTCTGTCACCCACGTGGGAAGAGTGCAACACGTGTGCACTCTGGAATCAGACACACCTGCTTCTTTCTTTTCCAACACAATACTGAACCTCACCAAGCTTGGGTTTCTTCATCTGTAAACTGCAGATGAGAATAGAACCAAAAATCATGGGATGGTTATAAGAACTAAATGTGGGAGAACACGTAAAATGCTCAGCACATCAGGGTGAGAGAGGGAAGAATGCTGATGGCAGGGCTGCAGGTCTGGGCAACAATGGAGAATCGTGCAGGGGAATTGCGGAACTCAGGGAAGACGTTTAACCAGTCTGCTACTCCACTAATTCATTGATGGGCGAAAAAAAGCAGATTATGTTATTAGAAAATGACATCAGTCAGTCCATAAGAGAAGTTGTATTAATCTGATTTCACACTGCTGATAAAGACATACCCAAGACTGGGCAATGTACAAAAGAAAGAGGTTTATTGGACTTACAGTTCCACGTGGCTGGGGAGGCCTCACAATCATGGTGGAAGGTGAAAGGCACATCTCACATGGTGGCAGACAGAGAGAACTTACGCAGAGAAACTCCTGTTTCTAAAACCATCAGATCTCATGAGACCCATTCACTATCACAGGAACAGCACAGGAGAGACCCACCCCCAAGAGTCAATCATCTCCCAGTGGGTCCCTCCCACAACATGTGGGAATTATGGGAACTACAACACAGGAACAGCACAGGAGAGACCCGCCCCCAAGAGTCAATCATCTCCCAATGGGTCGCCCTCCCACAACATGTGGGAATTATGGGAACTACAACACAGGAACAGCACAGGAGAGACCCGCCCCCAAGAGTCAATCATCTCCCAATGGGTCCCCCTCCCACAACATGTGGGAATTATGGGAACTACAACACAGGAACAGCACAGGAGAGACCCGCCCCCAAGAGTCAATCATCTCCCAATGGGTCCCCCTCCCACAACATGTGGGAATTATGGGAACTACAACACAGGAACAGCACAGGAGAGACCCGCCCCCAAGAGTCAATCATCTCCCAATGGGTCCCCCTCCCACAACATGTGGGAATTATGGGAACTACAACACAGGAACAGCACAGGAGAGACCCGCCCCCAAGAGTCAATCATCTCCCAATGGATCCCTCCCACAACATGTGGGAATTATGGGAACTACAACACAGGAACAGCACAGGAGAGACCCGCCCCCAAGAGTCAATCATCTCCCAATGGGTCCCCCCAACAACATGTGGGAATTATGGAAACTACAAGATGAGATTTGGGTGGGGACAAAGAGCCAAACCATATCAGAAGTCCAATGTAAAAATCAAATGTGAACTTGGAATTGGAGAGACCGCTGTATGCACAAACTTCCCTTTAGCAGCATCACGTGGGAAAGGCAAAGGAGAACAGAAACCAATCTTATTCCCTTTATGAGCAGATCTCATTTTGTTTGAGGATAATTAAGGAAAAAAGGTCTTCTATTCATCCTTTGGAAACTAATTCCCACAGTGGCCCTTGGACCCATACCAGCTTTCTAGAAAACTCAACCAAATCTGTTTTGTAAACATAATTCGATAAGCAATTCTACTTATGAGAATTTTATCTTACAGATAAATGGGCACATATACAAAATTTTAAAGGTGCATATATAGCCATTGCAGCAAAAGGATTGTAAACAATTTTCTAATCAAAAATGGGCTGAGGTAAAATTACATAGTTCAGTAAAGGTCTATACATTCTATGCAGTTACAAAGAAAATGAAGACACTCTCTCTGTCCTGATATACTAATAGCTCCAAAATATATTAAGTAAAATAGCATAAGAAGAAGCATATAGATCAGTGGAATAGCACTGCGATTCCAGAAATAAATTCATACCTTTGATTTTTAACAAAAATGCCAAGATAATTCGATGAGAAGAAAATAGTCTTTTCAACAAATGGTGCTGGGACAACAGGATATCCACATGGAAAAAAAAAAATGAAATTGGAACCTCACCTCACAGCATATATAAACTTAACTTAAAATGGGTCTAAGACTCAAATGTAAAAATAAAACTGGCTGGGCACGGTGGCTCACACCTGTAATCCCAGCACTTTGGTATGCCAAGGTGGGCGGATTACCTGAGGTCAGGAGTTCGAAACCAGCCTGACTAACATAGAGAAACCCTGTCTCTACTAAAAATACAAAATTAGCCAGGCATGGTGGTGCATGCCTGTAATCCCAGCTACTTGAGAGGCTGAGGTAGGAGAATCACTTGAACCCAAGAGGCAGAGGTTGAGGTAAGCTAAGATCACGCCATTGCAGTCCAGTCTGGGCAACAAGAACAAAACCCCATCTCAAAATAAATAAATAAATAAAATTTAAAAACAAATAAATAAAACTATACAAATATTAGCAGAAAACAAAGGGATAAATAAATCTTGATCTTGTATTAGTCAATGGTTTCTTAGAAATGACAACAAAGGAAAAAATTAGATAAACTTAACTTTATCAAGATTAAAAACACTTTTGCGCTTTAAAGGATAACACCAAGAAAGTGAAAAAGAACTCACTTAATGGGAGAAAATATTTGCAAATTGTATGTCTAATAAACACCAAGTATGGAGAATAAAGAATTCCTACAAATTAACAGTAATACGACACCACAATTTTTAAAACAGGGAAAAGTTATAAATAGGCATTTCTTCAAAGAAAATACACAAGAAGCCAATAATGGCATAAAAAGAAGCTCAATATCATTAGCCATCAGGGAACCGCAAATCAAAACCACAGTGAGGCACCAGTTCACGCTCTTGGATGGCTACAGTCAAAAAGGCAGAGAGTAAGTGTTGACAAAGATGTGGAGGAACTGAACCCTTCATACGCTGTGGTCAGAAGGGAAAATGGTGCAGCCATTTTGGAAGAGAGTTTCACAGTTTTCCAAACTGTTTTGGTGATTCAAGTTTAATTCAAAAGGTTAAATACAGAGTTTCCACATGACCCAGCAATTCTACTCTTATGTATATTGAGAATTGAAAACATATGTCCAAACAAAACCTATACATTAATATTTATACCAGCATTATTCAAAATACCCCAAAATGGAAATCACTAAGAAGCTATTAACTGATGAAAGCATCAACAAAATGTTGTGTACTTATAAAATGGAGTATTGTTTGGCAATAAAGGGAAATGAAGCACTGAAACATGCAACATAATGAACTGAAAGCACAAAACACCACATACAGAATGATTTTGTTTACATAAAAATGTCTAGAATAAGCCAATCCAGAGAGACAGAAAGATGATTATTGGTTGCCAGAGGGTGGGCAAGGGGGGTTGAAGAGAGAAGCCTCAGATACACAGTTTCTTCAGGGATAGTGAAAATGTCCTGGAAATGGGTAGTGGTGATGGTTGCACAACTCTGTGAATAAACTAAACACTACTGAATTGTAACCTTTAAAAGGGTGAATTTTATGTTTTGTCAACTATACCTCAAAACAGCTGTTATAAAAAACTGACGGGGCTGGGCATGGTGGCTCACGCCTATAATCCCAGCCCTTTGGGAGACCCAGGTGGGTGGATTACCTGAGGTCAGGAGTTCGAGACCAACCTGGCCAACATGGTGAAACCCCATCTCTACAAAAAATGCGAAAATTAGCTAGGTGTGGTGGCGCATGCCTGTAGTCCCACTACTCAGGTGGCTGAGGCAGAAGAATCACTTGAACCTGGGAGGCGGAGGTTGCAGTAAGCCGAGATTGTGCCAGTGCACTCCAGCCTGAGTGACGGAGTGAGACTCCATCTCAACAACAACAATGACAACAACAACAAAAAAAACCTGATGGAACATAAAATAATAAATAATATTTTAAGTTAAAATATTAATTAGTAAAGAAATGTAATCGGATATTAGGATATGAAAAGTGTAAGCAAGCTAAATATTCATCTTTCTTTTTTTTTTTTTTTTTTTGAGACGGAGTCTTGCTCTGTCACCCAGGCTGGAGTGCAGTGGCCGGATCTCAGCTCACTGCAAACTCCGCCTCCCAGGTTTACGCCATTCTCCTGCCTCAGCCTCCCGAGTAGCTGGGACTACAGGCGCCCGCCACCTCGCCCGGCTATTTTTTTGTATTTTTTAGTAGAGACGGGGTTTCACTGTGTTAGCCGGGATCGTCTCTCGATCTCCTGACCTCGTGATCCGCCCGTCTCGGCCTCCCAAAGTGCTGGGATTACAGGCTTGAGCCACCGCGCCCGGCCTCATCTTTCATATAAAAGAATTAATAAGTATTGTCTGAAGCTGCAGATTAAAAAAAAAATTATAAATGTATTAGCTAGAGTTCTGCAGGTTCCTGCCAATAGAATTGAAAATAGAAAGAGCTCGAAGCAACGGCCTCTGGTTACCAGTTGGTTGTTGAGGAGGCGTGGCGTGACTATGACTCTCTGTTCCCAAGTGCATGTTTATTTTTACCAAGTATTTTAATTTTAATACTTTTAAATAGTTACAATAGAATGAAGTAGAACTGTAATAACAGCTTACAAAGATTTCCAAAAAATATGTTAAGAAACCAAGTTGCAGAAGAGAGCACACAATTTGATGCCTTGAATTTTTTAAAAAGGAGGAAGAAGAAATTATTACATAACTATCTTTGTGTATGTCTGGGAAGCGTCTGGAAATACAAGAAATCATCACAGCAACTAACCTGAAAAGTTCGACATGCAGGAGTGAGGCTCGCCGAGCAGGAGGCCTTGTTCTCTTGCAGCCTCCGGACTGTTTTCCACCGTGACATTTACCTTTATGGCACTTTCACACTTAAATAGACAATGGGAACAACTCCTTTTTACGTATTTGAAAATTAGTCTGACTTTCTATTGCCTTTCAAATACTAATCTTCCAATTAGTTTGGAGGACAAACTTGAAAAGAAAGACAGATGATTGAATCTTTTTTTTTTTTTTTTTTTTGAGATGATGTCTCGCTCTGTCTCCCAGGCTGGAGTGGCGTGATCTCAGCTCACTGCAACCTCCACCTCCTGGGTTCAGGCAATTCTTGTGTCTCAGTCTCTTGAGTAGCTGGGACTACAGGTGCATGCCACCACCCCCAGCTAATTTTTTTATTTTTAGTAGAGACAGGGTTTTGCCATGTTGGCCAGGCTGGTCTCCAACTCCTGACCTCAAACAATCTGCCCACCTCAGCCTCCCAAAGCGATAGGATTACAGGCATCAGCCACCACGCCCAGGCTTTCAATCTTTGTAGAAGTCATATGTGAGGACAGAGGACATCAACGTGACTGTTGATGTCACGTTGGAAAGGAAACACACAACAACTTCTTGACTTTTGAGCTAAATTAAACTTGAGGTCTTGGAACCTTTCCTCATGGTTTTCCCATCAGCAAGGTACCAAGAATTTGAGTAAACCAAATAATGAGGACTAAGAAAAGTAGAGCAAGACGCTGAGGCAAACAATTAATGACTGGGCCAAGCCAACAGACAGTCATAAGAAAATATGGTTCCTGAGAGAAGGAAACAAACAGCAAATAAGCCATACAGTGAGGTGGAGAAAAGAAACTCTGGCTAGATTTTTATATGGATGTTAAAGGCCTCCTGGCCTCCCTCCCTCCTTCCTTTCTTTCTTTCTTTCCTTCCTTCCTTTCTTTCTCTTTCTTTCTCTCTCTTTCTCCTTCCTTCCTTCTTTCCTTCTTTCTTCCTTTTCTTTCTTTCTTTCTTTCCTTGAAATGGAGTCTCGCTCTGTCACCCAGACTGGAGTGCAGTGGCACAATCTTGGCTCACTGCAACCTCTGCCGCCCAGGTTCAAGCGATTCTCCTGCCTTAGCCTTCCAAATAGCTGGGATTATAGGTGCCTGCCACCATGTCCGGCTAATTTTGTATTTATAGTAGAGACGGGGTTTCGCCATGTTGTCCAGGCTGGTCTCAAACTCCTGACCTCAGGTGATTCACCCACCTCAGCCTTCCAAAGTGCTGGGATTACAGACATGAGCCACCACACCCGGCCAAACATATAAATTTCTTAATGAAGGGCTTGGAAATTTCTACTACCAGCTTGACTAAAGAGCCCAGATCTATTAAGAATGTCTTTTAATGGCCACTTGATGGCACCATAGTTAAAATGCAGGCACAGTCACTGGCCCCTGTAGTATCACAACTATTCCAGAGCTGTTACAGAGGCAGCAGCTCCATGAATTCAGATACAGCTCGACAGAAAGGTACAAGGACAGAAAACCTTTTTCAGGCCCTCCAAAATAATTGTGTACCTTGGCCTTTGCTTGCTAAAAGATCAAGCAATATTCCCTGACATTCCCAGGAAGGAAGGAAAGAAGGAAGGGAAGATTGCTCCATCCAGAAGAATTTTGTCTAGCTACCGTAATTAGATTTTTATTCACAAGCAGCTAGTAGAGAATCACAATGGAATGCACTTAAATTAGGTTAAAAAGGGATCTTTGAAATGTCATTTGCAAAATTAGTTTGTGATATACAATATTCTCCTGGCCCAAGGTTAAGTAGATTTGGGGAAATAGATTTCAAAGCAATTTCCCATTCGAGGTTTTTCATTCTTCTCCTCCCCTCAGAGTCTCCATTTGGGCCTGAAGTCCAGAACGTTCACCTCTTCTTTGTTTCAATATGGAGGCTTCCACAAAGACCAAATCCTAGAAGGTACCACCACAGCAAAGCAGGCCGTGACTTCCAGCTGTAACCTGCAGACAGCCAGGTCCCCCTTCCGTGGAGGGTCCTTGATCCCAGAGATAAATGTTTCCTTTGGTTTGTGAGTTTTTGTTTTTACCAATTTCCTCCTCTTATCCTGTGATCCAAAGTGCAAGTAAGGAAAATGTGCGTTGTTCAAAGTTACCCAAATGAGTACTTTTGTGTGTTGAGGACTGGAAATGAAAGAGCTTGTGAATGTGATGATTAAATGTATACTGCAGTAACCCACATGGCACAGCAACAGACCAACTTCCAATCAAGCGACCTGGCGAGGATAAACCTGAAGCTCAGTACATCTGTCTGTGCTCTGTTGAACTAATGTCAGGAGGCTGCAGCCAGATGCCAAGGGCTATAGGCCTCTGAGTTACATGAAGATGGCGTAGAGATGGTGCAAGCTGTCAACAAAAAAGGCCTCTGGTGAGTAGGAGAGCACACCCTCTTCCATTTCAATCTGGTGGAGAGGAGCGCCCAGCAGTCCTGCTCCCCGGAGAATGCCTCCTCACTGCCTGGGAGGGAGAGCCCATCACAGACCAGCGGTCCCTCCAGACACCAGTGAGTGGGATTTAAATGACTTCTATATTCAACATGTATTTAGGAAGAGACTTCCAGTCCCATCACAGGTAGCTGCCCTCTTCCTCCTCGGTCCTGTGTCTCACCACCAAGAATCCCAGACACAGCACAGCCAACAGGTGCAAGAACAGCCTGCAGGGTGTGAAGAACAAGGCAGGGTGCCCAGGGAGCCGGGCTCCAGGGAGGATGTGGACCTGAGCTCCTGGGCTTCCTACCACCCCTCATGGATTCCACATGGCTCTGCAGAAGCTCCAACCCTGGGGCCACCGCCAGACACACACGAAAGGAGCTCCAGGAAAACCATGCATGTGCCCCCATCCCCCAGCCAGAGGACCACGAACAGAGCAGTCCAACCACAGGAAACCCCTGCAGCAAGACTCATCAGACATACACACAGCCCATCCCCAGGCTAAATCTTAGTAGGGCCGATGAGGGGTGGACCTTCCACCTCACCACTTCCACTCCTTCCAGGGCCTGGGGCTGCACGGAGCACCAACTGGCTCCATCCCACCCCCCGCACACGCAGGCGGCACCCTGACCTATCCGGGGCAATGACAGTGGGTCCATTGTGGAGCTGAGCCCACTCCACCCCACCCGGCAGCAACAACCCTGAGCAAAGCAGTGTGACGTGGGGCTTCTCTCTGCCCTGTGCCCTCCCTGGCAAGCCCCTCACCATGAGAAGGGATACGGGGTAGGGGGCAGGTTGAGTCCACTTTTTCCCCTCAGTATCAACTGGACTGAGGAGGGAGCCCCCTCCCCGCATGGCATCACTAAGCCTAAAGCCAGCAGTGGGAGGCAGGCAGTGGCACCGGCTTCCCCACAGCCTCCCTGGAGTCAGCAGGGCCCAAGGGAGCTGAGTGTAGCTGAAGCCCCACACCCACCTCAAGATACTAGAAGGGCCAGGGAAGGTCATCATCACCCCACGTGCCTGCAGCCACTCAGCACCGTCAGGGCTCTGCTGCGAATGTAGTGCCACACGCACCCTGCCCAGACACAGCAGCCCAGCGGAGAGCACCTGCTGCCGACGAAGACTCCAGCAGCTTTGGAGTCTCATAAGATACCCTAAATGTCCCGGCTCCTATCCAAAGTCACTCAAAATACCAAGAACTAGGACAATCACAACTGGAAGGAGAAATAAACCAGTGGATGACAACACGGAGATGAGTCAGAGGCTGTCATTAGCTGAGCAGGATCTTCACATAACCATCATAAATATACTTCAGCAAGCACGAATTCCCAGGGAATAAATGGAAAATTAGAACCTTTTAGCAAAAGAATAAAGAAAAACCAAATGAGCGCGTGTGCGGTGGCTCATGCCTGTAATCCCAGCAATTTGGGAGGTCAAGGAGGGTAAGCACGCGTCTCAAATACCGAGAGAAAAGGAGAGTCAACACAAAGTCTATGGCAGGGAAAACGTCCCTCATGGACGGGTATAAATAGAGACACTCTCGGGTGAAGGAGCACTTAGAGAATCTGCCACCGGCAGGTTACTCAAAGCACGGCTGGAGGAAGTTTCCTAAACAGAAGGGAAATTACAAAAGAAGCAATATTGGAATATTAGGAAAAAAGCGAGAACAACAGCAAAAGTAAAAAATATGGGTAAATAAACAGACTCCTTCTCCTCTTGAGTTTTCTAAATTATATTCCATGGTTGGAAGCAAAAATGACAACACTGTCTGATGTTCTCAATGTACATGAAGAAAGTATTAAAGGTGATAATTACATTATAGACTATAACATAATATTGTAAACTGTAATATAATATGGGGGAGGGAAAGTATGAAGAGAGAGTTTAGGTGACCACATTGTATTAGAACTAACAAAATATCCGCACCTCTAGACCATGTAGGATGTGTATAAATAATGAAATACCTACAGCTACCATTTTAAAAAACTAAAAAAAGGGATAAACCCCAAAACACTAGATAAATCAACATGGAATTCTTTTAAAAAAATGTTCAAGTACAGAAAAGCCAAGAAAAACAAAATAAAGACACTCTAAACAGTGTTTTTATACTTCAGTAAGGACACTGAAAACCACCAGCCGCTGGACACAGTGGCTCCCGCCTGGAATCCCAGCACTTTGGGAGGCCAAAATGGGAGGATCACTCAAGCCCAGAAGTTCAAGACCAGCCTGGGCAACACAGTGAAAACCCGCCTCTTTCTAAAAATAGTAATAATGTAAGAAGAATAGCCAGTGACTGCAGAAGCAAGGGCTGTCTTTGGTCGGCATCTCTCCGGTGTGTTTCTCTCGGGACATAGTCTGCTGAACGCATGGACTTGGAGTTAACCGGACCCCTGTGAATTTTCAGTCATTCTCTGCATGTGTCTGAGCACGTGCCCCGACCTGGAGCACCCTGGGCACTCAGCCAGTGTGGTCCTGACCTCACAAAGCCTTTGGGTTCAGGCCAGAGAGAAAATATGCTATCGATAATTCAGGGCTTCTAAATTTGCTGCCAGCTGAGATTTCTGAAATTCCCGCCACGTGAGGGCTTCATCCTGAGCCCTGTGGAGTGCCCTGGGTGGAGATGGGCGGTGTACCCCATTTTACAGAGAAGGATCAAGAGAATCACGAGTATCTTCCGAGGTCACACAGCATACAGCAGTGCGTGTACTTCCACCCAGGGCTTTTACCTCTCAAGAGTTTTCTAGAAAAATCTTAATTATTACACGGTTTCCAAGGCAGGACTGAAAATAAACCTAGGGCTGCTCATTTTTACTGTTTCACAAATGGTATTGTTTTATTTCTCACTTTTCAGCTTTAATATTTCCCAAAGAACTGGGGGACATTTTCTGGTGGCAAAAACGATGCTCACTTACATCACCAAGCCTGTCGGTCTACGCAGGTTTTGTCCCACGCGGACCAGCTATCACCACAGATCATCTCAACAAACAGCAATACTTAGGAGCATTCAGCTCATCTAGTTTTGCCAAGCTGATTTTTCTTTTTTATAAAAATGTTAGAGAGGGAGGGATAAATCACAAAGAAGGCCATACCATGGCCACTTCCATCCATCTGCTCACACCCCTCCCCCTGCCTGCCTGGTCCTTCCTGCCAGCAGCATCCAAAAGTGTCCCGGGCAAAGCCCCTGTGGCTCTTTCCTGTCGCTCTGAACCCAGAGGTGGAAAAGCTCTGGACGCCTCTGGGCCTGAGCTCACCAGAGTGAATTCTTCCTCCCTCTCGCCCACAACCCATTCAACAGATGCTCTGAGCACCCAGCGGAAACATTCAATGCCAACTCGACTGTACTTCTCCCAGCAGGGCCCTTGGCTATGGGGGAGGCAAAGGTACCCAAGATCTCTGGTGGTCCTGGGACAGCTTGTGCAGGCTGAATGGGATGAATCAGTGACAGAACTGTATCCTCCCCCAAGCTACAGGGCTAAAAGGGATAGACAAGCCAACTGTTTTTCTACACAGAACTCAACTGAATTATTAACTTCGTAAGACGTTTTCTAGCTCATCTCCATGTTTTCAGGTTATATATGTTAACAGATTGAATTATGCTATCATTACTTTACTTCTTCATATCAGTGAAGCAAAAAGAAACACACAGAAAAAAATATGAGTGGTGGCTGCAAGTCTCGTTTAAAACACTAAAAACATGAAACAAATTTGCAATGATGAAAAGAAAAAGTACCATCAAACAGTAAGCAAAGGCTACTGCTTACTTTTTCGACATATATTTTCCATTCTCATCTTTGCCTTTGATCAAAGAATTCTTTATAGTATTTATTGAAGCTTGAGATGAACCGTCACTTATAGGAAAAGGAGACACTGCCTCAACATCAGGACGCATGGAGAGGCTGCTGAACCACCTCTGATTCTCCCTGTTTGTTGTTCTAGTTAACATGGAAGGGAGACAGGCATGTAAATATTGTGAGACAGTCTCATTAAATACTCACACACAACATTTACATGTACGTGATGTATAGGATGAATTCTCTACGTGGGTGTCCTTGATAACCCTAGTATTGCCCTTTCAGGAAACCTCTTAGTAATTAATTTCTTCCACAGGTACTTGGTGCACATGGCTCTGGGCAGACCTTATGAGGCTTGACACGAATAGACCGTCACCCAGAGAGGTCACTCTGCAGACACAGGATTTTGTCTTACTCACTGTGGACTCTTCACAATCTAGACCAATGTCACCTGGTAGAGATGTCATAGAACTTTGCATTATCCAACACAGTATCTACTAGTCCCAGGAGGGTACTGAATACTTGAAATGTGGCCAGTGTGAGTGAGGAACTGAGTTTTTAAACTTCATTTCGCTTTCACTGAATTTCAATAGCCAACCGTGGCTGGTGGACAACACAGACATGCCTGATACAAGCAGAAATTCAACAAGTATTTGTTGTTAAAAGAGTGAGCAGCCTCTCCCCTATGGAGCTCGTGATATGGGGAGAGATAGATATTGGTCAAATAATGACAAAATAAATCTGTAATTACAAATTATAACTTGGCTACTGAAAAGTGCATGATGGCCAAATGCGTTGTCTCACGTCTATAATCCCAGCACTTTGGGAGGCTGAGGCAGGAGGATCACTTGAGTGTAGGAGTATGAGACCAGCCTGAGCAATATAGGGAGATCCCATCTCTACAAATTAAAATTAAAAATTAGCCAGGCATGATGGTGCTCACCTGTGGGTCCAGCTACTCAGGACGCCGAGATAGGAGAATCGCTAGAGCCGGGGAATTCAAGGCCGCAGCGAGCTATCATCGCACCACTGCACTCCAGCCTGGGTGACACAGCAAGACTCCACTGAAAGAAAAGAGGAGAAAAAAGAGTACATGGTTTCATGAAGGAATATAAGCAAGTACCTTGGGCCTCACGGAGACTGTCTCCGAGGAAATGGTGTTGAGGCCAAAACAGCTGTGAGCTGAACACAGCACCAGAGAATAGGAAAGGTAAAGAGAGAGAAAAGAGGGGAAGAGAGCAAGAGAAGTAGAGACAGAGAAACAGAAATGGAGAAAGAGGAGAGAGAAGAAAGGGGACAGAGAGACAAAGAGAGAAGGGGGAGAGACAGAGGGAAAGAGGCAGAGAGGGAAGGAGAAAGAAATGGAGACAGAAAAACAGTGATGGAAACCAACAGACAGGAGAGAAAGGAAGAGAGAGAGAGAGAGAAGTGGGGAGGGAAAGGAAGATGGGAAGCAGCAGAGAATTCCTCCTGGCAGAAGACGTCGCACAGGGCAGTGGGAGGGAGCATGGGCAGTAGGAGGGAGCACGGAGCAGTGGGAGGGAGCACAGGGCAGCAGGAGGGAACACAAAGTGGTGGGAGGGAGCACAGAGCGGTGGGAGGGAGCACAGAGCGGTGGGAGGCAGCACAGGGCGGTGAGAGGGAGCACAGGGCGGTGGGAGGGAGCACGGAGCAGCGAGAGGCAGCACAAGGCTGTGGGAGGGAGCACGGTGCAGAGGGAGGGAGCATAGGGCTTCAGAGAACAGCGTGTATCTGTGCGAATCTCACAACATGAGGTTGGAGGGGAAGGAGTAGCCAGCTCCGGCGGGCCGTCCAGGTCCTGTTGGGATTTCCCTCTTTACCCTCAGAACCATGAGAGCCTGCTAGAAGGTGGTGAGCAGAGAAAGGGCCCACAATGTTTGCGATTTTGAAAAATCACCTGTCTACAACACAGAAAACCAGCCAGAAGAGTGGACTGAGGGGAGAGATAGGCGGCTACTGCAGGTGTCCAGGATACAGACGGTAACAGGCGCTTCCAGGAGGGGAAAGATGGACGCTGCCATCACACCTGAAAAAAGGCGAGGGCATGTCTGAGACTGGCTTGTTTCCAAACCACCCTCAGAAGCCCGGATGGATGTTGTGCTGGGAACGCCCTGTTCATCCAAGTTTCCACCTACACAATAAAAGCCCATCACAGGCCGGGCACACACTGTGTCATTCATTCATTCACTCACATCAAGGGAGTCACTGCCCTCCAGAGGCCAGGCACGGCCACGGCCAGTGGAGGCTGAGCCAGGTGGACCCTCAACCCCCCTGCCTGCATGTGTGCACCTGTGAGTTCTCTAAACCAGAGCTGGCAGGCTTAGGGAAGCCTCAGGAAATTATCAGCTCTCATGGTGGTAGCATCTTCCCATCTATCGACTTACTTAACTTTAAAATGGGTCACAGATATCATTTTGGCTTCAGAGCCGTGGCAGCCCCACCATGAGTGGCCATTCCTGTCAAATAAAGCAACATGAACAGCCTGGGTTTATATCCATCTTTCCCTTCCAAACAAGGCAAGTCAGGAATTACTGAGAAAGTTATAAAGGCATTTGGTTAGAATTCATTCACTAAGTAAATAAATTTAATAAAGCAAACATGTAACAAATAAACTTAATGAAGCAGACATAACGGAGTGCAGGGCAGGACCGAATGTCCCCCCCGGTACTTACCGTTCCTGAACTCACAAGCTTGACGGCTGGGTTGGGCTGCAGAGCGGACAGGCCGGTGCACACCACCAAGACACGCTCACAGACGGCAAGCTCACGGGCTCACACACGGACGGACGGCAAGCGCACGGCCTCACACACGGACGGACGGCAAGCGCACGGGCTCACGGACGGACGGCAAGCGCATGGGCTCACACAGACGGCAAGCGCAGGGGCTCACAAACGGACGGCAAGCGCACGGGCTCAACGACGGACGGCAAGCGCACGGGCTCACACACGGACGGCAAGCGCAGGGGCTCACACACGGACAGCAAGCGCACGGGCTCAAGGACGGAAGGCAAGCGCACGGGCTCACGGACGGACGGCAAGCGCACGGGCTCACACGCGGACGGCAAAGCGCACGGGCTCACATGCGGACGGCAAGCGCACGGGCTCACGGACGGACGGCAAGCGCACGGGCTCACACGCGGACGGCAAAGCGCACGGGCTCACATGCGGACGGCAAGCGCACGGGCTCAAGGACGGACGGCAAGCGCAGGGGCTCACACACGGACGGCAAGCGCAGGGGCTCACACACGGACGGCAAGCGCAGGGGCTCACACACGGACGGCAAGCGCACGGGCTCACGGACGGACGGCAAGCGCACGAGCTCACGGACGGACGGCAAGCGCAGGGGCTCACACACGGACGGCAAGCGCAGGGGCTCACACACGGACGGCAAGCGCACGGGCTCACACACGGACGGCAAGCGCAGGGGCTCACACACGGACGGCAAGCGCAGGGGCTCACACACGGACGGCAAGCGCACGGGCTCACACACGGACGGCAAGCGCACGGGCTCACGGACGGACGGCAAGCGCACGGGCTCACGGACGACGGCAAGCGCACGGGCTCACACACGGACGGCAAGCGCAAGGGCTCACGGACGACGGCAAGCGCACGGGCTCACACACGGACGGCAAGGGCAGGGGCTCACACACGGACGGCAAGCGCACGGGCTCACACACGGACGGCAAGCGCACGGGCTCACGGACGACGGCAAGCGCACGGGCTCACACACGGACGGCAAGCGCAAGGGCTCACGGACGGCAAGCGCACGGGCTCCGAGACAGTGAGAGGTTTTATTGTGCTATGTTGCTCTGATACAGAGAATGGAAGTAAATATTGGTCATAACTGCCTCCAGAATCCCGCCAGTCATGGGATAAAGAAGGCAGAAGGGAGGGATTGATCACATCCGCCCTCAAAGGCAAGCTCACATCGAGAGGTTCCACCACCACCCCCATTCCGCAGGTCCATCCTCTCGGCCTCGAATCGTTTGAAAAATGCAAGCAGTGGCCCTGACCTTAGTGATCAGACAATGAGGACTGAGGCCAGGACTCGTGCAGGCCCCTCGGCAAGCCCAGCGGTGGCCACGTCAAGCTGCAGTGGCATCCAGGGGTGTCTGCTGCAGGCTGGAGTGAAACAGAGGCTCGAGGCTCCAGAAAGGCGTCAGCACCTGGGGCTGTGGACAGAGCCACGTGGAAGCCCTCTCTGAGGACAGCCCGCTGCTGAGAAAGATCTCCACAGGGATTCTTCCGGAATAAATCACTCACCACCTTCTGAAGAAGACACTGATACAGGTAAGTCCCGCATTGAAAGCTTTGGCTGGGTGGAGAAGATGCCATTCACTGTGTATGGTACAGACGGCAGGGGGCAAGGGGCCAGACAGGAAGGTTCTTCTAGAGGTGAGAGACTTTTACAGGAAGAGGTAAGACCTGCCAGGAATGGAAGGAGACTCTGGAAAGAGAAGGCCAGAAACATCTAGAAAGATCCAAAAAGATGACGACTCTTGCAAGAGCGTTGCTGGCAACCAATTCCAGTCTCTCATGGAGCTGAAGATGAAGAAAACCTTCGGCCACCAGAAAGCAACCAGTCGCAGGGACGGCAGCTCCACCAGCTCTAGGGCCTGGTCATGGGAGGCTGTCGGGGTGGCTTGAGAGCTGTGAGGAAGCTGGAGAAACCCGTGCAGGGGCTGTCACAGCCGATCGGTGCAGCAGGGTCTCGTATCAGCAAAATGAGATGCAGAAGCCAGCGGGAGGAACAAGGACAGTCAGAGAAGGAGGCAGCCCCGACCTGCAGGTGCAGGACCACCATGGCTGAGGGTGGGAGGACAGGGTCGTCCGGAGGAAGACCCCCACCTGGTCATGAGGCAACCGCTTCTCTCCAGCCAGGGCATGAGCTGTGCTTATGAGCATGCAGACCATGAGCAGAACAGAAACAGTGACAGCCACACACACACACATACACACACACACACACACACACACACACACACACACACACACAAGAAACAACAAAGCCACGACAGAGCTCCATCAGCAGCATGGCTCAGGGCCTCCCAGCTGCCAATCTTTGATTTAAAAATACATATATCTAGCATTGTTTTAGAGATATTCTTGGTAAAATATCAGGAGACACACTCCTCTTGCCACCCTAATTTAAATAATAGTTGTTTTTCTGAGCCAGTGAGTGACCTTGTGGTTCTCAACCCAGGGTAATGGACAAGGTGATGCTGTCCTGGGGACACTGGCAATGTCTGGAACCATTTGGGTTGTCAGTGATGCCTGGATGCTACTGGCATCGCATGGGTGGAGGCCAGAGAAGCTGCTGGGAACCCTCCAATGCCTGGAACAGACCCTCAGGGACAATCAGCTCCAGGAGCTGACAGTGCTGAGGTGGAGAAACCCCGGTAACAGAATCCAACGCCAAGAGACCAAGAGAACTTAGAAGGGTCTTACAACAAGGTGGCTTCCATTACTGTTTTCCTCCGGATAAAATCATATCGATCAGCCTTAAAGAGACAGGTGTCTCTGTTCCTCTTGTGAGCTCTCTGCAACCCAGAGCCCATTGGGGGCTCGGCCCCTGTGCCCATCATAAGGAGGATGGAGAGAGATTGATGCTGTAGTCACACCTGGCCACTGCTCTTCCCCACCTGGGAGACCTGTCTCCTCCTGTGTTTCCGAGGTGACTGTCAGGAATGACCCTTGATTACAATGACGAGTTCATCCTGACTCATTTGAGGCCCAGCCGAGGGGGCCCCTCTCTGCATCGCAATGCGGTGTGTGTATGAAATCCCACCCTGATCTGGATGCAAGCCTGCAGGGTCTCTCACTGTCCTCCGCAGCTCCACTCCAGACCTGGGGCCCCACTTTCTCCAATAGAGACAGGTCATCACACCCTACAAGGCCAGATGTTTATGAAGACCCTCGCACAGGGAGGGGCAGGAAGGGTGAGAGAGGAAACAGTTTCACAGAGCCTACTCTTAAAGAAACCAGGAAAAGGCCTTTGTCTCTGAGCAAAAGCTTCATAGCTGCAAATAATCCACACCCACGACAAATACAACCTCGTGCTGAATTCCGAATGGCGCTGCTTCCAGCCATGTGCATTTCATTTGTCTCACCTCAAAATTACAAGTAAATAAACACAGAAACGCACCTCTAACCCATTCCTTCCAGATATAACAAACTCTAACTTTGAGATTTTGTGATTTGAACAAATGGTATTAAGAAATAATATTTACAGGTTTGAATTTCAATACATTATTTTCATTTTGCAAAGACACCTTCTAAATAAGCAAACACAACTTAACTTTAACTAATTAAAATTTAATTAGAAGTTATTTCTCTAAGATTATAAGTGATCTGGGAACCCCTTAAATTGACTCCTCTATGGTGCTGAGTAAAACCTCTCAAGCTCATGGAAAACAGAGGTTCTCATTTTAAATAAGAAATTCTTCTAGAAGCACACATGCAAGTCCCTAACGGGCTGAAAGGAGCTCCGAGTGTGAGGGATCCTGTCTCCTGAGTCTTGCTGTTCTCCCTGAATTCAACAGCAAAAATGTACCAGGCCCTTCCATTTAATTTGGCACAGTAACAGCATTTTTTCCTTGTCTTTTCAAAAATTATCTCAATGCAATAAGAACAAGAAAATAAGCCCAAACTTCACCTTTCACAAAGCTAGGAGACATCTGTTCTTACAAATCACAAAATATGAAGACAAAAAAACGGCTGCAAAAATGGTAAATTACTTAGATGATAGAGAAAGGGCAGACTTAAAGGGCCGGGATTTGGAATGCACTGGGATGTGGCGTAGGGTTGGGGCAGGTCCTCACCCACTCCCGACATGCTCAGGTGACTAACCCTCTCCCACTAACCCAAATATGGGAATTATATGCACAGAAAATATTTAGCAAGAGCGGCCACTTGGAAATGGCACCAGCAATGGGGTAAGAGACACGACAGGTTCACAGTACAGAGATGCCATTTGCCATGTTTCGGGATCTTATGACGTGCCTCGTTGGGAAGAGCTGCTGATTTTTTTCCCTTGCAGCAGTTGAGAAGATCATTAGATGAAAGTGGTTCTCCACTGGAAGCAATAGTTTCCTCCGAGGGGATATTTGGAAATTGTGCAGCATTATTGTCGCAACCTAGAGGTGTGGGCAGCCACTACCAGCACCCAGTGGGTAGAGGCCAGGGGTGCCGCCCAGCATTCCACAGTGCACAGACAGGAGGACAATTGAGCTGCCCAGCGAGGAACAATCGAGTCAAAATACCAAGAGTGTTGCTGTTGAGACGCCTTGATTTATACCTACGAACTTTGGAGCTAATTCTATGATACATGGGCCAAGAAGCAAGAAATAGAAAATGAACACAAAGAGGGAAAAAAGCTCTGCCTTGTTCCCATGGATATTATGTTTTGTCTGTTTCTGAATCATATTAAAGGCTAAAAGCTAAAATGGAATAACTGATTCACCATGAACTCCTTTTTTTAAGCATGAGTAATACCTAAAGCCCTGAACAGCCTTGTAAGTTCAACACATGGTTTAATGTGCCAGTATAGACTTAGAGCATACAATTTTCAAATGTATTGGGAAATCGATACTGAGATATTCAAGTAACTGGGAAAAGTCAACCCAAGTTGATGATTTGGAGAGACACCGTCCCTCCCTGGCCATGCCACTCAGAAGCTTGGGAACCCCATATTCTCAGCCTAGCAACACAAAATTTGCAGTTTGTCAGTAAAACAGAAAGGGAAGAATTATCCAATCACATGGGGCTTGCAGAATCTCATTAGATCAAATTAGGCAGTAAAACAGTTTATGAGATTTTACTGCAGCACCCTATAGGAATCATTTTAACAGGTGTCCAAGTCATTTGTAATTTTCAAGTAGTGTTTAGCTGTCTGCCTGGGTGGTCATGAAGTGTTGCCATTGGTTATGGGAATTTAAGTTGCCCTAAGGAACATCCAAAAGAAATATCTGCTAGCGACCTAAAGTCTTGGCTTTGGAGCTGCAGAGACAGGTTCCGCCAACAGGTATTCATTGCAAAGCCATTAGGGGACAGAGAACAATTGAAGGTGAGTAGGTGAGGTGAGAATAAACCACACAAAAACTCCAGGGAGAAGTCGAAAGCCATTGATGAAGCTGCCAGTGTTGGTTATGTGACACACATGACATGAAGAAAGGGAGACAGAGATTTTTTCATCACCTTCACATTGCAGAAATTGTTGCTATTATCGAATATGGTGCTCTAACTAAAAGAGGCCTTAGAAGGGAGACTTAGGAAGAACGAAGAATAAGTAACAATGGGCCTTGTTTTTAGAGATGGTAGAAGACAGAGTGGTGGGTGCAGACAGACACGTTTGTATGTGAGGAGGCAGAGGGATCTTCCAGCGGGCAGTGAGTGAGGGGCAGGCTGCTCACACCTTGGTGTCCACATGGACCACCGGGAATCCCATGACACCAGCAGTCTAGGGGGATACCTGGGATTCCGCATTGCCAGCAAGCTCCCCAGTGGCATGGACATTGCTGTCCTGGGGAGCCACTGGCGTGGCGCTGGCTTCTCTGGGCTGTCAAGGCTCCCTGAGTAGCCTCCCTGATTACAGTGTCCTGGTGGCATCAAGCACAGAACCAAGACATTCTAATGACAGTTCCATCCAACTGCCATTTTTATCGCTTGTCATGCATTTCCCTTTTTAACAAGAGTCCCAGTAGAAAAAAAAAATAATAACTGAGCCAGATATTCTGGATATATGACATTTTCAGTGTAGACAAGGATATTTAAGAATAAAAACTAGGGCCGGGCGCGGTGGCTCAAGCCTGTAATCCCAGCACTTTGGGAGGCCGAGACGGGCGGATCACGAGGTCAGGAGATCGAGACCATCCTGGCTAACACCGTGAAACCCCGTCTCTACTAAAAATACAAAAAACTAGCCGGGCAAGGTGGCGGGCGCCTGTAGTCCCAGCTACTCCGGAGGCTGAGGCAGGAGAATGGCGTAAACCCGGGAGGCGGAGCTTGCAGTGAGCTGAGATCCGGCCACTGCACTCCAGCCTGGGCTACAGAGCAAGACTCCGTCTCAAAAAAAAAAAATAATAATAATAATAATAATAAAAACTAGAACAGAATTATAAATGAGAAATATCCAAAGCAAAATAAAATTAAAAGAGGAACTATCTTACTGGTAAGATCAACCAGAAGTAAATCATGTTTTTATTTTGTGTTTGTTTTTTAACTTTTGAATTCTATTGCTAATTTCATAAAAAATTAAATTTTAATAGCTCTAACACTGTCTTTAGAATGCAATAAGCTTTATCCCAGAAGGAATTCTAGAAAGAGAAACTTTGATTCTGGGAACTAGAAAGATTCTAGAATGAATAATTTAAAATAAAAATAGTGCCTAGAAATTTGATGCAAAAATGAGAAATTTATTCCTGTGAACTAAGCTACTAAGACTTAGTAATATCTGATTATTGAAGAATCTTTTTCTACTTAATTGTTCATGTGTCTATAACCCCAGGCCAAATTTTAATTTTTGTAATTTCCTTTGAGAAATTAATAGACCTAGTTTAGTCCAAGCTTTACCCTTTCCTCTCTGTGTACTTGGGAGAAGGAAGCATAATTATGCTGCTCCTTAACTTATTTGGGTGTAAACTCGAGAGCAACCACTGAGGTGGTAAGAATGAGAGTCCTTTATAAAGGGCTGTATAAGTGTTTGTTACAATGATTGCCATTGTCATCAGTATTTCTAGCATGGATTGACCACAAACAAAAAAGATTAGTTCACATCTGTAATATTATTTCTAGAGAGAAGATGTTTTCTGTGTAGCAGGATCTCAGAAGTCTATATAAATATTTTCCATATAATTATTTCAGTGTTATTCCAGATTCCTAAGGCTCAAACTCCTCTGTCATAAAGCCTGTTTCACTAAAACAGTTATAATCTTAGGAAAAAATTGATGCAGAAGGAAAAGAAATGTACCACCCAGTGACCAAAAGCGGATTCCTGGTTTTGACGCAGCACCTGCAAGCCAGCTCCTGAGCAGATTTCCCAGGCCCCACCTGGCAGCTCCTCCCCGCTGCACCTGGCTCCCCCAGCTCCACAGCTTGGCAAGGTATGAAAATTTGAAAAGTATTAGTATTATTTTTATATTTAGTCTTTCATGGTAAGTGAAAGATTCAAGCTGCTTGAGAAAAGAAATAGAGGTGATTATATAAAGAGGAGAACATTAGATCCCCTCCTGAAACACAAAATAGAATCCACCAACAAAACCACCCAGCCAGCCAGCAGGAGCCGTGACAGAGACTTTTCTAGCTCTTCCTTTATCCCTGGCCACACCCCTCCCTTCCCCACCTTCTTTAAAACCTCGGAGGTTCTAAGGTCCAAACCCTATCCTCCTCATTTCTAGGTCCCAAGCACTTGGCTAGAGTGATTAAATAATTTAATCCAAACATTGTCCCCAGGGGAAGGCACCATTGTTATGCTGAATTTAGCATATAAATCATAGTTGCCATCATTTTGAAGATGTGCCTATTAAAAGCAATTGGAAACATGCAAATAATTTTATCACAGTCTATGAAAGTGAAAAGGCCTGCTTAATTGGTATGATATTTTCAATGCTTGGAAACTCATAGAAAGAGCCTTGGGAAGCTTCTCCTTTACAAAGTCTGTTTAGACCATTGAAACATCAAAGAAGGAGAAATCGCACTGGAGGAAATGAAAGAATCCATGAACATAAACTATTCCATAAACATGAATCTTTGAATTTCCAGGCTGAACTCAAGAGGAAAAACCATATACAAAAATCAATGAATCTAGAAGTCTGTTATTTGAAAAAATAAATAGATAGAATGCTAGCTAGACCAATAAAAGAGAGAATATATAAATAAACACAATAAAAAATGACAAAGGGACATTACCACGAACCCCGCATAAATACAAATAACCTTCAGAGGTTGCTATTAACACCTCTATGCACAACAGTTAGAAAACCTAGTAAGAAATGAATAAATTCCTGGAAACATACATCCTCCCAAGATTGAACCAGGAATAAATTGACTCCCCGAACACACCAATAATGAGATTCAAAATTGAATTAGTAATAAAAAGCCTACCAACCAGAAAAAGCCCAGGACCAGATGGATTCACAGCCAAATCCTACCAGGAAGGTAAAGAACAACTGGTACCATTTCTAACTGAAATTATGCAAGAAATTCAGGAGGAGGGACTCGTCTCTAACTCATTCTATGAGGCTGGCATCACCCTGATACCAAAACCTGGAAGAGACACAACCAAAAAAGAAAACTTCAGGCCAGTATCCTTGATGAACATCAATGCAAAAATCCTTAAAAACAAAATACTTGCAAACCAAATCCAGCAGCACATCAAAAAGCTAATCCCTCATGATCAAGTAGGCTTTATCCCTGGGATGTAAGGTTGGTTTAACATACGCAAATCAATAAATGTAATTCATCACATAAACAGAACTAAAAGCAAAACCCACATGATTGTCTCAATATATGCAGAAAATGCTTTTGATTAAATTTAACATCGCTTCATGTTAAAAACTGTCAACAAACTAGGCATTGAAGGAACATTCCTCAAAATAATAAGAGCCATCTATGACAGACTCACAGCCAACATCATACCAAATGGGCAAAAGCTGGAAGCAGTCCCATTGAAAACCAGCACAAGACTAGGATGCCCTCTCTCACCACTCCTCTTCACCATAGTACTGGAAGTCCTGACCAGAGCAGTCAGGCAAGAGAAAGAAATAGAAGCCATCCAAATAGAAAGAGAGGAAGTCAAACTGTCCCTGTTTGCAGAGAATATGATTCTATAGCTAAAATCCTCATAGTCTCTGCCCAAAAGCTTCTTTATCTGATAAACAACTTCAGCAAAGTTTTGGGATACAAAATCAATGTACAAAAATCAGCAGCACTCCTATATACACCAACAACATCCAAGCTGAGAACTAAATCAAGAACACAATCACATTCACAATCACCACCAAAATAATAATAACAAAATACCTAGGAATATTGCTAACCAGGAAGGTGAAATATCTCTACAATGAAAATTATGAAACACTGCTCAAAGAAATCAGAGGTGACACAAACAAATGGAAAAACATCCCCTGCTTATAGCTAGGAAGAATCAATATCATTAAAATGGCCAAACTGCCCAAAGCAACTTACAAGTTCAATGACATTTCTATCAAACTACCAGTGGCATTCTTCATAGAATTAGAAAAAACTACTTTAAAATTTATGTGGAACCATAAAAGAGCTTGAATGGCCAAGGCAATCCTAAGCAAAAAGAACAAAGCTGTAACCATCATGTTGCTGAAATTCAAACTATACTACAAAGCTATGGTAACCAAAACAGCATGGTATTGGTACAAAAACGCACACATAGACTAATACATAGACTAATGGATCACAGTAGAGAACACAGAAATAAAGTCACACACCTACAACCATCTGATCTTTGACAAAGTCAACCAAAACAAGCAATGGGGAAATGACTCCCTATTCAATAAATGATGTTGGAATAACTGGCTAGCTATATGCAGAAGATTAAAATTGGACCCCTTTCTTATACCATATAAAAAAATCAACTCAAGATGGATTAAAGACTTAAATGTAAAACCTAAAACTATAAAAACCCTGGGAGATATCCTTGAAAATCCATTCTGGACATAGACTTTGGCGAAAATTTCATGACAATGCCCAAAGTAATTGCTACAAACACAAAAATTGACAAATGGGACCAATTAAACTTAAGAGCGTCTGCACAGCAAAAGAAACTATCAACAGAGTAAACAGACAACCTACAGAATGAAAGAAAAGATTTGCAAACTATGCATCTGACAAAGGCCTAATATCCAGAATGTATAAGGAACTTAAACAGACCAACAAGTAAAAGTCAAACAACCCCATTAGAAAGTGGTCAAAGAACATGAACAGGCACTTTTCAAAAGAAAATATACACACAGTCAACAAGCACATGAAAAAATACTCAACATCACTAATCATTAGAGAAATGCAAATCAAAACCACAATGAGATAGCATTCACACCAGCCAGAACGCCTACTAAAAAGTCAATAAAGAACAGGTGCAAGGTTGCAGAGAAAAGGGAATGCTTACACACGGTTGGTGGGACTGTAGATTGGTACAGTCATTGTGGAAAGTAGTTAGGTGGTTTCTCAAAGAACTCAAAGCAGAATTACCATTCAATTCAGCAATCCCATTACCGGTTATATACCCAAAGAAATATAAATAGTTCTACTGTGTGGGCATATGCCTGCGTATATTCATCACAGCACTATTTACAATAGCAAAGACATGGAATCAACCTAAATGCCTATTAACAGTAGATTAGATAAAGAAAATATGTAATATAGACACCATGGAATACTATGGTCTCATAAAAAGGAGTGAGATAATGTTTTTTACAAAATGTGGTTGGAGCTGGAAGCCATTATCCTAAACAAACCAACACAGGAACCGCAAACCAAATACTCGCTTATAAGTGAGAACTAAACATTGAATACACATAGACAAAAAGAAGGGAACAACAGACACCAAGGCCTACTGAAGGGGGTTGGGGGGAGGAGGGAGGGGATTGAAAAATTACATATCAGGTACTATGCTTATTACCTGAGAAGTGAAATAATCTGTACACCAAATCCCTGTGACATGCAACTTACCTATATAACAAGCCTGCACATGTACCCCTGATCCTAAAAGAGAAAAAAGAAATAGCAGACTGGTCATGATTTTTTTTCAAACAGCAATTTAAAAAGATTGCTTGCAAGCTCCTGTTGAATTATCATGGTTTATCATTAGCAACATTCAAAAATGATTTGTGAAAGATACAGTTGATGAATAGTTTAAAAAGATGATGATGAGGGTGATGACTTCTCAAGAGCAATATTTGCTGAACTAACAGCATGTTCCCTTTGGACATTATATCCAAGCTGGTAGCTCCAGGAATTTCATGAGCATGCTGTAACTGGATTGCCACAAGGCATAGGATAAGTCTCTTGTAGCATCTTCAATAAATCAACAATAAATAATGGCAGCAGGTTTCCACAGTGACGTGGCTCTGTGAATGATATAATCATATTCCCTGGGCCTGTGCATGAATCTGATGCCCTTCTGGAGGGGACTCTAGTGTAGACCACAGGGTTCTGCCAGTTGAGCACTGCTAGTCCTATAGTAGGTCAATGCACAGAAATCATACCTAGCAGATGTATCTATGGATGACAGGGCTGGAAAAGACAGCTGGTCTGCTGGATGGGCAAATCAAGATGTAAAATGATCCAACAAGTTAGGATGACAGGCAGAAACCAACAAGACACATGTCCCTAGAAGAATTGAAAATTCCTGAATTTTAGATTGCTAATATAGAGATAGATGGAGAAAATTCCTGGCTTAAGAGAACTCATGGGAAAAATTCCTACAGGTAAATTATCTATAAAACTCACCCAGCACAGGGAGGGCCACCTTCAGAGAAAGGTTGTCTTTAAAACAAGATAGTTAATCATTATCTTAAACTCTGACATTGGTTAGACACTTCCAGGCCAGAGTTCAAATGTGGGAGCTCCATTTTAGGACGTCCAAAAAAGAAGACGAACAAATAAACCGAACTGTTTTGTGTCCAGAAGGTCATGTCTAGACAAGGCTTATATCTTTCTTTCCCACACACTCTTCTTTGAATCCTTTTTGTCTGCCCAAAATCTCATTCACCGGCCAATGGACTATAAGACAAGTTACCAAAAATTATTCAAAATAGCTAAAGATGAATATGCTGTAGGTAACAAACATCACTCTAACTATTCGGTAAATACTCTAAAAATACTTATGTCAATCTTTATCTTTTTTAATTTTTGCATTTTGAGGATTTGAAGATTTTTTTCTAGGAAAAAACAGTTAAGATGCTTAAATTCATGCACTAAAGCATAACTATATACTACACTTTTGTTCTCACCACTCTATTCCCAGCATTGGGAAGAGCTTTTTGCACAGAGTAGGCTATCACCAAGTAACTGCTGAATGAATTAAGGAATGGACAGATGAGTGAATGAACTACTGCTCCATGGTTTATCTCTTGCCAGTCTTTGCATCTCTTCTCTTCCCTGGGCCCCAAGGGGCCCAATCACTTACAGTCCCTTGGAGCTGCTCTTCCACCTGTTAAAGCCTTTGTCCAAGCTGTCTTCTGTCTAAGTGCTCCATGCTGGTCCCATCTGTCCCCTAAACAGGCCCACACTGTGCTTCCTGGCTGTACTTCAAACACAACATTTTCTAGTAAGCCTTTCTTCATCCATTCTAGAATATAAACTAGCTGTGATTTGGGTGATTTTTTCTCAATTGTTGACTCAATTCTTCACAGCCACTGCTCCTTTTGAAGGCATCTTGTTTGTTTTGTTTTTAATATCATGCTTTGTTTTTCCAAGACAGAATAAATTGAACTTACAGGCTTCATCTGTTATTTCAAAGAGAGATTCATACAGCTAACCACCCAGAGAATTTTAAAACCTGTTATTCCTAATATTGTGCCATTTTAGTAGGGAACTCAAGTAGATTTTTTGTTCTTTTCTTTTTCTTTCTTCTTTACTTTCAAAGCTTGAACATCATTTTAGAAATGAAAACCTAAAATAATTGCAAGAATTCTAACCCAAGATGACAATAAATGGCAGCAGAAGGGACACAATGGACTTTTTACATCCAAAAATCTGAGGTAGCAAAATCAGACCAAGCTGCCTGAATTCTGTGGTCTACGGGACACACGTTTTACAAACTAGCACTGAACTTTTATAAATGAGTTGGAATTAGTGCTTTGTGATGGAGGATGAAAGATTAGATCATAAGTTCACTTCTGTGGTTCTGCCAATAAGAAGCAAAGCTGATTAGTAACCCACAGCTGGTCTATTCCCAGGGCTCAAAGGGAAAGGAAAGGAGGATTAAGAGATTGAGCAAAAGCAAGAGGAAATAAACATGTCTCCAGCATTGGAGGAACTTTGTGTTGCTATTGTGCCATCCTGTACCTGGATAGTCATGGGGATTTACCAGTGCAGCAAACAAAAGCATTTTGCTGCAGCCAGAAAAGGAAGGCTGGGTAACAGGGAGGTTCTGACTTCAGGAAATCCCTTTCTTGGAAAAGATTTACTCTCATACATTGCAAAGGAATGTGAAGTTTTGTGGCTTCTTTCAAAAGCAAGTTGGGTACAGATGTTTAATTCAAAATACATAAATTCTTCAACCCCAAAATCCCACTCTTGGAATCTATCCCATGGAAATTACACTACTAAGAATGTCAAATGTACAAGGTGTATAACATTATTTATATGGACAAGAGCTGCAGATAAAGAGACCATCCATCAATAGGAGGCTGGCTGAATAAACTAGGCTACACCTCTCCATAAAAAACTATGCAATCCTCAAAAACAAATTACAGCTACACCATATTTCCCAGAGAGATTTTCATAAAACATTGTTAAGTGGAAAGCTGTTGAAATGTGTGGTTAATCAATCTATTCCTGTAAAACAAAAACAGAGGAATTCCCTTTGTATATGTACAAATGCACTTGCTTGTGTATGTACATGTGTCTGCTTGTGTGTTTGTATGTATGTGCATGTTTACCCAGTATTCTATACGTGTATACCAAAACACAGAATGAACACTCAGTCATAATGTGGGCAATCAAGTAGGTTCTGATGGGGTGAAGGAGTTTGGGAAGAAAGAAAAATGAAAAAGGAAAAGAAAAAAATTGTATTAAAAATGCCTCCTTCAACTTCTAGCCTAAAAAAAAGGTGGTATAGACCTGTTTCCCTGCTCTTTCCCACTAAGCACAACTATAAACCCTGGAAACAAAGCAATAGACACCCAAAGGACAGCTGTGATGTATGGTAAGAGGAAAGCAATGTGCTTTGCACTTCTGGGACTGGAAGAACAGCACAGTGGCAAGGTGTCTTGTGACCCCACTCAACAAAGAAATAGAAGCCAGATTCTGTCACCCATCCACCAACCACGAGCCCTCAAAAGAAGGTAGCCCCAGTAGGCACATTCCTCCCCTGATCAATCAGGGGTTCCTCTTGACAACACCAAGGGAGCCCAGTGGTACCTGCAAATGGGATTGATTGCCACTGAAAACAGTGACCATGGAAAGCACTCTCCTTCTCCCTGGGCCTGAGACCCCCATCCCCATCCAGAGACACCCAGGATAACTACACTAATGTTGAAAAAGAAGAACACAGTGGGAGGAACCACTTTACCGATATTAAGGCTGACTACATAGCTACAGTAATCCAGACACTGTGATGTTGACAGATGGCTAAACAATAGATCCATGGAACAGGATTCAAAACTTAGAGAAAGACCCACAAAAATATGCTTAATTGATTTTTGATGAAGGTACAGAAGCAATTAAACAGAGGGAGAATATTCTTTTTGTATCAGGCAGGGTTCAACCAAAGAGGCAGAAAGAGTAGGAGATATTTAGTAAGCATATGTTGCAAGGAGTTGGGATTAGGCAGCTAGCTGGTCATGTCCAAAATCCATGGTTAGGCATGAGCTGGTGCTGGCCCATAAGTAGGGTTTCTTCTTCTCCAGGGAGCCCTCATCTCTGCTTTCAAAGCCTTTCAGCTGATTGAACCAGATCCACTTGGATTACCTAGGATAATATCCCTTAGTTAAAGTCAAGTGATTATGGACTTTAATCACAAATAAAAAACCAATACCTCCATAACACTAAATTAAGATTTGAGTAAATAACTGAGGACTGTAGAGTATCCAAGTTGAAACATCCAAAAGAACATCGCACTTTTCAACATGTAATATAACATATGGACATCCATAGGCAGCAAACATGAGCCTCAACCTAAACCTCGTAACACACAAAATTAACTCAAAACGGATGATGAATTTAATGTAAAATGCAAGTTTAGAACCACTAAACTTGTAGAAAACAAAAAGAAAAACCTTCAGGATATAAGACTAGGCAAAAAGTTATTGGATCTGACATTAAAAGCAGAATCAGTAAATGGAAATATTGATAAATGACTCTTGGTAAGTATTAAAACCATTTGCTCTGTGAAAGCCCATGTGGAGATGATGAAAAGAAACACTACAGGCTGCAAGAAAATCTCTGCAAACCACCTATCCAACAAAGGACTAGTCTCTAGAAAATATTAAGATCTTTCAATCTTTAACAGGAAAAACAAACAATTCAACTGGAAAACAGGCATAAGACATGAACAGATCTTTCACCAGAGGATACACAGGTGGCAAACATCATTAGCCATCATGAAAATGCAAATAAAACTGCAGTAAGATATGACTCTACACCAATAGAAAGCTAAAATTTAAAAAGTCACCAAATGCTGTTGAAGAGGTGGAGGAACTGGGTCACTGGCATACTGCTAGTAAGAATGCAACAGGGCTCGGCCACTCTATACACAGTTTGGTGATTTCTTATAAAACTCAGTGTTCCAGAAAAATGAAAACTTACATTCACACAAATGCCTGTATGTATTAGTCTGTTTTGATGCTGCTATAAAGAACTGCCTGAGACTGGGTAATTCACAAAGGAAAGAGGTTTAATTGACTCTCAGTTTAGCATGACTGGAGAGGCCTCAGGAAACTTGCAATCATGGAGGAAAGTGAAGGGGAAGCAAGGCAACTTCTTCACAAGGCGACAGGAAGGAGAAGTGCCAAGAAAAGGGGGAAGAGCCCCTTATAAAACCATCAGATCTCATGAGAACTCACTCACTATCATGAGAATAGCATGGGGGAAACTGCTGTCATGATTCAGTTACCTGCACCTGGTCTATCCCTTGACATGTGGGGATTATGGGGATTACAATTCAAGATGAAATTTGGGTGGGGACAGAAAGCCTAACCATGTCACTGTAAATGAATGTTCACAGTAGTTTTGATCATAATAGCACCAAACTGAGAACCCAGATGTATCTTAACAGGTAAGTAGTGAACAAGCTGCAATGCACCCCTATCACGGAATACTACTCAGCAATAAAAAGAACCTGCAGACCTCAATGAGTCTCTAAAGACTTATACTCAAAGAAAAAGCTAATCTTAAAAGATTACATGCTGTGTGATTCCATTCAAATATGATTTTTGAAATGACACAATTTTAGAAATGGAGAACAGAATAGTGGCTGCCCGGGATAGGGATTTGTTGTGGGGGGAGGAGCATGGCTGTGACTGTAAAAGGGCTATCAGCAGGATCCTTTGGAGCATTTTGACTATGGTGGGGTGGATGTGATAGAATTAGATAAACTAAGTACACACACACACACGTAAGTATAAGCAACACTGGGGAAGTCTGAATAAGATGGTTTGAGCCTATCAATCAGTGTCAATATCCTAGTTCTGATACTATACAATAGTTTTGAAAAATGTTACCATTGGGGAAAAGTAGGTGAAGTATAACTTCTTAAAACTACATGCTTGTCTATAATTATTTCAGTAACAATTTCTAGTAAAAAAAAAAGAACCTATACCAAACATTAAAAAATTATCTTTACATCCTTATGCAAAACTATGTTTATCTGTAATTAGATGAATAAAAATTTTAAGTAAATGATTTAGAATGTAAAAAGAGAAAGAAAGCCTTTCATCCTTTTCTGTAAAGGACACACCTTCCTTTTTCACCAGCCACTAAATTTTACTAAGGGCAGAGGATTCTCCCTGCTTACCAAGGGACTATGACAACTCTCTTGTCAATTAACCTGAACATCAATCCTGCTATTTTGTCTGGTTTTCCTTGACTTGGGAGGCTGAAGAAACAATGTCCAATAGCTACAAGGAGCTGACATCTGCAGAGCACTGTCTGTCTCACAGCCACAGTGCTAAGAGCTTTGTGTGCCACATTGCACTTAACAATCATAATGGCTAACAATCAGCAGGCACTTCTTTGTGCCAGGCATGCTTCACACATGTTACCTTATGCTTCACACACGTTATCTCATGCAATCCCCATTCAAGCCCTAAAAGGTGAGTACTCCACCCAAGACAGCGTGGAGAAGTTGGTTGGGCACAGTGCAGGGCAGGGGCCCCCCGCACAGACCTTTCTGACCTCGCCGGGACCTACGTGCATGGGAAGTGAGAGGGCTGGCCTCCCTGTCACCATCGCTGTGGTGTGTGGTCAAGGACCTCAGGCCTGTTCCAGGGTGGTTCACAGGGGGGTTAGGGACCTTCAGTCAGGAGGCCATGTGCTCCCACAGGCTCCACAGGCAGGTGGCCTCTGGCAGAGCGGGTCACACCTAGGTTTCCCAACATCCTCACAGTCCATAGGCCCAGCCCTGAGCTGATCTGATTAAGGAAGGAAGCACAATGGATTGCCCATGCCAACACCCCACTGCCGGAAACCAGGGCATGGCCAGCCCTGACATTCTTCCCCCCAAGTTTTCAAATCCAACTTCCCCATTTAACAGGCTTTCCGACAAGGAGGAAGTTGCCACCACTCTCTTCCTGGCTGAGATGGCACAGTCACAAGGATTACAGGAGACCACGCTCGTAAATCTCTAAGCACACAGGCAAGACCTTGGAGAGCACTCAAGGTCAGCTTTTCAAAAAATCACTTCAAAACAATTGAATGGCATTAAATGTTCTTTCTTATCATAGAAAATTAAAAATTGAGCTGGGCCTGGTAGTTCACACCTTCCATCTCAACACTTTGGAAGGAGGATCTCTTAAGCCCAGGAGTTGGAGACTAACCTGGGAAACATAGTAAGACCCCATCTCTACAAAAAATAAAAAGTTAGCTTGGTGTGGTAGTACATACCTGTAGTCTCAGCTACTCCGGAGGCTGAGGTGGGAGGATTGCTTGAGTTCAGGGGGTCGAGGCTGCAGAGAGCCATGACTGCACAGTGCAGTCCAGCCTGGGCGACCGAGACACTGTCTCAAAAAAGAGAGAGAGAGAGAAAGAAAGAAAAGAAAATTTAAAATGGACAGGACTTGGCATCAAGATGAGACAAGGCCACAACTGTGATGGGATTTGAACCACATTTTGAAGGCCTGCAGGTGGTTAGTGTGGTGGTCTGTGTTATTGTATGGTTATTGGAATACACAGCAGACCCTAAATGAGACTGACATTCTTCCGCAAGTTTCACATAATATACCTGTTAAGTGTATTCAGCATGAAGATTAATTTTTAAATCAAGCACCATGCGTTAAAATTCTATTTTGTGACTTCTATGAGGGTGAAATGTAAGCCTTCACCATTTTCAGATTTGCTCATACCTTACCTTCCTTTTCACCCATCATATGGAATAATGAAATGACAACTAACAGCCACCAAGAGCCCTGAAGGTCTTCCCCCTCGAGCTGTCTCTATCCCCAAGCATCACTTCTGCGAGGTCTTGGTAGAAAAATAATTGAATGCATTAAGCACAAATGTGGACATATTTGACAACAATTACTTACATGTTTGTTGTCAATTTTAATCTCCATTAACAGTAAAGAGGCTACCCAGGTGCCAGCACTGCTCCGGGCAACTCATATATCCATCAGCCACCACACCAGGCCACTTCAGAGCGAGTCCCACAGTGCCTTCCCATGCAAGACTCGGTTGATGAAAGGGCATTTAAAAATGGAAGAATTTGGGAATGTAAATTAGTTCAACCATTGTGGAAGAAAGTGTGATGATTCCTCAAAGATTTAGAACTGGCAAAATCATTTGACCCAGTAATCCCATCACTGGGTATAGACCCAAAGGAATAGAAATGATTCTATCATAAACATACATGCATGCATATGTTCACTGCAGCACTATTCACAATACCAAAGACATGAATCAACCCAAATGCCCATCAATGATAGGCTGGATAAAGAAAATATGGTACATATATACCATGGAATACTGCGCAGCCATGAAAAGGAATGAGATCATGTCCTTTGCAGGGACATGGATGAAGCTGGAAGCCATTATCCTCAGCAAACTAATGAAGGAACAGAAAACCAGATACTACATGTTCTCACTTATAAGTGGGAGCTGAACAATGAGAACACATGGACACAGGCAGAGAAACAACACATACTGGGGCCTGTCTGGGGAGGGTGAGGGGGAGAGCATTAGAATAAAGAGCTAATGCATGCTGGGCTTAATACCTAGGTGATGGGTTGATAGGTGCAGCAAACCACCATGGCACACGTTTACCTGTGTAACAAACCTGCACATCCTGCACATGTAACCTGGAACTTAAACAATAAAAAAATAAAAAACATGCTTACTGTCTTTCTTTGGTGATTGAAAAAGGACGCATTTGTGTGCCAATGCTTGTAGAACATTTACATCTATATTCAACTCTCTTTCATTGACCTTGGGGTTTGCAGGAAGGTGGAGCAAAGATAGAGAGGACTCCTAGGAAGACACGGACTCACTGCTGCTCACTGGTTGCTCTGGAGATGCTCTGTCAATCAAGGTAGCTCTCAAGTCACATAGAACCAGGAAATAAGGGTTCTCTGGGTATTTTTCCTTAGCTGAATGCTAAGCAAAGGCTGAAGTGTAGAATTCTATCACTTCCATTTATCTTTTAACATCCAAGTTGCTTGTCTTGGTAACAGAATTAACAAGAGTGGTCAACTCCAGTCAATAATAATTTAATTGTACATTTAAACATAACTAAAAGAGTATAATTGAATTGTTTGTAACACAAAGGATAACTGCTTAGAGAATGGATACCCCATTCTCTGGGAGGTGATTATTACATGTTGCATGCCTGTATCAAAAAATCTCAAGTACCCCATAAGTGCATACACCTACTGTGTACCCACAAGAATTAAAGAATTAAAATGTAAAAAAAAAAGTGGTTGAGAAAGCAGAGAAGTAATAATCGCAGGCTGGACACATGTACCCTGCACAGGGGCAGCTGCACAGAGCTGGTGCATGCCCAGGGGTTTTGAGGTCACGTTAACTTTCTCCTGCTACAAAGTCACATGATATAAATCCTTTCCAGAAAGACTCAACTTCCCAAAAGACCTAACATCGTAAAAGAAACTTCTGCATTGGTGCTTGTAATATATTACTCACTATTATCTGAGGGCAACTTCTCACCAGCCGTTTAAAGAGAGAAGAGACAATGGATTACGTACTGAAAAATGCACCCATGCTTTAGGTAGAAAGTAATTATTTGATTTTCAATAATAATAATTATTCCTAGAACATGTTTTTAACTTTTTCAAACAAGAACTTATGATTTCTTACTATTGCCTCAAACTATGATCCAGTCAATCATAAAACTGGCCAAACTATTGAGCAGCAAGTGACTGTTTCAACAAACATATTACAAACTTGACATAATCGCAGGCCAACAGCTAATTATTCTAAGGGATATCAAGTAAGCAATACCAAAGAATGACACTAGAAGCTGCAAATGCAATCGACTTCAACAATGAACTTACAGAAATTACTAAAATTCAGGTTGGAAAAGTGGGATAGCCTCTGTTTCAGATGTTCCTGGCGTGAAGGTGTACTGGCCTGAGCCTCTCCCATGGAGGGGTAGGGAGTCCTGGTGCCTGGGTCCCGGGCAGCACTGAAGGGGGAGAGAAACTCTGTTCTTGCCAGACGACAGTCTGGGTGTTGACCAGTGTCCCTGGTTCTCATCATGTGGGAGACGTGAAGCTGCCCAGATTGCCTCTGGGAAGAGGCAAGACAGTCATTGCCATGGTTAAGGTTTAAGCCTCAAGTAGTTAAAATGAAAAAGTGACTAAGTCATAACCCTGCACCATTCTCAGCATAGAGCAGCTCAATTAACATAACAATTTCTTATCTGAATGGGAAATAAGCCATGAGTCTGGGGAGCATGCAGATTAAGAAATATGTCGAGGTATCATCTTTTTTTTTTTTTAATTATACTTTAAGTTCTAGGGTACATGTGCACAACTTGCAGGTTTGTTACATATGTATACATGTGCTGTGTCGGTTTCCTGCACCCATTAACTCGTCATTTACATTAGGTATTTCTCCTAATGCCATCCCTACCCCATCCCCCCAACCCCATGACAAGCCCCGGTATCATCTTTTTAATGCCACAGAGCTTTCAAAAATTATGATTGACTGCAGATGTAACGCTGGCAAAACTCAGAAATGTCAGGATTCTTGGCTTCAATGTGTTAAATGATGAAGCTAAAACCCTCAAATTCTTTCTAATTAAGAAGTATCTGTATTCGATTCTTGCCTTCCAGTGTCCAGGGGTTCCCTTTAAGACTTGAATTCCCCGATTCATAAACATGAACAGTTGATCTGAGAGCAGACAGGCACTGGGGTACAGGTGTCGAGGGATCGGCAAGGCTCCGTCATTAGCTCAGGGACCTGCTCTGTGCACACTCCCAGCAGAGAGCATCTCAACACTTAGGAAAATTCAAGTTCCTATGTGTCTCCAACCTTTTGAGTGTTCTTAAGTGACTAAAACAAGAAATAATAAACACGTGAATCCTGAGGACCTTATTGAAACCTGACACTGAGTAGAAGAATTCTCTGGTAACACTAAATCATCAAAATATTTGTTTCTTTTTTGATAAGAAACAAACAAACAGTCTTGTAGCTCAGGAGCATTAGGACTGTGCAGTCCAATAGATGCGGGTTAGGACTGTGCAGTCCAATAGATGCGGGGTAGGACTGTGCAGTCCAATAGATGCGGGGTAGGACTGTGCAGTCCAATAGATGCGGGGTAGGACTGTGCAGTCCAATAGATGCGGGGTAGGACTGTGCAGTCCAATAGATGCGGGGTAGGACTGTGCAGTCCAATAGATGCGGGGTAGGACTGTGCAGTCCAATAGATGCGGGGTAGGACTGTGCAGTCCAATAGATGCGGGGTAGGACTGTGCAGTCCAATAGATGCGGGTTAGGACTGTGTAGTCCACTCAACACGGGTGAAGACCTGCGTCTACAGCCATCAGTGGGGTTCATGCAGAAGCCTTTGAGGCAATGCATACACCTAAAAGTTTAACTTTTTTCTCATTTCCTTCCTATGAGTATCTTGACAGTAAAAAGGAATGGAAGCATCTAAGAGTTTCTGTAAATTCACAACTAGATACATAGGCAGCCTCCAAAAATGGAAAGAGCTTTTGTTGTTGTGTTTAAGCTGAAAAGGTGACTGTTTGGATTTTGCAATGTCTTTTTTCTGGAAACAGAGTCATCAATATTCCCTTCTCGCTACACCTGCCAGGACCCAGTCACCCTCTCAGTGTGGGTTCTGCATTTCTAGGGTGGCCTAGGAGAACCCAGGGGTGAGCAGAGACCATTTCAATGGCAAAATTTTCAGAAATTATTAAATAAGATATTCTGACAACGAATTCTCAACGCCATGGGGACTGGGAACTCTGCACCATGTCCCTCACAGGCACCAAACAAGAGACAGTCCTGGTCACTTAGGCTCTGGAGACACAGTAGCTTTCGTAAGCCTTTTCCATGTTTGTGGGAGCCCATGCCGTGGAAATCCACTTAGCACCGGGGAGGAGGAGGGGCCCTGCTTAGGCCAGGAGTCTTGTGTCTTCCTCTCATAACCCAAAAAGAATAAACTCAGAGTCTGTGGCAGATCTGGGAATCCTACCTTTTATAAACCTTGTTAGATTTATACATTTGTTCACAGATGACTGGAATTGGCTCAAAGCAGAGATGCCGCCACAAACCCACACTAGCTGCAATGAACACAGTGGAGGAAACATTTTTCAGATGTAGCCTCTAGTGCTCTTCTGACTTAAGATAATATCAAATAATGGAGGAAGGGGTACTGGGGAGTTTTCCACCTGTTCTCTATTAAGGCCAGACTACTGCTGATAATACTATTTCTTTAAAAACCCACCTGACTAAGCCCTACCTAACTAATATAGGAGTGGGCCTCTCATTCTAATTGTACTGCAGAATTAACCACCGTTGATGTTACAGTGTCAATGGGAAAGCGCGCGCCACGTTCCAGCCAGGTGTCAGGTGCAGACGCTCCTGCAGCCACCCTCAGCAGGCCTCCCCTTCTGCCTCCTTCCCTCTTTACCGCATTGCACAGGCCTCGGTGAGTGTGGGATCTGGGGTGCGAGGAAAAGCAGGCCCTTGATTGCCATTCCCAGGTTCTTGCTCCCAGCTGTCAACTACCCAAGAGCCTAACCCCTGACAATTTAGGATTAGTCAGTAGACACAGAAAGTAAGACTTCTCTCCAGGGAATTTGAGTTTTATTTAAAACTCCTAGGGAGTCCACAAAGTAGACTCATGATGCAATGATAAACAACAGGATTCCTATTTTGTATGGGAGTTTCAACCACCACCTCCCCAAATCAGGCATTTGAGGGGCCCCTTACTGACGACTCCAATTGTTATGCTACTAGATTTTTAACTTGCCAGAGCCACTTTTAATCTTAGCATCTGAGATAATTCAGAATGCACTGTATGATTGCAGGTGCTATTGAATGCTGCTATTCTATTGCATATTATTTACATACCGAATTATCTATTGTGGTAATTTATTAAAGTATTACCTATTTTATGGTATGTAATTCTGTAATCCATTGTATGTGATTGATTATACCGACTACTCTACATCATTGTTTGGAAAAAGCAAGCCTGTGATAAAAGTGGGCAGATTGAGTAGGGTCCAGAGGAGCATGGCAGCGGAAGTCGGAACAGAAGTGCATCAGTATCACCCAGCCACTGTGCTTTACTGAACTATAATTACATTAATGAATTAAAGTCAGCAGAGAAGCTGCACTTTTGCAGAGGGATTTAAAAAACTAGCACAGTTTCTAAGACCTCTTTCAGTCAATGTTTGTGAGAAGTCATCAAGTAGAGAATTGTAATTCTAAAAGAACAATGACATCTTCCAAATTTTAAAAATAGCGAAGAATTTCAAGGAGATTGGAGACAGAGAACATTAATGTTGCTAATTGAATGTGTAATTACCACATGTTTTCCCTCAACCTGATTAATCAGATAAGCAACTAACAAGTACATGGCAGAATCACACTCTCTCCAGCTTTAGACATGGGCTGGGGGTGCTGAGTGAGCACCGATTTGACTTCTTCCTCTTTCAAATAAGGAAATGGAGTGGCAAAAAGTTGTCATTTTCCCATGATCATGAGCATTTTGCTGAGTGCTGAAGGACAACAATGCAATCATACATATTTAGGAGTCTTTCCTCCTAAGAATTTATACAGGAGTCAAAAAGACCCACTATCTAATGCATAGTAACTTAAAAACAAAATTGTCATGCTCCCCATAAAGACTCTTTGGTCAATGATGGACCACGAATACAACAGTGGTCCCATAAGATTACAATAGAGCTGAAAACCTATGGCCTGGTGACATCGTAGCTATTATACCATCATAGTGCAATGTATCGCACATGCAAATCTATGATAAAGACACAGGCTGGGCACTGCAGCTCATGCCTGTAATCCCAGCACTTCAGGAGGCCGAGGCAGGTGGATCACCTGAGGTCAAGAGTTCAAGACCAGCTTGGCCAACATGGCGAAACCCCTTCTCTATTAAAAATACAAAATTAGCCAGCATGGTGGCACATGCCTGTAATCCCAGCTACTCAGGAGGCTGAGGCAGGAGAATTGGTTGAACCCAGGAGGCGGAGGTTGCAGTGAACCAAGCCCATGCCATTGCACTCTAGTCTGGGTGACAGAGAGAGACTCCATCTCAAAGGCAAGGCAAAGCAAGGCAAGGCAGAGCAGGGCAGGGCAGGGCAGTGCAAGGCAAGGCAAGGCAAGGGAAGGCAAACATACATTGGTTTGCCATGGACATATTTCTGAAGAGTGATACCTCCTTAAGAAGCTCCTCCTGCAGGTCCGTCAGGAGGTGTCTGGAGAAGACGTTGTCACGATAGCTCCACGTGTGTTATGGCCCCTGAAGAGCTTCCTGTGGGACAAGATGTGGAGGTAGAAGACGGTGACACTGATGATCCTGACCTATGTAGGTCTAGGCTGATGTGTGTATTCGTCTTAGCTTTCAACAAAACAGATTAAAAGTAAAAAAATATATATATTAAAAATAGTAAAAAGCTTATAGGATAAAAATATAAAGAAAATATATTTTCACAGCCGTATGTTTGTGTTTTAAGTGACGTTATTATAAAAGAGCCAAATGTTTTTTAAATTAAAAAATCTATAAAGTATAGAAAAATGAGGTGCATTTATTATTGAAGAAAAAAGCTGTTTTAAATACATTTAGTGCAGCCTGAGTGTACAGTGTTTTTAAAGGCAACCGTAATGTATGATAAAGTCCTAGGCCTTCACATTCACTCACTCCTTACCTACTGACCCACCCAGAGCAACTTCCAGTCCTGCAAGCTTCATTCATGGTAAATGCCCGAGACAGCTGTATCATTTTTTATCTCTTACACCATATTTTTACTGTACCTTTTCTATGTTTAGATACACCAATATTTACCATTGTGTTACAAGTGCCTACAGTGTTCAGTGTAGTGACATGCTGTTTGTGGCCTAGGAGTGATTGACTAGACCATATAGCCTGGATGTGCAGTAGGCTGTATCATGTAGGCTTGTGTGAGTATACTCTATGGTGTTTGCAGAAAGATGAGATCACACAACAATGCATTTCTCAGGACTATGCCTGTTGTTAAATGACTCCTGACTATATGCCAAGTTGTCTCTACAAGACAATTTTCTTAGTCCATTTTGTGCTGCTATAAAGCAATACCTGAGGCTAGGTAATTTACAAAGAAAAGAGGGGTTTTGGCACTTCTACACTGCTGGTGGGAATGTAAACTAGTACAGTCACTATGGAAAACAGTGTAGAGATTCCTCAAAGAACTTAAAGTAGAACTACTATTTGTGTTTTGTTTTGTTTTGTTTGAGACAGAGTCTCGCTCTGTTGCCCAGGCTGGAGTGTAATGGCACCATCTCAGCTCACTGCAGCCTCCACCTCCCAGGTTCAAGTGATTCTCCTATCTCAGCCCCCCAAGTAGCTGGGACTACAGGCATACACCACCATGCCTGGCTAATTTTTGTATTTTTGGTAGAGACAGGTTTCACCATGTTGGCCAGGCTGGTCTTGAACTCCTGACTTCAAGTGATCTGCCTGCCTCAGCCTCCCAAAGTGCTGGGACTACAGGTGTGAGCCATGGCACCCGGCCAAAAAGAAGAACTACTGTTTGATCCAGCAATCCCACTACTGGGTATCTACCCGGAGGAAAATGAGTCATTATGTGAAAAAGATACTTGCAAACACATGTTTATAGCAGCACCATTTGCAATTGCAAAAATGTGGATCCAGCCCAGATGCCCATCAGTCAATGAATGGATAAAGAAACTGGGGTATATATACATATGATAGAATACTACTCAGCCATAAAAATGAATAAATTAATGACATGGCATTTGCAGCAACCTGGATGGGACTGGAAACCATTATTCTACGTGAAGTAACTCAGGAATGGAAAACCAAATATATATGTTATCATAAGTAGGAGCTAAGAGGATACAAAGGTATCAGAACGACACGACGGACTTTGGAGACTCAAAGGGGAAAAGGTAGAAAGGGGGCAGAGGATAAAAGACTACAAATTAGGTTTAGTGTGTACTGCTTGGGTGATAGGTACACCAAAATCTCACAAATCACTACTCAAAGAACTTACTCATGTAACCAAATACCACCTGTTCCCCAAAAACCTCTGGAATTTAAAAAAAAATGAAATGACAAAACCAACATAAAAATAAAAAATCTCACCTTGAATTGTAATAATCCCAACGTGTCAAGGGCAGGTCCAGGTGGAGATAATTGAGTCGTGGGGGTGGTTTCTCCCTCACTGTTCTCATGATAGTGAATAAGTCTCATGAGATCTGATGATTTTATATAAAGGAGTTCCCCTGCACATGCGCTGTTGCTTCCACCATGTAAAACGTGCCTTTGCCTTTCCTTTGCCTTCCACCATGATAGTGAGGCCTCCCCAACCACGTGGAACTGTGAGTTCATTAAACCTCTTTCCTTTATAAATTACCCAGTCTCAGGTATGTCTTTATTAGCAGTGTGAGAACAGACTAACACAATCCTACAAGGCAGAGAAGGTCAGAGAGGAGCCAGATACATGTAGAGACAGATCCCAAGGGTATACTGGCCTTATAACAACCTGCTTTCATGGGAACTAATCCATTCCTACTACAACTAATCAACCTCACCAGAAATTGCTACCAAGAGAATAGCACCAAGCCATTCATGAGGGATCCACCCCCATGACCCAAACACCTTCCACTGGGCCCCACCTCCAACGCTATCCCACACTGGGGATGCATATCAACATGAGTTTTGGTAGGACAAACTCAAACTCTAGCAGAATATTACCTCATTAATGGAACATTATCTCATTAATAGACCAACAAAACTGGATTTTAATATTGACCATGAAATGACATATTAAGCAATGAAAAATCTGTTTGTAATTTTTATAACAACAATGTTAATTATTAATATTGTTATTATTGTATTAATATTAGTATTATTGTTTTCTAGAACTATCTATTCCAGGTTATTCTTTAAGTTCTCATTCAGCTTGATTGTTTGTGGCTAAGGAAGTTTGATCATGATTGCATAATGGTTTTTTTAAAAATTTCTCCAATTCAACTGAAAATAATTTAATTCCATGTCAGACAAAATGCTACATAAAAATTCATGTTTTGTAGATAGTTGAGAAAGAATCTGTGATGGCCAAGTTTGTAATGGCATTAGATGAACTAAGAACAATTTTGACTTATACTCCATTATCAAGAAGTTTGAAATACATTTGTCTCTTACCATAAGAAGAGGGCCATCATGTTTATATCAATCAGGTTAGTGCATGAGACCAAGTCTTGTAGTCTTTTTAACACTGCAATGGTTTCCATACTACTAGAGGTAATTTATTACCATCTCGTGCCTTCAAGATAATGATTTCCAGAAATGCTCTCTGTACCCAGGCAGGATAAATGGTGATCATCTCCTGGACTTTTATATGTACACAGTTACCGTTCTCCAGTTATAGGTATAATTGATGGTTAACTTCTATATAATACTTGAATTCCTCTCTAATTTTTGTATACTGGCTACCTTTACCCACACCAATTATGATAGGCCAACTAGAAACATTCCGCAGAGGCGGTTCATCAGAACTGGGTATCTGCAGTGATAGTTCAGAGTACTCAGAGTTTCTGCTAATGCTGGTGGATTAACAGACATGAATATTAAGCTAAAGAATCTAACCTTACACACAATGGCACCAACAAGGTGAAGGATTTTTCTAGGATAAAAAGTCCCACAAAAACATATTATCCATATTTCACATGTTGTAAAGTTAAGGTGATAGATTTTTGAAGAACATCGAGATTCCTGGGAAACTAGAAAAGACTGCTTTTTGCACACACTTTGTTTTTTCATATATGGCACTGTTTTTGTAATTAGTACCTGAGTATCAGCTGGCATTTTATGATGTGTAGAGCTTGGAAGGGTCAGAAAAATGTGGTGTTTGTTCCAACCTAATGCATCTGTACAGATTTAAAACCAGGAATTTCTTAACATCGCCATCTGTTAAGCATCTCTTTTTTGGCACATTTAGCTCATAGACAATGAAGTACCTCAGCAATTGTTGCCTTTTGTGTAAGTAATTAAAGTTAGTCAATAACTAGACTCAGAAGGCTTACTTTTATTTTATATATTCTTTACTTCAGGTGCGTTTAACTTGGATTTACAATCTTAACAACTCACCTTGGGATGATTTCAGTGTCTCTAGGTCCCTCATGGACCAGATTTCACCGTGGCCTACCCTGGGCCAAGCTACCAACGTCTATGGTCTGTTTTATTGTAAAAACTTCCCAGATGGTTCATTGGCTTCCACATGTAGCCCTCTGTGGATGACTTTTGCACAGCTGGAGTTTCACTGGACAGGGCTCTCCTCTGCAATGTTGAGCCAAGGCTGGGACTGATGTAGACACTCCAGTGATCACTGAGCAATGCCTGCGAGAGCAGGAGGGGAAGCAGAGAACCTTGTCAGAAGCTGGAAGGCTCCTTGTTTCTGCCAAATCCTACTGCTTTCCAGCTAAAAACAAGGATTTTTTAAAAGAGAACATTATAAACAAAATAAGCAGAACAATAAATGAGACGCTGCATAGGTTTAGTGTAATTTGTTTTCCTTGTTGATTTTTACTATAAATGCAACCAGCAGAGTTTAACTGCACTCAAGTTCTCCAGCAATTGAGAGCACCAGCACTCGGCTACAGAACCTTGAAAGGACCCCAGGCCTATGCAGCTGCATGGTTTTATAGCAACCAGCTATTATGAGACCAGGTGGTGGTGCAGGAATCTAATGTGTTGCCCAGAGACGAGGATGGTCTAATCAAACACAGCTTAAATGAAAGACAATGAGAAGATTTCACCTAAAATCCTTAACAATGGGTTTCTTCACAGAGAGTTTGAAGTTAGCTTCCACGCACTTGGCGTCTGGTAGGGCTCTACTGAAAGCTCACAGCTCAGAGGTTTCTACTCTGAAGATGTACAGACCTGGAAGAGAATTAGAGTCATATGTTATTTTAATTAGATGAAAATGGCCCATAAATATATCATCTCTAGCTCTCACTTTCCCGTTCATCAGCAAGTCCTACGGGCTCCCAAACACACCCAGAATTCTTTCTTTGCCTCCTTCTTTGTTCCCCTAATCCGTCGGTTCTCATAGTGTGGGCTGCAGACACCTGAGAGTCCCTGGAGGAGACCTGTGAGTCCACAAGACCAAAACTATTCTCATCAGAATATTAAGATGTTATTTATCCTTCTTATTGTGTTGATATTTGTACTAATGGTTCCAAAGAAATGACAGGAAGAACTGCTCATTCTTTAGCATGATACGAAGCATGGCACTGACCTGCAGCAGTGATCATTGTCCTTTTGGCCCCCACAGACTTACCTGCAAAAGAAATGCCACTTCCGTTAAAGACTGTCCCTGAAGAAGCCGCATAAATTGTGAATTGTATAAAGCCTCAACTCTTCAATGCATGTTTTTCAATGCATGTTCAATGCACAAACTGGAAGGACACAGAGAGCCTGTCTGCTACAGATGGAAGTTTGCGGTCATCTCAGAGAAAACTTTACTCACGGGACGGTTTGGGTTTTTTGGTGTTTTTTTTTTTTTTTTTTTTTTCTGAGACAGAGTCTTGCTCTGTTGCCCAGGCTAGAGTGTAGAGGTGTGATCTCGGGTCACTGAAAGCTCCACCTCCCAGGTTCAAGTGATTCTCCTGCCTCAGCCTCCCAAGTAGCTGAGATTACAGGCACCCGCCATCATGCCTGCCTAATTTTTGTATTTTTGTAGAGATGGGATTTCACCATGTTGGCCAGGCTGGTCTTGAACTCCTGACCTCAGGGGATCCGCCCACCTCAGCCTCCCAAAGTGCTGAGATTACAGGCATGAGCCACCAGGCCTGGCCAATAGGACGGTTTTTACTTTGAAGAAAGATAGCGGACAAACTAAGGGAATCCAGACTTGAGTTTATGGCTGGTATTTTCTCAGAAATGAATGGAGGGAGCCATTGCCTCAAGGAGCACAACTGACACCGTCTCTTGCCAAGAACACAATTCGAGGTCTAGAGTGAAAATCTGAATTTCGGGAAATGTATATCTGCCTCTGCACACTCAACAGATTTCAGATACTTAAAGTGTTTTCTGATAAAATCAATGGGGATATTAGGGAATGTGATTTTTTAACGATAAAATTCATGATATATGTCAATATTTGGAAGATCTGCACAATTCAGTGGAGTTTTCTAAATGACAAATGCTTGATGTTATAAATGATATAATTGCAGGGGGACAAGATGAATTCAAAGAGTAAGAATGACAAACGAATTTTCACATAAAAAAGTTAAAAGTTTGTTACTGTGGTTTCAGATTTCATGTTGCAATTAATCATTAAGAAACTATCACTTGTCTAGTTTTGGTACAGATAAGGAAAACATCCACAATCATAGGAAAAGGTTATTAACTCTCCCTTTTCCAACTACTCATCTATGTGGGGGTGAATTTTCTCCATATACTTCAGCCAGAACAGATATCATGGCAGACTAAAGGCAGGGGCAGCTGTAAGAATCCAGCTGTCTCCTGTTAAGCTAGACATCATAAAAACGTAATAGTCACTCATCACTAATTGTTTTCGTTTCAAAAGATATAATTATTTTCCATAAAAAATAGATATTATCACTGTTTACATGCAGCAGGCTTATAATTATTGGTTTTAAATATATTAATAAATTATCCTGTTTTAATTTCTGAGAAAATAATTTCTCAGTCAATGTAGATAGATATAACCCACATAATCTCATTAAATTCCCATCACAGCCCTATGAACTAAATACTATTGTCCAATTTATATCCTGCAAGAGTAAAGGGGCCCATTATTAATGTAATTAGGATAAATTTGCCACTAAAATTAAATATGTTGATTGTAAAGACAAGGGCTGATCTGCCTTGATAAGATTTTCTCTTAAAACCACCTGCCTGCCTTGGTGAACATTCAACCATCAACTTTCTCGTCTACTCAGAAGCGGCATCTGCACGCACGAGCAGCTGGCCTTGGGGAACTGGCACAAGGATTCAGGTTCCCTCCAGAACAAGCGCTCCTCTTTTCTGTCCAGCAAGGTGTCTTGAGTAGAACTACCATGGCAACAACACATGAGGCTTGGAGAGTTCACACTTAGACATCTGATCCAAATCCCGTTGATGACAGCTTTGTGTCCTTCGGCTTCTCAGCCCTGCACTCAGCCAAGCAATAAGTCAGGCTGCTGGGTACCAGAAGGATCCCTGGTGAATTACAGCTCATTCACCAGAACCAGATGAATGGTCCACCTTCTTTATGAAGCAGAAAATGCCTCTCTCTGGCAAAACCCCATCTCTACAAATAAAAAATTAAAACATTAGCTGGGCACAGTGGGGTGTGCCTGTATCCTAGTTACTCAGGAGGCTGAGGTGGGAGGATTGCTTGAGCCCGGGAGGTCGAGGCTACGGTGAGCTGAGATGGAACGACTGCACTCCAGCCTGGACAACAGAGTGAGACCCTGTCTTGAAAAAAAAAGAAAAAGAAAATCCTTCTCTCAAAGCTACAAGGCTGAGAACAAAGCTCTGGCTTCTGCAGGAAGCAGCAACACAGCACGACGTGTCCAGGGTTGTTTCAAACAGTGATTCTAGATTTGGGGCAACTTTGTCTCCATGGGACATTTTGCCAGCCTGGAGGCCTTGGTGGTTTTCGTGATGGGTGTGGGTGTGGATGCTACTGACACCAGGTAGGAGGAGGTCAGGGACGTGGCTACATGTCCTGCAAGGCAGAGGACCCCCCCACAACACACACACACTGAGAAGGATACAGCCCTGCATCAGAAGAGCAAGGGTGAGGCACCCCGTTTCAGAACTGCCCTGCTCTCCAGACACCCCCTCTCTGCAACCATCCCTGCTGCTGGTGTGGCGCCCACCCCAGGAGTCCACTCATCAGGTCCCAGAGAATGTCTCTGGGGTCTGCATCTTCCATAGCATATGGAGTCCTGTCTAATTGCTAGTCCCTGCTCATCCAACATGCAGCAGAGTGCCTTGTCCAGAATGAGTATTTGATAAACATAAATAGTGGCTTAATAAATATTACTATATTATCTGTACCTCTAGTGTCAATAATCTTACAAAGAAATCGACCCACTAATAAGTTAGAGCCGCTGGATCCAATGGTAAGTTGGCATGTCCACACCAGGTATACCAGAAGTAGCACCAGGATAAAAATGTGAATATTCCTACCCCCCAAAAATAGGAGTGTGAACTCTTACATAAGGCATCTTTTTTAATTAAAAAATCTCAATGTAACCCAAAGAATAATTATTGAAAGGATAAACCAGAGTCCTAGAAACACTGCCAAGGATTTCTTCACTTGAGTGGAAGGAGACCACGCAATGATGGCCTCTCTGAGCGGCACCGTTGCCGGTCACTCTCACTTAGCTCTCCACTGTCTGATCAGAATCCACACACAGCTACTGCGAGCCTACTATAATTGCCAACTGTTCTAGAAACTGGGGATTTGAAACGTAAAAGACTCAGCGCGGCCCTCCAAGAGCTCACAGCCAGATGGGAATGTGAAGATAATTTTTCCCAGTGGGTAAAAGTGCTAGAGACCCCAAAGAATATGCGTCCGGCCACCGTGTGAGCTCACGTGATCTCGTTTTCTTTAAAGGCAGGGGCAGTGAGGAAGGAGACCGGGAGGGCTGGCATCCAGGTAGGAAACCATGGTGTTTAGATTGGATGGTGACAGACGCCAGGATGATGAGAAACGCTCAGAGCTGAGTCTGTTCTGAAGCCACAGTCCTCATCGGTGTGGTTCCTCCAAGTGCAGAACCCTTGAGAGAGGGGCTTCGCTCTCACTGAAACTGGGCTCTCCCTGCAGTGTGAGGCCAAACCCCAGGCCTTGGCAAAACCCCCTGGGTCAAGACTGCCCATCAGGCCTCGCAGGTGTTGGCCAGCAGCCTACCTCTTCACGCACCACTGGAGCACAGTTCGCAGCTCCTCAACGTTCATGTTCCCAAGGGCAGCAGGATGACAGTCACCCACCCCCACAACAGCCTTCTCACCACCTCTGCTGCAAATCCCGGCTCCCCGGCCACTAGCAAGGAACATGGGCCCGGTGTCCAGCCTCTCTCAGCCTCTGAGTCCTCATCTATAAAGTCAGCAGCAGAAAACTCACTCTCAGGATCATTCTGACAAACAGACAGCACATAAAGTGCTTGGTGTGTGCAGAGTGCTCACAGCCCTGCTCACGTCTCTCCTCCCCTCCGATGCCGTGACAAGAAAACCAGCTGCTTTGGCAGTGCAGGAGGGCCCAGCGCTCTGCTAGCAGCTGGCCATGTAACTCTGGACCTCCGGGGCCTCGGATGTCCGTGACCACCCCAAATGGAGGCAGTGCTGTCTCCTTCCAGGAGCACGAAATAAGGTATGAGTACAGCCCCCGACACAAAGAAAAGGATTCCTCGTGATGGTTATTAATATCTTACGGGCAGGACACATCTACCAACCCTGTCACCAGCAGGTTCAAATACAGCCATTCGATCAGCATTTATTTATCACCTTCTGGGCGATGGTGGGGCTGGGGGAGTCGGGGGGCGGGTGGTGCTGGCATAAATCAGTGAATGAGAAGGGTAAACACAGCCTTTAAGGAGACACATAAAACAGCAATTGAAAACAAGGTCAGAAAGCAGAAGGTTCTGGAACCACGGCTTATGTGTGCTGCGGCCTTGGGCAAGGTCTCTGACTTCATTTTTCTCAGCTGTAAAGTTTGTCATGAAGAATAAGTGAAAGCTCACCTATAAGTCGTGAAGCACACTGCCTGGTACCCAGAGAGAACCTCCTCCGTATTAGCTGCCACTGCAGTTTTCTTACACTTAAAGCTATCATTATCATTATTATTCAGGAGAAAGGCGATTGTTCGAGTTAGGACTTTTGCAGTTGGAAATTAAAGAAACTGATTTCATGTAGAGTAAACCAAATTAAACGGCCTGTCTTCACATGACCAGTGCGTCCTTGGTCGGGACAGACGCAGGCCCAGCTGAATCCAGGAACTGAGGCGACGTCTTTGGGATTCCTGGTTGCTTTGTACTGCTTTTATCATTTGCTCTCAGCCTAAAGCAATTCTTTTATACTCAGGTCACCTTTCTCTCTTTTAAAAGGAAAATAGCCTTTAAGATCTTCAGAATTTTATCTTCCAGTTTCCATGGAAGTTTTTTCAAACACACACAAAAAAATAAGACTTCTCCCTTCTCCTGTAGCTCCTCCTGATTCCAGGAAAGGACTCTGACTGCCCGGGCTGGGCTTCACACCCACCTGGGCTGATCCTTGGGTGGGGAAGAGCGGTGGGACCAGCCAGGTCCTGCAGTACAGGCTCCCCAGGGACTGTCGTAGCAGAATCCACTGTTGGCAACCCCATTTGAATCATTGGGCTGGGAGGAACGGTTCCTCAAAGGAAAGGGGTGGGCAGAGTGGTGAGAGGCAGATACAGAGCCCCCGGCGGTAATAGACACAGACAGCCATGAAGCTGGAAAACGGTACAATGAGGTCATGACACTCTAAATGAGAGAGGCAGATTCTCTGCTGGTCTTTGGGAAGAAACGATGAAAAACTTTGCCTAACTGTCACCCTGCAGGACTTCTGCCTCCCAAGGTTCACAGCTTAGTTTGAAAGTGACTCGAACTCCGGTAGGTTGCTCATTTCATTCCCAAGAATAAAATCATAAACATCTGGGCAGAAAGCTTTCTGTGGTCCACTTCCTAATGGACGTTGCATGAATGCTTGGCCAAAATTGAGTTAATTCTATTCTTAACATTCGAGTTAAAGTAGTTTTGTATTTCTTTATTTATAAATATCGCAGGAAATACTCAGTGAATCTTTGAATTGTCTTTTTTTACTTCAGTAAGTGTTCCCAAGTGCCTGCTGATCTGATTAATTCTACAATTAAAATCCAGGTCCCACAGAGCACTTTTGTGATCACTAGCCCAGTGAAATCACAGGGAAGAGGATAAAATACATGTGTCCCGATGTCCTTCATACCTTCTCAACGCGGACTTTAAGGCTTTTGCAGATAAATACGAAACATGCTTTGCCAACCTTCTACAAACACACAAAAGTCCCCAGACACTTTGTGATTGCAACACCACTTGGCATCTCATCTAGTGCCTGAGGCCAGCGATGGGAATGGGAGTTTATTTTCAAAGCTGCACTCCTTGTCCTGCCAGTTAATAAGCAGGTAAGCAGGGCCTTGCTTTGGCGGTCTCCACTCCACTCCTAAACCAGACGCCCTCCCCTTCACCCCTTGATCTTCTGCCCTCCGGTCCTTCGCCCTGGGACGCTCCTCCTGCTCTGCCTCACCAGTTCCTCAGGACCAGCCTTCCCCCAGTCTCACAGGGTGACCCCCTCCTCGGGGTGTTGAGGACCCCTGTGGAGCCTCCAGCATCTGTGCTTCCCTGCATCAAGGCACAGTGAAGGTTGCAGGATAATCGTCTGCTCACTGTCTCCTCTGCTAGGTCCCCTTGAGGGTCAGAACCTCGCCGCATCAGTGGATGTCACCCGGGAGGTGTTCACACTGTTCACTGGGCAGGTTAACTTATTCCACAAGTACCTGGACATGCAACCCTGAAGGAGGCGTGGTTCCGTAGGCCCTAGAACGTGAGCTCGTGCAATCCTCACGGCTTTTCCTGTTGGGTATTCGCCATTGCCTTCCCATTTTGCAGGTAAGGAAACCGGTGCAGAAAAGTGAAGCAAAAGCCAAAACCCCTCCCAGGTAGGAGAGGGCCAGATCCAACCCAGGCAGGGGCCCTAAAGAGCGACCTGCTGTGAGAATAAAGTTAAAGGACACACAAGGAGCTGTGCAGACGTGGCTGCAATGCACCTGTGCCCAGCACCATGGTCTCCTCCCTTCTAGAAATTCACCACAGCCCTGGCAGCCTCCCAGCCTGAGAAGTAGGCGTCACCTCATCGGGAAGCCACTCTCTGCTTTTCCAATTCCCAGGAGCCCCAGGTACCCTGTCCACTCATTTCCTTAGACATGGCGTTGGGCACACCGCACTCTGCAGAGGGGCCTTCCCGTGTCCACGCTGCATGACACCGTGCTCTGCAGAGGGGCCTTCCCACGTCCATGCTGCATGACTAAAACGCAGTGGGGTAGCAGGTCCAGGATCCTCCCTCAAGATGAGAAGAGCTGGCTATGCCTGGTTTATGGATAGTTTTACAGATCGTCACACACAGCCTTCCCGCGCCATTCTATTTCCATCCTGTGGAGATCCTGTGTGGAGGGAGCTTTATTCCCTTACACCCTGTTTAAAAACATGCTGATCAGAAAACTGTCGATCCTCTTTCTGCCACCGTAAATGAGTTCGTGTTTTCTAGAACTTTGCGTGCCTGGCCTCGTGCAGCGAGAGCTTCTCTGGGTCTGGCTCCTGTCACTCAGCACGATGACTGTGAGTTTCCTTCCTGCGCCGCATAGGTGAGGAGCTCGTCTCTGCTCACTACTGAGCACTGTTCACCGTGTGGACACGCCCGGGTGTGCATATTCCTTCACCTGTTGGGAGACAAAGGGTTGCTCCCTTTTGGAGATACTATGAATGTGGCTGCCATGAACATTCATGCGCAAAACAACCAAAACACTGACAACTCCTGCGAGGTCAGGCTCTGCCCTCCCACAGACATCCCCACCGCTCCACTGGAGCATCCTTCTACCACTGCCCTGGAGCTCTTCCCAGGCTCCTCAGCCTTTGTTTTAAATATGCAGGATACACTCCCACATCCTCTGAACCCTGTCGATCCTGGATGCCAGGAGCTTTGGTTTCCATCACTGGGAGAGGTGAGTCACCCCATCTCTGTCTCCGTAGCCACTGACCCACTGACTTTTATCATTGTCCCCCAAGAATTCTGTGAAAGTGATAACTACAGCCTGCCCTATGTACATGTGGACATCACACATATAACTACAGCCTGCCCTATGTACATGTGGACATCACACATATAAACACATACTTTTACACACACACAAAATCAGGGTCAAACAAAAAGCCAAAAAGAAAATGTTTAAGTGAGCACAAATGAAATCCATGTGGGATAATGCTAGGATGGAAAGAGATTCATAGTCATCAATACATACATCAGGAAAAAAGATGGGTGCTGAGTTTCAAAAGAAGCTAAGTGAGCAATCAGTAAAATTAGTAATGAATAAAGAAGCCCCAGAGAACAAGGGAGACAGAGACTACAGTGTTCACTGCAGCAGACTCTTTAACATTCAAGAGTGGGAAAACCCTGACTGTCCCTAGCAGAGGAAGACAGAGGCTAGGGTGTAGCCACGTAATAGCACACACGACAGCTGTCACGATGGGTGAGCTGGAGCTACCTGTCCATAGCAGCTACATCTCAAAAGCAAAACGTGAAACAAAAAGCAAGTGACATAAAGGCACATATAGGCTAACGCAATTTATGTGTCTTAAATACAGAATACCTGGGAAGTACAAAGTATGAGATATTTTTAGAAGCAAATATGTATCATAAAAGTGTAAAAGCTTACCTGATCCTGATACTCACTCACTTCAGAAGAGTGATTATTTCTGAAAGGAAAGAATGAGAGCAGGAATTAACGAGTTTCAGCTTTTTCAGTGTTGCTATTTATTTAAAAAAAGAAAAAAGAAAAAAGAAAGAAAAGAATACAGGCCTGAGGCAAATACACCAAACTCTCACATCTGTTTCGTCTTAGTTGGGGACACATAGATGTCTTATATGATTTTTGTCTACATTGCTGTATGTTCAAAATATTTCATAATCAAAACAAAGAAAACTACTGGGTCCATCTTTATAATTATCATTTTAAACCTCTTTCGATTATCAAAGCATTTTTTATATGTCTAAGAATGGGACATGGATTTGTACGGGTTGGCTGTGAATCAAATTACTAGCATCAAATTGAACCTTGATGTGACTTGAATGATGGTTAAGCCTGTTTACCTGGGGAGACGGAGTCAGGCAGCCTGAGGTTATACCCAATCAACCATCCCCTCCTATTGAACACCTCCTTAAAAAAATCCGAACTCAGCCTCTTCTTTTCATCCCACGATCACTGTCCTTGGCTGCACGCCCCAGCCCCCAGCCAGCAGTGCCATGCAAATGACATGAAGTGGAAACATGAGCCAGCAATACCAAGCGAAATGTCACCCTACTGCCAGGCCGTTTCCCCTTTTTAATACTATATTAGTCCATTCTCACACTGCTATAAAGAAATGTCTGAGGCTGGGTAATTTATAAGGAAAAGAGGTGTTTTTGTTGTTGTTGTTGTTTTGCTTTGTTTTGTTTTGTTTTGTTTTTTGAGACTCTCTTGTCACCCAGGCTGGAGTGCAATGGTGCAATCTCTGCTCACTGCAACCTCCGTCTCCCAGGTTCAAGTGATTCTCCTGCCTCAGCTTCCCGAGTAGCTGGGATTACAGGCAACTGCCACCACGCCCAGGTAATTTTTGTGTTTTTAGTAGAGACAAGGTTTCACCATGTTGGCCAGGCTGGTCTCACACTCCTGACCTCAGGTGATCTGCCCACCTCGGCCTCCCAAAGTGCTGGGATTATAAGCATGAGCCACCACAGTTGGCCAGAAAAGAGGTTTAATTGGCTCATGGTTCCACAGGCTGTGCAGGAAGCATGGCAGCTTCTGCTTCTGGGGAGGCCTCAGGAACCACTTGAGGCCATCTGGGCAACGTGGCACAAATGGCAAGGCAGAGCAGGTATCTCACATGGCATCTCATATGGCAGGAGCAGGAGCAAGAGAGAGACGGGGAGGTGCACCCTATACACTTTTTAAAAAACAGATCTCAGGGCAATTCACTCACTCACTGTCAACCACTATCACCGAGGGGACAGCACAGAGGAGACGGTGCCAACCTGTTGGTGAGAACCCCACCCCCATGATCCAGTCACCTCCCTCTAGGCGCCACCTCCGACGCTGGGGATTACAGGCAACATGAGGTTTGGTGGAGATGCAGATCAAAACCATATCAAATATTACAACCGCCTGCAGTTTCATGAGCTGTCAGCTGCTCGCCATCAGCAGCCAGGGAAGCTTCACCAAACACAGGACAGGAATTCTCTCAGGGTAGATGCCAAATTCCAGGCCATTTCCTGCTTTCTTTCCTTCTAAAGTCTTATTTGTTCCCATAAACTCTCTTGTTTTCTGATTTTGTATTTCTGTTTTGTTTTGTTTGGCTTGAGCTAGCCTGAGCCAGTTTTTCATGCTTGTGGCTGGTACCTGTTTCCTGGGGGCTGCCATTATAAAGTACCACAACCTGGACTGAAAACAACAGAAATGTATCAGGCCACCAGCCAAGAGACCAGAAGTCAGACACCAAAGTGTCTCAGGGTTGGCCCCTTCTTGAGGGCTCTGAGCAAGAATCTGTTCCCTGCCTCCCCGGCCTCGGTGGCTCCCAGCAGTCCTCGGTGGCTCCCAGCAGGCCTCGGTGGCTCCCAGCAGTCCTCGGTGGCTCCCAGCAGGCCTCGGTGGCTCCCAGCAGGCCTCAGTGGCTCCCAGCAGTCCTTGGTGCTCTTTGGCTTGTGGCTGCACCACTCCCATCTCTGCCCCTGTCA